>NC_084498.1:2070000-2755000 GCF_030035675.1 Rhineura floridana
ATCGTAGATCTGCCGACTCCTGCTGAGACGATCCTCCTTGGAGTCCAGTTTCTCATATTCTTTAATCTGTGAGACACAAACATGGCGAGTCAGCACACTGAGCCTGCAAATGCCTTGATTCTTCCTTTGTCAGCTTTTTCACTCGGCTTTCCCACTAACAGATGACTGAAATACAGAAGAAACTGGTCAAAGCTCAATCCTCCCTAATCTAAAGAACAAGTGCTTGGCCACAACTCTCCAGGCAGCTTAGCCCACATCCTCAGGCTACAGAAGACGCGCTTGTCACTTTGTGGGGGCAATAGAGCACCAAAGAGGTTGATATCAGAAGAAGAAACCTTGCCTTCAAAACAGATCAATCCCACATTCAAATTACATTTCCAAATACACGGCACTCTTCTCTTTTCACAGCACTCTCCCAGAAAAGAGGAGCTCTGCTCAGATTTCTGCCCACCTCCTGAGCCAGGTGACAAGAACAGGGCCCTGGCTGCACCCCAAGCAGGGCTGTTGCAACTGGTGCTCTCTTCCTTCCCCATCTCGTCCGATCCTGGGCTATTTTGGGAATGACCAGAGAAGATTTCCTAGTGCGAGAGAGCCGGCCGGGGGTTCGCAAGCTGCAATCAGGCTTCTTACCCTAATTGACTCAGCTCCATCCACTAATTCCTCTAATCAGTTTCTATAGAAAAGAGACTTCTGCATTTACATCAGGACTGCAGCAGCACTGGCACCAGAAAGGGATTTACAAGGGGGCAGAATGGCCGCTTAAGTCTGATTAACAGGATATGCCACCCGCCCTGGTTGATCACGGATACTCCGTGCACAGAGCCCACTGGCACCAGAGCCCCTCGTTGAGTTCTGAGCACAGAACTAAGAAACCACCTGCTGGTGCAGCAAAAAGTTTCACCTGTCTCCAACAGTGGGCAGCCAAAGCCTCTGGGAAGCCCCCAACAGGGCATGCAGGCCATGGCTCTCCCTTACCATTCCCAATCTGTGAGCCATCAGAAATTAAGCACACAGCTCCCACGAGCCCAGAACTTTCATCCGCCAAGGAGGGGGGGCCTGTTGTGCCTCTGCATGAATCAGTGCTTGGCCCATGCCTCCTTCCACTCCACCCGAAGGCAGGCAATTCTGTCTCATCTCTACATGGAGCGGGACTGGAACATTCAACTGCTCCAGACTCAGAGATGAACAGATTATCCACCTCCAGAGAACATAAGAACATAAGAACATAAGAAGAGCCTGCTGGATCAGGCCAGTGGCCCATCTAGTCCAGCATCCTGTTCTCACAGTGGCCTACCAGGTGCCTGGGGGAAGCCCGCAAGCAGGACCCGAGTGCAAGAACACTCTCCCCTCCTGAGGCTTCCGGCAACTGGTTTTCAGAAGCATGCTGCCTCTGACTAGGGTGGCAGAGCACAGCCATCATGGCTAGTAGCCATTGATAGTCCTGTCCTCCATGAATTTGTCTAAGCTTCTTTTAAAGCCATCCAAGCTGGTGGCCATTACTGCATCTTGTGGGAGCAAATTCCATAGTTTAACTATGCGCTGAGTAAAGAAGTACTTCCTTTTGTCTGTCCTGAATCTTCCAACATTCAGCTTCTTTGAATGTCCACGAGTTCTAGTATTATGAGAGAGGGAGAAGAACTTTTCTCTATCCACTTTCTCAATGCCATGCATAATTTTATACACTTCTATCATGTCTCCTCTGACCCGCCTTTTCTCTAAACTAAAAAGCCCCAAATGCTGCAACCTTTCCTCGTAAGGGAGTCGCTCCATCCCCTTGATCATTCTGGTTGCCCTCTTCTGAACCTTTTGCAATTCTATAATATCCTTTCTGAGATGAGGCGACCAGAACTGTACACAGTATTCCAAATGCGGCCGCACCATAGATTTATACAACGGCATTATGATATCGGCTGTTTTATTTTCAATACCTTTCCTAATTATCGCTAGCATGGAATTTGCCTTTTTCACAGCTGCCGCACACTGGGTCGACATTTTCATCGTGCTGTCCACCACAACCCCGAGGTCTCTCTCCTGGTCGGTCACCGCCAGTTCAGACCCCATGAGCGTATATGTGAAATTCAGATTTTTTGCTCCAATATGCATAATTTTACACTTGTTTATATTGAATTGCATTTGCCATTTTTCCGCCCATTCACTCAGTTTGGAGAGATCTTTTTGGAGCTCTTCGCAATCCCTTTTTGTTTTAACAACCTTGAACAATTTAGTGTCGTCAGCAAACTTGCTGACGAGAGGAGAGCTTTCGATACATCTCTGCATGATTCGCTATTTCTTCAGTCAGCCGGGCTGGGTAATCCTGCCACATCTCTGCATCTGGAAGGAAAAATAATTCCGACGACTCCCAATGCAAGCACACAGCAAATTTTTCCACCCTCAGCAAATGCTGCCCAGGGATTCTCTGGCCTCCTCCCGTGCAGGGAGTAGGCTCCTCTAGGGCCAAGTAATCCAATATTGTATGTTACGGCGGGGGACGGCTGTCCCAACCAAGGCCTCCAGCATAGCAGCAAATCTCACTGCTTCTTTCATCTCCTGCATCACAGTTGCTCTGGATCCTCAGGAGGCAAGGCAAGGCAGGCTCAGCCTTAGGGGGAAAGGCGCCCTCTAGGCTGCAGAGAATCAGCTGACCATCAGCTTTAATCAGCCTTAGCCATCCTGGTGCCCTCCAGATATTTTGGACTATGCAACTCCCATCAGCCCCAATCAGTATAGCCATGCTGGCAGGTAGGAGTTGCAGTCCAAAATATATGGAGGGCACCAGGTTGGTGACAGCTGTTCTACACACTTACACGCCACATGCGTATATCCCATACAACGCTGCCTGGCAAGGAATCTTCTTAAATGCCAAAATTAGAAGAAAAGACAAGTTACCTGACAGCTAAACAACACACATTTGACAGCTGTGGCTGAATCATTTCTAATAAACGCTCAGTCGTGACTCTCATAGCAACAGGTGAGATTCCTAGAGTGTGGGACTTTTTTGCATCTGAAAACACGTTAATTTGGCCATATTTCTTCTACTCCATTGAAAATAAGCAAGGGATTAAATGTAACATCACTTCATGAAGGATATGCATTATTGATCTGCTAGGAGTTATTTTTTTAAAAAAAATATGATATGACATTAATTGACAGATTTCTTTAGTCAGGTGATGATCCTAACTATGGATGAAGAAGTAACCAGAACGGATAGAATGGAGTTGTTAAAGAGAGGGGTTTTTTGTACTGATAAACAAGAACACCTTGTAAAAATGGTTTTTTTTTTTTAAAAAAAGTACTAAAATCCCAACAAAAAAGTAAACAAGTTACTTTGAAAATAACTTTTTTATGAAGCTGAAAATACAGGGAGCAACAGTAGCCTGGTGGTAAAGTTTTGCAGGGAAAAGGTCCCCTGCTCATTCCCTTCTAAAGATCTTGGGTGGCTCGTGCTGCGCAAGACCCTCTAAGACTCTGGTGAGCCACTGCAGTCAAGCATTACTGGGCTAAAGGAACAAACAATCTGGTCTGGGACAAGGCAGCTTTCCCAGCCCCCACAAAAGCAGGCATGCCTTGATCAAGCAGAATATGCTGTCCAGAAAGCCAGTGTGGTGTAGCGGTTAGAGCATTGGACTAGGATCTGGGAGAATCATAGAATAGTAGAGTTGGAAGGGGCCTACAAGGCCATTGAGTCCAACCCCCTGCTCAATGCAGGAATCCAAATCAAAGCATTCCCGACAGATGACTTTGGGCCATCACAATCTCTCAGCCTAACTTACTTCACAGGGTTGTTGTGAGGATAAAACCAGGAGGGGGGGAATCATGTTTGTATGCCACCTTGAGCTCCTTGGAGGAAACTTGGAATGTAAATATAATTACCAAATTCTGAGTGCAGATTAAATTGCCTTGAAAGGAACTTCTCTCTCCTCCAACTTTGAGGTGGTTTTTTTTAAAAAAAAGCCCTTACCATCAAGAACTGTCAACCAATCACCTGCCTTTAAATAAACAGTTAACAGCTTAAGGTTGAGAATGTTTGCATTCTTATAAACCACCCAATATCACCAGAATCTCAATATAGGTACCTCTGAGATACTGTAGGAAATGTATGAAGCAACTTTAAAGGATGTCATCTAAGAAACAAAATCCACCACGCGTCAGAAGGGAAGAGAAAGGGCCCACAGACTTCAGCACATTTCCATGCTGAAGGCTCCAGGTTCAATTTTCAATTTGAAAAAAACCTGAAAAGGCCACTGCTTTGGGGCCATCACGATCCACGGCCAGTCCTTGTAGAACAGCCTTCCCCAACCCGCTGCCATCTAAATCTTTTGGACTCCAACCTCTATCAGCCCCCGCCAGCATGATCAATGGTCAGGGATGATAAGGGTCAGAGGTAGCCAATGAGGTGCCCTCCAGATGATGGTAGACTACAACTCCCATCATCCCTGGCCACTGGCGTCCAGCAACATCTCAAGGGCATGAGATTGGGGAAGGCTGGAGGAGACAATATTCCAGACCCAGCATCAGCCAATTGCCTATGTTTTCATAACTGGGTGTCTTTTAATCTTTTCTTATTCATTCCCTATTGCACAACAACTAACACCAGAACCAAAAATAGAGCTACACCTATTCAAACTGGAGTCGCCAATCCATCAATTTGTGTTGCAATCCTCTGCACATGCACTTGGAAGTAAGCTCAGGCAGGACTTAAATCTGAGTAAACACATGCAGGAGCAAGCTCTGATAGCTGTCAACAGATCCTCCCTTTATCATTTATTTTCTGTAAGCTAAGCAAACTGAATCCCTTTGACTTTTCTTCCTAGAACTTATTGTAGTTATGAGAAGCACTGGGGGGGGAAATCAAAGGAAGAGATGGAGATCCTTTCTTGTGCATTTAAGGAAATGGAGGGGAGTGGTTCAATGGCTTTGACCTCAAAAAGGGCAGTTTGCAAGAGAGTCAGAATCTGACCTTTCATGCACCTTCAAAATTCTTCCCTCAACCAGTCCTTAGAGAGAGAGAGACAGACAGACTTTTTTATCACATAGGATTTGAATTGGATTTCACTGGATTTGAATAACATGGAGGAAAGTTCTCTTACCTCTTCATAAAACTTCAGTTGTGGAACCCCTTCATCAATGTCAGTTTGGCAAAACTCTTTGAACAGCAAAAACCCTAGTAAATGCATAACAGTGTCACGTTAATGAAGGTTATATGAAATGAAATTAATCCCAGATAAAGGAATCCTGTTTACAGATCCGTATCTAGCACTGGGATAAACTGAGCTCCGAAAAGGAGTTTGGAAAAGCAGAAAGATATATAAGCTACATACTTTTGTTCTAGGCCTACATGATTAAACCTTGTTTTTCTTAAGTCCTACCTTGCTACAACATTTAGCAATGTACCTGTTTGGGCTGCTGAATTCTGACTTGACAATCTTTCAAGTGCCATTAAAAGGTCCACACTTTTAAATCAGCAAACAAAATACAGTACATTCTCTTTACTATTGTTGGCACACAGTGCCTTTGAAATACAACTTCTTAAACATTCTCCTTAGTTGCAACATTAATATAGCAGAGCCCATTGCATGAGTTCATCATGTAAAATTTGGCATGATAAAAATAATCTCATGATGAATTTATCAGATTGAAAACTGGGATGCAAAGTGGACTTGAGGTTGGGACATGAAGGCTGCATATACTCCAGAGTATTAACGCGCATGTCGGTTTGCACAGATCTGATTTTACCATGTGCATTTTTGTGAACACATGAGTGTTTTCAAGTGAACTCTATCTCAATGTTTGCTGCCCACACTAGCAGGTGGTGCTTGACAGGATGTATTTGCACTGTGTGTTGTTGTCTCCTCCCTTCAATTAGTACTTCCCCACCCTCCCTGAGTTCCAGAAACCTGAGGTCCATTGTGGTCATGCGCACAGGTAAATTTTCCAGCACACAAAGCCAATTTTTAAAAATATTTTTGAAACAGTTTTTCTACTTCATACCAGACTGAGACAAAGCAAGTGCACAAAACAGCAGGAAAATAAATAATAATAATAATAATAATAATAATAATAATAATAATAATAATAATAATAATAATAATAATAATAATAATAATGTGTGTCATAACCAGCAGCCAACCAAGGAGTGCCTCGCCAACAGATATAAGGGGTGTGGTGATAGACGGCACCTAGCAAAATATCACCACACACTTTTTTTAAAAAAACACACCCACACAATCTGCTTTGGTACATCCACAGGTGGGTAACATGCATCTTTATGTTGGATTCCCCCCCCACTTTATCTGTGGATCAGAAAAATCTGAACTAAATGGCAAGGGATGCAGTCTGCCATCATGTGGATGACACAGACAGCATGCACACATGGGATGCATTCAACCTGCTTTAAACGGTGATATATATGTACGCAGCCAAAATGAGCAGAGATTCAGGCTTTACTGAACTCCTGACACCCACTGCACCAAGTCTAACCAAGTCTGAAGGTGGCTGATTACTGTTTTCTTTATCAGAGTGGGTTTGCTAGGGATGAAATTCTCAAACATTACTTTAAGATGTTGTGTAACTAAGAAACTCAGGAAACACAGGTTGGTAACTTACAAGTCGTTGCCAAATTGTCAGCAGCCTAAACCTGATCACTGATTAAGCAACAATATTAAAAGTATGGAATGGGATGCTAACGAATAAACTTCCATACCTAGATCTTAGAGAAATGAGGAAATGTGACTATTGGGAAAATGTGTAAGTTATCAGAATAAAAAACGTAGCCATATGATGCTGCGGCTGATGGAAGGAAGACCATACTGTCGGGGGGGTGCTAATGGGAACTTTAGTCCAAGCCATCTGGAGGGCACCAGGTTGGCAAAGGCTGCTCTATGCTATGCAAGAGAGAAAATTGTAACTCCTAGCACAGAGGTGGGAATGCAGGCCTAATTAAGCCTGGCATGATTAGGGCCCCAGTTTGGGCCAAAACACACCCACCTGCCCAACACCTGACATCATATGTGATAACAGGTGTTGGCAGGTAAGGATGTGGCTGTAAAGGAACAATCAGGAGCTTAAAGCCCCACTGGGATCAGCTGCTCTAATGAGTTCCTCATCAGGAATTCCCTGGTGCAGCCAAAGGCGCTTGCTGTCATCAACTGATCAGTGTTGTCAGCAAGTCCCACCCACTGTGTGTTTGCAGGTGCAGATGATTCAAATCACCCCTGCAAATGGTTTTGCCTCTGTAGGCACTGGACTGCCCACCTGTCAAGTTGGCTTGTGGGGGGAAGGGGGAACTAAAGATTTGGCCTGCCAGACCTTAGCAGTAGCTCTTTGTGGGGTCACCCATACATAACCCCTGTTTTAGAACAGCTGCATTAGTGGCCAGTTCATTTCTGGGCCCAGTTCAGGACGCTCACGTTTATTTTTTATTATTTATTTAAAATACTTATACCCCGCCCTTCTTCCAAGGAACTCAGGGCGGCTCACAATTAAAACAATAAACAATCAGAACAACCAATATGCATGTTAAAAACAATTAAAAATAAATTAAATCAAATAGATTAAAACTGTAACATTTTCAGTTAAAAGCTCGCCTAAATCAAACAGTCTTCACCTGGGCGCGAAAGGACGATAGCGAGGAAGCCAACCGAACCTCGCTAGGGAGGGAATCCCACAATCTAGGGGCAGCCATCGAAAAGGCCCTATTCTGTGTCTCGGCAAGAAGAACTTGCGAGAAAGATGGAATAGTAAGGAGGGCCTCACCGGATGATCTTAAATCCGGGCAGGTTCATAGAGGGAGACACGGTCTAACAGATAGCCTGGACCTAAACCGTATAAGGCTTTATAGGTCAAAACCAGCACTTTGAATTGTGCCCGGAAACAGATTGGCAGCCAGTGGAGCTGGTAAAGCAAAGGAGTAGTATGTTCTTTAAACACATTAGTGTTTAAAGCCCTAAATGACTCAGACCCCAAATAGCTGAGAGACTGCCTCCTTCCCTACAGACCCTCTCGGGTGTTGAGATCAGCAGAGGGGGCCCTTTTGGTAGTTCTGCCACCCTCAGAGGCTGAGGGGGCTGGCCCAGGAGAGGGCCTTCTCTGTGGCAGCCCCTAACCTGTGGAACTCCCTCCCCACCGAGGTGCATCTGGCAACTTCACTGTACAACTTTCGGCGAATGCTGAAGATGCACCTCTTTACTGTGGCCTTCGACTCCTAAGATGTATATTTTCTGTGAAGTTTCGGTTGTTTTCAGCTGTTTTTAATTACATGTTTTTAAATTGTTGTAATCCACCCTGGGACCTTTGGGTGAAGACAGGGAGGTGGTGGTAGTAGTAGTAGTAGTAGTAGCAGTAGTAGTAGTAATATATGGTGCCCATGTTCACCTTCTGATCTCCTGGGGCTGGGCATAGAAAAATGTGGGGAATACTTCCTTGGGAAAGGAAGCTGCTAAACCCAAAGGCATAACAAAAATCTCACACAAGGCACAGACCGGAGAAATTTTCCCATACGGTGATGTTTGGCTACCCAGTTATAAAGGCAGCAGTGCGGTACATTTGTTTCTGCAGAAGACAATTCCCAGCAGGCCCAGATAAAGCCCAGTGGCAAGGAATGTGGATCTAAAGCAAACATATACATCTGAGGGCTTGCTAACTGGCAGAGCCACCACCTTAATCCCCTTGGGAGCGCTGCGAAAGGGTTTACCCAAGAGGAGCTATCAGACTACGACTTTTGCCTTCCGTGGAGAATAGCTCAGCTAAGTAGTTATCAGAAAACATACTGCGAGTACATGTCTCCTCGCATGCCAATGTCTGGCACACTTGGTGAAAAATACATCCAACAAAACTAGATCTTTAAATCAATTCTCAAACCATTTAAAAAAACATAAACACAGGAGGGATTTCTCAATATATTCTTTAATAACAACTGTATTTTTGTCAGGAACCATCTGTGCCCAGACCCTGAGCCTGATGAGACCTGCTCCAAATTGGAAAAGCAGGAAATTACTGTGGGCCACAATTCCGACTGGAATCATGGGGACTGAACGCTTGCGATATTTTAGGTAGTTGCTGACAAGCATCTCAGCAAGGAAGCTCCTCTTATCCAGGTCCACAGTGAGTGGCTCAGAGGTTACATGCCCTGCCACCTGTACAGCCATGGGCAAGCTGCAGAGTCCCAAGGAGCCCAGTTGCCCCCCAGCTGGCAATTGCAGACAAGGAAAGGGCTGGCTTGTGCAGCTGTGGCAAGCTGAGCAGGCCCTGGCCAGCTGGGGAGGACTAGCCTCAGAGGGAGGCAATGGTTAAGCCTCTCTGAATACCGCTTACCATGAAATCCCTATTCAGAGGGTCACCATAAGTCGGGATCGACTTGAAGGCAGTCATAAGAACATAAGAACATAAGAAGAGCCTGCTGGATCAGGCCAGTGGCCCATCTAGTCCAGCATCCTGTTCTCACAGTGGCCAACCAGGTGCCTGGGGGAAGCCCGCAAGCAGGACCCGAGTGCAAGAACACTCTCCCCTCCTGAGGCTTCCGGCAACTGGTTTTCAGAAGCATGCTGCCTCTGACTAGGGTGGCAGAGCACAGCCATCATGGCTAGTAGCCATTGATAGCCCTGTCCTCCATGAATTTGTCTAATCTTCTTTTAAAGCCATCCAAGCTGGTGGCCATTTCCATTTCTTTCTTAAATGTACATACTGATCTTCCTCCCAAAGAAGTCCAATGTAGGTAGAGCAGACTGTAAGGCACAGCAACATCTAGGCCAGCTTTCTACACCCCAGTACCCTCCTGACATGACTGCACTGCAAGCAGCTCAGGAAATTAATGAAACAGAGTCTAGTGGCACCTTGAAGACTAACAAAATTCATTAGTCTTTTCTTGGCAGGAAGGGGAGGGTTGTTGCTGCAGCACAGACTAAAACAGCTGCTGCCCCTCTGGAAAATCAGCACAACCCAGTTTAGGACAGATCACATAAACTTGCTTTGTAGTGGTTATGACTATCTTTTGTAGGATAGCCCTCTCCAAATTGGTGCCCTGCAGATGTTGTTGGATTACAACTCCTATTGTCCCTGATCATTGCCATGCTGGAGGGGTGCTGCAGTCCAACATCTGGAAGGCACCCGGTTGGGGAAAACTAATCTAGGCCACACTGAGCCATGCCCTAGATTGCGGCTCAAGCAGCCGCCTCTATGCTTCTATTCAGAACACACATAAAACTGTCTACTGTCAAGAGGCAGATCCCAGTGACTTCCATGGTCTGAGAGAGAGGGCTGCAGGTCAATTAATGTCTTCACACAGAAGAGGAAGCTGTTGGATGTTGTATCTGGCGCAAGCAGATGCCCAGGATGCAGAACAGTATAGTGACAGGCTAGATGCCAGTTGAAGCAATGAGCCAGACAAGTAATAAGTTTTAAGAGTCACTTTACTGACAATAGAATATATCACAAGCTCTCTCTCTGTACAAACTCCTCGACCCCCACACTCTGCAAGTGTCTGCTGGCCCTCTATATAGATAAGGCCAGCTGCCCGAGCCTAGGTTGCATAGCAACGTGTCCTTGAAGATGGCTCGAGCTCTGCCAACTTTTGCTTCTAATCCACGTAGCTCACTTGTGGAAATTTAACCTCTGCTTCCTCGGTTTAATAGCCAACAGAAGCAAGGCCTGCACAGCACAGATCAGGTGCCTGTGTATGCAGAAAAGTTTGGCGAGTGCATAGAAAACGGCACAAAACATGCACAAAACATGGAAGGGGACACTTGAACAATACACTTCAGGAAAGCATGCATGAGGAACATTGCAAGATACAGACCAGAGTCAGGATCCAAAATCAGATCTTGGATCTAATTAGGACCTATGATTTTCAGAGGCTTTCAAAAGTAGAAGGGAACCCCACTGGGCCCAACGGCGCACTCTAAATAATTTTATATGGATACCTTCAGATTCCATTGAAGTCGAACAGCTCTGATTTGGAGAGTTCTGGTTTTCTACTGCTGAGAAAATATATTTTACCAGTACTACAAGCCCAGTGGCAACACTTTAATGGGGGATCCTGTTAATAACAATTCTCCTTTAAAATGCTGTTATGTACCAGCAAAGAGACCCCACCGGTACCTGCATACACACACACACACACCCCTCACTGCACATCCTCATTAAGGCTTGGCATCCAACAGGCTTAACAAATTGGGTTATATTTGGTCTGAGGGGTGGGGACTGCTCACCCCTCCCACAGACTATGGGGCATACATCTGTGCGTTTATATCACCAGACAGTTAATATAGGTTAAAAGTTTGAAAGAAAATATTAACTCTAAACACTGTTCAGCAAGATTGAGTCAAGGTAGGCTGCAAAGTGTAAGAGAAGTCTAGCTGGGTCTTACCAAAAGATCCAACATCCTGCCCTCTCACAGGGATCAACCACATGCCTCTGAAAATCCTGCAAGGAAATCTCTCTCTTTGCTAGGTTTCTAAAGGAAGCCAAGTCCTGAAAATTCTGGAAGAGGGACTCCTCCACCATTAGGGTCCTATGAATTCTATGCCCAAACAAACCCAGATGCTGCTGAGCAGACGACAACTCCCACTTTATCCACAGAGACAGGTGGGTCTTGCACGGTTTCCTCCATTGCTCCAGGATCGCACAAGCAGAAACAGACGTGGACCTCGACCAAGGGCTTTAATCCACAGGTGAGCACACAGCTTACAAGGCCTAACATCACTACAAGGCACAAAGCGGCGTGGCTGCTCAAGCAAAAACATTGTTGCAACACTTGGCATGCCCTCTGGATCCCCTTGATAAAGGATGGGTGGGCACCACTATTTTCATAGGACCCAGCAAGAAAGCAGGCACTCCTAGGGATAGACTGGCTAACGGGCTCAGTTTGTTCGCACCTGTGCCACTGACAACACGTCCATGGGGACAACTCTGACAGGTCCTCCCCCTCTGGCCTGCCTCTGACACCCCCTCCTGCGCTGTGGGTGAGCTCGCCGCAGGGGATGAACAGGGCTGTGCATCCACCACTCTACACGGTGAGATCAGAGGGGCTGATGGCTCGACCCCTTCGTCCACATTGCCCTCTCTCTCAGGGGTGGGGCTGTCAAAGGGCAAACTACTGGGCTCCTCCCTAGCACTCTCATCCACAGTGCCCAGACCACTGGGCCCCTCCCCTGGATCCCAAGCCCCCTCCTCCTGAGACCAGTCCTGCCAAGTGCTCTCCATGGGGCTCATGACAACAATAAGTTACAAACCCATCACAAAATGCAGCCTTCACAAAACTCCCAAAAAGAGCCATGTACACTCCATATATTGCAGTGATAAATTTACTCCTTCTGCAACAATAATTTCTGTATGTTACTGTGCTCCAAATCCAGTGGCATAATCTTCCCCAGCACTTTTATCTTTAGATGACATTAAACAGTCTCAGAGGGTTCCTTTCCTACGTCAGCAAATACTGTAACTATCTCTAGTAGGCTGACTCACTCACTAGATGGGTGGAGGTGAATCTTCCCTGCGAGTCACAAAAGCGAGACAACCTAATCCATAAGGCAGTATCAGTATGCACCCAGTTAAACACACACACACACACAAAGCACAAAATATTCGTTTTGTGAAGTACCAAAGAAGACATAAGCCAACATAACCTTAAGAGATATTTGGCATTTGCTGATGGATTTATGAACAGACCTTGCTTTATTTGCATAAGAAATACAAATATTTGTTGCGGGAATACTGTGATTTCCCTCTTTGGGTCTTATCAAGATAAGTACACACCGTTTCCCAGGACAGAATCATCAGGAGGTGTTGCATGCATTGACACAAGGGCTGTAAAACTGTGATTCATTTATTCAGATGCTTTCTCTGTGCTTGCTCAACCTAGCATGCTGGACTAGGTATATTACTTATTATTTATTTATTAATGATATTTATTAGTCGCTTTTCCCCCAAAATGGAACTCAAAGCAACTTACAAAACAAAAAACAAAAAAAAGCCTGTGCTCGAAGTGGCTTACAGCAAAAGCAAACAATTACAAAAACCATTTCATAATAAAATAATACAACAGTAATAAAACAACAAATGTCACAGCAACACAAAAACCATTTCAAGACTATAAATATAACGTTACAATCTTAAACAGGTCACATTACAACTCTTGGCAATATGGCAAAAACAAAAGAAAATTAAGACATATGCACCTTGGGGTGCTCAAGCAGAGCTCTTCCGATGTTCACAAGCCACAACAGTTAAGCCAGTTTAAGTATGTAGCATCAACTCCCCCAAGTTAGCAGATAGCTTGGTTGAAGAAGGCACGAGGCCCAGTTGTTCCACAGATGGCCAAAGGTAGCCAACCTTCAGATGTTACTAGACTCCAGCTCCCATAACCTCTGAGAACTACAGCTAGTGCAAAACGCAGCAGCTAGACTGCTGACGAGGACTAGGCGGTCTGCACATATAACACCTGTTCTGGCTCGTTTGCACTGGCTACCTATTTGTTTCCGGGCTAAATTCAAAGTGCTAGTTTTGACTTATAAAGCCTTACACGGCGCGGGACCACAATACCTAGCGGAACGCCTCTCCCGATATGAACCTACCCGGTCACTACGTTCAACATCAAAGGCCCTCCTCCGAGTTCCGATCCACAGAGAAGCTCGGAGGGTCGTTACAAGATCTAGGGCCTTTTCAGTGGCTGCCCCCGAATTATGGAACAGTCTCCCTGATGAGGTGCGCCTGGCGCCTACACTTCTATCCTTTCGGCACCAGGTTAAAACCTTTTTATTCTCCCAGGCATTTTAATCTATTATTTTAATCTATTTTTAGCTCTTATTGTATACCAGGTTGTTTATTTGTTTAATATGTATGTTTTTACTGTTTCTTGTGATTCTATTGTATTTTATTCCCTGTTGTGCACCGCCCTGAGAGCCTTTTGGCTGTGGGTGGTATAGAAATCGAATAAAATAAATAAAAAATAAAATAAATACTGGCCATGCCTGTTTAGTGAATGCCTTTCATCACAATGCTGGCAGGCTGATGAAAGGGCCCCCTGTTAGCTACCCAGGGGCCATGGCATGAGCCACCCCAGTTCCATACAACCTCTGTTCCCCACCTTTCGCGTGTCTGTTCCCAGTGTTGCCACATCTTTACTGCTCACAATGACTCGCAGGACCCCAGACATTTTATTTATTTTAAAAATGTATATGCTGCTTATCACTGTAACAGAGATACGATAAAGATAAAAATCAGTTAAAGTTAACCATAATTCCTCCTACTGGGAGGATGGGTGGGATATATATCTAATAAATAAATAAATAAAAATAATCGCCATGTTCCCTTACAATGTTGTTCATGCGCCCAATTGCATCACTAGCAACTCAGGTTTGAAGAAGGAACAGGAAAGAGCTGGAGGCCACGGGCTGGCCATTAGGCCCAGCTTGAGTCACAAGCGCAAACTCACAGGTTTATTTTAACCTTCTCAAAAATCACAATCAAATGAAGAAACAAAATGCTCCCGATTAGAAAAGTGAGCATCATTTACCAAAAAGCCCTTTTAAAAGACACACACACGGTACTTTATTTTCACATCTGCTTCCTTTATCTAGCAGCAGAGTTTCATCCGTAATTTTTGAGCGTGGCACATTGTCTTCTTGGCCCTTTTATCATAATGATAAAACATACCACGGAAGGACAGAAAGGAACACAGGCTCCACTCTGGGACACAGAACTCAACCTTATTCCCTTAAACATCACGCTGGAGCTTGTGAGAGTTATAAAGCAGCAACCCCTCAAGGCAAACAACGCTGAACTAGCTGGTCCTTTATTTGGCCAGTGAAGTGGGGCACCGTCCACTTGCACAGTTACTGGCCAACTGCAAGAGGGGCGGACGCTGTGGTGAATGGAGAGGCACCGGGACACACGCTCCTCTGGCAGATCTCCAGAAACTGGAGGGGAGGAAGGGAGAGCAAGGGAGGGAGGTCAATGCACAAGGAGAAGAGCACTCTACGCCAAGCATTTCGCTCTGGGTCAACCTTTCCAAATCTTTCCTTTCGCTGAGCGACTGCAGCTAAGCAAACCCTTCAACAACCTTTCCCATCACTTCAGAAGCTAGGCTAGCATGTCATTGCAAGGAAAGCAGAGGGGACAAAAGGTTTAACAGAGTCAAACGTGTGTCTGGATAATAATAATTTTGTTCACTGTGTTTTTTTAAAAATGAATTGCTGTCACTGGTAGCCGTAATTTATCATTTGGGCTAGCTACTGTTAAAAAACATACAGGGGTCCTCAACCCTGAGAGGGAAGCCAGGAGCAAATCTTTAATTTAGGGACACCAGCCTTGTGCAAGAATGGGAAAGAAGGCTTACACAGCTTGGAACCTGAAGGCATGTTTGACCCCACACCAACCTATATGGGCCCTAAGGTTGTCTCCAGAGGCCCTCTTAGTTAAGGGTAGCAATGGGGGGGGGGAGAGAGAGAGACTTCCCAGTAGTGGCTCCCCATTTCTGGAATTCCTTCTCCATAGAGGTTTGCCTCACACTCAAATTACTGTATTTCCTGCTTCTCTCTTCTCCCAAGCTTTTAAAGTTAAAAATTGTTTTTAGCTAGTGCTTTTATTGATTTTCATTTTGGTTGCTTGTTTTATTTATTTATTTAGTATCTTTGCTATATAAAAACTGCATCAGAAGCATAACAGAAGGGTGGCATATAATTTTAAAAACAAACACAAATAAATCAAATGTTTTAGCAGCCGCATCACATTTGCAAGAGCCTCAGAGCTGCCAGGCAGATGGGGTTTGCCTGTGGATAGTTCTGTTAAAAGAAGACTGGACTCCAGAAGAACTACTGAGGAAGCCACAGCTTCACCCATCAAGGCACAATTTCATCATGCAACATAGTGCACTAAAACATTCCAGAAGCAACAGAATCCAGATCTCGGAAAGGCAAAATTAAAGGCAGCCATCTACAACCAGGTTTTTCTGTTCCGTATTCAGCTGCTTTCTTGTAGCATAGCTAAGAAAAAAAAGGGGAGGCTCTTATCACATCGACATCGGAAGAAGCAGGCTCTTCCTGACATGACACAATGTCTCCAGTTATTCGCCTTCCCCAACCTGGCACCCCCCAGATGTTTTGGATGACAACTCCAGCCAGCACAGCTGAATCCTGACACAGATTGCTCAAGAGGGGTTCAAAGACTGCAACTTAATCAAAACTGACTGTCACTCCAGAGAAGAGGAGACTTTACCTCCATATTCAGGTCATTTTGGCTGCTTGATAATTTCTTAAAATGTCACCTCTTCTCAGTGAGAATGCTAACCATTCACTTTGATTAAGAGGTCAAACAAAGAGAGAAGATCAGGCCAACTTTTTTAAAAAGCCAAAAACTCTCAATATGGATTATCCATGAACGTGGCTAGGTTGAAATGCAGCCAGAGCTTTCTATTCCACACCAACCTCAGCAGGCAAGGAGGCCCACAGCAGCATTAACCAAGGGGGCACCTCCCATTCAGGAGCAAACAGACCACAGCTTGGGTTACCGGACAGAGAAGTACCTAAGAGGGCCAAACAGAATCTACAAATTCACTATGTTGGCAGCAAGAACAAATGTTGCCAACCACCCCACATTTATTTGGCTCCAACTGAGTCCCAGGCATAGCTACGTGCACCAGAGGGGAGGGGACCCAGTCTATTCCCATCCATGAAGGGTGGGAGATGCCTGGGGGAGCCAAATGGGGATGGTGGGGTGGAAGAGTCAGATAGCAATGACAGAGCAGGACTGTAAGGCTTGAACGAAGTCTGAGGCTCAGTCAAGAGAGTTTCCAAGGAGTGCACAGGCCCCGGCCCCAGTGCCCTCTTGAGACAGAGAAAAGAGAAAAGTGTGCTACGCCAACCTTTGGAAGTAAGCACAGGGGTGCGGAGCCTGTGGCCCTCTAGATATTGTTGGACTCAAACTCTCATCAGCCCCAGCAAGGGTGACCAATGGTCAGGGATGAGGGCAGCTGGAGTCCAGCAATATCTGGAGGAAACCATACAAGGTTAGCTGTATGAAGCCTCTGGATTTGGCCAGGTCAGGGGCATTAATGCCAGAATCCCTCTCTTCTGTCCTGTCCGAAGGACAGAGGAGGACCTTCTTCCTTCTGCATGTTGAGCCCTCAGCTGCTGCCTCACAAGCCACAGCTGCCAACAGCTGCTCTTCAAGACCTTGGGTTTCAGAACACATACAGACACAGCAATGGATTTGGTCCTGGGCTGTGAGGCTAGAAGTGACACTTCAAATTACAAATGCATTCATCTTTAAGATGCCACAAGGCTCGTTGCTGTTTTCGCTGCACCTTAAGCAAGTACAGCTATCCCTCCAGAAATTAATACAACCCAGCGCAGGTCAGACCACATCAACTTGCTCTGTGGTGGCAAAGAAACTGTGGCTTATCTTCTAGGGCAATCTTCTGCAGGTGTTGCTGTACTACAGTTTCCGTTATCATTATCCCTGACCATTGGCCATTCTGGCTAGGGCTGGTGGAAGTTGAGAGTCCAACAACATCTGGAGGGCATCCAAGTGGCAAAAGGCAGTTCTAGGGAGATACAAAACTGGCATAAGCCTACAACCAACCTACGGTGATCCACAGACATTCAACATTTGTGTACGCTTCAAAGCCAGTTTGGCATTAGTTGTCGCTAGTGCTTCTGCAGAGGCAAACACTTCCAACTTCTCCCTCCTTGAGGTTACCAAGCATCACCTAATGACTCAAGGAGCCGCTGAGATTTGGATCCTCTGTCAGCTCCACGGGCAAACCTCACTATCAAAAGGAGCTCTGATAACTGCATCTCAGATGCGTATGAAAAGATGCTTAGCTGCTCACACAGCAAGCTGTGAGCATGCCAAGTCTTAATTAGGGCTTGCAAAGCGCAATGAGGTAAAAGGGTGGAACCATTCAAGCAAGTGGTGCAGCTGCTTTTGGAAGATGGGAAGAAAAACAGTGGGATCTTGTGCAGTTGATTGGTATGATGTGGGGGGGACGGATGGGGACACAATGGCCTGGTTTGCACGTAACACTAAGCCATGGTTTGTTAAACCACAAGGCACATAAGAAAAGCCCTGTAGCTGAATCAGAGCAAAGGCCCATCTAGTCCAGCACCCTGTTCGCACAGTGGCTAACCAGATCCCTCAGTGGGAAGCCTGCCAGCAGGACTGGAGCAAAATGCTCTCTCCCCAGTTGTGACTCCCAGCAACTGGTATTCAGAGGCCTTTACTGCCTCCGAGAGTGGAGGTAGAACACCAGACGTTTGTCTAATCCTCTTTTAAAGCCATCCAAGTTGGTGGCTGTGATGTTCCTGCCTGTAGGGTAAATATGGTAAGTGCTGTTTATATAGAAGACATATGGTAAGTGGAGTGAAAGAGGAGGGGGGAGTACATGAGCAGTAGAATGCTGGATGATTGGCTGAGCGTTTGAGTGGCTGGGAGTATAAATGGAAGAATGACAGTTGAATCTGGGTGGATGTTAGTAGGGTGGAGAAGAAGGTGTTTGGTGGTGGATGTTGGGAGTGTGGAGAAAGAGGTGTTTGAGGGTGGAGGTCAGGAGAGTGGAGAAAGAGGGAGTTGGAGTTCTGATTAATAATAAGTCAAGTACAAAACAGGAATAGATGAAACCATACGCTTGTGAAACATTCTAAAACTAATCTTGTTATTTCTGATATTTAATAAATACTTATTTGGTTTACCAAAGGCCTGATCCTTGGCTGGGGGATATACATACCAGAAGGGAGGGCAAGGTAATTACCAAGGCTGAACAGAAACAGTATCTAATGGTGGCAGCGGTGAAGGGAGGAATAATAACAATTCAAGTATCCAGAGCAACCCAGAGTTGTATGCGTTATCTATAAAGATACAAGGGGGTTGGGAACAGCATAAGCACGCAGTCACAAAAGTAACCAGCTAGAGAGAGACTCAGGCAAAGTCTCTGGGAGTATTGGTTATAGGACATGACTGGTGGTGCTGCCTAGCAGGGGGATCTAGTGAGATCTGTGCTAGAGCGGAGTGAGAAACCATATAAAGGACGGTCCGGACTGGTGGTATCCCTGGTGGTGCGTAGTGAAAGGCAGTAGCCACAAGCAGGTGGGAACCTGACAGGGAGAACTAGGGAAGGACATTACAGTGGCCATCGCTAATTCTTGCAGGAGTGAATTCCAAAGTTTAGTTACGCCCTGTGTGGAGAAGTCTTTCGTTCTGTCTGTCCCGAGTCTTCCAACATTCAGTTTCATTGGATGGGCCCAAGTTGTAGTGTTGTATATGAGAGAGAGAACTCTCTTCCCACTTTCTCCAAACTATGCATATTTATATACACCTCTATCATGCCTCCTCTTACTCACCCTTTCTCCAAACCACAAAGATCCAAATGCTGCAACCTTCCTCACAGCGAGAGTTGCTCCATTCCCGTGATCATTTTGGTTGCCCTTTTCTGAACCATTTCCAGCTCTACAATAACCTTTTTGAGGTGAGGCAACCGGGACTGTACACACTATTTCAAGTGTGATTCCACCATAGATTTGCATCACAGCATTATACCACCAGCAGTTTTATTTTCAGTTCCTTTCCTAACGATCCCTAGGATGAGATTCAGCTTTGTCACAGCTGCTGCACACTGGGATGATTTTTTCATCAAACTATTCACTCCAACCCCAAGGGTCTCATTCCTCGTCAGTCACTACGTCTTGAGATCCTATTTGCGTGTATGTGAAATTAGGATTTTTTGCCCCAAATGCATAACTTTACACTTGCTCACATTTAACTGCATTTGTCATTTTACCACCCGTTCAGTCAGTTTGGAGAAGTTCTTTAAGGGCTCTTCGCAATCCCTTTTTGTTTTAACCATCCTGAATAATTGAGCATCGTCAGCAAATTTGGCCACTTCACTGCTCACTCCCAACGCTAGAATCTTTATGAGCAAGTCACAAAAGCCCAGGTCCCAATACTGATCCTTGATGGACTCCACTTTCTACATTCGTCCACTAGGAGAACTGTCCATTTATTCCTACTCTCCACTTCCTATTCTTTAACTAGTTCCTGATCCATAAGAGGACCTCACCTTTGTTATTTATTTGATCGTCCAAACCCAGACCAGGGGCTTAATCATGGTTTGTTAAGCATGAATAAACCATGTTCATAAGCCATGGTTTGCTGTTTGTTTATAAGCCTTGGTTTGCATTAGCCATGGATTAGAGTTACAGGTGAACCCAGTCAATAACTGATCATTGACCTGGCAATTTGTGGCCAAAGAAGGTGTGATGGTGGCTGAGAAATGTTTTATTTTAACATATCCAATGCAGTTCACTTATAAAGAGGGGGTGGGGGCCTGTCATGTTAAAAGAGCCATGCAGGAGAGAAGACTGACCGCTCATCTCATGCCATTGCTCCATGCATTTTTTCTGCCTTGCAGGTTCATTTCCCATATCAGAAGCAGGAAGGGAGAAAAGGACCAGGTCCAACAGAAGTCAGGAAGAGCATGGGGAGGGTCTGGCACCCCCTTCTCACACAAGGCTTTCACTGGCAACGTTAAGAGCCCCAGCCTACTTTATATGTGAGTGACTGCCCTACCATGCCTGGTTTGGCCAAAGAATGAGGCATGTTGCAGCTAGGACTGGCATGACCATAGAGCAGTCCTGGGGATATCCTAGGCAGCTGGTTGCTGAGACGTCTAAAATGTTGATCCCCCACCCCCAGCTCCTAAAAAAATGAAAGCAGCTTCAAGGAATTTGAAATGTTTTCCACTGCTGTAATAAAAGCATAAAAAGAAACTGCCTAGTACTCACACAGAGTCCCTCAGTGCCCAGCAATGTTAGCTATCCCAACAGGGCTTCTGTGCCTTTGGTTTGTTTACCTCCATACATACCTGAATTAGCCATAGCACCATCCTAGAAAGCAGAAGTGACACAGTTTCCCTTAAATAGGCACCAAATCTGCAGGAGGTGAGGGCCTCCTGCAGGTACCATCTTATCAGGAGGTCCGTTCTGCACAACATAGGAAACGGACCTTTAGTGTGGAGGCACCTACCATGTGGAACTCCCTACCCTTAAATATTAGGCAGGCGCCATCTCTGTTACCTTTTCGGCACCTATTGAAGACCTTCCTCTTTCAACAAGCCTTTTGAGTGGAGACCTTATCCCAGTCTGCTTCTGGGTTGGAATTGCTTTTTAACATGTTTTTAAACCTTTTTTTTAAAACAATATGTTTTTTAACCTTTATTTTTTAAACAATATGTTTTTTAACCTTTTTTAAAGATGTCGTCAGAACTTTTTAAAAAATGTTTTTAAAAGTGTTTTGTTTTAATGTATTTTAAAGTCTGTTTTTATGATGTTTTAAAGTGTTGTTAGTGCTTTTGTTTGCCGCCCTGAGCTCCTGCTGGGAGGAATATCAATCAATCAGAAAGAGAGAGAGAGAGTCCACTGACTGAGGCTGGGGGCTTATGGCAGCAGAAGCAGACTTATCTAGGGTGGGGGATGGTCACACATTTTCAAGGCAAGGGAGGCTCAGGACCTCAGTGGAAGATCACGTGCTTTGCTATAGTACATGTTATGTTACAGGAGCTCCTGCAGCCATGCCCCACCACGGGAATCCAAAACTGGGCCCTGTCTTTCTCTATTTTTTAAAATACTAGGGGCTTTGCCCCTGTGCACAAACCCCCTCCCCCCAACACACACAGAGGGACTCCCAACTGCCACCACCACTCAAGACTCTCAAACACACACATGATGCACTCCCAAAAGACCCACCTGCCTCCAGGCAACTACCAATATGCCCCCCCAAGCACTTGCAGCTGCACCTTTAGGCTGCTGCTGCCACCCTCCCTCAACCGCTCACCTGCCTCCCATGTTGTTGCTGCTGCCACCCACTTACTCATCATCTCCAATGCTCCAATTACCAAAATATAATATAGCTAGATATCATAGAAATGTTCTTAAACTACAATAAAATAAATTCTGGCAGCTGTGTTGCTTCGTTATATCTATTGTAGCTTTTGGACAGGGACTGTCTTGTTTTAACTGATTATATGTAAGTCACTCTGAAGGTCTTTTTGGCTGAAAAGTAGGGCACAAATGGTCTAAATTTATTGAGCACCCCCCCAAAGAACAGCAGTATATAGCATATTTATTAATATTAGCATAACTGCAATCCTGTGCAGGATATGCTCCACTGAATGTGATGCTGACTTCTGACTCCATAGGATCAACTTGCAAAACACCCTGAGCTTTAACAAAAGATTTGCAGCAGGCTGAAATGTACCCTTTAGCTTTTAATTAGAAACACAAACAATTTTCCAACAAAGAGTTGCTATTTAAACTCCTAACAACCCCATGAAAGGAAAGACGTATCAAGCTTCTGCTTGTTTACTTTCCCCATTCTGACTTCCTGTATGCTGATCCATCAATTACCCTGGTGCTCCAGCACATGACATCTCTACTCCTGCTCTGGAAAAAAAAGTCCCAAGGCTGTGCTCCCTTTCATTCCTCCTCCGCTATTTGCAGGCAAAGGGTCCTCATCAGGTTTAACCCCTGGCACCTTCAGGCAGGGCTGGGGAAAACCCCACACTGAAATCCAGAAGAGTTCCCACCAGTCAGACTGAGCAGTTCTGCGCAGGATGGCCCAGTGGTCTAACTCACTTTAAGGCAACATATTGTGTCCCATGGAGGTGGCACAGGCAAGCACAGACCTCCGTGCAAAAGGGAAGGAGGACTCCGCCTGCAAAGAGGCAACTTGCATCAGCTTTAAAACAGATTAGTCCCTGGGTAAAATGTGGGCAAGCCACTTCAGTTTCACCTCCACAACTTGTATTTCATTGCTTTAAATGGAACTGCGGAATTTGCTGCAAAGCACCCCACCGCCCCGAAAAAGCATGCAGAAAGAGCACCAAAAAACTAGATCAATTATCCAGAAATCTTGTCCCTGGAAAGGTGCCGACGCAACAAGGATCTGCCAACATGAACAGAAGCCTGTAGGAGGGCAGCAGCACTGAATCAGCAGGTGGAAACTCTTCAAGTCAGGAAGCTCAGCCAATGGAAAGGTCAACTTCAACTCATTTATTTAGATTTCTTCCTCAACAGTGCCCCAAAAGCAGTAACATACCCTGATTTCATTGCATCTTCAAAAACTGCTATTTGAAATAGGTGGCCCTCCAAAGCAGCTAGTGGAGGCTGCTTAACAAGAGAAGGGACCTCTCAGGACCCCAGTATCTCAAGGATCGCCTCTCTCCAAATGAACCAACCCAGACCCTGCATTCATCATCTAAGGCCCTTCTCTGGGTGTGCCCTCCAAGGGAGGTGTGGAAGTTGGGGACACAAAAACAAGCCTCCACAGTGGTGGCTCCCCGTTTATGAAATGCTCTTCCCAGGGAGGCACACCTGGCACCATCAGTATTGGGTTTTGGCGCCAGGTAAAAATGTTTTAACCTTGGAAGCTTAATTCTCTACATATTTTTAGTCAGGTGAGAATGAGCTGGATTTTTATGCATTCTATCATTACATATTTTAGATAGTATTTATTCTTGTTCCTATATCTTTTAATGTAAGTCACTTTTGAGTGGGTGTCAAGGGCTAGCTAAAGATCACCCCCACAGTGAGTGGCTCAGGAGTTACATGCCCTGCCACCTGTGCAGCCGTGGGCAAGCTGCATAGTCCCAAGGAGCCCAGTTGCCCCCCAGCTGGCAGTTGCGGACAAGGAAAGGGCTGGCTTGTGCAGCTGTGGCAAGCTGAGCAGGCCCTAGCCAGCTGGGGAGGACTAGCCTCAGAGGGAGGCAATGGTAAACCCCCTCTGAATGCCGCTTACCATGAAAACCCTATAAATCGGGATCGACTTGAAGGCAGTCATAAGAACATAAGTAGAGCCTGCTGGATCAGGCCAGTGGCCCATCTAGTCCAGCATCCTGTTCTCACAGTGGCCAACCAGGTGCCTGGGGGAAGCCCGCAAGGAAGACCTAAGTGCAAGAACACTCTCCATTCCCATTTCCCACTTTTGAGTTCATTTTTTTAAAAAGGAACTAAAAATAATGATCATAATCACAACACTCATAACCTCTCTCTCCCGCTTCCAAACCCAAGACATCCTCTCTGCCCGTCTTTTCTGTGTCTCTTCCACCTCTATGATACCCTCGTTGAGATGAAGGGGCCAAAACTGAACACCAGCCGTCCCCAACCTGGTTCCTTCCAGATATTGTTGGACTACAGCTTCCATCACCTTCAGTCAGCAGGGCCAATGGTCAGGGACGATGGCTGTTAGGAAGTCCAACAAAGTCTGGAAGGCCACAGATTCCCCATCCCTGGTGTGTTCAATCAAAGAGTAATTGAGGTTGAAACTGTTTCAGGATTTCACTGCTTGTAGTTGTAGACAGGAGATCACCGTGCTTCATGCTTCTCCATGCTTTTTTTTAAATTAAATTTCCTGCAGATAAAAAAAACCTAGGTATCAGGGTTTCCCCCTCACATACTAGCTTTCTTAGTGCAGGGAATGCTCTTCTTGCAGAAGCAAGGCATCTTCCATCTGCAATATCAAAAGGGTAAACCGGGCCCAGAAACAGTGATGGAACCGCCACACAGGCAAAATGGTGCTCCTTCAACCACAGAGTCTTCTCTTCTCCTGCAAGGAACTCAAGGAAGCATATGTGGGACTTTTCCCCTTGCAACCTGAGAGAGTGTAGTCTGGTCCCAGACAACCAGGACTTCATGGCTAATCAGGGAGCACAGGCTGGCTTACGAGCACCCCCCATTTAGGAACTCTTGATTAAAAAGACCAACAATTCAATTTGTATTTGTTAAAAGTGCAATTGCAACACCACGCATACAAAAGATGATGTTTTCAACACAAATATCGTTCCTGTTGCCTAATTTTTAAATTGCTTAGAAACCCCTGCTTGCCACAAAGGCTAAAACCTAGCACAATCAAGGAGTTATTTGAACTCCTTTACAGGGACAGGCAAAAAACAAACGCAGGCGTGTATTTGAAACGAGAAGCCCCATGGCATCCGGCTCGTCCTGCGGCAAACAGGATGTGGAGAAGAGCAAAATGAGTTAAAGGTGGTTCACTGACTCAAGATAGAACTCAAACTGCACTCCCCTCCGAGAAGCCAGGGGCTTGGAGGAAGCAGTTTGCATGAGGATGAAAGAAAGAGCAGCGTAATTGCAGATAAAAATAGGGTTTTAGATAAATGCACGATCAGTGCGCTGCCTGAAAATTCTCCCACTTCCTCTTTCATTTAGCGATGGACCCCAATGGCAGGAGGCAGGGAGAGCAGGCAGAGTTTGGCTGGCATTAAAAGACAGCAGAGAGGAATGAAAAAAGATCAAGTGATCTGACCCAACGGGTGAAGGAAGCTCTGCTACGTAAGCCCCACTGAAAGCAACAGGGCCTGTACAAGGGCACTCCTGTGCGCTTTCAGTTCAGAAGAAGTGTCTTGTGGGCAACTGGTGCCATGCTATAAAACGATCTCAACCAGCTATACATTTGACCAGCTCAAGAGGCACCAGCCTGAAGCAGCGCAGGGCACCCTGGAAAGAAGCAAAGGCACTCTCTGCCGCCGCCTCATTTTGGTAGCAGTTTCTGAGCGATTTTCTCTTCCTTGCAAAGCAAGTTGTCTGTCCTCACAGCAGAGGTGGCTGGTGTCCGTTGGGGCCAGTAGGGTGGAAGCAGAGCTTGGAAAAGTTCCTTTTTTTTAAACTACAACTCCCATCAGCCCTAGCCAGCATGGCCACTGGATTGGACTGATGGGAGTTGTAGTTCAAAAAAAGTAAATTTCCCAAGCTCTGGAGCCAGAGCCAATGACAGGTAGAGCCAACTGATGCTAATTTTGTCCCCATCTTTCTCTCCGCAAAGGCAACAATAAGAGTAAGCAGGGAGGCACTAAGAGCCACGGCCGTCCCTTGGGCAGGTTATAAGCAAGAAGCGAGGCATGCAAGGGCTGACTGAGGCTGGTGGGGCAATGCCCATTCGCCCTGAGAGACTAGCCGCCACAGCCTCATAACCACAACTTTTGCAAACAGGGCACTACAGAGATCTATGGGGCAGGCATTTCAGTGAGCAAGCAACCAGAGTGCCAACAACTCTTCAATTCTTTAACCGGGGAAGCTGCAGGATTGTTCCTTTTTCTACGCCATCTTAGCAGCTTCCACTGGCAAAGGCAGTCGACTAGTGCTGTAAATGCAGAACTGTGGCAGTGTTAAACCTTTTGCCGACAAAATCTGGATTACAAGACACCGGCAGAGATTTCTCCCCAAATCTGCTTTGCGAGTCAAACCCACATTCCCTCCCCAAAGGTGAAGCAAGCTGCCTCCACTTTCGGAGCAGATTCCATCATGCAGAAGACTTTGAAGAGCTCAATGTCACACAGGACGATTCAAGAGCAGCCTCCCGGAGGCCTCCAGGCTGCAGTCGCGCAAAGAGCTCTTTATTTGGCAATGCTTCTGTAAGACGCGGCTGTGTATATTTGGCCAATGCTAGGCAACGATGCATTGATTATTCAGGAGTTGCGATGCGTCAGGGAGACAGACACGAACAAGAGTTTAGCATTGTCAGGGCAAGACAGGCTCATTCTCCAGAGCAACGCACGTCTGGGCAAACTGTTCAAACAATCCATCATGGAGCCAGGGGGTGGGGGGGTGCTTTATGGGTCTCCTAGTCATTTGTTTGGGGCAAGGAATATACTCCCTTCAACATTCCACATGCAAACCCCAACCTGCTTAGTGAGAAGGCTGCAGCTCTGAGGCATGGCACATGTGTTGCATGCAAAAGGCCCCCAGGTTCAATCCTCAACCGCATCTCCTGACAGTGCTGGGTAAAAAGAAAAACCCTGCCTGAAACCCTTGGGAGCCACTGCCAGTCCGTGTAGACAGTACTGAGCTAGATGGATCAATTGTCTAATGTGGTAGGGACAACTTTCTATGTCCCTTCCTGTGTACCAGTGTTGCAGTTCACTTCCCAGTACCCCAAATTAAATTGATTTTAAAAAGGACTGAATCCCTGAAAAGCAAGTGTGGGGAATCTGTGGCCCTCCAAATGTAGCTGGACTCCAACTCCCAGCAGCCCTGACCATGGGCAATGTTGGCTGGGCTGATGGGAGTTGGAATCCAACAACACCTGAAGGGGCAGAGGATTCCCACACCTGCTCTAGAGCAGTGTTTTTCAACCTTGGGTCCCCCAAAATGTTGAAGGATTACAACTCCCATCATCCCTGACCATTGACCATGAAGTCTGAGGATGATGGGAGTTGTAGTCCAACATCTGGGGCCCTAAGGTTGAAGAAAAGCGCTCTAGCGGATAAGTCTGTTAGCCCTACAAGCTAATACAGCTGAAAAGCAACTGGAGTTAACCACGGACATCTGCTTACAAACCTCTTCCCAAAACAACTGGTCAGAGATGGCTGGAAGACAGCACTGTGCTCGAGATTGCTCCCCCCCCCCGTCATGCCACTCCGGTGGGCTGCAACCACAACCACTCACACTGCTGAGTCAGAGTCAGAACTCTGGTTCCACACAAATAGATGTCTACGCGTTGGACACCGATTTCCAAACTGTTTGTGGTGAGGGAGACAGATGTGTGCCTTGAACGATCAAGTTGCCATACTGCATACAAGTCACCATATTGGATGCATCTATCAGTCTATCCATCTCAGACTGGGGTGGCCCCGTGAAGGACTGACTTCCCACACACACACACACACACACACACACACACACACACAAGTGCTTACTCATCCCAAGGTGATAGCAAGATTCCCTGACACAGCCTATAGCTCAGCCTTTTCCAACCTGGTGCCCTCCAGACGTCAACTCCCATCAGTCTCTACGAAGATAATGGGAGTTACTGTCCAAAGCATCTGGAGGACACTAGCTTGGAGAAGGCTGCTATACACAGCTGATCAGGTGGGATGAAGCTGTCGCCAGTGCCTTGATGGCTGTCCCATCCCTGAGCGCTGAAGGACCGGGTCAAGAGGAAGTCAGAATCCTAGAACCAAATGTCAACTCGTTTATCATCCCAAGGAGGATGTCTGCCCATTGCTCTGCAAGACGATAAAGAATATAAGTATCTTGTTCTGTATGTCAAGTGCCGTTTGCCTCCCAGTTTTCCTCCAGGAAAGCACACAACTTCGACCCAGGTATCAACATTTTGGAAAACACCATTTCATAGCATGCAGTCTTGATCACCCACATGAGATGAGTAAAAATCACACAACAGCTTACCAATCCTCTGGTTGAAAATCTTGTCGAAGGTTAATTCACCTCTTTCCTCCAAATACTTCTGCATCACGCTGCGGATACTGAAAGAGAAATCATAAACCCAGATTACTCCTTGCTACTTTGCAGTCCACAAGGAAACGAGGAAAGATACAGTGAGCAGCGGTCCTCAGAGGGCAACAGTGCCAGGCTGAAGCAGCTACAAGAGCTGCAAATTGTCATCCTGGTGGATTTGGGGGTTCATGTTTTCAAAAAGGAATGGACAGAACACACAGAAAATGTCTGTTTGGAATTCAAGTGGGCTTCTAGTGGGAGGAAGGGTGGAATATAAATCTAATATTAATAATAATAATAATCCGCTTTCACGTGTTGTGCATGTATATGGATATCAGGGGTTGCAAACTTGGGGGGCACATTTGGAATTTTTGAGAGTGCAGTGGGCACTACCCCTTCTGGTTGCTTCTCTCTCTCCTCCCCCAGGTCAATCTCCCCTCCCAGACAGAAAGACACACACACACAGGGACTTTGCTTTGTAAGTCAGACCCAGCAGAATTAAAACAGAATTAGTATGATTTTACCCAGGGTTCCTCAAAAACTGTCACCAAACTAAAGCTTGCAGTGGTAGCCTACAAACATTAACCAAACACATCTGTGGACATAAATAAATGTGTTCAATGATTCAGGAGTGGTTTTGAGGGGATCCCTCATAAAAATTAAGAGGACCCATAAGGATCCATGCCTCACATCTATGTCATTGCACCACAGCAGTGCTGGAAAGCACTGGGTTAGTGAATGCCATCAGAGACAGACATGACT
Source organism: Rhineura floridana (assembly GCF_030035675.1). Taxonomy (NCBI): domain Eukaryota; kingdom Metazoa; phylum Chordata; class Lepidosauria; order Squamata; family Rhineuridae; genus Rhineura; species Rhineura floridana. The sequence continues at coordinate 2,098,992 of NC_084498.1, forward strand.
GATGATTTGATGGTGCTTGAAGGGAGGAACGGGGGGGAGGATACGCAGATTTGAAGAGGACCCATTTTACTGGACCCAGCTTGTATTTGTGTGTGCAACTTCCCCTCCTCCATCACCAACCCCACTCTCCAGCTCCATCCTCTCTCTCTTCTAACTCCTATGACAACCCACTTTTCCCTCCTAGGCCGCCACACAGTTTTCCTCCCCCAGCAATAGTAAGTAGCAGTAATCTATTATTGCTTTTAGCCATAGACCATCGCAAAATACAGCAATTATAAAACATCAACAGATAAACACAGCTAAAACCATTTACAAAACATTAAAAGCTTTAAAATCTTGGATATAAATCATAGGCAGCTTCCTAGCGGCCAACGCAAAGTTGGCCACGGAGACCGTCACCTGTTTAACATTATTGCTCAATAACTCCACTACCAGCTCCTGGGGGCAATTGCCTGGCGAAAGATGGAAGAGAGGGGCCAGGAATTTCTGTCTGGGGTTGTCATACAGCGGACAGCGCAACAAATAATGGGCGATGTCTTCTACAGAGTTACATCCAAAGATACAACTCCGTTTCTCTAGTGGGATTCCTAGATATCTCCCATCTAAATAGGCGGAAGGCATCTGTTGGAATCGAAGTTCCAAGAAGGCTCTACGTAATGGAGCGTGTGTTAAGACCTCCAAGTACTGTGACTTAACATGATTAAGTTTGAGTTGGGGGTACCATGGGGAAAAGGAAGCTATTAAGATAGACACCCGGGGGGGAAAAGGGCCTTTCATGCCGACAACTGGAAAGCCCTGGCCCTTGCACTGAGTGAAAGGAATGAACCTAAATTTTGGGAAATGATACAAGCTGGACTTACATGTTCCAATTACCGGGTAGCCCCACCGATTCCGTCGGAAACATGGGTTTCCCACTTTTCCAGCATCTTTGGAGGCAACATAAGTTCACCCTTTGTAGCTCCAGGGAATATTTCCACCCTGCCATCTTGGCCACCTGTCACCAACTCCGAAATTTTGGATTTAATTTCCCAGCTCCGCCCTGGCAAGGCAGAATATGATTCCCCCTGAGGCATTTTTATCAGATGCCAACTGCTGGGCACCAGTATTGGCGTCTCTGTTTACCTATATTAATGGGACTGGCGTTATCCCCTCCGGTTGGCGCTCCAGCATAGTTATATTCAAGAAGGGAGAGGCCTCAGACCCAAGGAATTACAGACCTATCAGCCTTCTGGATGTCACCTCCAAATTATACGGACGATATTTATTAAATAAGCTCCTCGCCTGGGAAGCTAATAATTCCATCTTTTACGAGGAGCAAGCGGGATTCAGGAAAGGCAGGAGCACCATCGATCCTCCCCCAGCAGTAACTCGCCTCTCTCCCCTGCCCTCTCAGTCGCTCACTCTGCTCTCTTGTTGAGTTGCTCAGGTGCGAACTCCGGCGCTTGGAAAGGGCACAGAGCTGGAAGAGGACGTTGGGGCAAGTGTCATCCTTCCAGCTTACTCGTTCAGCTCCATCTACCTTTCAAGGGGGGGGGAGAGAGAGACACCCTCAGCTCCTCTTGATGAACGGGGGAGCGCAGTGGCTTTGCCGGTGCCAGGAGACGTCCTTGAGAGCAGGGAGCGGGACCGCAGGGGCCAAGCACGGCCCTCCAGGCTTTTCTTTCTGGCCCTTGGGACTCTCCCCAGCCCTACTTGGCACCCCAAGCTTTTTTGCGAGGCTGAAATGTGCCTTGGACTCTGAGAATGCTCTCTGCTGCCTGGTTAGAGGGCAGAATGGAGTGTCTGAGTGGATGCAGAAACTAGCCGGCAGAGCAAAGGGAAAGTCTGCAATCATCGCTCTGCCCAGCTTTGCTTCTGGCCTTTGGAAAGTTGCGCAGAAGGGAACGTGGCCCCTCCTGGTGCTGAAAAAGGTTCCCCGCAAACACACTCCACTGTAGAGCATCATTGCCTCCATGGCTGGCGTGTTTGTCACCGCAGACAGATTGTCACGTCTTAACCCAGCCAAGGAACAAACTCCAGAAGGGGCCTCTGCATGCAAGAAGCCAAAGGGATAGAGGACTTACTGGAAGATAAAAAGGGCCCACCAACATGCTTTGACGGAATCATTACCAGAAGTGGAATCTCTTTGCCTCCACACAAGGCAACATTTTGTATCTTGCAATAAACATTTTCCTTTTTTTTTTTTTATGTTTAAAGCAACATTTTGAGGGATTGCCTCTATTTGGCATCCTGGTTTTGTTGTTGTTTTAGAGTTGTATGTGGCAATTTCCTTGTTGCTGTCTGGTTTTAATCTATGTATACTTATGTATTGTTATGGGTTTTTTCTTGTAAGTCACCTCAAGATTATTTTTAGTAGGCATCTAAGAAATTAAAATTATAAAAATGGCAGTTTGCCTGGAACCCTGTGCATGTTCCCTTCAGTTCCACAGAAGAAAACCAGGATATAAAAGTAAGTACATAAATAAATCTGTCAACGTATACATGAATGGTCACACCTAATGGACCCTGTTGCAGTGTCCCCCACTGGCAGACCTATTTTGGGAAGAGAACTTGGTTGAGACTTGCTCATGCTCAGCTCCAATTGGCTAGCAACCCAGATGAGTGGGTCATTCACAGCTTCTGCTGCAGCACATGGCTTAGCTCGGTTGTGCGAGCAACCTTGTGCTGTGAGCATCTTTCTACCAGCTCTCCACTTGTGGCCGGCTACGGTCCAGATTCCATAGGCTAATCTTTGGACAGGGAGCTGATGCGCTACTGGGCTTGGATGACCGAAATGCAACAGCACAGTGCATCCGAGCAGACCTTCCATGGAGGCAATGTGATGGAATCCACACAGCCTGGGCCACAGAACCACAGCTTTAGCAAATGACTCAGCCACAGACTGGGCAAGGCAAAAGGCAAGGAGCAGGTGAGAGTGCACAGCAGCACTTCACAGAGCTGGATCTTTCAAGATGGCAGGATCTTTTTTTAAGCCAGTTGCTCTTTTAGTCACCTAAGCAGCCTTTGCCTTTGAAGGTACAGGGTCACCGTCAGCAACGTCTGCGCTTCAAGGGTGCCATCTAGACTACGTTATCAGACTACTTCAGCCTCTGGTCAGCTGACCCCACATGCTAGGCCTGCATAGGACAGTTATGGTAAGTGAATGCACAGAATAGAGCAGCCACAATGAACCAAAATGGAAGGCACTTTGGCCCTTCCTCTGTCATTTCTGAATGCAGGCTGCCTGGATTCTAAAAGCATGGCCACTGCTGCCAACCTGAAGAATGTGAAACCTTAGCAAAACCTTGCCTGGCAACCTGATAAGGAGCTGTGTGAAGACAAAACAAAAGTGCTTTTTTTTCCAGAAAAGAACTGGACCAAAGGTGCCTGCATGGAAAATCACTGATGCAGGGGTCCATTACTCCTCTCTGTCCCCCTCCCATATGGATTATGGTAATTAAAGGTCTAAGTATGATTATGTATTATGGGGGTCCGCCCACACTCACTGAAAATAATGTAAATGCACTGGATAATTCCCACCTCCTGATCCAGTTTGCTGATTGGTATAAAAGGTATATTCAAATTTCGGATTAGTCAGATCTTCAGGGGGGAGAGTGCCTGTGGATTTCCCCCCCTTCATGCTGTTATCTGCTCTGCCCTGCTTTTGCATGCTTTGCCCAAGCTGAAGACTCCTGGCCTATCCACTCCTAGGTAACTATGACTTCCTTTTAATATTCTAGGGAACTTAGAGCCAATACACAAGTAAAAGAGCAGGAGGAAGTTAGGCGGAAAACATAAAAATTCATCATATGATCATTCATAATACTTGCCTTGTCAATGCTTTCTTTAATCATAATTACACGGTGTCAATGTTGTTAGCTCACAGTGTTGTCATTTTATTCTTAATTCATTTCATTATCAATCATTAGTTGGTTCAAATATGTATTTTAAGGATGTGAACCATTATGTTTATGCAAATATATTATCACATTGCTTTAACAGATTTCTTAAGTTTCTTGGCACTGCTATCGTTTCAAATATTATCTTTGTTTTCTATCAGTAAATTTTCTGCTATCTCATAATACTATTAAGCTTTGTACATCAATAAACCGGTGTATTCGTTGCAGTTAGTTTTGAGTTCTGTGGTCACTGAAAGGATCCAGTGAAGGTTGATGCAGGCCAGAATTTGGCATCATGTGCCGGGCCTTGATTAGGTCCACTGATTAACAACCTCCCCACCCCTGCCCCACTCCAGACCACCAGACCCTTGGGTCAGTGCCTGAACCACATGTATACTGCCGAGGGTCCCATGACAGAAGAAAGGCAGGACACAAATGTACAAAACAAAACAAGTATGCGCTAGCTGGTCAGTCTGAACAGCTTGCCTATGGAAGTGAGGGTTGTTCAGCCTAAATGTCTGCTCCATTACCCTGCTTGCCACCTTGGATTTTGATCTCTGCCCGACTTAAATCCTGCAACTGCTTCTGGTCCACGTGGCGAGACAAGCAACCCTGCCTGGAGCCTGGCTGAGGCCTGACAGACAGCTTGTCAAAGTAAGCGGGCTGCCCTCCATGAACAGCTGGGCTGCTTCCTAGCACCCCCACAAGCCAGAAGACCAACTGCCTAGCAGGACAGCACACAGAGATCTAAGGGGCAGCCAAGTGGCACACTCCTCTCCTCCAGCAGAGGTGACATGAAGGCTGCAAGGGGACTCTGGGTGACCCAGCACGAAGAGCCGGGTTTGTCCAAGAGGGATCACGCCAGGGGCTCAGCACCAGCACACTCACTCCTATTGCTTCAAGTGGTTCCCTTCCAGGAAAACAAGAGGAATGCATCCCAAGAGGAGGAGGAAGGGGAGATTTCTCACTAAAGGACCCTGACAGTTTGGAACAGAGGCCGCTCTGTAAGCTCCCTGGCCCTTGCCTTGATTGCTACTCTGTTCTGCCACCTTCTTACTGAAGTTACTATGCCCTCTGCTGTGCTCTCCCCCATGCCCTGCAAGGACAAATAAAGCACATCAGGGCTGGGCGTGACTGGCCCTTTATAGAGTACAAGTCACAGTCCTGCCTCACCTTGCAAGGTAGCACCACAAAAGTAAATGGCCCTCAAAACATTTTTACAAATGGCCTACCCAGGCGTTCCTTTGATTTGCTATTTGTAGCGCATCACAGGCCACGCAGAGAAAGAAGCAGATCTCTTCCTTTACACATGCTTCCATGCTGGTTGCCTGGAGGAGATTGTTACTCATCGCAAGTAACCAGGCAAGTGACTGTTTATAAGTCTAGTCCCACCTCCTTGACAATGCGGGTTCAAAGACAAGTTAAGTCTGAATAAATTAGCTAACCAGCACTGTCCCAAAGGCCATCCAGTTCAACCCATCTCATTCTTCTGACAACTCTAAAACACACTCCAGAAACAAGCTGGTTTCTCTGGAACAAGAAGGAATGGCTGAACAATTTGTAAATGTCCACAACTGGAGCAGAAAACAATTTCCCTGGGAAAGGTCTTCCGGCATTCTCATTTTGTGTAGTTAGTCTCATAAAGTTCATTCATTATTTCGGAAAGAGAAAAAGAGACGTTAACATAGCTACCAAGAGCTTTCCAGAGATTCTAGAAGAGAGAGAGGCAGACATATGGCTTTCTAAATAATAATAAAAATAATTTAATTTATTGAATTTACCTGGATAAATTTCCAGGTTGACCATTTACTGCTGCAGCCCAACTGCTGTACCTCTTATTCCAAACACCAGCAGTTTTAGACATTGCCGCTCTTTCCTGAGAATGGCTGTCTTTAGGGTTTTGTATGTTTGGAATGCATTCTGCTTTTCATTCTCACAGTCTAACTGGCCAGATGAACTTCCCCATCTTTCCAAATCTGTAACTGTTATTGTTTTTCTCCAAACCAACCCCTTATCAACAAGTTTTGCCCTGTCCTCATTCCTAATGCACGAGAAAAGCAAGTCAATTAATATTTCCACTCTCCTTCATTAAACCAGCAAAGAGCCAAGACAGAAGAGTCCTTAAGTGCTGAAGCCTAGACCACGAGGTGCCCCAGGAGACTGGTGAGTAGACTGTGTCTGTGAAGGGGCTCTCATCCTTCTCTCGTGTTACACAGACGGAGCTCCCTCAAAGGGTGGCTTGTGCGCATGCCGGATGCATCCTGTGCACAACTAGATTTTTTTTGCTGTCTCTCTCTTTTGTTCTTTGCAACAGTCACTTCATTCATTTTCAGTGGCCTTTTAACTTCTTCGTAATGCATTTTAAATTTTCTTTTTACTTTTTTATTTTTGTAAGGTGCTCTGGAACCTTGCTGAAGCGCAGGGAGTGTTAACCCATAAATAAATAAAGCAAAACTAGAGCACCTTGGCCACAAGACCTGAAGCAGGAAATGCATGAAAAGTCAAAGATGTTCAGTTGGGCCAAATCCAGCAAGGGTGGGGATCTCTGGCCCACACGTCATATGCAAACCTCCAGGCCTCTCTATACAACCCTTGAGACTCGCTAGGCCATTCCCCCTCTCCCAGCTTATATCCCTCACCAGCCCTTCTCCACACTCTCCTCAAGCGCTTTTGTTTACATATAACTGTTAGGAGCCAGTGGGGGGGGGGGTAATATGACGTATCCAGGAGGTTGGTCAGTTGCCTGCTCTGGATGGGACTGCACTCCCTCTGAAAGAGCAGCTTGTTTGGGACCTGTTTGGGAGTGCTCCTGGATCCATCTTTGTGGCTGGAAGTTCAGTGGCTAGGAGTGCCTTTTACCAGCTACGATGGGTACACCAACTATGGCCGTTCTGGGACAGGGATAGCCTAGCCATGGTGATTCATGCACTGGTAACCTCAAGACTCAAATTACTCACCAGTGCAATCTAGACGAGGCAGCCCTTGGTCCAGGGACTGAAGCTCCAGCTTGTAGCAAATGTTGTGGTGGGGACAGACTTGCCACCAGCACATAACTCCAGTCCTTAAAAGCTTGCACTGTCTGCTCATATACGATCTGGACAGACTCTTGTATTAAGTTACATTAAGAATATCTTAAGGAGTACCCAATTCCTTATATCCCTGACTGACCACTGGGGTCCCTTGGAGTCACTATCAGTGGTCCCCCATAGCTTGGACACACAGCTTGTGTCTAATAGGAGCCACAAGTTCAGTATTGTGGGTCCAGTTCTATGGCACTCTCTCTCGACTGAAATCAGGCAGGCCCCCTTCCTGACAAAGATCCCAGCACTTGGTGATGATCTTTTTATCTCAGCAGGCATTTTAAGTAAGTGTTTTGGTTTGATGGCACATTTTAGCTGATTTTATATTTTTGTTATCTTCTGTAACCTGATTGTGCACAGCCTACAGTGTTAAGCAGTACATAAAGTGCTGAAACAATAATAATGATGATGATGTATTATTATTGATAAATTAAGGACTCCTGCTGGGAGGAAGGGTGGGATATAAATCAAATAATAAATAAATAAATATTATTATTTTAAAATGTAATAGAGGGAAAACCCAATGATCAAGGGGCTGGAGGAACTCCTCTGGATAGACACGTTACAACGTTTAGGGTTTCTTTTGTTCAGGGAAAAGACAAGCAAGTGAAGTCATGACAGGGAGGAAAGCATTACAATGGGATTAGACAGATTCACGGACAGAAGGCTATCCCTGGCTACAAGTGATGACGACTACATTGCCTTCGGCATCAGAAGTGGTATGCCTCTGAGTATCAGTTGCTAGGAATCCCAAGGGGGAAGAAGGCTGCTGTGCTCATGTCCTGCTTGACGGCTTCCCAGAAGAGGCATGTATGTGGTTGGCCTCTTCTTGAGAGAACAAGACAATGGACTAGACAATGGAGCTTTCATCTACTCCGCTGCTCTGGTGGTCATGAAAATGTGGTGTGCCTGCTGCTTTTACTCTTTTATGGCAGTTCTATTTGCTGATAATTATACATATTTTATTTTCAAAATTTTGTAAGCTCCCCTGAATTCTTTTTTAAAGAAAAATTATACTAAAATCCCATAATAAATAAATAAATAGTGTAAGTATCTAAAACCAAGCGGCAAGGTGCCAGAAGAGACCTTCCACAGAAGAGAATCCAGAGTCGAGGTATCACCACTGAGAAGGCCCTGCCTCACCTGACCACTTGCTATACTTCAGATAGCAAAGACACAGAGGATGACTTGAGCAGGCAAGTAGATTCACATGCAACACTTTACATTGATTTATTTATTTATTTGATTTATATCCTGCCCTTCCTCCCAGGAGCCCAGGGTGGCAAACAGAAGCACTAAAAACACATCAAAATATCATAAAAACAGACCTTAAAATACACCAAAACAAAACAACTTTAAAAACATTTTTTTAAAAAAGCTTTTAAAAAGGGTTAAAAAACATTGTTTTTTTAAAAAGTATATATTAAAAAGCAATTCCAACAAAGACACAGACTGGGATAAGGTCTCTACTTAAAAGGCTTGGTGAAAGAGGAAGATCTTCAATAGGCACCAAAAAGATAACAGAGATGGCGCCTGCCTAATATTTAAGGGAAGGGGAGGTACCACCACACTAAAGGTCCGTTTCCTATGTTGTGTGGAACGAACCTCCTGATAAGATGGTATCCGCAGGAAGCCCTCACCTGCAGAGTGCAGTGATAGACTGGGTATATAAGGGATAAGATGGTCTTTCAGGTATCCTGGTCCCAAAGCTGTATAGGGCTTTGTACATCAAAACTAGAACCTTGAACCTGCCCTGGTAGCAAATGGACAGCCAGTGCAATTCTTTCAGCAGTGGGGTGACATGTTGGTGATACCCTGCCCCAGTGAGCAGTCTCGTCACCGCATTTTGCACCAGCTACAGCTTCCAGACCAACCTCAAGGGCAGCCCCACATAGAGCGCATTACAGTAATCCAACCTGGAGGTTACCTGTGCGTGGACAACAGTGGTCAGGCTATCATGTCCATGAAACACTAAAGCATAAACTTAGGAAGAAACACAGGAAGTTTGCTTGTATCAGATCAGACTATTGGTCCAGCTAGGTTAAAACTGGCAAGTCTGACTGGCAAAATCTCACCATAGGGTTTCAGGCAGAGAAGTGGCTTCCCCATTACCTGCTACCTGATGCCAGGGATGGGGCCTTGGACCTCCTGCGCACAAACCAAGGGCTCTGGCACTGAACTGGAGCCCCTTTCCAGGACAAAAACCAAACCCAAAAATCAACCAAGTAATCTCATTGCTGCCCTCAATTGTACTATGAATTAAGGTCTTTATAAGCAACAAAGAGACCACTACAGGAAGCCAAAATTCATTTAACAGAATACATCAACCTGCCAATAACTGAGACGCTGTTTCACTGAAAAATCCGGATGTCTGATTTGCTGGACCACAAAGTAAAAGCAAGTAAAGGGATCTTACTGGACGTGCACCAAGTTCCAAGCATTTCTTGGCCTGAAGAGGAGCTTTATATATCCGTAAATCTCTTGTCCTTTTCATTCATGAATTAAAGTCAGTCTGTAATTTCAATCTCTCTCTCTCTAACCTCCTGTGATTTGATATAGGTTCTAAGGTGAACGCTTCTTTAAATCTGTGGGCTCAACCCTAGATGGCTTCTCAAGTTCCTCTAACCGAAGAAGAGTCAGCTCTGCCTCTTTGCTTTTGATTAACCACCAGTAACCTGCCCTCGTTTGCACTTCCTCTCCTCCAAGCGTTTCAGAACTTCCATGAGCGATAAAAATACATCTTATGCACACAGGATCCCTTGGGGGGGGGGGGATGACATAAAGAAGCCCCCGAAAAGTGTCACACTAGGCAGAAGTTACAAGCCATTTATCTGACTGAAATGCAAATTAAAAATATTAAAGCCTTTCATGTACGGTCCTCGCCGTATTCCAAACTGCCCCCACCCTCTCAGACAGGAGTGAGCAACTTTTCTTGTTTGTTTATTTATTTATTATTTGATTTATATCTCGCCCTTCCTCCCAGCAGGAGCCCATCATTGCTGCTGCTGCTGATGCATTGCCTTAGGGAGAATCTGTCACAGGCCACATACTACCAGTGGGCACGGCCAGAACCAGAGGTGGGCAGTGCCACCCACTTTACTCTCTCTTTTCTACCATCCTTTCCACATCACCACCACCACCAACACCGTCCCTCTTTCTGCCACCCAACCCATTTTCCCCAGAACAAGTGCCATATGAAGCCTTCAGGCTGCCGTTTGACCATGTGTACTCCAGAACAGCTGTCAGACCTTTTGGGATGTCACTGAAAGCCTTCCCTTTAAGACATCTTTCATCTCCAACTTAAAGAGAAAACTATCTGGACCACAACAGGAGATAAGACCCCACTGGTTCTTCTGGAGGGAAAGGGCATGAGGCCAGGAGGAGAAAGAGGAGGTGGCATCTCCTCAGCTCTTCAGGCAGAGCTTTAGCAACCCTGCATTTCAAATCTTAAATGTTTTAGCTGCTATGGTTATGCCAGGTTTAGGACTATGCTTGCTGCCGTGTAAAGTTTTATATCTGCATATTGTTAATGTTTCTGTAAAGTGCCCAGAAACATTTGTTACATGGGTGGTATACAAACTGAATAAATAAATAAATGTTTATCAACCAAACCAACTTCAGTTACCTTGAAATCGATCCTCCACTACGCCCCTAATCACAGCCAATATATGACTCAAGTCAGGCTTTGCACTACAAAGACCTGGCTTTCATGTCTGGGGTTGACTGAGCCAGCATGAAGGGGAAAAAGGACCCAATGATCAAGTCACTTCCATCATTTAGGACCCAACTTATCTTTGGAGAATATGACTGACAGGAGGCGTTGTGACTTCAGACTGTGAGGCGGCAACCAAACAGTCTTGGCCATATTTCTTTGCAAGAGATAATGTCTCTGGAACACAACGTTGCTGCAAGACGCCAGGCACCTGCTACAGATAAACAGCCACCCAATTTACAGCCTCCTGGTTTAAGCAACCTAACATAACACTGTACAGACACTGCTTTATAAATGAGGCTGCCTCCTTTCATTCATGAGCCAACATGGCCTTGCGGACTGGCCTCAAGCTGGAGAGACTGGGTTCTAATCCTGACTGAGCTGTGGTTCCCACTAGGCAGAACTATCAAGTCACTTTCTTTCATCCTAACCTACATCACAGCATCGCTGGGTGCATAAAACAGAAAAGCCGAATGAACACCATCCTGACCTCCTCAGAGGAAGTGTGACAAATAAGCCAACAACTTGGAAAGGTGAAAATGATGTCTTCAATGGAGCCATCTAAAACCTGACATGACTCTGAGCTTTAAAAATTATTTTATTCCCATGGTCAGGCACAAGCCTCTGACTAGGCTAAGGTGCACATAAAGCTGTCTTATAACCAGGTCAGACAATTTGTCCATCTGCCTCAGTACTGTCAACACTGACTGGGAGCCGCTCTCGCGTCTCAGGCAGAGAGAAGTCCCTTTCCATCGCCTGCTGCCTGATCCTTTTTCAGCTGAAGATGCAGAGGGATTGAACCTGGAACCTTTTGCATGCAAGTGATGTGCTTTAGCACTGAGCTGTGGGCCCTACCTGCATCTTGCTCTGTCGATGTATGTACGCTGCCTTATTCCAAGTCAGATCATTTGCACATCTAGTCCACCACAGTCAATCCTGGCCAGTAGAAGCTCTCCAGCTTGGGTCGTGCCGGCCCTGCAACTTTGGATGTTGCTGGGGACTGAACTCAAGCCTGGGGACTGAACTCAAGCCTTCTGGAAGAATGCAAGCAAAGCAAAATCTACCACTCAACCCTGAGTGAGACAAGGCGACTTGAGTGACAGATTGAGTAAGATGCTGGGAATCGTTGCAAGCCCAGGGTGAGTGGCCAATTACAAGATGCTCCAATTATTATTGCAGCAGCTCAGTAGTAATTAAAGTGGACGGGAGAGAGGGAGACAGGCCCTCCTGCTACCCCTGAGCATGTTACCTACTCCATGCACCTGCCGCCTCGTGTGGCTGCCAGCATTTTAATACAATGCCTAGTATGTACACAGCTGTGCATCCTTGTGAGGACAGATGGCCAGCTCTGTGACTAATGGTAGATGTGAGGCACAAAGGTAATGGGCAACTCCAGCAGCATCGACAAGAGGCCCAGCAGACCTAGTGGCTGGCTACAGAAGAACAGCGGATAGGAGGCAAAAGGCACCCCAAAGCTCTCTGCACAGGTCCCACTGAAATGAGTGTGAGCTTTGATCCCGTGTGGAACACAGGACACTGTCTTATCTATCCCAAGTCAGGCCATTAGTCCACCTAGCTCAGTACTGTCTACACTGACTGGCAGCAGCTCTCAAGAGTTTCAGGCAAGGATCTTTCCCACCCTCACCTGGAGATGCCAAGGGTTGAACTGGGACCTTTTGCATGCAAGGCATGACCTATGCCTCTTCCCATCCATTTCGCTGGGGCTTGTACAGGAGGACATGAAGGTGAGTTGTGCCCTAGGCAACTATCCTAGGAATGCACCACTGGGGTTTTTTGTTTCCTTGGTATCAAGCGATCTGTATGGCTCAAAAGCTCACTCCCAGCATTTTACACATCTGGAAATGCATAGAAGACAACTCCTAGGATTCTAATCATCATGTCTGCAGTTTGCCCGTGATTTTCCATTTGTTGTGTTGTCTCTGAAGGTTTCAGGACACTTGAGCTCTCTGCCACTTCCCAGGACAAGGATTAATCGTTAACTGTAATCTAATTAGGAAAGCCTGCTCTCACCTCTTTTATTCTATAAGCAGCAGAACTAGTGTAAATAAAAACCAAATAGACTTTGTGGCTTTGAACATCTATGTAAACCGCTAACACGTCAGGTTTAAACACATCCTGAGATATGTACTTTGAGGACATTAGGAAATCAATGGAGGCTCACCTATTCACTCAACAATTACCTCCCAAGAATATTTCCTATTGAGCAAGGAGCTAGTCAGCCCACATGTACACACACTTCCGCACACTTTCTCATGGCTCTGCTCCCAACCACAGCAGACTGCTGGACACTGTAGCTGACCACAGCACCTGGAAGACCAGTCCATCTGTGCCAATATCATATTAATGTTGCTTCTTCACTACTTTTGCAGAAATCACCAATGTCAAGGAGGTTTTGTTAAAGAAAAAAAGATACGCTTGGGAAACAACTCTTGAAGGACGGAAGAGGAGACCCTTTTCTCCTTGCCTCATGTTTCTCCAAAAAAACTGTTCTACTGAAAGAAAAACAAAACCTACAATGCTATCTAGTTGCTCGGTACTTGATCTAAATCACTCTGCAGCTGTTCCGCACTACGCTCTCCATCCCTTTCCATTGCAAGTAACACAGTGGGGGGGGGGAGCTTCTTCCTTGTCCAGGTCTCAATTTAGGATTACATCAGCACAGTCATCTGTGTGTGTGTGTGTGTGTGTGTGTGTGTGTGTGTGTGTGTGTGTGTGTGTGAGAGAGAGAGAGAGAGAGAGACAGAGAGAGAGAGAGAGACAGAGAGAGAGAGAGAGACAGAGAGAGAGAGAGAGAGAGAGACAGAGAGAGAGAGAGACAGAGAGAGAGAGAGACAGAGAGAGAGAGACAGAGAGAGAGAGAGACAGACAGACAGACAGACAGACAGAGAGAGAGAGAGAGAGAGAGAGAGAGAGAGAGAGAGCAGACAAGCACCGCATCCCTCCAGAAGAGCCTAGACCAGGAGCATTGACATTCAGTACATGTGCAAGCCTCAGCTCAGCCTGTCTAAAATTAGAGAAATACCTGTTCCCACAAAGGGAGCAGGCAAAAGGTAATTCAGTCCCCTATTCTAACAGCATGGAATAATGGTGATGATTCATAGAGATTTTTACAAGCCAGTCGTGCACAGAGGAGATGCACTCATGTTCGCGCACACACACGGTGCATATAAAAACCATGTGGGATGGCCCCAATATTGTTCACTTCAGAAAAAACAAGATTTCCAGCCTCTAGCTATATTTCCATTCCTGATCTCCTGTCTAGCTACTGAAATGTGTATTTAAAACAGGAGTATGAATACCATTCACCATTACAGTACAGGAAGGCAACATTGATGTCCATCCCCAACGACGAAATGTGTGCACATCTGAAACCCCCATTTAGCACTAAAAAGAGCAGTTCTTTCACCCTTACAAGGCAGCACACGCCCTTACACTATCAAGCCCCCAAAAGGCAGTCAATGATTAGGAAATGCAAGAGACAAAAGACCACAGAGGACTCCACGGAAGTCAAGCACGTGGAGATACGGTATTGGAGCTATAGGAAACCAGTATGGCTGCTAGTTCAGCACCCTGGCTAAAGATAACTGAGGAAACACTGTCTTCCTAGCAGAAAATGTTTTTCCTCACAACACTTCATGCTTTGACCAGGAATATTTTAGCCTCGTGTCCACGCTTCCTTTTAGGGTTCTCACACTGTCAGGTCCATGTATGTGCCTCACGTGATTTGGGCAATTTTAAGTAAGCCAACACAAGTCCACAAGGAAGGGCCACAACTGCTTTGCATCCAAAAGGTACCAGGTTCAACCCACAGCAGGATCTCCAAGGAGGGCTGAGGGGGCCTCCTGGCTGAAACCTTGGAGAGCCTCTTCCAGTGAGCACAGAGCAGACACCACGCTAGATGGACCAATGGTCCAAACTGGGAATATAGGAAGCCACCATATACCAAGTCCTTTTTTGTTCTTGTTGCACAGCTTGTGTTAGCCTCGTCTATATCAGCTGCACTTTTCACGCATCCACTTTTCACATGGCCGCTTGAATGTACAGGGATCAGGAAAGTGTTTTTTGTACCTGTCCCCTGACACAGAGAAAAGGAGCATCCCACAGTGCTGGGATAGCGATTCCTAGCAGAAAACACAGAGGTCCTTGCAGGAAGCTTAGCTACAATGCTGATGCGCTCTGGAGGGGCAGGAGAAAGCTATCAGGGACTGAAATATCCACAAGGCGCCAAAGAGGAGGTTGGATTGTGACATGTGAGGAGGTGGATGGAGACAGTCAACATCCCTGGAAGGAGAGTGTGGGCTTGAGGGTTCCTCACACAATCACCTGGGGAATCATTCCAATAAAAAGTAGCAGCCTGGCTGGGAGTCCAGAGTCTGTGAGTTCAAATCCCCACTCGTGTTTCACGGGTGTTCAGGGTCAGCTAAACATCACCCCCACAGGGAGTGGCTCAGGGGTTATGTGCCCTGCCACCTGTGCGTAGTCCCAAGGAGCCCAGTTGCTCCCCAGCTGGCAGTTGCGGACAAGGAAAGGTCTGGCTTGTGCAGCTGTGGCAAGCTGAGCAGGCCCTGGCCAGCTGGGGAGGACTAGCCTCAGAGGGAGGCAATGGCAAACCCCCTCTGAATGCCGCTTACCATGAAATCCCTATTCAGAGGGTCGCCATAAGTCAGGATCGACTTGGAGGCAGTCCATTTCCATTTCCAACAAGAAGGACCACAGCTCAGTGGCCAAACATGTGCTTCACATGCAAATGGTTCTGGGTTCAAGCCCTGGTATCTCCTGTTAAAAGGAGGATTGGGGGAGGGGGGTGACAGAAAGGCCCCAAAGCCTTGAAAAGCTGCCACTAGTCAGAGTAGAGAAAACTGGGCTTAAGTGGGCCAGTGGTTGCTTTGTAAACACACACATTCTCAGGAAACAGAATAAGTGCTCTGGGATTGGTCTGCACTCAAACTGCAGCTCTGTCTCTAGAGGAAGTTTTTCAAAACTTGGTCACTCAAGATTTTAGCCAGATGCAAGGAGAATGGTACAAGGCAATAACAGCAGGGATAAGAGCAAGATTCAAATCCCTACTAAAGGAATGCATAAATAATTGGAAGAGGCAGAATAATTGCTTGCAAGTGTTTATGCTGACTGTGGTGAGGTTGGAGGGTGAAGGCTGCTACTGGGGGAAGCAGCTTACAAAAGCAGTTATTCTCACACCTTCTTTGACACTTTACGAGGGGTGGGGGAGGAGCCTGACATGGGAAGGATCAATTTGCATCCAATACTTCTGATGTGAAGGGTTTTATATATGACCCAGGTGTCTGGCCATGGATGCCACCTGAGGGCACAAGACACCCACTCCACCACATGCGGATGATGATGATGATGATGATGATGATGATATAATAATACAGGACAAAGGCTGCAGATACTTCTCCAGAGGTCCAGGGAAGCCAAGGAAGTATCACTGGACCAACATTGGGAGGGTGTCTTTGTATGTACGGGGACAGGGTAGATGATCTTGGGCTGTCTCATAAGTGTGTAAAGAGTAATCTAAGGGGAATGCAAAGACCAGAAGGGGTGCACCCCCATTTGAAGGTAATCCAAGAGGGCCACATGGGGGCATCCATGCAATCCTTCCTTTGTCTCACATTCACTTCCCCCCCCTCAAAAAAACTCTGGGAGGTCCAATTTGGGGGGGAGACAATATTTGTCACTGAGATATTGGAGGAAGTGTTCTAGTTAGCATGCTGTGGCTCCAATGCGGGGGGGGGGGCAGATTTAGAGGAAGGTCCCTACTCCTTCCATTGCCTCTCCTCATCCCACCTGACACACACACCCCTGCTGTGTAAGGGTCCAATATTTAGGAGGGGGGCAGTTTGCAGCAGAAAAATGTCAAGGAGATCTCCTATAAGAAAGTGATGTTGGAGATGGGTAAGGGGGGTCCATCCTGGCTAACCCCTCTCCCCCTCCCTCAGCAGTCATGGGGGCAAGTGACTAGAATATTGGGGAGGGATGTTTAGGTTAGGAGAGGGGATGACACATAATTGGGATGCTGGGAGGGGGTCGTCCTGGCCCAACCCAACCCTCCTTGGGGGAGGGTCCCATTGGAGGTGCTTCTGGCCTACCTTCCCCCCAGAAGTGAGTTGGGGGGCATCTTCTAATCCCCGCGTTTCGCATCTCACCTTGGCTCGGGGAGGGCAATCTTCTTGCTGGCGCGAGCAGCCGGCGAACTCTTGCTCTTCTCCATGGCCATGAGGTAGCTCACGTCCGCCAGCACAGCCTCCAGGTCCGCCATCTTGGCTGCCCACAAAATGGCACCTCCGCCTCTCCTGGGCTGGCCTGGCCTGGCTTCGGCCTGGGTTGCCGCTCTGTGGCCCTTGCCGCTCTTCTCCTCGCTCCACCTGACAAGGGATGACTGGGGGGGCAGACTCCCTCCGTCACCAAGAGACCCCTTCGCAACTAAGCCCCCTTCCTAAAAATGAAGTCCTCCCAGGTCACCCCCTCTCCCTAGCTAACTGCCCTCGCCCCAGTTCCTAATCCCCACTTTCCAACTGAGACTGTAGTTGCCCCCTATCACCCACAAAAGGACCCCCCAAAAAGGTACCACCTCTAACATATAAACTAAGTTTGCTACCCCT
The DNA here is from genome assembly GCF_030035675.1 of Rhineura floridana. Taxonomy (NCBI): domain Eukaryota; kingdom Metazoa; phylum Chordata; class Lepidosauria; order Squamata; family Rhineuridae; genus Rhineura; species Rhineura floridana. The sequence goes on from NC_084498.1 coordinate 2,116,303, forward strand.
TATTTCCCCCACACACACTCTGGGGTCCTCTAAATGACCCCCCCAAACACACACACAGAAACCCTCAAAGACACCCCCCTTTTCAATTTATGTCCTCCTAACACCCCTCTTCAGGCCCTGACCCCCTAGTTTGCCCTCCCCCAGGTTTCCCCCTAAGTCTTGCTGGTCCCCACCCTCTATATCTGGGGAGGGGGGGCTCGTGGGTCTGCTAGTCCTGGGGGAGCATCCCCCTGCCTGGGAGGATATCGGAGACACCCCCCTTCCCCCCCCCAAGGCAGCGAGACCTTTAAAGGGGCCTCTTTTGCAGCTGCCTCCCCATTGCCAAGCTGCAAAATACGGCAGAGGGGGGCACAGCACGGGCGAGCCCCCTCCCCGGGGCTTTACCATGCAGCTGCTGCCCCCCACCCCACCCCGCTCTCAGCGCCCCTCTCTTGGCGCGGGCAGAAAGGGAAAGAGGCCGGGGGGGTGCATTGCAAAAAGAAAGCGGGGGGAGGGGATAACGGTGCAATTTGAGAACGCAAATGCAGGTAATGCAGCGAGAGGAAAATGCACGCCGGGGGGCGGCAGCCTCCCCCCAAGGCAGCTCTCCCTCCCGCCGCCTTCCAAGTGCCCAGGGAGGGAGGGGAGCGGCTGCCTTCCTGCCGCTCGGGATCCTCCTGCTGCCGCCGCCGCCGCCGCCGCCGCCCCGGTGCAACCGCCCCAACGCAGCTTCCTCGCGCCTGGTCCCGCCGTCCTCCTTGGCAGGCTCCTTGGGCAGCTGCCGCCTCTGCCGCCTGCCGGGGCTGAATCCGGCTCCTCGGTGTACTTCCTCTCCCGGCCCAGGAGGAGGAGGGCGACGGCGGCAGCAGTGGCGCCCGCCAAACTGTGGCGCTGGATCGACTTCGCCGCGGCTCCGGACGGCAACAAGAACCGGAGCCGGTGCGGAATGGGAACCGGGGTGAGGGCTACATCTCCTCCCGCCACATGAACACTCCCAGGAGGAGCACAGGGCAGCAGACAAAAACACTCTAAAACATCATAAAAACAGACTTTAAAATATATTAAAATGTATTGAAAAGATACTAAAACAAAATATCTTTAAAACATTTTTTTAAATAAAAGCTTTAAAAACATTTTTAAAAGCAATTTTTAAAAACATCCTCATCCAGAAACATGAGAAGGCTGTCTTGCACCATGACAGGTCAGCAGCAGTCCATCATTCAGCCCACACCGAGCGGTAGCACCTAATCTCAAGCAAAGAAAAGTCATAACCGCTGCTGCTGAATCCCTTTTTTTAACTGGAGATGGTGCAGATTGAAGCTGGGACTTTCTGCTTACAAAGTGATGTACCGCTGACCTATGGGAACCTCTCTAGAGATCATGGGGGAGAGAGAGAGAAATCCAAGCCTCAGCAGTGATTTCTCAGCAATGCTCAATTCAATATTGCTATTTTTTATTATTGTTGTTGTTGCTGCTGTCGTTGATTACATTTATATCCCACCCTTCCTCCCAGTAGGAGCCCAGGGTGGCAAGCAAAAACACTAAAAACACTCTAAAACATCTTAAAAACAGACTTTAAAGCATGTTAAAACAAAACATCTTTATAAAGCCACTCCAACACAGGCTGGGGTAAGGTCTCTACTTAAAAGGCTTGTTGAAAGAGGAAGGTCTTCAATAGGCGCCAAAAAGATAACAGAGATGGGGCCTGACTAGTATTTAAGGGGAGGGAATTCCACAGAGTGGGTGCTGCCACACTAAAGGTTCATTTCCTATGTTGTGCAGAACAGACCTCCTGATAAGATGGTATCTGCAGGAGGCCCTCACCTGCACAGCGCAGTGATCGACTGGGTATATAAGGGATATGATGGTCTTTCAGGTATCCTGGTCCCAAGCTGCATAGGACTTTGTATACCAAAACCAGAACCTTGAACTTGGCCCAGTAGGTAATGTGCAGCCTTTATTAATTACGATTAATAATAACAGCTGCAACCTTTAATAGATAGATCCAAAGGGTTTTCAACCAGCCAGGTATCATTTTAAAGGTAATTATTTTTAATATGCTCCCCAGTGAGGTCTGCCTAGTGCCCTCATTGACATCTTTTCAATGCCAAGTAAAGGGTTACCTTTTCTCCCAGGCGACTGATAAACAACAACATCTCAGTCTATTGTTAGTGCGCTGCCAAAGTTTCCTGAGGCTATATGGGGGAGGGATGGTGTTTATTGTTTTGTTTTTATAATATATTTATTTGAATTTGTTTTTAATATTTTTGTAAGTTGCTTGGAGACCTTCAGGTATCAAGCACCTAATAAATCTAATAAATAATAATACTGATGATACAAGTGGAATCACAGAGTTGAAAATTACCTCAGAGTTCATCTAATCTAGTGCAGGAAATCCCTGAAAAATGACCATCCAGCTTCTGCTTAAAAAACAGTGAAGGCAAGTCCACACCTTCCAAGGCAGTCTGATCCATTATCAAAGAGCTCATGCCAGCAGGACGTTCTTCTTACTGTTTAGGTTAAATTATCTTTCCTGTAATTTGCACCCACTGGTTCAATGTCTATCCTCTGGGAGCAACATACAGTAAATTTGCTCCATCATCTGTTTGACAGCTGTCAATTACCTCTTAATCGTCTCTTCTCCAGGTGAACCATACCTAACGTCTTCACCTTTTCCTTACAGGACTTGGTCTCCACCATCTTTCTGCTTGTTAGATAATTATCCTTCTGAAACTGCAGTGACTAGAACTGGACACAGCTACAAAAGCTGCAGATGGCAAGCGCCATTTCAACACAAGCCTTCCCTCTTCACTCTCACACAAGTCTAAATACCTCAGCAAATGTGGTGTTTCCTGCCAACTTATATATGCTCCATCTGAAGTGGACGGGGAATCTATGGCCCTCCAGTAATTGCTGGATTCCATCTCCCATCAGCCCCAGCTACCGCGGTCACTGTCAGGGATGATGGGAGTTGTAATCCAACTACAACTGGAGAACTGCACAGGTTCCCCATCATCAAATGTAAATGGACTGCCTTCGAGTCGATTCCGACTTATGGTGATCCTATGAATATGTTTTTCATGGTAAGCAGCATTCAGAGGTGGTTCACCATTGCCTTCCTCTGAGGCTGAGAGGCAGTGACTGGCCCAGAGTCACCCAGTGAGCTTCATGGCTGTGTGGGGATTTGAACCCTGGTCTCCCAGGTCGTAGTCCAACACTTGAACCACTACACCACACTGGCTCTGATCTAAAAATAGAAGTTGCCTTTTTTTCCCCCCCAAAATCTTGTGTTTCAGAAGGAAACAACTAAGTTAAGAAATAGACAATTCCTTTAATTTGTTAACAACTATCATATCAACAGGGTAGGGACAGAGCACACCTGCTCTGCATGCAGAAGGTCCCAGGGTCAGTCGCTGGTGCCTCCAAGCAGGGCTGGGAATATGAGCCCTTCCTGAAACCCTACAGAGTCGCTGCCAGTTAGGCAGTACCAAGCGACATGGGCCATTTGGCGTATATACATAAGGCGGTTTCCAATCCTCCTCCTCCTGAGATAACTAAGTGCTATATATATATTAAAAAACATGTTTACAGCCAAACTGGAGATTCAAGCTGGGGCTTCACTCTCCCGCTGTGTCACGTGCCTTACCAACTGCTTCCTAATAAATGTGAAAGAACTGATAATTGTAGGAAATTTCTACACTGGATAACTTTCCCCCCCTAAGCTATTTAACAATAAGATTTTTAACAACATTTTGCTTTTTTGTGTGCCCAGAGCTGGCACAGTAAAATCAAGTTATCTGGTGTGCCTTAATTCATTTTCTACAAGTCCGCTGTGGTGTTGCCATCTGTCCTTCCCTTGATGAAAAATATATCTTTTATAACTTTTCTAAGCAATGCCCTCAAGTCTGCAAAGGATTCTGTGCAGCCAACAGCTGCCAGGTATCCGCTGGTGGGTACCTACTCTCTGGTTCAAGGGCAGACTTTTTAATTTTATTTATATTTGCTTACAGTGAGTATAGTTTAACATTTGTTCTGCACCAGCATTATACTAGGTTCTGAAACATTAAAGTGATGTAGGCCTCACTCAAATATTTTATTAAGCTGAAATATGTTTTTGGAAATGTATTGAAATTTTGAAATTCAGGGTCTCCATTTGAAAACTGATCTCAACATTCAAAATTTGAGGGCATGTTGGCAGTCACTACGTAGCTTAATTAGTTGTGAAATACCCAACATATCATTGCATGCCAACTGTCAAATATCAACTATAGCTATCATTACTATTGATGTACATGGCACTTTACAGAGTCACGTTAGCAACAACAACAAAAAACTCCTCCTGTCCCAGGAAGCTTATAATTTTAAAATCAAATATAGCTTAATATCAGATAAAAAACACAAAACAACAAAGTCCTGAAGTCAACCTTTGGAACTAGAAGAACTAATGCAGTGTGGTGGGGAACCTGCCGCCCACAGGCCTAATTAAACCAGCATGTTGCATGTGTATGTCTGAACCTCCAATGCGTGTTTACCTACTAGAGAGCAAAACATAACCCCAAGAGCATAATGGAATTTTTTGCTGGAATTAAAACTTGCACATTGCTCTAAATGCATGTAATTCCACCCATAATAGCTCAAGAACATTCACAAATAAAAGGTAAAATAAAGGTTTGTTTATTAAAAGAGGAAATAGGAAAAAAAATATAGCATTTCAGTTACGTATATCGATACAGGCAGCATTCTAACTAATACATTCACACACTAGAGCTGTAAGAGAATAGAGAGACCTTATACCTATTCACACCCAAGATTTGCAAACACATAGACTCATCCTACCAGAAACAAAGGAAATGTACATTTCCTGAAGTTTATCAAGACTCAAAGTCAGGAATAAGACTTCTATGCCTAGTGAGGGTTAAGCTGTCCCTTTCTAAATGACCTGCAGCCAGATACAAAAGATTTCACCCTTCCTCGCCCCAAAATACACATACCCCTTTACAGGCAGGAATCCTAATTTAGCCAGCAAGGCCATTTTGCCCAAGCCGCCCCCACCTGCCATCATGTGTGATCTCAGCTGCAGGGCAAGTAAAGACGAGGCTGCAAAGGACTAATTAGGAGCCGGAAAGGGTGCTCCCTTTTATTCCTTAACAAGTGAGGCTTGTGTTTGTCACCTTTTAAATTTGGCGCCAAATACAATCTCAGATGAGATTAGTTCCCAATCAGAGATCCCAAGTGCAGCTGCTCCCTGCTGTAAACTCCATGGGGATCAGCAGGGAGTTCCCAAGTGCGCCCAGTCCTTGCAAAAGCAGAGCTGGTGGTGCCTGCAGGTCCCACGTTGGCAGGAATCTTCCTTTGCAGCTCGACTTGATTCCAATCCAGGCTGCAAAGGAAGAAGGGAAAGACTCAGGAACACATTTAGAGCTCACTCACAACTATTTCCTTTGAAGCTGGGTCACCTGTCATGGTGACATGAGGTGAGTGACTGTGCCCCTGTCCAAATGGCATGCAGGGGAGCTCAAGATCCAGCCTGCTAGTTACTGGCAAATCCGTTCTGCATCTTTGTCATGATTATATCACATTATTCATTGCCATGCCAACATGATGAGTTAATTCTCAGGTCTTGATCTCTGTATCTAGTGGCAGCTGGTAGCCAATGCACTGGGTTGGGCTGCTATGAGGCCAGGGAGGTAAGGCCAATGAGCTGTCGGTCACAAGGGGGTGACCAAGTTGTTCTGCTTTTCTCATCCTCCTCCGCCTCCATTGCAAAGCTGTCGTGGACATTTAAGCATTGCAGTTTTGCAAATAGTTGTTGTTGTTGTTATGTGCCTTCAGGTCAATTATGACTTATGGCAACCCTATGAATCACTGACCTCCAAGAGCATCTGTCATGAACCACCCTGTTCAGATCTTGTAAGGTCAGGTCTGTGGCTTCCTTTATGGAATCAATCCATCTCTTGTTTCGCCTTCCTCTTTTTCTACTCCCTTCTGTTTTTCCTAGCATTATTAGCACCTAACTAAACAGAAAAGTGTCTCACTTTGGTTCTGAAGGGGTCCCTGCTGTCACAGTTTCTAGTGTAGGCTCATGCCAAAGAAGATGTACATAAGCCCCACTGACTTCCATGGGGATTGCTCCCTGATAAGCATGTACAGGATTGCAGCCTGAATTGGTTAGTCTTAAAGGTGCCACACAGGACCGCTAACAAGGGACTGCATACATTTATTATTATTTGTTAGATTTATTAGATTTATATCCTCCCAGTAGGAGCTCAGTTTCCAAACCTATGGGAAAATATTATTCCCCTTCTCCAGCTTACTGAATTCTACGTCTTTTTTCCAGAATGTGGAATAAGGCCGAGTGATATTAAGCGGCTTGGAACCTGGGAGACTAGGGTTAAAATCAGCCATGAAACTTACTGACCTTGGGCCAGTCACCGTCTCTCAGCCTAACCTACCTCACAGGGTTGCTGTGAGGATAACATGGGACAAAGTAAACCCATAAATGCCACCATGAGCTCCTTGGAGGAAAAGTGGAATGGACATAAATGTAAAGCTGAAAAATATGGAATAAATCAAATACAAAAATTGCAGCCCAGCCTGCCTGCCCCTGATTTTGAATCAGGGGAGGGGGGCAGGTTTGGAATCATGGGAAAAGCCCAACCTAAAAATCAAAGAAAAAAGAATTTGGGACACCATCAGAGTATTCAGGCCTACAAGCATTGGGCTTTACATGTAGGCCCTCCTCAGCAAATGCAATGTGCCTGCTTGGGCAGGCTTGCCTGGGTGGCGGTGTGCAGGCAGGGTGCAGTCCATGGTCCCCTGCTACATATAGGCTCTGCACGCCCAGCTCTCATCTGAACCATCCTCTGCACAATCCTACTTTCTGTAATAAAAGTTTGCCGAAGTGTTTTATAATTTTTTAGCCTCACAACAACCATGTAAGGTATATCATGGTACAATTTCAGCAGAACAGCAAGAACAGTTCTAGCACCCTAAAGACTAACAAATTTATTGTGGCATAAGTTTTTGAGGGCTAAAGTCCACTTCATCATATGCATCATTCCTGGTAATCCATGAAAGTTTATGGAATAATATATTTGCTAGCCTCTAAAGTGCTACTTGATTTCTGTTCCATTTCTGCTGTAAGCCATGACTAGTTGGCTGCCCCTTTGATTGAAAGGGTATCACAATAAAGTATCCAACATCACACAATGAGCCAGTGACAGAGAAGAGGATTTTTAAGTTCTTCAGAGCCTCTGTTGTGTTTGTTTTTTAAAGGTATAACGGCAAGGAGGTTCTTGCCAATTAGTTTATTGAGAAGGAAAATGTGCAGGCAATATTATTTCCTTTCAAAGTGTGATGCAGCCTAAGAGACTTAACAATCAGCACCACCAACTCCTCCTTGCAAACCACAGCCTCCTCTCAGACTTGAGCAGGGGAGACATGATGCAAAACAATGAGCCTCAGAAACAAATGCCATGACCATGCACAGAGTGCACCTGCCTCACCAATGAGGAACCTCTGTTTGTATTTAACATGATTCCACAACAGGTATCCTTTGTATAAACTGTACATCTTATAATCACCACAGTAGAAGCGCCTGCTGGATCAGGCTACAGGCCCATCTAGTCCAACATCCTGTTCTCACAGAAGCTAAACACACACTCTGCATTTTCTAAACCTAAAGAAAAACATCAATGCAAAGCCTCCATACTTCTCTCAAACCTAGAAACACATACAAACCCTACAGTTCCAATAACACACGTGTTGAAAGTTACAGCATACATAGAAGCCACCCACGATTTCTCCTCCCCTATTCACATAAATAAATGCAAATGATTAAGTAAAAATAGATATTTATAGAAATATATACACTCTATCCACCTTTACTCTCTCTTAACAAATATTAATGAAAAACAAACTGCTCGAACTAGCAACTATACCCTTCTCCTGGCTAGCTACAAAGAAAATGCTTTGATGTGTAACCTTCAAGGAAACAGCTCTGAGCATGCCTGGGCTGCTCTTCAAGGCAGCCCTACTAGGCCTATACTGAGGCCTCATAACACCAGACAGGAGGGGAAAGGTTCACAACTGGGTTGGAAAACTGGCAGCCCTACGACTCGATTTTCACAATTTTTTCCCGCCCAGAGATATGTGGGAGGGACCTCTTTGCCATAGCTATACCTTCGGATGAAGATTTGCTGAGTGCTACAAAGTCTTGATTGGCCAGAGACCAGTAGATCGACAGAAATCCATTCAGAGGAGTGCAAATAAAAGTACAAAATGTGTGTGGGTCAGGAAAGAGTGCATGGGTCTAAGACAGTGAGGAAGAAATTTACAAAAGTTGTTTGGCATTCCCCTTGGGAGGGCTGTGCCCCAGTAGCCTTAATGGAACACCCTCCGCTGTCTGCATCCATCTTTCAGCAAGACACATTCCCAACAAAAAAATCAGCCACACTGTTCTTCCTCTGTTGTTGCTAAATATCAAAACCACCATCTAATTGGTGAGCAAGAAGAAAAACAAAGAGCAACCCATTAGTAGCAGCACCTTAATAGCCCTGCTTTACAGAGATTTATTTTCCCTAAAAAATAATAATAATGACATTACTAAATTGATTAGGATCATGGGGGATTATGGGCAGCATCAGATATGTTCCATTTTGTATCCCTTCACTGACTTTCTTGGCATAATTGTCTGGTGTTTCAGTGGAATACAACCCTACGTGAACATTTTAATAATTTCTGAGAACAGGCACACTAAACGAGGACTGCAGGAGGGAGAGAAAGGACGATGGGTTTGGGGGCTATGTTGTTATCAAAGGAAGACATTTCTAATTAATTTAGTTTATATTGGCAAGACAAATAAATATATAAATTACAGCAAGCTATTCAAGATTTGGTGTAATACAACTTAGGGCACCTGGGGTGCTGTAGCGCCTGGGTGGTCTGAAGGTAGATCTCAGGATCTACTAGTAGATCTCTGGCTGATTTAGGAACAGAGGAAGCTGCCTTTTACCAAGTCAGACCCTTGGCCCACCTAGCTCAATACTGTCTACACTGGCTGGCAGCAGCTCTCCAGGGTTTCAGGCAGGAGTCTCTCCCAGCCCTCCCCGGAGATGCCGCCATTGGCAGTTGAACTTGAGGCCTTCTGCGTACAAGGCAGGCGCTCTGCCACTGAGCTACGGCCCTCCCCAATTCCCCTGATTTGCAGAAAATCAGGAAGGATTTCTGACGCCCAATTCTTTAGCATCAGCAGCGTCCAACAAGTCAGGCGTCTGCTGCAGTGGACGGGACCTTTGCATATTGAGCCTGCAGCAGAGCCAACAATGGCTCCCTGCCCCTCCTCTCCTACAGTCACTTATTCAATCCGCAAGGACAGCTGTTTTGCTAGTCCAAGAGAAAGGAGTATCTGGTGAAGCTGATGGGCAATTGCTCCTGAAATGCAAGCAATGAATGCCAGAGATATCTGGGGGGTGGGGGTGGCGGCATACAGCCACAGGAGAAAGAGAAGGAGGCAAAGGGGAAGCTGTGGGGAGGGGGCGGAGGTCAAAGGGTGGCATGCTAATATTTCACACTGTGGACAACATCTTCCCACCTTCTGGATGCTGTATCTGTTTACAATAGCTTTGCCCCACCCCTCCCCACTTTAAAAGCCACAAGTGAGTTTGCCCATTTGATTCAAAGATATATAGCTGTAGGCATCTTCCATGATGTGTGTCATCATCAACAGTTCAAAATATTAACGCAGCAGCAGCAGCAGCACTCTAACTGCTTTGGGGTTCTTGTGCATGCATTCACATGCACCTACACAACCGCCCCCCGCCCCCCAATTAGACATGTCACTTTAGCAGACCTTGGAAAGGCAGGGGGGCTTAACCCGTAAGAACAACTCTTCTACAGACTCACACTAACACTTTCAAAATGCAAAAACAGGATAAAAATGGACACAGTGATTTACCAGGAACATATCCCAGAAAACAGAGTCAGTGGGACCTCCAGGTAGGGCTGGGGCACATTTCTGCCTGAAACTGTGGAAAGCCACTGCCAGTCAACGTAGACCAGAGGTGGGGAACGCTTTTTAGGCTGAGGGCCACTTTCTCTCGTGGGCAGTCTTCCAGGGGCCACAGGGAAGTGTCGGGTGCCAGAGGCAAAAGTGGGTGCAGCAAATAGATGCAACTCTGACCAGCAGGCTCCATTCCAGCCATGTGGGTCCAATTTTCCCATCCACCCGCACCTCTTCATCCACCAGCCAGGTAAGCAGCAGGCATCCTCACAGTTCAAGGGTACGTTTCCCTGAGGCAAACTGTAGGAGAGCACAGGTGAGGGCCAGCGAGAGGGTCTGACCTGCTAACTAAAATATGTAACTTGTCCCTCGGGTCCTTCTCTGTGCCTGAGGACTGGAAAGTGGCAAATGTAATGCCAATACTCAAAAAGGGATCCAGAGGGGATCCCGGAAATTACAGGCCAGTTAGCTTAACTTCTGTCCCTGGAAAACTGGTAGAAAGTATTATTAAAGCTAGATTAACTAAGCACATAGAAAAACAAGCCTTGCTGAAGCAGAGCCAGCATGGCTTCTCCAAGGGAAAGTCCTGTCTCAGTAACCTATTAGAATTCTTTGAGAGTGTCAACAAGCATATAGATAGAGGTGATCCAGTGGACATAGTGTACTTAGACTTTCAAAAAGCTTTTGACAAGGTACCTCACCAAAGACTTCTGAGGAAGCTTAGCAGTCATGGAATAAGAGGAGAGGTCCTCTTGTGGATAAGGAATTGGTTAAGAAGCAGAAAGCAGAGAGTAGGAATAAACGGACAGTTCTCCCAATGGAGAGCTGTAGAAAGTGGAGTCCCTCAAGGATCGGTATTGGGACCTGTACTTTTCAACTTGTTCATTAATGACCTAGAATTAGGAGTGAGCAGTGAAGTGGCCAAGTTTGCTGATGACACTAAATTGTTCAGGGTTGTTAAAACAAAAAGGGATTGCGAAGAGCTCCAAAAAGACCTCTCCAAACTGAGTGAATGGGCAGAAAAATGGCAAATGCAATTCAATATAAACAAGTGTAAAATTATGCATATTGGAGCAAAAAATCTGAATATCACATATACGCTCATGGGGTCTGAACTGGCAGTGACCGACCAGGAGAGAGACCTCGGGGTTGTAGTGGACAACACGATGAAAATGTCGACCCAGTGTGCGGCAGCTGTGAAAAAGGCAAATTCCATGCTAGTGATAATTAGGAAAGGTATTGAAAATAAAACAGCCGATATCATAATGCCGTTGTATAAATCTATGGTGCGGCCGCATTTGGAATACTGTGTACAGTTCTGGTCGCCTCATCTCAGAAAGGATATTATAGAGTTGGAGACGGTTCAGAAGAGGGCAACCAGAATGATCAAGGGGATGGAGCGACTCTCTTACGAGGAAAGGTTGCAGCATTTGGGGCTTTTTAGTTTAGAGAAAAGGCGGGTCAGAGGAGACATGATAGAAGTGTATAAAATTATGCATGGCATTGAGAAAGTGGATAGAGAAAAGTTCTTCTCCCTCTCTCATAATACTAGAACTCGTGGACATTCAAAGAAGCTGAATGTTGAAAGATTCAGGACAGACAAAAGGAGTACTTCTTTACTCAGCGCATAGTTAAACTATGGAATTTGCTCCCACAAGATGCAGTAATGGCCACCAGCTTGGATGGCTTTAAAAGAAGATTAGACAAATTCATGGAGGACAGGGCTATCAATGGCTACTAGCCGTGATGGCTGTGCTCTGCCACCCTAGTCAGAGGCAGCATGCTTCTGAAAACCAGTTGCCGGAAGCCTCAGGAGGGGAGAGTGTTCTTGCACTCGGGTCCTGCTTGCGGGCTTCCCCCAGGCACCTGGTTGGCCACTGTGAGAACAGGATGCTGGACTAGATGGGCCACTGGCCTGATCCAGCAGGCTCTTCTTATGTTCTTATGACCTTGGGAGAGTCTCCAGGACTTAACAGAGAGGCTCAGAAAAGGACACTGTCTTCTGTGGAGAAGAGCGGCAGCTCAGTGGTAGGGCACACACAGCTCACGAGTTTTATTGAAAATAAAACTGCTGACATAATGCCGTTATACAAATCTATGGTGCAGCCACATTTGGAATACTGTGTGCAGTTCTGGTCGCCTCACCTTGAAAAGGACATTGTGGAGCTGGAAACATCTCAGAAAAGGGCAACCAGAATGATCAAGGGGATGGAACGATGTCCCTTTGAGGAAAGGTTGCAGCATTTGGGGCTTTTTAATTTAGAGGAAAGGCAAGTGAGAGGGGACACGCTAGAAGTATATAAAATTAGATGTGGCATGGAGAAAATGGATGGAGAAGCAGTGACGGCCACCAACTTGGGTGGTTTAAAGGAGGATTAGACAGATTCACAGATAAGGCTACTAACCATTATGGCTATGCTCTGCCACCACAGTAAGAGTTAGTAGGCTTCTGAGTACCAGTTGCTGGAAACCACAGGAGGGGAAAGTGCTCCGGTATTTGCAGGTGTTTCACAGGTGCCTGGTTGGCCACTTGGCCTCATCCAGCAGGCTCTTCATATGTGCTTGTGAAAAAGGCCCCAAGGTCAGTCCCTGCTACCTCCCGTCAGAAGAATTTCAGTAGCAGCCAAGGATGGGGAAAGATTCCAGTCTGAAACTGGAGAGCTTCTGCCAGCCAACGGAGACAATAGCAGGCTAGATGAACCAGCGGTTTGACAGGTTCCTTTGCTCGAGTGCTTGCACAAATGCTTGCACTGCTGAGGTTTTTTCATGCACTTTAGTGAGTATGGCAAAAGCATTCTGCGTTATGTGCTTGGGAATGCATCATATCCTTGCGATCTCCTTGGAAATTCATGGAAATGTATCGTTCTTTCATGCCAATAAAGCAGGGCTGGCATCAGGGGCCAGCCTGAGCAGGCATCTTCCAAGGGACGACACCCCAGCAGGGGAGGCACTGTTGAGAGCCTCCCACCCCAGATCTCTTCACCACTGCATGCTCCATTTGTGCTCCAATTGCAGGCCACCCTATGCATCCCCCCCGGAACAGGATAACATTGCCATACAGGCAGCGATCCCCCTGCTTGAGAGAACAGGCTCTTATGTGCACCTAGGCACCCGGTTTCCATGAGTTATGTGGCAGCACACCTGGGGGTTCTATGTCAGATGTGCAGAGTTCCTTGGCAGGCCAGTCAATGTGGACAGGGGGCAGGGGTGGGGTCCATCATAGTTTGGTTGTAGAACTTCTGCTGTGCACGCAGAAGATCTCAGGTGGGCTCAGTTTCCAGACAAAAGACAAAATGGTTTTTTTGTAAGCCGCCTTGAGGGCCTTTGGCCTAAAGGCGGGGTAATAATAATAATAATAATAACAATAATAATAATAATAATAACGGCACTCAGAGGCTAGGGACCACATAAATAGTAGGAGGCAGCTTATACTGAAGGGTCCTAGCTGAGTGGCAGAGTTTATTTATTTATTTAAATATTTCCATCCCGCCCTTCTACCCTACAACAGGGCACTCAGGGCAGCTACAATAAAATTGCACACATATTAAAATGCACAGAATACAATTAAAATATATAAAATGCATTATGCATACATGTATATATGTGCATATACATATGAGGGAGTGAGAATAAAAGGACTTAAAAGATAAAAATAAGAGATAAAAAAAATTTAAACAGTGTCAGGCTGACCCATCAGTCCCAACCAAAGGCTCTCCGGAACAAAATAGTTTTTGCAGGTTTCCGGGAAGTTCAGTCCCTGGAGTCTCTAGCTAAAAGAGGCGGGGGGGGGGAGGATGGGTAAGGGATGTATCCCTGGATTGCTGCTGCTAGTCAGAGGAGGCAATACTGGGGTAGATGGACAGAAGAGCCTGCCCTGTCTACAGGGCAGCTTCTAGTGTTCCTAGGGAAGAACCCGGAGCTCAGTACATGTCTGGCACAAAAAGGGACCCAGGTTCAATCCCCAGTGATAAATATCAAGTAGAAGGTGGCAGAAAAGTTATTTCTCTGCCTAGGAAGAGCCTGGGTGGTAGAAAATGCTAGGCAGCAGGGCTGGCGTCAAGGCTTGGCATAATGGGGCATCAGCCAAGGGCCCATACTCCAGCACAGGGCCCGCCAATAAGCACTTTCCAGATCTGTGTCTCCCCTTCCTCATTGCAACCCGATTGCTTGTCCGCCCACCTCGCGCTCTGATCGAGGCAACGGTGGCAGTGAGGAGGAGGATCAGGAGGTGCTGGTGCTCTCATTTGTGGCTCTCTGCCTAGCAAAGAAGCAGCTGGCAGCCATGATGAGGAAAAGAGGAGCAGCAGCCAGAGCTGGTGATAATGGGAGGCAGGCTCACTGAGAAAGCTGGCACTGAGGGAGGGAGAGACAGAAAACCAGCATGGGACTTTTAATTACGAGAACAGTGCGCCGCACACCAGGGCCAGCACCAACTCCTGGCATTCTTGGGCAGCCTCCCTCTTAAAAAATAAATGTGCTGGCCTAGCATCTCAGCAGCACTTGGTGGCTGGGTCTATTGTCCTTTGAATTCCTCACAATGCCCCGGATTTAGCGTCACTCTTTGATACTAGTATCAAAGGGTGCTAGATCCTGCTGCCCAACCCGCTGTGGAGGAATCCTGCCACCACAGGCAGGTACACCTTCCAGCACCCATAGGTAGAGGAGGGTCACGGGACACTTTGCCCCAAATGGAAATGGACTGGGTGGGGACCTGTGGATCTTATCCAGATATTGCTGCGCTCCTACTCCTATCAACCCCAGACAGCATGGCCAATAGCCAGGGAAGATGGAAGTTGGAGTCCAACAATAGTGAAGGCACCAGTTTCCTCAGCTGTGTTCTAGACTTAGTATTACAAGCTTTTCCTCATCGTTTGGGTTGCCGCTTTATGCCCTGTTTGCATAAAGTCTGGCAAAGAGGGTCAGCAGCAGTCAGAGCAGGGGAGGTCTTCAGACAGAGGCATCTCCTGGGGATGCCCTTGGTCTGGGTTCCCTTCACTCAGCAGAAGTTCAGACTAAACAGCCTACAAAGCATCACCAACTCTACTTCTATGATGTCATCCCTGGATGGATGGGAGAGGCCGCTCCCTCCCGCTGCCCTGCGGGCACCAGCTGTATTTTGCTGGCTTCTGGAGCTATTGACCAGCCTCATGATTATTCTCTCACAACTGGCTGAATGACTGAAGGATGACCTCTCTTGCTGAAACACATAATAAAGGAGCCCAGATCTAATTTGGAACCAAGCAGCAGCATCCAAAGGCTTCGCCTTCCCTTCCTCTATAATTAGATTGCCAACACTGAAGCAAGTTTTCCATCAAGCATCTCGTCGAAACACAAAAACCTCAAAGCCCTCCAGAATGAGGGCGCATACGTTTCTGGCACAAGACCAAGGCAAGCGTCTTTGATGCCTGCTAAGTTATCCAGTTGAGTTAATGCCAGGGAAGCGGAGAGAAAAGTGTCCCTGAGGCAAAGCTGCAATCTGTGGCTTCATCCATGAATGCATGCAATGGTAGATGGTGCTCAAAATAAATCTTTGGGGAGTTGCATTCCTGAGGGGGGGGAGAAGAGTGGATCACCCAGAGGATTTCCTGCTCTCAATGAAGAAAGAACCATCTGAGCCTCGCAGTGCTAATTATAGTACTAATCGCCTTCTAGGATAGTCCACTAAAACCCTTGGGAATGATGCTAGTCAAGTCTTGAACCATCACAGGGGCTGGTAAGGCTACAGATTCCTTGTCCCCAGTTGGTTTAGGGTAGAAATGGCAGAGAAAAGGAAACTGCTATATGCAGGGCCCTGAAGGCAATTTAATAACAACTCAGCAATGAGCATTTCTGTAGCACTTTCTGAACGTTCAAAGGAAGTCTGCACACCTCCAGCTAAGGTGGCCATGTGCCCTATTCTACAGAGACCAGTCTGCTATTTGAAAGGAGTCCGCAGTTGGAAGGGTTACTCAGTCCAAGTCCAGTTTAAACATAAAGAACCATCAGAAGTGAAAGAAAGAGGGGCCTTGAAGCTGCCCATGAACAGCACCTAGGCAATGGACTGGACAGGCACACAACTCACCTGGTCACAGAGACACAGGGAGTTGCCTTACACCAAGTGATAGTGCACTGTTATCATCACTGGCCAACTGTGGCTCCCCGGGGTTTCAGGCAGGGGCCAAGGACTGAACCAGGAGCTTCCTGCATGCAGATGGTGCTCCACAAGTCTTCCCCTTCTTTTAGCTCTGGAGTCCTTAGGGCAGGGATGTCATCCCCACATTGCAGTAAGGGGTGACGCAAAAGAAGTGTATAAGATGATGCATGGCATGGAGAAAGCGGGCAGAGGAAAGGTTTTCTCCCTCTCTCCTAACACTAAAACTCATGGACATCCAATGAAGCTGAACGTTGGAAGATTCGGGACAGAGAAAGGAAAGGAGTCCACACAGAACATGGTTAATCCGCTCCCACAGGAGGCACTGATGGCCACCAATTTGGATGGCTGTAAATGAGGATTAGACAAATTCATGGAGGAGAAGCCTATCAATGGCTTCTGCTAGCCACAATAGCTATGCTCTGCCTCCACAGTCAAAGGTGGTATGCTTCTGAATACCAGCTGCTGGAAACCGCCGGAGGGGAGAGCGCTCTTGCACTCGGGTTCTGCTTGCGGCTTCCCATAACAGGCATCTGGTTGACCACCATGAGATGCTGGACTTAGATGGGCCAGCAGCCTGATCCAGCGGGCTCTTCCTATGTTCTTATTGCAGGAGAAGGCAGGCAGCGCAATGACTGCCAGAGGCTGAGAGTTGGGACTTCACCAAAGGCTGCCTACTGAGTTTATCATGGCAAAGGTCAGGTTCAAAGTGTGGGCTTCCCACACCACAGTTCAGCCACGACACTCTACCAACCGTCAGTGATATGTGGCTCGTATCAACTGTGTGCAGGACTACCATCCTGGACAGTTGCTAGGGCTTATCGTGCCCTAGCAGGCTTACCACTGAAGCCAGCCCTAGGCCTTTGCACTGGTGGGTGGGCACCCACCATTTTAATTAACCCCAACATCCTGGAATGATGCCTGATGGAGGCCACAGCTCTGCTACCACCATCAGCAAGTACGCCCGCTAGGGAGTACGCTGGAGCCAGCCCCAAAGAATCAGGAGCCTAAGAGCCCTGCAGCTAGATCAGACCCAAGGGACCCGTCTAGTCCAGACTGCTGTTTTCACAGGGGCCATCCAGATACTTCTAGGAACCCCACAAGCAGGGCCTGAGGGCAACAGCAGCACTCTCCCCACTTCAGCCCCCCAGGAACTAGTATTCAGAGGCATACTGTTCCAAAACTGGAGGTAACATAGCCATCCTGGCTAGTAGCCATGGGTAGCTTTATCCTCCATGAATATATCTAATCCTCTTATAAAAGCACCCAAGTTAGGGGCCATCACTGTCTCTTGTGGGGGCAAATTCCACATGCTAACTGCATGCTGTGTGAAGAAGCACCCCCTTTCGTCTGTCCTGAATCTTCCAACATTCACCTTCATTGGATGGTTACACTGGATTCTAGGATGGTGAGGGAGGGAGAAAACTTCTATCTGTCCAGATTCTCCACACCAGGCATAATTTTACACCTTTCTATCATGTCTCCTGTTACTCGTTTTTTCCCTGAACTAAAAAGCCCCAGATGTTGTAACCTTTCCCCATAGGGGAGTTCCTCCATCCCCTTGATCATTTTGGTGGCCCTTTTCTGACCTTTTCCTAGCTCTACAATATTGTGGTGACCAGAACCATACACTAGGCCTGTGCACTGGATTCGGCCAGTGCCCAAGCCAAATGGAGCCCATTCCAAGTGCTCGGCTGAGTCAGTTTCAGACAGCCAGATAGATGACCCAAAGTGATCCGAGGCTGTTGGGGAGAACCATTGGGAAGGAGATATTGCCAGCTTTATTTTCAATCCCTTTCCTAATAATCCCTATCCTGGGATCCCTACCTTTCCCACACTGGGTTGGCATCCTCATTGAGCTATCCACCATGACCTCAAGATCTCTTTCCTGATCAGTACACCTATTTTTACATAATGTTATGGGTTTGGGGTTGAGATGGATGAGTTCTATGAGTCCCTTCCAGCCTCTGATTTGGAACTCTGCACCTGGGGGTGAGAAACCCACTCTGCTGGTCAGATGAGTTCCCTTTGTTAGTCTAATAGAGTGGCCAGGTGAGTTAATGGGCCTATCAAGTGCCCATTAACTGGGCCAGGGAGATCCTGTTGTTATTGAAACTCTTCAGGAGAGCCCCCCCCCTCCTGAGGGCAAGGAGAGGCATGAGGTTTGGATGAAGTCAGAGGAAAGGCTGGGAACTGGAGGCAGGCAGAGAGACTGGCTCTCTGCACCATGGCTCTGGGGTGCCTCCTGTAACCCTGATGGAAAAGCAAGATATTGGACTGCTGATGCCTTGAATCCCTCCATCCTAAGCTCAGGTTGGAGTGTGTGTAAATAAATAAACCATATTTCATAAAGACACCACAGTCTCAGCTGACCTTCTTTCCAAGGAAACCAAACCCTGGGTGAGCGCAGGGACCCCTGGAGATGTCTCACCGCTCAGAGATTGGGGTGGTGCGCAACAATAATATCAGAGATGATGTTAAAGCACACACACACTCAAAGTATCTCCATTGTTTGCCACTGATCCCCCAAACTATCCAGCCATCCATTTTTTTATATCAGGCCAAAAAATATGGCTGCCGTAAGCACATAAACTGCAGCCGCAGAACCACATTTATTTCTGGACAACCCTCATCTTCAGCACCCAAGACTCAGCTTTCCTTTTGTAATATGAGCCCTCGTTACCATCTCACAGCCAGTTTCCCAGTCTGCTTCCTCTTGGCGTCACCCCTGCCGTCATGCCTCATGGAAGGTCAGGGGGTTCTGCAAGAAGCCTAGATAATGCCCAGTAATCCCCTCACCTCTTGGAGGGATTGCTGCCCACCACTCATGTGATGCATTTCGGAGAAGGAAGCTTAGATCTACTGGCTCAGCACTTCTCAGAAATGTTTGCATGACTTTCCTTCTTTGGGGCAGAAAGAAGAAACTTGCCACCAGCTGTCACCCCATGTGTGTGTGTGGGGGGGGTTGCATCTATATTAATGGTTCTCTGTGGCTGACCATTTTTACCATTTAACTGACCATTTAACTGACGAAGGAATCATCGTCATCCCACAGTGGATTTTGGAGAACATGCTATGAAAGCAAGACAAACCTCATTAACTGCAGGAAGGAAGGAGGCAGGCAGCTGGGCAATTTTGAAGACGTGTCCAACCTTCCTCTTCTTAGGATTTTTTTTTTCCAAACTGCAAAGCCAGATATCTTAGAAACGAAGGAACAACTCTCCTGACAGCTACATTTTCTCACAAGTAGCATTTTAAAAAAGGTGGAGTGCTGCTGAGTAGGCGAGGAAGAAAGGGGAAAAGAAACTAAATTCACAACTCAGGAAGGCCACGTGACTTCCTCTCCCATAATACAAGAACCTGGGAACTCCCAATGAAATGGATGGGCAAGGAAACCCGGGAGCAGTCCAAAGGAAGTACCTCTGAACAGAATGCATAGTTAGCCTATGGAATTCCCTGCCACAAGATGTGGCGACGGTCACTAGCTTAAATAGTTTTTAAAGGGACTTAAATAAAGTCACAAAGAAGGCGAGGTCTGTCGGTAGCTAAATGGACCTTCTACGACCAGAGGCAGACTACTACTGAATTCAAGGGGGGAGCTGTTTGCCTTGATGTCCAGCTTGAGGGCTTTTTTGGAGGCACCTGGATGGCCAGTGTGGGAAGGAGGCAGCTGGACTAGGTGGGCCCTCTTTGGTCTGATCCAGCTGCAACGCTCTGTTTCTGGTGTTCTTACCTGGCCAGATGTGCTCCCAGAAGGGCACCTGCCAGTTTCTCTGCAGTGGCATCTCCACACAGCACCATGAAGGGCGAAGGATACACACACACACACAAGGGTGCCAGGCTATGTTGAAAGGGGGTGGGCACAGTTGGTAGATGCTGGAAAAAAATGCACTGATGCTTAGAGTGGAAGGCAGTTGGCTCTCCCAGACTGGCTCAGCAGAAACATGGCCAACAGGGACAGAAATCAACCACCACCAAGAAAGGTGGGCAGGGACTGAAGCTGAACTGAGAGGAGGTGATGAGAGAGGCGGTGATGAGAGAGGCCTCTGTGCGGGGAAAGGGGAACAAGTCATGGCAGAGCTCCAAGGCACAGGAGCTCTGGAAGACAGAGAGGGACATCTCCTGGGATGGTTGGACCCACAGTTTGGAGACCCACAGCAACCTGCTCCTGCCGCTGGACCAAGGGGCTAAAAGGGCACAGGTGCCACTTTTTCTCCCGTTTTGATCTGTGCATAGAGTCACCTTCTCTCTTGTGGGGGTCTGCTTGCATAATGGACTTCTCATTCCATCATAAAACTGCAAATCTTGCTGTCCCAGTTGGTTATAATCTCTCTCGCCCCAAAAACCATCCAAGCCAGCCAGGAGGGGGAACTCCAGCTCCCTCCACAACCACCAATCTCTGGTCATCATCTGCAACTTGGTCCTATAAGATCACCAATAAGAGCAGACTTGGCTACAAGAACTGACCGAGGCTGCTGTGTACATTACACACAACATTTTATTCTGGAATCAATGGAGACCAAGTTCTTGTTTTGTCTATACACGATTGACACCTATTGCATTTTCTTTGTACCTGAAAAGCATTTCTTGACAAACTGGTTTCGTTCCAAAAATAAATGCTCATTGCTGATTAATTCTGCATTACTTTGCAGTGTGTCCATTTGAAGATAGATGTAGGTGGTCCCAGGGATGGGGTGGTGGTGTATCCACACCTGCCCAATGGCATTATAGGCAGGTGTATACCAAGATCTCAAGGGGAGGGTTTTCAAATACATAATCTAATCAAGGGGGGCTCAAATATATGTAAAGTAGCCACACCCATCCATCTCTAGACTGCAGGAACTACAATAAATTTGCATTGAAAGCAGCATGTTGAGGACAAGCATGAGTGATTCTGCATTGTTGAGAAATGCCACATTTTTGTACTACAAATGGGTAAGTATATACACAGCCTTGGAGGCCATCTTGAAGTCCAGACAGGTCCAGCTTGCCAGGTGCAAATGGAGCAACACTCTGACAGACAAAGCCAAGCCCCAGCACTGAGCTAAATGGGCATCAAAATAGCCATCCAGGAAGAAAGGAGCTTGGAGGATGAATCACAAAGGAGACCCTTCTAGATAAGCATCCAGCTGTCCAGGCAGGAAGCTCACAAGCAGAGTATGAATTTGATGACCATCCCTTATTACTTGGCCCCAGATTCTAGTATTTAAAGGAAATGGTCCCTGAACACAGAGGTTTGATTTCGCTATTATAGCTAGTATAATTTGATAAACCTATTTGTATTTGGAAAGTTGCTTGTTTGTCCGTTTGCTCTTCATTTGGACACCCTTTAGGAAATCATAACCAAATGTTGTATCATAGTTCCTGAGATAAAGAAACAGGGTTGTGTTTATGTTTGTATAAAATTGGACACCATTTTGAATCAAGGTAGTGGACTGAGCTTTTCAAAACTGCACTAATTTATAGAATTCCTAAGCAGCGCCAGCTATTGTAATGCTCTGGGAGGGTCCCCTCAGGGGCAAAGGTCCCAGTCCCAGAAATATCAGCTTCTCAACAAAGTACTTACCAATACAGACAGTGCTTCTGGTGCAGCAGAGTCCCAAGAAACAGAGGTCACCCACAGGGAATCCATACAGATAAATATTACCAGGTCTGCCACACACAGAGGAACAACTAGAATCAGGAGCAAGGAGCAGTTTCCTGGAAGGCTCAGAGATGAGGCCTTGTATCCTCTGGCCTTCTAAACCACACCCTGACCACAGCTGTTGGCAGTGGAGGAGTTATCAGGGATTGCTTAGTCATGAGTAGACCCCTTACTTACAAGTAGACTGCCAAATCCGGGACTGTAGACACAATCTGGCCATTACTCTTCAGCCTGGACCCGAAGCATCTGGCACTGGTGCTCTTGGGGACTGGGGGGGCAGCTCCACCACCTCCTCTGATGTTTCCAGAGGTTCTTCCTCAGGCATCAACCCAGAGGGTCCCTCAAGAAGATCCTCAGCATTAGATTCAGGGGCCCTGCCTGCTCCTCAAGGTCCGTATCAGTGGGGTGTCTTGTTCGTCCTCTGGGGGCTCAGGTCCTAGCACCAGGTCAGGGCTAGGCATGACAGGAATGAGGCTGCTAGTCCTCCTTAAGGAAGAAATTGCATCTGAGCAAGTGCAGAGTGCCTTTTCTCTTTGCCTCTCCCCTCACAGTTGAAAGACTGCAGGAAGAGCTTCCAGAAGAGGCAGCCTATAATTTTCCAACAGACTGAAGTCCTGGCTCATCCCATTTTGCAGAACAAGCCAGAGTCCCTTGCCACATCTTGAGGCAGGGAACAGCACCATTCTTCACCATTTGGGGACGGGGGGCTGGTCATTATTTCAAGAAAGATAATAAAACAAGAGTGAGATATACCACCCTATACGCACCACATGGATGTATGTGTTTAGCCTGGAGAAGAGAATATTAAGGAGGAATATGACAGCAGCCTTCAAATATTTATTTTATGTTTATCATTTGTTTATTATTTTATTTATATCCCGCCCTTCCTCCCAGCAGGAGCCCAGGGCGGCAAATATCCTACTGGGAGGAAGGGTGGGACATAAAATAAGTAAATAAATAAAATATCTGATTTTTACCTTGTACGTCTGAGTGTTGCTTCTTTTTTAAAGTGACTTGTTCGTAGTTTGCGTTTTCTTTTAAGTTTTATACCTTTTGTATATGCACTGTGTTGTGACGGCCAATGGCTATGAACAATAAAAGTCTTATTCATTCATAAAATATCTGATGAACCACTGTCACACAGAAGATGAAGCAGAATTGTTCTCTGTCGCTCCTGAAGGGCAGGACCATAATGAATGTGAAGAAATTGGAGGGGAGCAGATTTCGGCTAAACATTAGGAGGGCTAAACATTTCAGGTAAACATTCTAAAGGGCAAGAGCAATCCAAGAGCACAGCTTTCCCATCCCTGGTCTAAGGGCATGCCTGAAGTGCACAAAAATAACACGCTGAAACCAAGAGCAAGCCAGTTTGTTCTCCTCTATGGTTGGGTGGAAATCGTCGGCCTGTAAAGAAAACCACTGAAGAAGCCACAGCTCCAGAGGGCTCTGGGTTGGTTATGGAGCTAAATAGCCACCATGGCTTTGCTGTAGGTGCTTTGTGTGTTCACAGCCTGAGTGAGTGCAGAGTGCCTTCCCTTCTGCACCTCCACAGGTCCAAGACTTTAGGGTGAGCTGGGAGACCTGTGGCCCTCTAGAGCAGCCTTTCCCGACCAGTGTGCCTCCAGATGTTGTTGGACCACAACTCCCATCAGCCTCAGCCAGCATTGCCAATGGTCAGGAAGATGGGAGTTGTGGTCCAACAACATCTGGAGGCACACTGGTCAGGAAAGGCTGCTCTAGAGGTTGTCAGACTTCCAAACCGCAGTAGCCAGCACAGCCAATGCGCAGGGATTATGCAAGATGGAGTCTAGCAACCTCTGTAGCAGGTTTCCCAGCTTTTGCATCCTTCAGTTTTCAAGCAGGTTTAAGTCTTTGCACTTTGCACTGGGCAATATAAGCAATGGAAGATGGTTAAAAATAATTTGTGTAACCTAGTAATAAAAGACGACAAAGGCTGTCAAAATTTCAAAAGAAAACAATACAGTGTGGGCAGGGGGGAAGGGGAGGTGGCTGAGAGGGGCCCCTTTAGCACCCCTGATCCCACAAGCCAGCCCCAAGTGCAGCTTCCCTCATCACATGCAGCAAATATGGAGAACTGTGGGGGGGCATAAGGGCATAAATCCACCAGAGGGAAGAAGCAACACTCATGTGAGAATCCTATGACATTGCTCCTTCTCTCACACACCCCAACACTGATTCCAGCTCCCCAAAAGGGTTCTTGAGGAGCAGAGAGTTGTGTGTGGGACAAACACTAAAAGTGAGGGCTTATTGTTTAAAGAATTATTAACCCTTTTTATGTGAGACAGATCTTGGTATGAGAAAATCTGGACCATTGCACTTATGGAAAAACTCTCTAAGCAACTTCAACCTCTAAAAGATATATCAGACAAAGACCACTTTGAGGAAACATGTCTAGAACACCTCATGGCAACCTCTGGAGTAACCTGCTGAGACAATGAACATGACATTAAGGAAAGCCTACAATTGACCACAACACTTACACGACTTGTTAAATAACTCACCTCTCTGTGAATAACATATACATATGGAATGTCTGGGGGGGGGGAGTAAGGGATTCTTTTGAGTAAGATTGTTTGTATTTACTACTGAAAATGCACACATAAAACTATGACACACACACACCAAAGTACAGTTGGACTTTCATATCTGCTTTGGAAGGCATTCTGCCGTGAGACAGAATGTACCAGGTTGTGATCTCATCGATAGAGAGATGGTGGAGATTTTCCACATCCATGAATGAAGTCTAAGGCCATACAAGAACCCCTCCACTTCCTGCAGGGAGGAAGGGTGGGTTATAAATCAAATAATAAATAAATTAAAAAATTCATGTAAGAAAATGATGGCTGTTATGTTAGTGGAGTGCTGGCTGACAGCAGGAGCTGGCTCCTTGAACACTTCACAGGTATCCCCCCATATCATGGGACAGAGTGAAACAACTACCTTGGGTGGCAGGTACTGAGCAGCATGGAGTGGACAGGGCTGGGGGTGCCACATGGTCTGCCATGCCCTCCAAACCAGTCTGCTACCCGCTGATGCAGTGGAGGTCTCTGTCCCACCAGCAGCGTGGAAATAAATATAGTCTGCTTGGATTCCATAGATGGCTTGGGAAGGGGCACAGTCTTCCCAACCAGATGACTCATGACTCACCCCACTCCTGGTGGATTCCTCAGCACTCCCTTCTACGGCATCCTGGCTTGAGGATGTGGGTCTCCCATCACCCTCAGACTGTGGAGATGACACCCTTGCGGCTTCTCCATCTCTTCATCCGCACTGGAGCATGCAACTGAAGAATGGGCTTCAAGTCCTTTCATGACTGCAGGCACTCTCAGGGCTGGGGGGGGGGAGAGGGAGGCTGTGGAGTGGCTGGAAGGGAAGGCCTACCAACCCACTAAGCCTTCAGATGCCTGAAGCAACATCTCCCATACTTTAGCCACCAGAACCTTCCGGGGAGCTGTCCAGGGTCCTCACTGTCTTGCCCCTGATGGGAAGAGGCACTAGCTTGCCATAGCTTCTCCTGCAGGTCTCAAGTCCCTGTAGAACAGGAATCGTGTAAATGTACTGCCTTCAAGTCGATTCCGACTTATGGCGACCCTATGAAGAGGGTTTTCATGAGGCAGTGACTGGCCCAAGGTCACCCAGTGAGCTTCATGGATATGTGGGGATTCAAACCCTGATCTCCCAGGTCGTAGTCCAACACCTTTACCACTACGCCACACTGGGAAAGCCTGCCCCAAATCCCCATGCTGTGGAATACTCTTCCTGCAGAGATTCAGCAGGCACCCTTGCTTTTGACTTTGGAGGTGTCTCTTGCAGCCTTTTTTAAAATGTCCACAGGCTTATGCAGCTGTTTAAAATTTTCTTGAGTAGCCAGACATTTTAATGATTCTTTTGTATTGCTTTTAAAGGGTTTTTTTAAAATGTTGCCCTGTTGTCTTATGAGAGGGCAGTACAGAAATACTTTTATAAACTAAATAAATAAACTTCCTTCTAGACAATGTCCCCCATGTCCCCTCCTTGATGGCCTTTCTCTGGCTGGTGAAGACTTTTCCCTTTGGGCTCACTGAAATTGTTGATGTTTAAACTCTCTGGCTGTTGAATTTTTATCTGTTGCCTCCTGACCTCCACAAAACCACAACCAAGGGGCCGTGGTAGCAAAGTACACCTCAACAATAAGTGCTACAAAGCACACAACTGCAAATTTACAAGCCTTGTAAGTGAGACCTTATCCCAATCTGCATCTGTGTTGGAATTGCTTTTTAATACATTTTTAAACCTTTTTTAAAAAACAATGTGTTTTTAAACCTTTTTTTTAAACAAAGATTTTTGAAAGCTTTTTTTTAAAAAAGTTTTTAAAGATTTTTTGTTTTAATGTATTTTAAAGTCTGTTTTTATGATGTTTTAAACTGTTTTTAGTGCTTGTGTTGGCTGCCCTGGGCCCCTGCTGGAGGAAGGGCAGGATATAAATCAAATGATAAATAAATATGTAAGTAAAAAATACAGATACAATAAAAACCATTAAAATTCAGTAAAAACAAAACAAAAACAAATGAAATGGAACAAAATGAAACAACTGAAAATGGCAAATTGCGATATACTAATTACAAAAACAGCTATGAGATACATAAAGGATTATACTACATACAGAAAATTGTATCAAAACAGTTACAGAATATTAAATACAAATTGACAGGTATCAGGTATACTCCTGTTTCAAAACTCTTCCTCAGAATAACAACAGCTTGTTGAACTGAATCCCATAAACTCTGAAAACATTAAGGAAATGCCCCAAAGAAGTTAAACAGCATCCAGAACAACACACATGGTGTGTATAAATAATACATGAATGATTCATCCAAATCCAATTAAATTACTAAAAGGCGGGTATCCACTTTATAGCTGTAAACACACACTGCCTCGACAACTCACAAGCCCTGGATATAAGAGTCAAGAACAGAAGACATTCCTGGAAGATTTGTTGTATCTCCAAGTGAAAGAATAGTTACAAACAAAGTGCTGAAGACCAAACGGATGACCTTTAGTGTTTGAATTACAACTGAGCAGCACAAGAATGCAACCCATGATCTCAGGAGGTGGTGGGCTTTCCAGAAGGCAGTTGGACAGCCACCTGTTGCGGGTGCTTTCATTTGGATTCTGGCATTGAGCATGGGGTTGAACTCAATGGCCTCACAGGCCCCTTCCAACTCTACAATTCTATTCTATGATTCTATGATTCCAAGAGAACAGTATGCCAGACCTCAGTGCCAAAAGGCTAGCTGGACTCCAGTGGTATCAGATTATTCTGTCAGGTTAGTGCACTTAACTTAACAGCTCTTTATAGCAACCTTAATGGACTTATGGTGACCCTATGAATAGGGTTTTCATGGTAAGCGGTATTCAGAGGGGGTTTACCATTGCCTCCCTCTGAGGCTGAGAGGCAGTGACTGGCCCAAGGTCACCCAAGGAGCTTCGTGGCTGTGTGGGGATTCGAACCCAGGTCTCCCAGGATGTAGTCCGACACCCCAACCACTAAGCCACACTGGCTCTCTATAGCTACCTTAAAGGCACCCTTAACTATAGGAGCATCAGCTTGATAATTCAACAGGTGGATATCACCCAAGGTACCAACATACAAATGAAAATACAGAAAAGGTGAATTGGATTAACATGCAATTGTATTCAAAGAAAAGTGGCCAACTTCAGGCTGGCATTTAACTCTTTAGGAGTTATAGTATTCAATCCAAAAATCCATTCAGCTTCATTACATAGCAGCAGTATCTTATCATCACCAATTATACTTGTGTGGGTAGATTCTATCAATAACTATGAACTTAAAGTCACTATTGTATTAGCCAGCTGTAGGTTTTGGAGGCTTTTTTTTCTCCTTATGGAGTGGCTTTGGCTTTTTTGTCTCCCTGAAACAAGAACAGGCCACTGTTCCCACAATCTCTTTCACTAGGCCAGAGATGGGGAACATATGTTTCCTTCCAGATGTTACTGGACTACAACTCCCTCCATCCCTGACCATTGACCCTGCTGGCTGCAGCTGATAGGACTTGGGAGTCAAACAACATCAAGAGGGCTAAAGGGTCCCCAGCCCTCCTGGACTCAAAGAGGCACCAGTGTTCCCCAACTGGCTTTTCTGTTCCCCAGGAGTTTCCCTCTGTCTGCTCTGGAAAGGGATCATACCTGCTGTTTCTCAAGTCGATGACATTTGTTGACAAATTCCAAAGGTATTTTTGCCACCAGATATTCTATAATGGCCCTGGCCAACTGCTGGCTCTCTAATGATCACCCTGTCCTGTTACTATTTCCCCCCCTGACAACAGTTATGTTAGGGTTGAAGCATTTGGGAGCACCAGGTGGATAGGTCAGGTTGGGCTTTGTTATGGCTAACTAGTCTGCCACATATATCTTCCAAAAGGAAGAATTATTTTCTTCTGTGAATAGAAGACCAATTCATACACTCTTTAGCCAATCCAGAGCTCTTAAGAGCAGAGGCAACAAGGCTACTCATAGGATGGACTCCTGCCTAAGGATTGGGCCTGGGCAGAAGGAGACAGTTGAGTTCACTCTTGGAAACCTGCATAGTTCACACTTCCCAAACCAAAACACAAACTGAAACATAGCTACCCTTCAAAATTTGCACTTCTCTAAATGTTTGCAGTAGAGTTCTTCAACCAAAAAATGTGTGTATTAGGGGAAAGTATACACAACAATGCATGGAAATGGAAATGGACTGCCTTTAAGTTGATCCCGACTTATGGCGACCCTCTGAATAGGGTTTTCATGGTAAGTGGTATCCAGAGGGGGTTTCCCATTGCCTCCCTCTGAGGCTAGTCCTCCCCAGCTGGCTAGGGCCCACTCAGCTTGCCACAGCTGCACAAGCCTGCCCCTTCCTTGTCTGCAACTGCCAGCTGGGGGGCAACTGGGCTCCTTGGGCTATGCAGCTTGCCCACGGCTGCCCAGGTGGCAGGGCATGTCACCCATGAGTCACTCCCTGTGGAGTGATCTTTAGCTGGCCCTTGACCCCCAGGAGACACGAGCGGGGATTTGAACTCACAGACTCTGGACTCCCAGCCAGGCTCTCCTCCCCACTGTGCTATACCAGCTGTTAACAATGCATATGTTCATGAAATTAATATACAAAATTGCATTATAAGGGGGAAACGTGTACTTAAGCAAGATTACATACAAATGAAATTATTAGGAGGTGCGTCTAGCAACTTCATAGTATAGCTTTTGCTATATGCTGAAGATGCACCTCTTTTCCCTGGCCTTTTACAGTTAAGGCATTTTGTTTTGTGGGACCACGTCTTTTACTGAATTTATGCTGTTCTGTTCCATTTGGAGTGGTTTTACTTCTTTTTTAATTCTAACACACTTGTCTATTGTTATAATTGTATATAATATTATTGTAACCTGCCCTGGGACCTTACAGGGAATGGTGGATGAGAAAAAGCATAAATAAATGCATGCGCACCAGAATGCTGCTGCATTTTCATGAAGACTTAAAAATAATAATCACAAACTGATGTGGAAATGTGGCAAACCGAACTTACGATTGGAAAAAATGAGAAACCAACATTGACAGATCTGTGCATCCCAACTCTGACCACAGGAATCGACCGCCAGTTCTTGTTGCCCAACCAATTCTTACTGCTGCAATTAGACCCATGGCCACCAACTGCATATTTTTCTCTCGCATCACTGCCATCTCCCCCCTGTTGACAGCTGATTTCCTGTGGTTTTGCCCTGTTTAAACATGGAAACAATTAAGCAACTCTGCATCTATACCTCTTATCTCTATCTCTATCTATGCGGGTGTACGAAAGCGTATAAACCAAATGACGCTAAACCAATTACAAAAATGAGAGGACAAAACCTCAGCCACAGATTGGCCAAGAGATGTTCAATGTTTGTAAATTATTTGATGTATTTATTTTTTGAATTAACCTTCCTCAGGAAGAGCCCGGGAGTGCCATACAGCAAACGTACAAACAAAGCACAGTAAAACATACACACACTTAAGAAAACCCCAGAAATACAGACATTGCTGATGAGATGTACACCTCTTATTTATCAAGCTACAAAGACCTGGGCAAATAAAAAACGTTTTCAGCCGGCACCTGAACCAAGCAACGTGGGAGACAGGCACACTTCTAGGAAGAGATCATTCCAGAGCCAGGGCCCTACCATGGAGAAGGCCCTACATGTCCCCTCACCCCAAATCCTTGCATGGACAGCAAGCAGAGTGCAGAGCCCCCCACCTGGCCAATACTGGGATCAAATCTCTTTCCTTTTTAATCTGGTTATTCTCTAGGAAAGGTAATTGTGCCCATTTGGCTGTGCTTATGCCTGTGCAGATCTGATCATGTGGAACTAGCATTTACCTTGGCCTAAATTTAAGAGACCCAGTCAATTCGTTTCTGTTCCACATTTGGACTCACTTGGAAACAATCTAAAATGTTTTAGACCATATGAATTGGGTTTACTTTATACTTGGATTTTCGTTTTATATTTTAATCACCTTGTGAACATTTATGGTGAAATCATAAAGACTGTAAATAAGATTGTAAACAAAAGGAACCAGCAGCTCACAGAAGTCAGAAAAGCACAAAAAGCCATGCCTTCCATCGTGCCTCAGTGCGCCCAAATGGCTTTGCAGGCTAATCAAGTGTTTGGGCTACTTTTGCCTTACTTTATAATTGCCCCACAGCAGGAAAGAGAACCCAAAGCCTGTCTGTCTTGCACGGAAGCCAGAACAGAGCAGAGAAGGGATCCTCTAAACCGTTTCCCTTCTCAACTGCTATAATCCACTGATTCATTTTAACCCCATTAGATCTCCATGTTACTGTTTCCAGTTGTGGATACTGAAGGAGAGAAGGCTTTTGTTTTGTTTTGTTTTAAATAAGGCTTCCCTGCTCTAGGAATTTATTTATCCACAGCCAATTGCGTGTGTGTTTGCATGCATAAAGTATTTGGGGGCTTTTTCGTTTCTTCTCTCCTGCAGTCTCATATTACTAGAACTTGGGGCAACTCAACTGTCCCCTGGCAGCAGTCATCCCACTGGCCATGTTGAAGGACCCCCTCTATCTCCCCACCTGTCCTTCACCTGTTTCTCTCCCAGCTAGTCTGCACAAGAGCTTCGTAATTCAGGAGCTGCATTTGTTTGTTTTCATCTTCCCTCCTCACCTCTTTTTCCTTTTGAGTTATGACTTTTAGACTGTTAGGTTTAGGTTGTGGGCCAGGGCTGTATTGTTTTTATTGATTTTATGCACTCTAGAAACCTCTTTGGCTTCCAAGGAGGAGTAGAAAAATGTTTTAAAAGAATGAATGAATGAATATAAGCCTAAGGAAATGGAATGACAATTGGTTCCAGGATAGACCAAGAAAAGAGGACTTGTTCACACAGAGCATAAATAATTTATGGAACACGCTAACCCAAGATGTCTTTAATGGCTTTAAAGGGGTGTTGGGCAAATTAATGGAAGAGGAGCAGTAGCTAAATAAAACCTCCAGATTCAGAGGTAGTATACCTTTGGATAGCATATGTTATGGACAAACAACAAGGGAGGGCTGCATGTTTGTGTGTGGCAGTTGGATTTTTTAAACAAATAACTTTTTTCCACCTTTTTCTTTGAGAGAGTTCAGGGCAGCTTTCTGTAGTGTCTTTTTAATTAACAAGGAGTTATTTGGGAAGGTGTGTTTTTCCTTTTACAAAAATATCTAATTTTTAAAAAGTTTTTTTTTAAAGATGCTTTAGAGTGCTTTTAGAGTTCTTGTTTGCCACCCTGGGCTCCATCTGGGAGGAAGGGCAGGATATAAATTTAAATTTAAATAATGATAGCAATAGCAGTAGCAATAGCAGCAGCATTGGGTGGGGGAGGGGTGTTATCTTTTGATTTCCCAACTTGCAGCCATCGTCTGCAGAGACCGACAGGTGCCAGGTCGGTTTGGCTATGGGGCTGCAAGCTGGGAGTAGGACAAAAAGCCTGCAAACAAACAAGTCCCAACTGCCATGTAGGCTGAAGAAGGTTAAGCAAGGCTGGGGAACCTGTGGTGGCTCTGCTGGTTGCTGGGCCTGAAGGCAGCAGAAAAACCGGGCAGTGGGTGATGGAAACGGGTCTGTCTGCCCGAGACCTCAGAAAGCCACTGTCAGTCAGTCAGAGGAGATTGCACTGGACCAGATGGACACGTGGTCTGACCTGCTGGGATGCAACGGCTGCCCATGTCCCTGAATCATCATCGGAGCAGCCGGCAGTGCCAAGGGCAAGGCTGCCTGAGCAATGGAGCATTGAACATCAGGATGGGGGCCATGCAGCCCCCCAAGGGTGACTGGCCTTCAGCTCTTGTCATCTTTGGCCATTGGCCAGGCTGGCTGGGAGGGGCTGAAGGGCGTTCCCTACTACTGCTTCTTCAAAAATGGGCAGGGCACGTCTAACAGTTGTGTGCCAAGCAGACGTTTAACTGGTGAAGTTTTCTCATCACTATAAGCCTGAACAGGGTGGTTCGTGACAGATGCTCTTGGAGGTCACTGATTGATAGGGTCATCATAAGTCGTAATCGACTTGAAGGCACATAACAATAACAACAACATAAGCCTTTATATCTGTGGAATGCCTCAGCCTTTGTCCATTTCCATGAGAAATACTGCAGGTGAATTGGGCCCCATGTCCTTTAGCCTTTGGGGGGATGATGGCTTAGGCACCAACATGGCCTGGGCAGAATCTGGCAGCACCAAGGAGCAGTGGAAATGTCACCCTCCCATGGCCCATCCAGGACAGAGTGCTGCTTTGGCCAGCGGGATCCAGGGGCAGAGCCTACCTTGGCAAGTGGCCTTGAGGAAGCAGCCAGCCAGCCACCCCCATAAAACAGGTTGAGTGCCCTCAGCCGCAAGGTGTTCGTCACGGCTCATTTCCCGCTCAGTTCTAATCTGGAGATTTGGCTGCCATGCGCAGACCATGAAATGGAAAATTATTGAACGGAAGAAAATACACTTCACCTGAAAGAGAGAATAAAAAACCCACCGTCAAAACTATAAACAAAGGAGATTGATAAAAATAGACCTTGGCTGGGGCATGGCACCATTCGACAGTGTCATGGAACAGATTCGCACGACAGGCATCTTCTGAGAGGAGATGCTCATCAGAGACACAATGTGCACATGGATTTTTTTTTTACCACTGTTTCTCTTTAATATACAGGAAAGCTGGGGGAGGGGGAGTGCAGGACCCCTTCCCAAAGAGTCTTGGCTGGATGAAACCAAAGGGTGCCCATCGAGGCCAATGTCCCCTTTCTCACAATGGCCAAGCAGATGCCTTCACTATCAGGGCATGATGGCAACGTCCTCTCCTGCTGTTGTTCCCGTCATCACCTGGCATTCAGGGATAGACTGCCTCTGAAACTGAAAGTTCCATTTACTCATCTTTGTTTCCTCTTCCAGAGACATAGAGACACGTTGTTCAGGACAGTATGAGAAGTGGAGGGGGGGGCATGGACAGGAAAGGAGGGCGGCATTTTGCATGCCAACAGGTCTGTTACTTAAACTGGCTCTGCCTCCCTTCAGAAAGAGGACAAACATCCATTTCACAGCAAAAGGCAATCTTGTGCCAGGGAAGGTTCCCAAGTACCTCCAGGGCCAGGCAGAGGCTTCTGTATAAAAGCACAGAAAGGGACTCAGTTTAGGCAGAAAACTTGTGGGGACCATTTTGGCCTGCCAGAATATTGGATGGCTAATAAACTGTTCCAGCTCACTGCTCTCTCTCTTTATCTCGTCATGTTCCATTGCTCAGGCCTAGTGCAGGATAGCAAGAGGCAGGCAAGTGGCCTCTTGAGGAGACGGTGTGCCTGCCAACCTGGCAAAGAGGAGGGCGCGCATGTCCTGATTCTGCAGCATCCTCAGAGCTCTCGAGAGCGCACCTCAGTCCAGGGCGGGCTCAGCAAGAAACCTCAACAGAGAAGCTTGCCTTCATTTAATATGGGCCATAAGGATTAAAGAACAGCTTGCTGGATTGGGCCAATGGACCATCTAGTCCAGCATCCGGTTCGCAGAAGGGCCAAGCAGATGCCTCTGGGAAGCCCCCAAACAGGACATGAGTTCCATGGCAACTCTCCCCGCCTGGGATTCCCAGCCACTGGCATTCAGAGGCCTCTGATAGTGAAGGCAGCAGATTATCCAGTAGATGCTCCCCATCCGCAGCAAGGGATCTTGCCCCACTCTGCCCCACGTCTAGAAACATTGGCGTTGCCTTTTAGAGGGATGTAAAAATCTGCCAAGACTGGAGGAGGATATAGGGATTTGCATATCCATTGCCGATCACTCGTGGCCGAGTAAGATTGTCTTCCAAGATAAGGTCTTTAGTGGTGGGTCCGTAAGTGACTGTGGACGCCAATTCTGGATCCACACAGCCTTCCACAGTGAGGACATACATTTCCAGATGGAAGATGGTCGCGATGAGGATTTGCTTGACGTGCCTTCCGCTTACCTCGTTTGTCCCGTTCGCCCTGTACTCGTGCTTCTTCAAAGTCCACAGCACCTTTGATAACAGCCGACCTCCATTTGGGACGTTCATGGGCCAAGATTTCCCAGTTGTCGATGTTCATGTTACATTTTCTTTAGATTTGCTTTAAGAACATCTTTAAACCTCTTTTGCTGTCCACCGATGTTCCATTTTCCATCCTTAAGTTGGGAGTAAAGTAGCTGCTTTGGAAGACGGTGATCAGGCATTCGAACAACATGGCCAGTCCAGTGAAGTTGATGTTGGAGGATCATTGGTTCAACACTGGTGGTCTTTGCTTTTTCCAATACGCTAACGTTAGTCCGCCTATCTTCCCAAGTAATTTGCAGAATTTTCCAGAGGCAGCATAGGTGGAATCTTTCAAGAAGTTGGGAGTGGCATTTATAGATGGTTCACGTTTGACAGGCGTACAGTAAGGTCGGTAGTTCAATGGCTTTGTAAATAAGCATTTTGGTCTCCCTACGAATATCCCGATCCTCGAACACTCTACGCTTCATTCGGGAGAATGCGGCACTCGCAGAGCTCATACGATGCTGTCGATGTCAGCTTTTACAGAGAGATGGTGCCAAGATAAGCATAAGAAGACAGCTGTCAAGCATTTAAAGGATTTGGGTTTTTTTGGTGGGGCGGGAGTACCGCTCAAGAACCTTAAAGGAGAAGGCTTTTCAAGAAAGTGTCTGGAGAGATGGGATGCCTGGCGTGTCAGGGCCCCCTCCCGAGTGCAGCCAGCCCAGTCCATAAACACAGGGGCTGCAGAGGGTAAGGCCCAGGCCTCATCAGGGTGGCCATCCCAGAGCCGCAGCCTGAGACCCCCAAGTTAGATCCTCCAGGATATGCACCCTCTGAGCCTACATCGCTCTCCACCCCCTCCCACCCCAGAACTACCTCCCTCCATGCCAGGAAACCACATTCGCAGGCCACTCCCCATCAGAGCAGGCAACGGGTCTGGAGGGCCTTGTCAGAATGGAGGAGGGCAGCCAGGAGGCAAGCCAGAACCTGCCCCTTTAAGGCCATCCATCCCTCTGGGAAGGGGTGGAGCCTGGGAGGGGCGACTCAGCCCTGGGAGCATAAAAGCCCCTCAGTCCACTCTGTCAGAGGAAGCTGCTCACCTGGAGCCCTCAAGGGTGCTGCTCTTATTACTGGCCCTGCTGCCTCGTGCCGTTGTGCCCCATGCCCTCCTCACGGAGATCAGGATGGGATATATATGGGACTCTCCGGCCTGGTCCATCGTGCAGCCCAAAAGGTGCTCCCCCACCCATGGCAGTCTAGCAGTTGAACACGGTGTCATCTACTGAGCTGGTATAGCATGGTGGGGTGGAGAGCCTGGCTGGGAGTCTAGAGTCTGTGAGTTCAAATCCCTGCTTGTGTCTCCTGGGTGTCAAGGGCCAGCTAAAGATCACCCCACAGTGAGTGGCTCAGGGGTGACGTGCCCTGCCACCTGTGCAGCCGTGGGCAAGCTGCAGAGTCCCAAGCAGCCCAGTTGCCCCCCAGCTGGCAGTTGCGGACAAGGAAGGGGCTGGCTTGTGCAGCTGTGGCAAGCTGAGCAGGCCCTGGCCAGCTGGGGAGGACTAGCCTCAGAGGGAGGCAATGGCAAACCCCCTCTGAATACCCCTTACCATGAAAGCCCTATTCAGAGGGTTGCCATAAGTCGGGATCGACTTGAAGGCAGTCCATCATCTGTACTCCATGAAAACGCCGCTTGCCCAATCAGAGCACGTCCCTAGATTTGGTGGTCGTTTGAACCCTTCCTTCCTCTGTAATTCGGCAGCCTCTAGCCGCTGAAGGTGATGCAAAGTTCCCGTCTGCCCTGTTTGCTGGAGCAGCCACAGACTGTCTAAGAGGCACCTTGAGTGGCTATTTGAACTGAAGTCCCCTGGCTTGTCACTGGCTGTGATGAATGACGGTCCAAGATAATTTGCTATTTTCTGCTTCCAGACAGACACCGTGGACACATCTTGAATACCAATTTCATCCAGTCTGAGGAGGAGCCAGGGACAGGAGGCTGCAGCTGTTCAGGGCGGTGTGTGAAAGGGCCTCCTGTCCACGTTTTCCCTGCTGTACCAAGGCATACCTTCCCCCTTCGTCTGTCTGTCTGTCTAAAACATTTCTACCCCACTCTTCAGCCAAAAAGGTCCCCAGAGCAGCTTACAAAAATCAGGAGTAAGACCTCTTACTTGCCCTCAGCCTTACAATCTAAAGACCACACACGAGGTAAAAGAGATGGGGAGGGAGGACGAAAAAGGCAAGCTCGAGCAGCTGATCTGAAAGTGACAGTTCTTCTAATGAACAGCTAGAACAGAAATAGTTCAAGTAGCCTGATGGAGTGGCCGCTGCCAGGTGACAGCCAAAGGCAGCTGGTCTCCCAGCAGAGGTGATGGAATACCCCACTTTGTGCCGTAATGTATGTTTCTTAGCTGAGGCAAGTGATGCAGGATTCTCTATTGTTCTCTCTTTCAATAGTGGACCTTGTTCCTTAGATTAGCAGTCCACATCTGAGATTTTAGACCTCAGGGTTTCTTATAATTATTAATATTTATATATTAATTTCTTCTTTTCCCCCCGTCTTCTTTGTTAAGGTACAATAACTGTATTCATTGGGTGTCTGTTAGAAAAATAAGAAGGAATAAAGAGGCACAAGCTTTTGCCCAGCCATGATAGCTAAACAGAGCTTCTGTGTAGAGAGGCAGTCTACCTCTGAATATGCAGATGCTGAGGACAAATAACTGGGGAAGATCTTTAGTTTTCTGCCCTGCTTCTGAGCTCCTGGATGCTAGCAATGGGGTGCTGGGCTTTGCTTTGATCCTCTGAGCAGTTCTGACATTCTTATACAGCAGAGGTTCCCAAGCAGTGGCCTATGGTGTGTCGGTGAAGAAGGCCGGGATCAGCTCCTCCTCCTCCTCAGGCTTTGCCCAGCCTGCCTTGGGGCTAGCAGAGCAACCCACATGCCCGCCTTGTCTTGCCCTGTCTTTCTTAACTCTTGCGTTTGGGATGTGGAAGATTACTGGAGGTCAGTGGAGGCTGGTGGCGCCGATGTCAGTGGGGCAGTGAATCCGTGCTGGGTTTTAGCCCAAACTTTCAAGGAGCTGTCCAAGGTGCTTTAGCTCCTTGAAAGTTCAGGCTAAAATCTGGAGCAGATTCACTGCCCCACTGACATGGGATCTGCCACTCCTGGAGGTGAAAAGCCCCCTCCCCCAACAACCTCATCTCCCCAGCCAGCCCTCCAACTCTAGCTGCGGTGGGTTGCCTTTCTTGTGAGTGCCAAGGCAGGCGCAGTCAAGCAAGGGAGGGCCTGACCAACCACTAGGGGTGGAAAGAGCTGGCCACGTCAGTCCTCTCACTTTCCCATTTTCCACGTCTTTAATCTGGTTCTCCAAATTTCTGCAGCAATTTGCAAATTTTGGGGGGGGGGGAAGCTCATGAAAATTCTACAGCATTTTAGTGAGAATTTCTCCTTCTGCACATATTTTTCTGTGCCATTTTGACTGACGGACACATTTTCGCATGCAATTTTTCGTAATGTAATGCATTTCTGTATGTCATTTTCACGAATAGATTCGTCTTTCCCCTGACATGGGCACGTTTGCCAACAATGCTCAGTTGGAGAACTGCAACTCAAAATATAGGTCAGTGCAAATTTCGAAGAACGGCCATGTTTCGGTTCTCATGTTGTTTTGGAAAGGGCAGGTCTGATAAATTCAGCTTTGAACGTGACATGGATCAAATTTCTCCCCACCTTTACCAACAGTCACTTTCCCATTCTTGCAGCTGCTCTCTGGCGTCACTCCCATTACACCCTCCAGCACGCGCCCTCCGCCCACCCGTGTTTTCTAACCGCCTTTAATGTACCACTCCCACCCCTTCCAGTCTCACTCTGAAGCCGACTGAACACTGGATAGGACGCCTGCCGCCCATGCGGCGTGTGGGCTATGAAGAAGGCTCACTTTGCAGCTTGCATCGCATCCTCCAGTAGCCGGCCAGCGGAGGAGTTATTCAACCCCATGTGAAGGTGACTGACCCCACTGTGGGGGAGGGGCCTTTGCACCATCCAAGGAACTGCTGTGACCAACTGGCTGCACACTTTGAGGAAAAAGTCGCTCGGCTTCAGAGTGACCCGGACTCTGCTGTTGTTGCAATTTTAGATGAAGGACCCAGTGCTGGAGTTGGTGGTGTGTTGTGAGATTGGTCTCAGCTTATGCAGTCAGCTGATGTGGACAAGGCGCTGGCAGCTACAGGCCTGACTACATGCCCTCATGGCCCCAGTCCCTCCTGGCCGGGGGGGGGGTTGGCTTGTTGGGTTCAGAGTGTGGTTAGCACTTCATTGCACAAGGGGGTCAGTGGTGAGACCACTCCTAAAGAACATAAGAACAAAAGCCTGCTGGATCAGGCCAGTGGCCCATCTAGTCCAGCATCCTGTTCTCACAGTGGCCAACCAGGTGCCTGGGGGAAGCCCGCAAGCAGGACCCGAGTGCAAGAACACTCTCCCCTTCTGAGGCTTCCGGCAACTGGTTTTCAGAAGCATGCTGCCTCTGACTAGGGTGGCAGAGCACAGCCATCATGGCTAGTAGCCATTGATAGCCCTGTTCTCCATGAATTTGTCTAATCTTCTTTTAAAGCCATCCAAGCTGGTGGCCATTACTGCATCTTGTGGGAGCAAATTCCATAGTTTAACTATGTGCTGAGTAAAGAAGTACTTCCTTTTGTCTGTCCTGAATCTTCCAACATTCAGCTTCTTTGAATGTCCACGAGTTCTAGTATTATGAGAGAGGGAGAAAAACCAGCCCTGGGCCCCTTGGACTGGAACAACTATTGACCTGCTGCAAATAGGAGAAAGTGGTGGAGAGAGTAGCGGGGGTGACACGGATGATTTAGATCCATTCCAATCTGGGTTCAAGTCTGGCCATGGGACTGAGTCAGCCTTGGTTGCCCTGATGGATGACCTCTACAGAGAACGGGGCAGGGGGAGTGCAACCTTGCTCTTGCTTCTCAATCTCTCTGCAGCTTTCAATACCAATGTTTTTTGCAAACCACTTAAAAGAGGTTTTGTTTTTTTTACAATCAAGGGGTATATAAATGTTGTTGAAAAATAAAAATAAAATACAACAAAATTCCATCGGTCAATCAAAACAATCTCAAACCTGCAAGATCACAAGATGGGGGGTGCAGAGAAAAGCCTCCCTGGGCTGAAGGATGTAAGGCTGCTTTGCCAACCCCACATCCAACACACTTAGGGACTAGAAACCTGAACAAACACTGAAAAATACAAAAATTAAAGGTGCTGCCACCCCCACCCCCACTCCATGTATTCAGGGATTAATCACCATAGGCTGAGCCTGCATGGGGGATCGGGGGGATGCTGCAGAGGGGAGGTGCCAGCCAGGTAAAGCTGTTTCTCCCTCAGAGTTTAATTCTGAAAAAGAGAGGGGGGGGAATGCCCCCGTGACTTTCCCTGTTCCCTGAATAAATGCAGCACATCATCAGCCCTATATATCAGGCAGAACTAGGGGGGAAGGCCCAGTGGACGAGCCAGCCAGGAGCAATGCCTCACCTGAGCTAGACTCGCTCCTCCCTCAGGGCCCCTGCTGCAACTGTGGGTCTCAACTCAGAGGCCTTTGAAAGCAAAGGCACAAAGTAAACTCTGACTGGGGCTACCCGTGAGGTGGGGGAGCACCCCGAAACAATCAGCCTCTGGCCAGTGCACCTTTGCTGCTGCCTTTTAAAAAGTGCCCATCAACCTAGCCTTAAAAAGAAAGAGGCGCAGCCTGATCAAAAGGTGAGCAGGTCACGAAAACTCACCCCCAGTCTTGCAAGGTCCCCCAAAGTCAAGTCTGCTTCTTCCACAGCCAAGCAAAAGGGTGACCCTGCAGCGACACTCGGTGGCCAGCACGGCCATCTCAAAGGCAGAGCATCGAGGAACAGCCCACAAGACCGGCGACCCAGAGCCCTGGAGCTTTTCAGGCAGTATCTCTGCAGGGCGTCCTCTCCTGGGGCAGTCCACTGGTTCTCCCTGACCTGGCTGACTTCCAGTCAGAGCTGGGACTTTGGGTAAAAGGCAGACTTTGGCCTCTCTGGCCTGACCTTGTTCTAGGTGACTGTCTCCATAGGGGAAAGAGCACTTCCAGAATCAGTCAGTGCCCGAACCTCTGGGATGAAGTTGAAAACTGCCCTTGGCTCTGTCTGTTTTTCTCAGGGGGAAAATGGTCAGGCTTAGGAATAATTCCTATATCAATTCCTATATCCCCGAGTGGTGAGGACCGTTTCTCTTAGCAATTAGCGTCTGCGTAATACAACGGGATTGGCCAAGCTCAGGGAGCCCTCCTCTCCTTTTGTGGCCCACTCCTCTATCAGAGGTGCAGGCATGTGGATGCCTGCCACGTGGGAAGTGCCCTTGCTTGGCACAGCCCCTTTGGCTGTAAACTCCCTTTTTAAATGGTGAGGGTCATCAGAATCAACAGAGTCAGACACTTCCACAGGAAGCAAAGGTGAATGCAACACAATCCAGATTCCCACCCCCCTTCTCAGTAGGTCGCTCTGACTATGACTCCCTCCAGAGCCCAGACAGACAAATGGAGGGTTGTTGCTCAGTGGCCAAAAGCCAGTATGTACCTTGCATTGGCAGGTAACAATGGCAGTTAAATAGCAGAAGGAGCAATACCGATTGCAATAGGACAGCATCCCTTTTGTTTTTAAAGGCATCTGCAGCATTGCTTCCAAGTGCGCACAGATCTAGAGAACCAAACAGGCCAAAATCTGTGCAGCTGCAGCTGAGAGCCAGGCCAGTCACTCTAGCACACCTTCCTTGAACACTGGGATGAGTGGAGATGGCAGCAAACTGGACACTCATCACCGTCACTGGAAATGTTAATTCTGGAACATTTATGTTAATGTTTTAGTGTGTACACACATGCACACTTCAAGAACACCAGTGACTATGCTCAAAAATCAAACTGTTGTAGAGTTCATGGGAGCTCACAGCACTCTGCACTGTCAAAGAAACAGCTTGCATAATGAAGGAACAAATGCATTCTGACACTGCTTTTTTTTTAATAAAAAAATGGGAAATGGAATTATTCTTTAGCCAAACTGGTTTCAGTCCTGCGCTGTTTTCACGGGAGATGCCCAAGAGCAAAGGGGGAGATGCTCCACTGATGTGAGAAAGCCACTGCTTCTTCCAGGTCCCCCCAAAGAGGGCAGAAAGACTGTTGCCTCCCCCCAGACCTGGGCAAATGATGAGCTGTGCCTCTTCCTACACTGACTGCTTTAGAGGATTACAAGAGCAGAAAGGTGGTCTCCCCATGGTTGGTAACCCAAAAGCAAGAGAATTTGGGTTCCCACAGGTGACGTTCCTTTTGGAAACACATGCTGTATTACTTGGGGAGGGCTGGATGACCCTTGGGGAGTGCTGAAGGGCCTGGGGTGCATGGAAGGAAGTGGTGGCCCATCTGAACCCCACCATGCGTCCTCTCGTGAGACCAAAGGCCATCCCCTTTTTTCATACAGGAGATGACAGAATCACAATGGATTGCTTTTAATCAGCACTTGCTGGCCAAGGCAAATCCTCCAGGTTCGGGGCTTGTGTACCTCACTCAGACAGAGCACCAGATGCTGGCAATAGACAGCAAGAGGGTGCCATTGCCTCCATAGCCTGCTGCTCCCCAGAGGTATCTGGCTGGCCAGCACCAGAACAGATCCCTGGGCAATATGGAACTGAGACCTGATCCAACAATTGATTCTTGGTCCTGAAGGGGTTGCTGCAGGGGGCTGGAGAGTTAGGGCTCATTCACACGAGAGCTAAACTTTGCAGTAAAGACGCAGCTTTTGCCATCG
This sequence comes from Rhineura floridana, assembly GCF_030035675.1. Classification (NCBI taxonomy): domain Eukaryota; kingdom Metazoa; phylum Chordata; class Lepidosauria; order Squamata; family Rhineuridae; genus Rhineura; species Rhineura floridana. The sequence continues at coordinate 2,158,419 of NC_084498.1, forward strand.
CAAAGATTTGCAAGGTTCACACTTCATACCTTCAAATTACCTGTTTTCCTTTCACACTAGTAGGCATTCATCCGGAAAGGTTTAGTATCCCTGTTTCCTTGTGGCCTTGCCCCTAATTTTTCATGCTTACTCTCTCCAGAGTACCAATATTACTAATGGAGAAGGGGAAGGGTTTTTTTGTGTCAGTTTCCTTGTTACTTGTCAATTGCACTCCTCTCCCAGAGCCTGGAGATGCAATTGACACCACACTGTATGAAACTGAATAGAGGGTGGAGTGAAAGGCAGCTTTTGCCAGCAGCAGAGAAAGAGGGAGCCCGCGACAGGGCATAAGAGAGCCCACCCACTAAAAAAACACTGAGGCAAAGCGCCTACATGGAGAAGTCCAGTGAACCTGAGATGGTGTTCTCTTTCCTTTTCACATTAAAATTGGATTGGTTTGATATGGGAAAACTGTGTGATAGCTTCTGATTGCCTTCAACGTCATGTGAACCATGCAAATAAAACAGGGATGCAAATTGCACCAACCTCACAGTAAGCTGCCATGTGGACCAGATCTTAATTTAGGGGAGGGAAAGGGCAAATGGGCATAAAATTATGCATGGTCTGGACAAAGCGGCGAGAGAGTGTTATACTATAGCTATCTCTAAGGCTTTCGATTAGCACTAGTACTCAGAGTCATCCACTGAAGCTGGTTGACAAAACATGCAGGACAAAAGGCAGACTTATTTAAACAATGTGGACTTAATTTGTGGAATGTGTGTGCGTGTGTGTAGGTTATAACACACACACAGAGAGAGAGAGGGAGAGGGAGAGAGAGGGAGAGGGAGAGAGGGGGGGAGAGGGAGACTGCACCCTCATGTCCTGTTGATGGGCCTCCCATTGGGGCATCCGGCCGGCCACTGTGAGAAGCATGATTCTGGATTTGATGGGCCCCCTTTGGACTGATCCAGTAAGGAAACTCTTTGCTTTTACACCAACAGAGGCAGGTGGGACACACCAGCACTGCTGCTGCTGCTACTGCTGCTGCTATTGTTGTTTGATTTATATTCCACCCTTCCTCCCAGCAGGAGCCCAGGGTGGCAAACAAAAGCACTAAAACATTAAAACATCATAAAAACAAACTTTAAAACACATTAAAACAAAACATCTTCACAAAGTTACTTCTAAGGTTAAAAACATCTAAAAAAAGAAAGTTTAAGAACTTATTAAAAAGCAATTCCAACACAGACTGGGATAGGTCTCTACTTAAAAGGCTTGTTGAAAGAGGAAAGTCTTCAATAGGCGCTGAAAAGATAACAGAGATGGCGCCTGTCTAATATTTAAGAGGAGGGAGTTCCACAGGGTAGGTGCCGCCACACTAAAGGTCCGTTTCCCATGTTGTGCAGAATGGACCTCCTGATAAGATGGTACCTGCAGGAGGCCTCATCTGCACAGCACAGTGATTGACTGGGTATATAAGGGTATATACTGGGCAGATACTACTCTGGGTTTATACTACCGTGCAGAACTGCACCAGGAGCCCCAGCCAGTCTCTCCTGGCTAGAAGTCAAAGACAAGTGGAACAGAAAAGAGCACTGATTGCGTTTGAATGGCAAAACTATATTCAGACAGCAGCAGCAAGAGCGTTACACAGCAGCGTGCAGAAGGGGTGGGGGGAATTACAAGATGGGGCACCTCTCGGCTCTCTCAGAACCCCCTCCTACCCACCCCAATCTGGAGGCAGACAGGGGGCAGGGGAAGGCTTAGCTGGCACAATGGGAAGCCCCTCTCTGGTGCCATTGCATATCCCGGATGCGCCGCACCGACCGGATCTGGGGCTGATGGGCTCCAAAGTCAGCGCTGTCCTTGTAGTCCCTTTTCAAACAGGTATTGGTAGCCTCGGTAGCCGGGATACTGATGCCCCACCCACCTGCAAAAGGGAAACGGCATCAGCATTGCAAGCAAGTGGAGCCAGAAGAGGAAATCACTGGGACAGTCTGAAAGGGTTAGGGTTACTTGCCATGATTTTTTGTTTTGCTTTGCTTCCAGCACCATCTTCGGCTGTATACACACCATACATTTAACCCCCCCCCCCAAAAAAGAAACCTGGGAATTGTAGGGTGCTGTGAATTGTAGCTCTGAGGGATAAATACAGTTCCTAGGACTCTTGTGGAGGGTGGAATGTGTAAGTGGTACATACACAGCCTTTAACACTTTTGTTATATTTTAAACTATGAAATTAAGGAAAATTTGGAAGCCTGGAAAGAATGATTTACAGCATCTCACTTATTTAACAAAGCAGTAAGGAAATGCACATTGTGAAATTAAGGCTCCTAGAGTTCTTTTTGGGGGGTCTGCCAGGCACCACCTAACTATTTATTTGTTTAAGGATATGCTTCCTACAAAATGGAGGTGCATACAAACAATATAAAACAGCTGTGAGGATGAGCTACTGTCCCAGCAGAGAGCCACAGGTTACAAAAACACACATATGAGGAATTTCAGATCTGCCCTTCCTAAATTGCATGCCTGGGAAGGCAAACGCAATCCACTGGCCTTCCAAAATGCTTGGGTCAACCTGGTGTGCTAATCAGGGAGCCGTAACTACCTGCAGCTCATTACTGAGTCGCTTCTGTGTGATGAGTGAATGACCTTAAGGAACCCAATGAAATGGATTCACAATTCTATTTAGGGGAAAAGCCATAGCGCAGGAGCAGACTGCCTGATTTGCATGCAAACAGCTCCTGGTTCAATCCTCCGCATTTCTAGGTAGTGCTGGAAGCCCCCAGGCAGCCACTGCACTTTCCACATCCTGGTACCCCCCACGTGTTTTGGACTCCCAGCATAGCCAATGGTCAGGGATGATGAGTTTGCATTCCAAAATGCCTAGAGGTCACCAGGGTGGAGATGGCTGCTGTAGACAATACTGACCACCACTGTGTAGACAATACCACTCAGTTTTTGGCAACGTCCTGCACGTTCCTACAAAACACAGATTAGATTCTAATGAGTCCTCCTCCATCATCTCAAAATAGGATGCCCTGTTCCTGCACCTCCCTGGGCACAATATCTTTACAGCATCTTTTTTGCACCATCCTTATGGATGCATGTGCCAATGGCGATGCAATTCTGAAAAAGGCCCTGCAAAATTATTGTGAGTTCAGTGAGACTTCAGGCTTTCATGCCTCTCTGAAGCTGCAAGGAATGAGCTGTCTTGCATTCAGAACCAAACCTAGCTTGGCCAGCTGCCTGGCCAGGAGACTTACGTGCCACTCTGGATGTGCACAGAGGATACCTTCTCCTGGTAGCCGTGAGCATGGAAACTGGGCACGTCATCATCAACTATCTCAATCTTCTTTCCGGTGAAGCTGGGGTTCTCATAGAGGATGATCTTATGCCCCTGGCTGTCCTAGGAGGGAGCCACACCAGGCTGCGTTCAGAGGCAGCCAGAAGGCACAAAGGCATGTGGAGGTATGCAAAGCACAGAAAGGGAATCCATGTGAACCATGGCTTACTGTGCATGCCTGCTTCGCTTTTCCTGGCTCACAATAGGAGGAACAAACCATGACCCCCGGATTAGAATCACACAGCAGATCACAGGATTGTTGTAAGGGTCAAGGGAGCTGGGAGAATTATGCATGCCACCTTACGGTCCTTGGAGGGAAGGGCAAACATGCTGATCCATGAAGAAATAGTGGAGAGAAGCTAGACTTCTTCATGCAAGGGGTGCCCACTTTGGGCTGGTAAAACCCTTTTTACCCTGGTGGTTGTTTTGAGTTGTGATCTCTGTCACTGTTGTTTCTCAAATGGATTTTAATGCTGTGTATTGTATCTGTGGTGCATTTTATGTAATTTTATTAATAAAATATATAAAATACACAATATTATAAAACATATCAAAATACCAAGAATAATTTTTATTGTTTTGTGATTTTTAATTGTTGTAATCCAATTCTTGGTATATGGCAAAAAACAGAGTGGTAGGTGAGCATCAGAAGAGTAAAATTAAATAAGAGAGTGGGTGGGTGAGTGTGTTTTAGCATAAACTGTCATGCACACAAGTGGGGCCCCTCCTCACTTGCACCTGAAATGGAGAGAGCTTGCGCGCACGCGCATTCTCTCTCATTCTCTCTCATTCTTTCTCTGTCATTCTCTCTTATTCTCTCTCTGTCATTCTCTCTCTCTCTCTCTCTCTCTGTCATTCTCTCTGTCATTCTCTCTCTCTGTCATTCTCTCTGTCATTCTCTCTCTCTGTCATTCTCTCTGTCATTCTCTCTCTGTCATTCTCTCTCTCTCTCTCTCTCTCTCTCTCTCTCACACACACACACACACACACACACACATACACACATACATACAAAAACAACTTCCAAAAGCCCTCGTACACAGAGTGTAAGAGAGATGGCAGCAAAGTTCAAGCACTAGTTGCTTCATGGATTCAAACTTTTGCTTTGCAGATAAAGGCATGTCTCATTCTCCAACAGCAGCAGCAAAACCATGAGGGCATGTGAGGGCCATTGTTTGCTCCCTCCCTCCCTCTTTGTTGTTGGCTGTTGCTGCTGCTATCTATTTCAAGACTGCCAAGCCCCATTATATTTAGGGCAGGCATGGGGAACGTGTGCCTCTGGACAGCATCTGCCTGTCCGAAAAGCTTCAGCAGGAGCAACGGCCATCCTTCTCATTCTGTCCCTTCCCTCCCCATTCCCACGGGGGCCGGCATCCCTCCTGCCCTCAGCCGCCAAGTCCTGGCCAGCTAGAGCATTCTCCTCACCACTTCGATGGGCCTCAAGGCAGAGATGCTGTCGCTCCTCCGGCTGTTGGTCCAAGAGTCCCAGTGGGGATATTCTCCTTTCTCAAAGACAAATTGTTCCCCTTTGCAGCTCCCCTGCTCATAGCCGACCCACCTGGAAAAGCACAGAAACCCTGAAAGGCACCAGCTGGAGCAGAGCCACGCCTGTCATGGCAAGAGACAGGAATTCTCTCTCTCTGCACTTCAGATTCAGCAGGAAGAGGTGAGGGTGGGCAGTCTGCACCTCTGTCGCTCCAAGGCAGAAGAGCAGGAATTTTGGGGGTGGGGTGGAGGAGGACCCTAAAATTGTAATTAATTTACTTCTGCTACTTGTAACCCGCCCTTCACCTGACAGGAAATACATAATCTTAAAAGCATAATTAGCAATAGCTCAAAACTCACTCAAACAATACTTGTACCACAAACTGCTGGGAGGAAGGGCGAGATATAAATCAAATAATAAATAAATAAATAAATAAAAATAAAACTCAAAACGAAAACCTCACCCTAAAAAAACAACACAGAAACAAAATTGACATAAAAGTTTAAGCAAGAGGAAATATCTCATCCCCCCAAAAGTTTCACCCTCCCAGAAAGACTAAGAATTGAAAAGACAGAAATGATGTTGTTATTACATTTCTGTCCCGCCCGCCCTCCTAGAAGGAGCCCAAGGCGGCAAACAAAAACACTGAAAACACTGTAAGACATTCTAAAAAGAAAAGATATTAAAAACATATTAAAACAAAATGTCTTTAAAATCATATTAACACAAAACACTTTAAAAACATCATTAGCAACTTTAAAGTAAAGGTAAAGGTGTCCCTGCACTTGTAGTGCGAGTCGTTTCCGACTCTTAGGGCGACGTCTTGCGACGTTTACTAGGCAGACCGTATATATGGGGTGGGATTGCCAGTTCCTTCCCTGGCCTTTCTTTACCCTCCAGCATATGCTGGGTACTCATTTTACCAACCATGGATGGATGGAAGGCTGAGTGGACCTCGACCCCTTTTATGGGAGATTCGACTTCCTCCTTCCGTTGGAACCGAACTCTGGCCGTGAGCAGAGCTTCGGCTGCGTTACCGCCGCTTACCACTCTGCGCCACGGAGGGTCTTGCAATTCCAGCACAGATGAAGACTGGGATAAGGTCTCTACTTAAAAGGCTTGTTGAAAAAGCGTCTTCAGCAGGCGCCGAAAAGAAAACAGAGATGGCGCCTATCTAATCATTTAAGGGGAGGGAATTGACATTTGACAACTGAAATATTGGCACATGATGCCACACAGAGGCTATCTCAGAAAATTATCAGGGGGAAATGGGATCCTCTTTCTGGGGGGAGGGGGGATTTTCCCCATTGGCCTTTTAAAGGATAGATAATAGTCTTGTAAGAAATTGATTCTCTGTATGAATGGAGGTTCATTCTAGCCCCCCACCTCCGTTGGAGGTTGCCATCACACACACACCCCTTCCGCTTTCAGGGACTTACGGGCCCGAATGCACCAGGATGGAGCCAACTTTCTCTAGCTCAGCCTCCTTCAAATTGGGACAAGCAGCGTTCAGTTCATGGCGATGCCCCTGGAAATTCTCCTGTTCGAAGACAACTATCTGGAACCCAAGAAAGAGACAGAAAGAAATCTGAACAATAGCCTTTTCTGTTGGAGGCCTTTCACTCCTCCAGGTGCCCTAGAACAGCCTTCCCCAACCTGGTGCCCTCCAGATGTTTAGGACTCCAACTCCCATCTGCCACAGACAGCACAGTCATTTGTTGTTACAATATATGGATGTGCTGGCTGGGGCTGATGAAGCTATAGTCCAATACACCTGGAGGGCACCAGGTTGGGGAAGGCTGCTTTAGAATCAGCAGAGAAAGCAGGTCTGAGGAAGCCTGACTGGTGTTGCATCCCTCAGGTTGTACCATAGCTTGGCTGGCTGGGTCCACAGAGTGACAGGTCTTTTGTGCCTAGAGAGGCAGCAGGGGCTACAGTTGGCGCTCCTGGAGTCAGTGAATCTTTCCACCAAGTTCTCTCTCTCTCTTTCTCTGAGCTCACTTTTGGTCTTGGAGTGGGGCCCCGGCCCAGGCCCAGGCCTGCCATCATGAGCCAAGTGATTGGGCTCCCCCCAAAATGGAAGAAAGCCACAGTCATGGAGACATTCCCACCCACCTCAAAGGGGGTGGAAATATCCATGGGAGTTTTTACTGTCTGCTCCTCCTTCAGAGACAGCCCTCGCCGGTGGGATGGAAGCAAGAGACGATGGTTGCCAGCATGCCTTCTTTGACTGCCATGACTTCCCTCGGCTGGTCACAGACAGGAACAGGATGCCTCAGACCCAGCAATGCTCTTAAGTTCCGCTGGCAGGTCTGAGTGGGGGCGATTTCAACCTGCACCGATTCCTCTCCTAGCCTATGTAGCTATCCAACTTTGGCCCAAGACTGTGCCCTCAATGTGGTCTCCCACGGTGCCCAGCCAGGGGGCTGGAAGGTCGCTGCCTGGATGAAGCAACACAAGAAAACATTCCACCTCCCCTACCCCTTGTTGCTTAGACTGAATGCCTCCCTGCCTCACCTGCCACAACAGCAGAAAACCTGACCTGCAACTTTCCTACCGAATTTTAAAAAGATGAAGAGACCTGTGGATCCTTAAACACAAACTGGTTTGCAAACCTTTAGCCTTAAGATGCCTCAGGTCTCTTCGTCTTTTCTGCTGCAAAAGACTAAACATGGCTTTGCTTCTGAAACCACCGTTTGCAGCACCTTTAAAGCAGACGACTTCCCCCAAAGGATCCTCAGAACGCTAAGGGTGCTGGAAAGTGTAGCTCTGTGATGAGTAAAGCACGGTTCCCAGGTTTCTTTGGGGGAAGTCGTGTGCTTTAAATATATGGTGTGGATGTGACTTTGTGTGAACACAGCCTGCGACAAGGGTGAGAGGAGGGAGGAGACATGCAGAGAGCCCAGCTGCTTAGAGAACATTGCAAAGCTTGGCTTGGCAGCTACTCCTGTTGGACTGTGGCCCAGTTTGGGGGGAGATCCAGATTAGGCTGGCAGCCCATCCCATTTACAAGCCGATGCCCCCCAGGGCCCTCATTCCACATCCTTTCCCAGTGAACATTGCGATGGTCTGCCCACTTTCCAGCTCTGATTCATTTTGAGGCTTGTGCAAATAGTTGGCAGGGTGATGAAGTTGTGAAGTTTGAGTGGGCAGGAAAGAGCATTCCTGCTTCCTGGAGAACCAAAAAGGGGTCTCAGTGGCACAAAAGGTGAGCAGATTGGAAGTGTGAGACATGTGAGTCCTGTCGTGGGTCTCATTCACAACAGGTTTGCTGCCTTTCTTCCACTAAAGGCTACAGCTGCGCATATGAACAATTCATGGGAAGTGAACAGGATGAAACCCTCCTCAGAGCGCTGGCACAATTCTGCAGGGCGGCATCAGAGTCAGCCAGTTGCCAAGGCTCAGACCAATAAGTAAAGGGCCTGGGAGGACCCTTCTCCCCCCCCACACACACAATGGCGCTGTCTTGGTGAAGGGTCCAGCCTAGGGTTGGAAAGATCTGACAGTTTCAGCCGTCTCAGTTTCTCATTTTTCCAACCTTAAATTTGGTTCTCCACATTTCTACAATTTGCATTTTTTAAAAAAAAAAATCCTCATGAAAATTCTACAGCATTTTAGTGCAAATTTCTCCTAATAAACACATTTTTAGGTGGTTTTGACTAACGTACACATTTTTGCAAACCATTTCTCATCATATAATGTATTTTTGGATGTCATTTTCACTAATATATGCATTTTCATGCACACTTTCCCCTAACATATGCATTTTTGTAAACACTGGTTGGCAAACTGCATTGCATCATTCAGATAAGTGCGAATTTTGAAGTGTGGCTGTTTTGGTTCTCATACTGTTTTGGAAGAGGGTGAACAGGGCGGTTCACGACAGATGAAGATTGGAGATGTTGGAGATTGCTGATTCATAGGGTCACCATAACTCGTAGTCAACTTGAAGGCACATAACAAAAACAATTGTTTTGGAAAGTGCAGATTTGATAGATTCAGCTTGAAATGTGAACTGAACCGAAATTCTCACCCCTCCCTAGTCCAGCCAGATCAGAGGCACTGTGTGCAATCAAGGGCTGATCCAGACCCCAAACCAGCGGTGAGAGGGAGCCCTCAGCTAATTCTCGGGTGGTTTCTGGATGCTACATCCCCAGCTTTGAATGCGAAAGCTCCCACGCTCAGCCCCTGGTGGTTTCAGGTCGTGCTCGGAATGTCCTCTGCTTGAAACGTTGGACACCTGCTGCTGGTCAGAGTAGGTCATATTGAGTTACAATAGCAAGTGATCTTGCTCAGTATAAGGCAACTTCCTGTATTCCACCCCTCACTAGCTCATTCTTCTTCCCCCCCCCCAGACAGTTAAGGGGACCTCCTAGGGCAAGTTTGTCCAATGGCCGTGCCCCACAACTGCCCACCCTGCCTTTCCCTTGGCGGTGGGAAAGATGGGAGGGGTGGCCGGAGATCTCTTTCTGCAGGGAAGCCAGCAAGATGGAGAGTATGACCTTCCTCCCAGACGTGGTAGGGACAGGGGTGGAGGGGGGATCATGGAGCGGAGTGATGTGGCATCCCGGTTTGCTTTTGGACTTCTGAACAACTTAACACTTTATGCCCAACTCCAGAAGGGAACGCAGTCTGTGGAAGCTTGTGCTAGAACATGTTTGTTAGTCTTTGAGGCGCCACAAGCCTCTTTCCTGTTCTTACGCCTGCTTTGCTGCTGGAACTTATCTCCACCTTTATAAAAGGCTCTCATTTCATTTTCCTGCCCCCTCCTGCCCCTTCCCCCCCAAAGGGAGATTCTGGATCTGCAGTGAAATCCCCACCCAGACAAGTTATTGTCCAACAGCAGGAAGCCCTCTTGGCCGTGGGGCCCTCTCCTTCCTGACCTTGGAGCTGGCTGGCTTCTGCTTTGATGCTTGGTGGTCTGAAGCCATGATGAGAAATGGATGGATGGGCTGCTCCCTGGGGAGAGAAACTCACATCAGATGACAAGGAAGGCGCAGGACACAGTCACCCCCTGTGAGAAATTAGCTCTGTGTGGCTGGAATGCTGGACAGGTCTCTTCCCCACTCACCCCTGCTTGGGCAGAAGAGACCCAGGGATTTTCTGCGGTTACTAGCAAGTTGTGGGACAAGCCTGAGTGGCAGAGCTTGCATGAGAAAATCTTGTGCAAAACTCGCACATAGCACACCAGGCACCTCTCTTTTATGTAGCTCTAGGGATGGATGAATCTGTCACCTTGAGTTTCTGTCCATTTTACCTTTTTCCAAACTGAAGTTCAGGTCATCATAGAAGTCTGCATTTTTTAAAAAAAGTACTCATGAAAATTCGTCAGCACTTTAGTGTGCATTTTTCTTAATATTCACAATTTTGTATACAACTTTGCCTAACGCACACATTTTTGCAGGCAATTTCCCCTGATATAATGCATGTTTGCATGTTATTTTTACTGATAAATGCATTTTTATGCACTGTTTGCTCTAATATACGCACTTCTGAACATACATTTTGGTTGAAGACTGCACTGCAAAATTCAGAGAAGTGCAAATTTTGAAGGATAGGTGCATTTAGATTCATTTGTTGTTTTGTGAAGTAAGACTGAAACTGAAATTCTCCCCAATATAGCTCTCTCCCTTTGCAGTTTAGCCCTAAAGCACATCATCATCAACAACTCCCCTTCCTATCATATGTAAAGCGTAACAAGGAGGTCCCAGTCTGAAGGCAGCCACACAAACACTCACCAGGGTTGCAGAGGGAATATTGGTGTATGAAGCAAAGCCAGGAAACATGCACATTTGCTTATAAAAAAATTAACCAATTTGCAAACAAACAAACCCAACAACAACAGGTTTACAAATAATCCAAAAAAGAAAATCACACCCTCTGCTGAAAATGACACAAACAATCCAGGCACATTGAGTCAGGAGAAATTGTTCACAACTAACTACTTATAGGAGCTCTCAGAGCCCAGCACCGCCATCTGGGTTAAAGGGAAACACAACAATTCCCCTTCCAAAAAGGACAGAGACAGGACTGGAAGAGGACAGCCTGGTCATTGGAGGTCATTTATTTATTTATTTGACTTATTAGTCGCTTATCTGGCTGAATTGTCAGCCACTCTAAGCGACGTACAAAGCAAAACATGTAAACATCAAAACATTAAGAGACTAACAATAGAAACTAACAATAACATAAAAGCAACAATTTACAGTTAGTTGTAAATTCTCTGAATGCATTAAGTGGTATATAAAAATGCTAATATACTGGTCTGTTCCAATATTTAAAAGAAAAGTATAGGTGTGTAACAAGTCATCATATAGATTAAGGGTCCCCAGCATACCATCCATGAGAGTCACCTCACCCCCCTTCCTTGTGCCCTTGGACATAGGGTGGTTACTTTTCAAGGGAGGGGAAAAAAGTACAGAACTGAAGCTGGAAGATATGTTTTCTCCCTTCCTCTTTCAGCTCATTGTTTTTCAAGGTTCAGATTAATTCTACTGGATCTGACTTTACACCCAGATCCCCTCCAAAAAAAATAAAAATAAATCTCCAATGCAGTTTAAAAAAAAATAAAAAAAATACAGGCAGCTATATTGGTCCATTGGAACACTTTCAGACAGGGACTCAATGCCATGTCTTCATTGAACAGAAATCCCATTTCCCATTGGAAAGAGGGGCACATTTAGGGCTGGGCCTAAGGTTGCTGATGACAACAGAGCAGCTTCCCAACTTTTATGTTTCATGGACAATCTCCTGTAATATTCATCTCTCTAGATTATTTGGCCTTGCTATATTCCATGATCCTGGCAGCTTTATTTTATAGGATATTCAAACCTAGATTGGAGAGAAGAGGACCAAATAACCTTTAAGACCCAGGGGGCTGGGAAGGGATTTTAAAAAAAGGAAGAGTCTTACCGGTTGCACCAGAGTTTGCTTATGCCACTGGAAGTACTGCAGTCAAGCACCAGAATTTATACACAGTGGGCACATGAATGCGCCAGAGGTATTTATCAGCTTCACGAACCTGTGATCAAAATCAAGAATGTTGGATTAAAGTGCAATGAAAACCAAGGTCAGCTGACCTGCAATGGCCTTTTGTCCAAGAGGCAGAGTTATTTCATGAGCTTTTATTTTGGAGTCACTCTCTTTGTCCGGTCTGTTGGCAAAAAGAGATGGTTTTGTCAACCTCAGCAGGGTGCGTGCCAAGCCCCCAGGGCATCCCTCCGGAACAATGGTGTTCCTGGATCAACCCGACCTGAGGATTTTGGAAGCTGGAGATTGTCCCTCTTTGATAAACCCAACACACACACACCATTTAGGAGGACGGCAACAGAAACATTGCCAAGGTCAGCAGTTGTGAGTTAAGAGATTTTATTGTTTAAAGGGAAGGTGGGCCTTTCCAGCTCTGCACGCATCCTGCCTGCTGTTCAATAGCACAGTCCCTGTTGCTTCGACAAGAGGCAACCAACATCTCATACTTCAAGGCCAAGAAAGTTCATAAAACTTTGACACACGAGGGTCAGACAGGGCAGCCAGTTCCAGGATTGGTATCAGAGATAAGTGTTGTCGGGCATCTGTTGAGGCCCACCCCTTTGCAGGGGGACCCACTATTGAATCCCAGAGAGTCTTTCCCTCCCCCTCTCCACTTGCCCTTTCTTGAGGAGGCAAGACACAAGAGTAAGGAGATGATAGAGTTGCATCTCTGCCCTCTGGTCAGCTGTGCAGATCTGGCCCCGAGGGAGAGTGGAGGTGTCCGTCAAGAGGCAGAAGGGAAGGCAGAATCTGGAGTCAGTACTGGGAGATTTCTTCAGGCACCTGGAATTCGCAACAACAATTGGTAGATGGATACAAGTTTTGGAGAGCAAGGAATAGGTAGATAAAAATACAGCATTTGTGGCCTTTGGGGAAAATGTTTCAGTCATACAAGAACATTTGGTCCCACATTGCTCGGAGCCTTTGGCACCCTAGGGAGCTCTGGACAACCTGCAAATCCTCAATCCCTTGGCCTTTACTCAAGGGCGCACCTCATAGCTCTGTCCCTCTGGCCTTCCCTGCAGAGGTTCTCTATTCAGCACTGGTTAGGCCTCATCTTGAGTACTGCATCCAGCTCTGGACACTGCACTTTAAGAAGGATGCAGACAAACTGGAACAGGTTCAGAGGAGGGCAACAAGGATGATTAGGGGACTGGAGACAAAGCCCTGTGAGGAGCGACTGAAAGAAATGGGCATGTTTAGCCTTGAGAAGAGAAGACTGAGGGGAGATACGATAGTACTCTTGAAGTCCTTGAAAGGTTGCCACACAGAGGAGGGCCAGGATCTCTTCTCATTCGTCCCAGAGTGCAGGACATGGAACAATGGGCTCAAGCTGCAGGAGGCCAGATTTCGAAGGATCATCAGGATAAACTTCCCAACTGTTCGAGCCGTACGACAATGGAACCAATGACCTCAGGAGGTGGTGAGCTCTCCGACACTGGAGGCCTTCAAGAGGCAGCTGGACAGACACCTGTTGAGGATGCTTTAATTTGGATTCCTGCATTGAGCAGGGGGGTGGACTCAATGGTGTTATAGGCCCCTCCCAACTCTACTTTTCTATGAATCTACCCAACCGACTCAGCAACAGCAATATGCTCAGCTTTTTAATGTGACAAAGGACTCCTTCAATTACTAGCGCTAAACTTGCAACACTGGAAGGCCAAGGAATGCAACAAAACTGGTGCATCAGAATGCTATTTTTAGGCTTTTCACCTGCTCTTAAATATCCCATAATTTATCAGATTGGATGTACAAATATTTGTTCACTGATCAAAAATTGGGTGATTCATCTGAAGCCTTCATTGCACAATTTAATTTGAATTAGTCACTATAATTAGTTAAAACTACATTTGACATTCAATGCTATTCATGACTATGACCACAACCTCATCTTCTGAACAAAACTCAGTAGTAAACTCACCCAAAACATGGGTGGGTGAGTGTGTTAGTGTTAAAAAATAATAAAATGGGATAGCCTATATCCACTGACCCTAAAAATATTTCAGCTGCACCAACAACCACAGCCATCACCACACAGTATCTTAAATACTTGTATTTCCTCTGTCATGTAAGTAAAATCCAACTTTTAGGGCCCAGTACATCCATAACTGATAAAACCTCACTCAGTTATATGGAATCCTTCACCTTCACAGGATCTTGAAACAACAGTGGGTCAAAGAGCAGATTTGTTAAGACACCCAGATGGATATAAAACTGCATTATATTTGGAGAATTTGCTTGCAAAAATTTATACATTAGTCAAAACTATATACAAAAATGTGCTTATTAGAAGAAATTTGCACTAAAATGCTGCAGAATTATCATGAGGATTTTTTTTAAAATTGCAAATTGCTGCAGAGATGTTGAGAATTGAATTTAAGATTGGAAAAATGAGAAACTGTCAGGGAACTGAAACTGACTGATCCTTCCGTTCCTAGCTGTAGCCTCCCTCGCAGGATTCTTGTGAGGGTAAAATGGTGGCAAGGAAAGAGAACCACACGTGCTGTCTTGAGCTGCTTGGTGGAAAAGCAGGGATGACGATAGGGCAATAAAACATAGGGACAGAGGAAGCTGCCATGTACCAAGCAGACACTTGGTCCATCTAGCTCAGTATTGTCTACACTGACTGGCCGCAGCTCTCCAGGATTTCAGGCAGGGGATATTCACAGCCCTACCTGGAGACGCCACTGGGGAATTGAACCGGGGACCTTCTGCACACAAAGCAGATGCTCTGCTACCAACTACCTAGGGCCCTTCCCCAAACACATAACCAGCAAACCACAATGGGTAGGAAGGGGCAGATATGTGAAGCAGGGGTGTGTGAGCTCAAGAAGTACGTTCCGTATTTGGGGGGAAAACCCAAAATTCAGCCATGGTCCTTGCTTAACAGTATCCCCACCCAGGGAGAATACTTCAGCCTAGTTCGCTCCCACTTAGAGCAGGGCTGAGTTGCCAAAGATCTTGGGTGGTCACCCTTTCCAATGATGTATTTTAACTGAACTGGATCTTGTGGACAGTTAGGCCATCAAACTAATCTGCCTTAGCTGTGATCCTGCGTCCGCACTCTCACTTAACAGTATCAGACCAACCTCCACCTCCTCTCCCACCAACCTTTGCAGCAATCCAGCCCACCAACGCAATGCTGGGAGTTCCCCCAGAAATTGCCGAACCATCTGTGCAGGCTTTCTCTCCAGCTTCTTCCATATGTGTACGTCCACAGTTGGGGTACATCCAGGGGCCATTACCCACAGAATGACTAACCTCAATTACATAAAAAGATAAAAAGTATTAAAACAATTCAACAAAACAGATCTACATGGTGTGTGTGTGTGTGTGTGTGTTTGTTATGTGCCTTCTGGTTGATTTTGACTTTTGGCGACCCTATGAATCAGCGACCTCCAATAGCCTCTGTCATGAACCACCCTGTTCAGATCTTGTAAGTTCAGGTCTGTGGCTTCCTTTATGGAATCAATCCATCTCTTGTTTGGCCTTCCTCTTTTTCTACTCTCTTCTGTTTTTCCCAGCATTATTGTCTTTTCTAGTAAATTGCATTTTTTTAAAAAATAATTTTTATTCAAAGTTTCAGAAAACAAAACAAAACAAAGTCAAAAACAAAAACATAATAGTACAATAAAAATCTTGACTTCCGATTTGTCGCAGATCAGCTATAAGTATATAATATATATCAAACCTGTCCCTTAATACATACAAGATCACTTTTCTCCATAGGCTATCTTAATTAATCGTCAAATCCCATTATCATCATTTCATTTTGATCTTTCAGCAAAAAGTCTAAGAGAGGCTTCCATTCCTTAAGAAATGTATCTGTCGATTTTTCTCTAAGTAAGCATGTCAATTTATCCATCTCTACTAAGTCCATTAATTTCAATAACCATTCTTCCGTTGTTGGTGTTGATTCCATTTTCCACTTTTGTGCATATAATAATCTTGCTGCCGTAATCATATATAATATTATTCTTCCATAAAATTGCATTTTGGATAGTCTATTCATAGTGTTTTCATGGTAAAAGGCATTCAGAGGTGGTTTACCATTGCCTTCCTCTGAGTCTGGATGCATTCTAGTCTTCATGGTAGGTAAGTGATGAAGTATCATAAGCTTGACGCAATGCAAGAAAAGGTCTAAACTGCCTATCTAAAAATCATCAAAGGGGCCAAATGAGCCTCTTTTGGGATCTACTGCCAGCAATTGGGGTATTGTAGCTAAAAGGGCTTTTTACTGCATCCCAACCAAATGCACCTCTTCTGGTCAAGGAACATGGAGCAAAGTCTTCAAACATAAATGCAGTGGGCTGGCAGGTTCATAGGGAAGAAGGCAGTTCTCCAAGTATTCTTGTCCCAACAGTTTAGGGTAGCCTCCCCCAAATTGGTGCCCTTCAGATGATGTTGGATCACAACTCTCATTATCATTGATCACTGGCCATGAACTACATCTGAAAATAGTGCCCATAATTGATGGGTAAACTGAACGTGAATTAAGTTCGTTTGTGGGTAGAACTTTGAATAGTGTCTGGTTTGGGGTTGCCAACCTGTCACTCCAGCAGCTAGCCCAGGATCTGAGCTCCCCCCGCCGCCCAGTAAGTCTCTATACTTCCTAGAAAGAAAGTTATGGCTGCTCCTGCAATGTTATTAGCCAATAAGTGAAGTCTGAGCCGTGATTGGTAAGTGAGTTGTTTGGACACTAGGCAATAGGAATCCCTGGGGTCCTAAAGAACTGCTGTTTTGCCCTCCCTTTTAGTGCACTTTTCCTGCTTCTGTGGTTCCCCTCACCAGTAGTCCTTGGAATCTCCATAACTTGTCCTTCCTTTTTTCTAGCAACCAGGATGCATCTTTCCTGTGCTGGGTTCGCCTGAGATCAGGTAGTGCCTAGAAATTATTTTCTGCAAATACTACCACACAATAGGTGTGGGTTAAAGAATCTCCCTCCCCCCAAAAGGCAAATGTAAAAACTTTGCAAAGAGGCTTAGGCATGTCTCTTGCTTTACAGGAACTAAAAGCTAGGGACTCGTTAAGAATTCACTGTATAATTAAGTTACAGTACAATGGAATTCATGGCTGCTCAGTAGTAAATATATTTGTGTTTAATGGGCTTACTTCCAGATAGATGGGTACAGGATGGCAGCCTGGGGTTTGGGTGGCACTGGGGAGAAACAGGGTTCTTATGCTTTTAACAGCTATATGGCAGGCAGAAATTCAACAGGTCAAGCCTTTTCTAGTATGGAAATACAATTATGGGAAAAGCTTCATCATGACTGCTCTCTAAGGACACTTCCCAGGAGGATCCCTACGCCTGTGCAGCCTCTGAGATGAGCTCCGTCTTGGATGAAACTTATCCAGTTTAAATTCAGTCAGAAGGCTCTTTTCTGACTGGGAATAATTTCTTCCGGTTAAAGAAGAAACGTGAGATTTCCCACATAGCTTTGTTTTGATTGTTGGAGTCTGGAATTCGTCAGAATTGTCTGTCTTCCAGCAGCTCAGACAGAGCGAGGATTTTTATGCTAGCTCAGCTGGATAAGTGACCCATTTTTTTTTATACGGATTAACAGGCAAACATCCTCCTGTCTACATTCATCATTTTCTTATCTATACAGCTAAAGAGATTTGTCAAAGTAACAGCAATTGAGATAACCTAGGTGAGGTAAGACTTTCCTTTTTTTATTCACGGAACTAAGGGGGAAGAAAATATAAATAGCTTATCTTTTTTTTTTATTGCAAAAAGCTGACATGGAAAATAGCATTTTAAAGATTACAACGGACGAGAGATTTCTGATTGGAAGAGATAAGAAATCTTTTTGATGTATGGCTGGGACTATTTTTCCTGATCTACTTTTTTTTTGACGAATCTGCTCATTCTCTCTGCTACTAGCTATTTCGACGCTGTGAACTAAAGCCATTCTTACACTTCCGGGCAGATAAGAGATAAGGGCTGTCCAGTGTGTGACGTTAGTTTGTTGGAAAGATTAACTCCTTTGTAACTGGTTAAAGAAATAAGCTGCTCTTTGTTTGGGACATTGAAAATTGAAGGAGTTTTGTTCCTTTGGCTTTAAGAATGACAATTAAGAAGATCATGGATGTACAAGAAGGGACTTTATCTCTAGACATGTTTCAGAAAATAATGAATGGGATTAACTCAATAAAACAAGAACTGAGAAATAATAGACAAGCGTGGAGAATTGAATTTCACGAAATGAGACAGGAGCTGAAAGAAACTCAGGATTCTATGAGAAAGGAGAATAAAGATAGATCTGGAAAACAAAAAAAGGATGAAAGAGAAATTAAAGGCAAGGTTCAAACTATGGAGATTGGCTCAATTATGGACATGAAAAAAGATTTGGATTTCCTGGCTGTGATGGATCCTGGAGACAAATATTACAGTTTGGAATTCAGCGCTGTCCCTGAAGGAATTGAAGAGATTGGAGATAAAGATATTATCGGTTCAAAAAAATTCTTGGACTGGAAGGATTTGATGGAACTTGAAATGGAGAAAGTTAACAGAATTAATCCCTGTTTTGTGTCAATGGAAAAACCTTCAAGAGATGTACTAGTGTATCATGTGGAAAAGAGGAACAGAGATGCGGCTTTGCAACAATACTTCAGTGATACGTTTGGATTTGATGGCAAGAAAATATCTGTGATGGAGGAAATTCCTATCAGACTTTTATTATATGACTATGACAGCAAGATTTTTGGGTGCGTAAAGATGGAAGATGGAAGATGGACCCAATATGGATAATGACAGAAGAGCGATTTAAAATTACTGGACTTAGTAGATTTGATGAGTTGGATTAATTGGCATGTTTATTTAGAAAAAAAAATTGATTGACATATATCTCAAGGATTGGAAACTTCTCTTTGACTTTTTGTGGAAGATTAAAATGATATGATGTTAATGAGATTTGAAACCAACTAAGATAACCGTTGGAGGAAGGTGATTTTATAATCTATTAAGAGATAGGTTTGTTATATATTATAGATTTATAGCTGAACTATGACAAATCGGAAGTCAATATTCTTTCTTTTTTATATATATATATATATAT
Source organism: Rhineura floridana (assembly GCF_030035675.1). Classification (NCBI taxonomy): domain Eukaryota; kingdom Metazoa; phylum Chordata; class Lepidosauria; order Squamata; family Rhineuridae; genus Rhineura; species Rhineura floridana. The sequence goes on from NC_084498.1 coordinate 2,177,317, forward strand.
TTCTTTTTGTATTGTACTAGTTATTAATTTGTGTTGTTTTCTTTTTGTATTGTTTTGGTTTTGAAAATTGGAATAAAAATTAATTGAAAAAAAAAATGACTGCTCTCTAAGGTTATGCTATACCATTTTGAGAATGGTGCTCACAGCACTCTCTCAAAACACAAAATCTGTCCTCTGATACAAAACGGTTGGTAACCCCTGGTCTAGTTCATCTTCAAGTTCATTTTCTTACATGTGCTTTTTACTCTTCAGGCTCTTTGGGCCTTTAAACTTAAAGATCATAATTACTGGGAAAAATAAATTAAACAATTGACATTCTATTGTGTGTATGAGTTTAGACTTTTTTAAGCCACCATGAAAGCTATTTGAATGCAAGAAAAGTGTGATATAAATGCTATCAATTAATCTCCCCCAGCACCATCCCCGTTTAATTCCTTCATTCTGAGACTACCCATCAGCCAGGGTCCTCTGGGAGATTTACATGTTAACTGCTGGTCAAATAATCTTTTAAGGGGCTTTAATTCCTTGGCATTTTAAGGCTGCCTCTGCTGCCAGTTACAGCTGAACTCCCTTTCCAATTCCATATGTGGAATGCTCTTACATGGGACACACACCCCACCATGCCAACATATTTTTTATTTGCCCAACTTGCCTTTGGTGGCCAAGTCAGCCTCTATGGGCCTGTATGATGCTGAGGCTGATGGGAGCTGCGATCCAAAACAACTGGGGGCATCTGGTTGGCAAACACTGGCCTCAACATATTGATTAAATGTTGGGGTATTTAGGGCTAAATTCAGAATGTAGTGCTGAATATACAATTCAGTTTCCTGAGTGCCTGTGACTATTTCATTTCATTTCATTTTTACAAGTAAGCTTCTAGTCCTTATGTCGTAAAGAAGCCACGCTCAAAAGTGCACAAGCAACCCCAAGAAGCAATAAAGTGGTGATGGAATAAGATTCCCAGTGACTGGGGCGAGGCTCTGTGTCCCACTCAGCTGTCTGCCCCCTCCCTCCTCACAACGGGTAGAACAGGAGTCAGCCAGGCAGAACTGACGAACCTACTAACTTGCAATTTATGAAGCACTTTAGGTGGTTCAAAGTGCTTCACTTTGCACTTCAGTTCCTAGAATTCCCTGGGAAAGGGGGCTGTTAAACCACTCTGGGAATTATAGTTCTGTGAGGAGAAGTCTCCATACAGCTCTTAGCACCATTCACAAACTATCCTTCTCAGGATTCTTTGGGGGAAGCCATGACTGTTTAAAGTGGAATAAATGTATGGTGTGAACGTGGTCTTAGCCAGTTCACCTCTTGCTCAATTCGCAAACGTGTATACTGGTTGCAGAATTTCCCTTTGGGATCACTTGGGCAGAGCATTTTAATATATACGAAAAAATAGTACACACAACTCTCTGTAATTGGCATCATTTCACAGAGAGCGCAAAGAGGGCTTAAGGGAATTCACGGCAGCTTTGCAGCCTCTGCATTTCTCCTGCCTGGCAACCTTCCTTACAAAAAACTTCAACCTAATTAGCAGTCAAGGACTAGGGACTGCACCAGACAAGAGGTACCCTTAAAGGACAAGTTTCATATGACAGCCACACCATACATTTAAAGCACATGCTTTCCCCAAGAATCCTGGAAACCATAGTTCACTCTTCTCGAAATACAATTCCCAGCACCCATCACAAACTATCATTCCCAGGATTCTTTGAGAGAAGCCATGTGCCTTAAAGGTATGGTGTGAATGTGACAGTGTTATTTATTTATTTATTTCTATCCCGCCCTTCCTCCCAGCAGGAGCCCAGGGCGGCAAACAGAAGCACTAAAAACACTTTAAAACATCATAAAAAGACCTTAAAATACATTAAAACAAAACAAAAAAAATTTAAAAAACTTTAAAAACATCTTTAAAAAAGGGTTAAAGTTATTAAAAGACATATTAAAAGCAATTCTAACACAGACGCAGACTGGTTAGCCTCACAAACTGTATTTATTTCTCACAGAAGCTTCTCTTTGGGCTAAAACCCAGGGCTTATTTAAATTTTCTGCTCACCCTGCTCAAAATCTGGTGCTTTTTAAAACTACAACTACTTGAGAACTTTCAGATTTTAAAATACATACTTCTAGCCCTCAAGAGAGCAGAGGGTTGTACTGTGTTGCTCATTGCTCTTTCACTCTAATTACTCACTGGCCAGTCTTCACCCGGATACAGCCCACTTTGTTCAGCTCCCGCTTTGGAACTCTCATCGGACAACACACATTTCTTGCCCTGGAAATTCTCCATTTCATAGAGGAGGACCTAGAGGACAAAGAAGCCAGGTAGTCCAACACCGGATTTAAGGCTTTGCAGCCATCAGGGGGTGAGGGGCTCAAAAAGAAGGTTGTGCCAGTGGAGATTTATTTATTTATTTATTTCATTAAACTTATAGACCGCCCCATAGCCGAAGCTCTCTGGGCGGTTCACAAGAACAAGAAAACATCAAAAATACAATAAACATGTAACAATATAAAACACATGAAAAATTTAAAATGTTAAAAAGATTAAAACAATGTCAGTGCATACTAAACATATTAAAATGCCTGGGCAAAGAGGAAAGTTTTAACCTGGCGCCGAAAAGATAGTAACGTTGGCACCAGGTGTATCTCCTCTGGGAGGTTGTTCCACAGTTCGGGGGCCACCACAGAAAAAGCCCTTTTCCGCGTTGCCACCCTCCGAGCTTCCCTATACGTAGGAACTAGGAGGAGGGTCTTTGGTGATGAGTGTAGTGTACAGGCAGGCGGGCCAGAATCGGTGTTATATGGTCGGACTGTCTGGTCCCCGTTAATAGTCTGGCCACTGCATTCTGCACAAGCTGCAGTTTCCGAACCATCTTCAGAGGCAGCCCCACATAGAGCGCATTGCAGTAATCTAGTTTCGAGGTTACCAGCGCATGAACTACTGAAGTGAGGTTCTCTCTGTCCAGATAGGGGCGTAGCTGGGCCACCAGCCGAAGTTGGTAAAAAGCACCCCGAGCCACCGAGGCTATCTGAGCCTCAAGTGACAGGGATGGGTCTAAAAGGACTCCCAAGCTACGAACCTGTTCATTCAGGGGGAGTGTAACCCCATCCAGAACAGGTCGAACATCCATCATTCTGTCAGGAGAACCACCCACCAGCAGCATCTTGTCTGGATTAAGCCTCAGTTTGTTAGCTCTCATCCAGTCCATTGTCACAGCTAGACATCGGTTCAGCACGTCAACAGACTCACCTGAAAAAGATGAAAAGGAGAAATAGAGCTGCGTGTCATCAGCGTACTGATGGCAACGCACTCCAGAACTCCTGATGACGGCACCCAGCGGCTTCATATAGATATTAAAAAGCATGGGGGACAGAACTGACCCCTGCAGGACTCCATACTGGAGATCCCAGGGTGTCGAGCAATGCTCCCCAAGTACTACCCTCTGGAGACGACCCACCAAGTAGGAGCGGAACCACTGCCACACAGTACCGCCCACTCCCAGATCAGTGAGTCGTCCCAGAAGGATACCATGGTCGATGGTATCAAAAGCCACTGAGAGATCAAGGAGAATCAGCAGGGTCACACTCCCCCTGTCTCTCTCCTGACAAAGGTCATCATACAGGGCGACCAAGGCTGTCTCCGTGCCAAAACCGGGTCTAAAACCCGACTGAAATGGATTCAGATAATCGGTTTCATCCAAAAGTGTCTGGAGCTGGTCGGCAACCACTCGTTCCAGGACCTTGCCCAGATGTAGTTTGGGGAGAAGAGGTGGTAGGAAACAAAGCACTCAAAAGCACTAAAAATACTTTAAAACATAAAAACAGGCTTTGAAATACATTAAAACAAAACATTTTTAAAAACATTCTTTTAAAAAGCTTTGAAGGCATCTTAAAAAAAAAGGTTTAAAAACATATTAAAAAGCAATTCCAACACAGAGGCAGACTGGAATAAGGTCTCAACTTAAAAGGCTTGTTGAAAGAGGAAGGTCTTCAATAGGCACAGAAAAGATAACAGAGATAGCACCTGTCTAATGTTTAAAATATCTAAAATAAGACACTGTCCACAGCAAGTGATGGCAACTGTTTGGGACAGCTGGAGCCATTTCTCTCTTTTCCCCCTTTGTTGGATCCAGCGGGTGGAAGTGAAGACACTCTGCACGTTTGTTTATGGCCTCCGGCAGTAGGCTCCATTGTGGGAGGATTTAGAAGACTTTATTCTGGGGCAACAGGAAAGAACCACAGAGACAGGTGGACAACACTTTAAAAATAACTGAAAAGTGTAGCAAAGCTTTCTTAGGGAAAGCTTTCCATAAAAGAGGTGGTGGTGAAGGAGGAAGAATGAGTGCTCAGAAAAGTAATAGCTCAAATACGTAGCAAGTGATGGCCACCACATGGCCTGGGAAAGCAACACTGAATAAATGCCACCAAAGGAATCTGGCCCACAATCTCATCACCTCTGGGTCCAGCAAGGCAGCCAAGACTGGCACAGCAGCCCAGCTCCCAATACAAAAACATTTTTCCCCAACAGGCTGGGCATCGACTGGCTGTGTGCGTCGGAACACAGGGGGCTCTTTTGTAGGGCCGGCCCTACTGTTAGGCACAGTGAGGCGGCTGCCTCAGGTGGAGTAGTGGTGAGGTGTTGGAGAACAGAGCCATATGTGCCTTGTGCCACCTGAGCTAGCCTAATGTCCTCAGGTGTGGTGGAGGACCCTGGCCTATATCGTGTTGAAGTAAGATTCAACTGCCAGCCTGGCTGGCTTCCATATGCGTAATTAGGAGAGGGCACAAGCATTCTTTGCCTTGGGTTGGCCCTGGTCTTTTGAATTAACTGAATTCCCTTCTGGGGTTAGGGAGTGACACCTAACATGCTCCTCAAGATTTCTGATTGTGAAGGCAGCTGAAACTGGGTAACCAAACTCTTAAAACGGAGAACAACGGAAAATGGTCTAGTTATATAAACTGTCACAACGTTTTTAAGATGGCCATGACTAGCCTATGTAACTTTCTGCTGAGACCCTTGGTCATCTTTGCTGAGATAGACTAACATGGTAACCCTGTAGGAATGTATCACTAAGGACCAAAGCTACATGTTATGGGGAAATATGCACACCACTTTTTACATGTCTGCTGGGACACCTAGATTGGGCCTAGCTTAGACTTGGGCTTACGTGCACTCTAGTAGCTTAAAAAGCAGTGAGGCCATTTCGTCTGGGTGCAGTTTGAAATGAATCTGACCCCAGCTGTACACATCTTTTATTACTTGATGGAATACCCACCCAGCTCCACTGTGGATATCACTTGCAGCAAAGCGTTTCCATTGGACCCATCTCGGAGTTGCAACAGGTTGATTGACCAAACAGTTTTCAAGTCAGTGTGAAGCTGGCTTGAAGGGAAAACACATCCAATCTCAAAAATCCCAGATTTTGGAGTAAGAAAGGGCAGACCTTTGCCTGATGTTGTGTGTACCTGGATTCAAAAAACAGAGGCGGGGAAGCACTGAAGCCACCATAACTGCAAGTATGTTTGCAGCCTTGCCAGAATCGAGGAGTCAAGAGCACCATCTCTTGGCAAGATCTAGAACAGCCAGCGTTAAATTAAACATTTGCTGCTTGCAAAATGTACACAATGTAGGAAATCTTCTCGGAACTTTGTTGGGTGGGGCAACGGGTGTTGCAGAGGTAGAGAAGGGAATAAAACCAACATTATCCAGAGACCGGGTAACACACTTGCCGTACCTTGTGCCTTGGTCCCGTCTCTTCCGGGCTCTCAGCAGCAGCCGTCTCCTCCAGTGGGCTGTTGTTTGTTCAGGGTGTCTGCAATACCCCCCCCCCCCAAATTAGAAGTGCTTAGTGCTCCAAGGAGAAAAATCTGCTCTGCCCAAGATTTCAGCTTGGTCTGGCTTTGCCAGAGAGTTTGAGGGTGAAGACTGTGGTCACTGGAAGCTCCTGGAGGAGGCGAGTTCAACTGCATAATGAATCTCCTGATTTCCAGTAAGGTTGACCTGCAAAGAACTGACCAGGACAGACTGTGGCCACACCTAGCCTGATGCTTCAAAACTCAGCTAACACAGTGAGTGCAGGAGAGCTTTGGGGAGCCACCTGCTGATTAGGTTGCTCTGCTTTGTTAAACTGGAGACAGGCAGTGCTGGCGTGAAAAGTATCCACACATTACTTGCTCAGCTGGTCTTCTTCCTCTTTGCAGTCAGAGGCAGAGCAACATGGAAGTGGTCCCTCTACTATGATGGGAATGCATCACTTAAAGCCCCCTCAAGGAACTTGTGTACGTACTGTATTTTCGCTGCTACAGATTAACCCACCATCTTTTCCATAAGATTTCTCTCAGCCCTGTACCCACCTGCCCCCCAGCTGATCCAAAGTGAGCCTTCCTCACTTCAACTTCCATCGGGTTTCATGGCGCCCTTGGGCCTTGGGGATTCCGTGGCCTGGTGCTCCAGCACAGAGTTCCCTCTTCCTATCCAAGTAATGCCAGGTCTTTCTTAAGTGGTGTTGCTGGTAAAAGGACAGAGTGCCACGAGGCTTCAGCATTACCCTTTTCTCCTTTTGGGGGACTAACACACTGGCAAAAGTCCCTGATAAGTCAGGTGCCAAATGCACCTGTGGAATTTCTGCAAGCTTGATATTGAAGCCCTTTGCCAAGTTCACCAAATTAACCCATGCCGGTAAAGGGAGGAGGCTCCTATCTCCTTTCCCAGATGGTGTCGGAAGCTCCAGCAGTTAGCCTGTCTCTGAGCGCAGCACTGGCTTTCTGGGGGTGCTGAGGCAGCAGCAGATCCCACCCATTGCATTTCACTCCAATAGTGAGAGCTTGGCTCCACAAAACGGAGCCATCACGCTGAGGTTTCCCGGCTGCCGGGTTAGAGAAGATTTACAGCTTGCGAGTCGGCCCATCAGAATGTTGGCTCTGCTTCTTGCCAGAACCGCACAGACATTTTGGGTCTGCAGCTTTTCCAAGTGTCTGACCTAAAACCAAAATCTTTGCAACAGCACAACTTCTTGTCACACATCCCTGGCCAGGGAGCAAGGAGATGCCTGCGTCTGTCCTGTTTAGGTACTTTTTGTTGGAAAACACCATGAATTCTGACTCGTCAGTTGTATGAATGTTGTTTTCTTAAAGGCAAACTAATCTGAATTGTCATTGTTATTAAAGCTTTATATTTATTCTAGGAGGCAGAATTGAGTTTAGGCAGCCAGGCCTACTGAAACATCTTGCCAAAGGTCACACATAACCATTCACTCTGATCACTGGTGGTAAGCAATGTTCCCTCTCCAGGTGACCAGACAGATATGTTTTTCTTTAAACTGCAACAGAACTGGGGATCTCACACCACTGATATACCACAAATGACAGCCTGACAGGGCCAGCAGGCTACTAAAACATGTTTATTACGTTTGTATTCAAATGGCACTCCAGCAGGAATTTCTGTCTGTTTGTGTCTGTCCATCTTTCACTAGGCACTGATCAGACCCAAGCCTGCTTAGCATCAGCAAGGTAGCTGCACCATGCTCTGACACATCATTCCTAGAAACCTGGAACTTAAGAGTCTTGTGGCTTCTGCAGAATTGCTCTGCTATGCCTCAGGGGACTGTAAGTAGCCATCTGCGTTAGGAGATTGGGTAGTACACTTGCCACACCTGGCCTGGGCCAAAACTGCCCCCAAGAGGATGCTTCCAGGCAGTATAGCTGCCACCTTAGGAAAAAAGGTTCCCCCAACACTGATGTCTCTCCTTTTCTCCACTTCTCAAACTTTTTTTGAAGGGTGGAGGAAGAGGGAAGGAATGTTGACACAGGGACCCTTCCTGGGCTATCTGCTACTGCTTTCTGGCAAACTCACGGAGAGAGCAGGTGACACTGTTGCTAGACAACAACCACACGTGTCAGCCATTGTCCCCCACTTCCTGAGCAGGGGAGCAACATTTAAACAGAGGAAGACCATAGGATGCAAAAAGGGAAGAAAGCCTTCTGCTCAATACACAAATGGATTGAAAGATAAATGAAGGTCAGCTCCCACACAATGTCATTCTGAATGCTTTGTTTTTAATCTGATATAGTTAAGTTCAAACATTTCTTAGTAGTAAAACTACTAAAATACAGAATTTCAGTGCCTTGCACAAGCACAAAAAAGGACCTGGGTGTACAGACTCAGAGGGATTTACCAGTATCCACCTTAACCCCTTCCATCAATTTATGCAGGGCAAGCTCTCCAGGGAACCCATCGCTCAGCTGCCCATACGCTGCAAACATTCCACCGACCGCCCTGGCCACCCCAACATTGCAGGGATGCCCCACGCTTCACTGCAGCCCCCCCAAAAGGATTCTGCTAGGCTGAGGAGTCTGCCTGGTGTGTGTGTGCACTCAGTGCAATTTGAGGAAAGATTGCCAACACACTTTAGAGTTACAGATGAAAACTCAAATCAAATGGGAATACCATATCAAAAACTGAGTTTTTTTTAAAAAAGCAAATAAAATGCAAGATTGCCAGCACCTTTATGGACATCTTGGTGCACACGTGATGACAAATCAGTTTGGCCACAGCACAGCCCACTCTACCCACCCACCCAGCAAACAAAAACAAACGTATCCCATACCAAAACATATCCTGAACCCAAGGAAGTGGAAAGAACTAGAATATATATATATATATATACACACACACACACACACATGGCTTCTTGAGAAGAAGGGCATTGTGACAGCATCTCTCTAACACCTGGGGCAGAGTGACACACCTGCTCCCTCCCCAAGCACTGTCAATGGTTTCTCCCTGTGGCCTGAGACTGGGGGTGGGGTGGGGGGAGGTTAGCAGCATTGAGGACACAAGTGTTGCATACCGTGGCTTTGGGCGCAAGCAGCGTGACTGGGACAAAGCACTATTCTCTCCAGGGTACGTTCTCGGTTGTTCCAAGAACAAAATAGATAACTTATTTATTAGATTTATATCCCACCCTTCCTCCCAGGAGGATCCCATATACATTTTGTTGTGGTGAAATAAAACTACTCTGAAAGGCTCCCTTGGGAGGTTTCTGGTTTAACAGAGAGGGGCATCTCCAGGGGACAACTAAGGTTACTCCACCTCTCCCCAAGCAACGCAGGCTCCAACATGCAGACGAGGTCTTGGGTGAGAAGAGATTTCCCTCTGAGAGAGGAGGAGGGAAGCCCTGCTTGGGAGACAACACCATCTGCACATTGCTTGGGCATAAGCCTGCAGCACCACCGGGCATGGGTAGGAAGAGAAAAAGCCAAGTGCACTCACTGAGCATGCTAGTGGCTTCTTCCTCAAGAAGGGCTGGCACAGAAGTTAATGGTGTCTACAAGCCCACGACGCAGGCTGGACCTGCCTGTATGCCAACAGCAGCCCTCCAGCACAAGGCCTGTGTCAGATGTGATTCCTGGAGGGGGGTGGGGGGCTACTCCTAAGTGCTGGTGCTGCAGTGTGTTTCCTGGACAGCAGGACAGGTTGAGCTCAGCAATGGAATTAATTCCTCCCTGTTCCACCCTGCACCACCCACATCTTTTTTTCCAGGTGGAGGGCATCTGTGCAATGCAAGAGAAATAGATCTAGTTTCCTTAAGGTACAAGCTTTAAAATTTCTGAAAATAGAACACTTCTGAGAAGAGCACTTAGGGGTGAATAATGTTATATTCTTAATTCAGCCTCCATTCAAAATGGAACCCAGACATGGGGGCTTGGGGTGAGGGAACACCTTAAAAAAAGAAAAGAAAAACAGGGAAACCTCACTATGCAGGTAAGAAACAAGCACAGCTCCTAAAATGAAGAAGGAAAGGAACTTCTTCACAGGATTGTAATCCACCTTCAGCACCCCTATGCATGTTCACAAGACTGAGTGACCCTGACAGGGTAAAAAGCTTCTTATATACTGTAGAAACTGCCCCCAATGGCACTTGCAGACCACGGACAGGAGCCCTAACTTGTTTGCTGACATCACCCAAGTTTAACATTTGTGAAAAAATACACACTTCCGCAGCTGGAACATTTGAAGCAGTTGGAGGAAAAAGCACTGTGACTCCTCTTGCGTCCCTTTATTTACAGAAAGAGCAATTAAAATATCTAGCAAGACAGCCCAGAAGAGTTCCTATGCAGCCCTGATACTGACAAGATTAGAGTTCCTCTCCCTTCCCCTCATTCATTCATACATATAAACCTTCAGATTATTTACAACTACTTTAACGAGGACTGTCTGACTTTATTGCTTTATCCCTTTTACAAACAGGATGCTCATCGTAAAGCAATTACTTCATGTGCTGGCAAAAACACACTTACAATCTCACTTAAAATGATAAAGTCTCCTTTGATCCTAAAAAAGAAAGAAACAAAAAGCATCACATTTTCCTGGCCAAGTAGAATCTCTACAAGTAAATATCAGCCAATCAAAATATTCTTAAAAAAGTAATCAGCCAAGTTTCCTTTTTCAATGTGGCAGTAAACATAATGTTTTCTCATTCTCTCACTTCCCCTCCGCAGACAGGAACGAGTCTTTTACAAGAGTCCGGCCCATCCATCCGTCCAGTCATGCCAATGTTCTCTTTGTTCATAAGCTAACATGGAGCAGGGTCGTTAGGCCTGACTCTCCAGCCAGAAGGCAACATTTTCAGGCCTCCCCACTCGCCTGAGTCTGTGTACGGAGGGGTTGTCTCTGCAGCACAACTAGGAGACCCCTTCTGGCACACAGCGAGAGCTGTAGAGGCACAACCCAATGACAGGGATCTGTTCCTGGGGACTTTGAGAGGTGCTCTTCTCTTCCGGCAAGTACCCAACTGAGGCTACCAAGAAACTCTCCACGCCGGATGGGAAGGCACCGTGCACAGAGCAGTCGAGGCAGGAAGCAACAGGGTGAAGGGTGTGGGGTGAGTTAAGGCTTCTTCTTCTGTCACAATGCCAACATTGTTTTCCAAGTCATCATGACTTCCACCTGGAAGGTTGGGGAAGAAGCACTTTTTAAGCTGACAGAATAAGGAAACACAAATCGTTAACAGCTAGGCTTCCCTCCTGGCTCTTGTTCCCACATTGGGGAGGAATCATAGCTCAGTGACAGAGCCCCTCCTTTGCATGCAGAGGGTTCCAAGGTCATTCCTTGGCATCTCCATTGAAAAAGGATCAGGTGGCAGGTAACGGAAAACAGCCTCCTCTGCTAAGGACTCTGGACAGCTGCTGTCAGCCAGAGTAGGCAACATTGTGCTAGAGGGACCAATAGTCTGACGTGGTACAAGGCACGTTTACTGTCTCTAACCAGGAAAGCCACGTAGAGACTCAGCAAAACGGATGGACCAAGTTGTGTCTCACTCAGCATCAGGGAAAGTGTGAGATCAGAATCCCGCACCCCAAGCTCTCAAGCAGATTTGAACTGGGGAAGAAGAGGGAAATCGCTTATGCCCAATTCTCATCTGGAATTTCTCCCATGGCGTTGCCTTATCCTGTCGTTTGGTAACTTGCTTTGAGTTGCACAAGCATAAAAACTGCCCTGTAGGATCAGACCATCTAGCCCTGCATCCTGTTTCCTGCAGCAGCCAGCCAGATGTTTCCGGAAAACCCACCAGCGAGACACAAAGCCCGTCCACCCCCTCCTGGCACAGATACGTGGGATGGAAAACCTTCCAGAAGGCTACTGTTACGTTTCCACGTAAAATGTTCCACTTTTAGAAATGCCTTGTTTCGTAACATTAATCAGTAATATAATGAATTGACACAATGGAAGTCAAACTGGGCATCTGAAATGGACACAAGACCAGTCAAATCTAAAAAATCAAAGTAGAAATTAATTGTTCTTTCCAATGACTATCCCCAGGAAATACCTAGTTTCCCATGCTTTCAGTTCCTCCCGGGCCTTAACATTTAAGATAAAGGAAGTATATGCAATTGAGATGTAAATACTTTAAAACAGGACTAGTATTCAAATAAAAATAATTGCCAAATAAAGCTCTGAACTTGTTCGAATGAAACACTTAAAACTACAAAAAGGACACTTAGTTCAACTAATTTTGGTTATTAAAAAAAACCTTTTCAGATTCTTACACAGCCTGTATAACATACTTTTTTTTAGTTTCACTTACTAAATGTAAGTCAAACAAACATCTTATCAGACCTTAATCAGTTAGGACAGCAGAAAATTTCCCATTCAAAAAGTTTCCAGAAAACACCTCCTAGGGTCCCAGCATCTAGAACTGAGGGGTACGCTGCCTCTGCACACAGAGCATCCCACGGAGGCAGCGTGGCTAATGGCCACTGGTAGCTTACTCTGTTTCCACGCATTTGCCAGCATTATTTGCTCTGCAAACCCCTCCCCATCTATTCAACCGGCAGTCAACCCCCCTCCCGCTTAAGACCTTGGTCATCACACTTGGTTCTCGTATTGGCTCTGCCTCTTCTTGGACTTCAGTTCCTTCAGCCACTGTGGAGACGTTTCCTCTGACCTGGAAGGCAACAGAGTGGCTTGACTAGTCCTTCATTTCAAACAAAGGCATGTTTCATCCAAGACCCTCATAAGAAATGTGTTAGTGGGAAACTGAAACAGGGAGCACAATATGCTTTACACAAACCCACGCCTGCCCCCCCTGCAAAAAGATCCCTCCCTTGCAAGCTGTTTTGTTCCGCTTTGCAAACAGGCACAAAAGGGTTTATAAGGGGATCCCCTGAAGCAGGGAATGCTTCTCAGCTGCCTTGGGCATGGACAACGTGCACTAGCTAGGCTCAGTCCAATCATGATATGGAACAAAAGGTAAAACATCTGGATGCACATCTGGCACATGCACCCCGATGAAAGTAACGGGGTATGGACAGACAACATCCTCATTCAAATATGCATCTAAATGTGGATTCACTCCATTACACATTGCACTTATTTCGGTGGGATGTGCGCCCCCCATTCCCTTGCAGATGATCAGGCCGAACTTGGCTGGAGCAAAACCCTGGAAGTCTTGCTATGCAGCTCTGGAAGGCAATGAAAAGGTCACCCTAAACCTGCAAGATGTTGAGATGGTGCTGGCCACATTTCTTGGTGACAGGAACACACTCCCTCACACCAACTCTCTGCCTTTGTTAGCCTTTTGAGACATCATCACATAGCCAAATCCGATAGGACATGCAGTGAACGTGATAACATCATCTACTAAGTGATTCCTAATTGGTCAGAATCACACAGCAAAAAGAAGTAAAAAAGCTACCACTGAAAACAGCAGCAGCACACCTGGGACTGTAAACAAGGACAAAAGAGGTGCAAAAGACCAAATTTTCCCCAAGAGGCTTTACATACCTTTTGAAAGTGTACTTCTCGTTTCAAAAATGTTTTAAAAAGTGAAAAAAATCAACGCAGTAGTAATATTTACATACACACACCCTACAAACTGCCCTTCCTTGCCTGGGAACAGTTATTGGGTCTGTATGCATATCACGATTCTATGATAGTCCCGAATGTGGTAGCTGCAGAATTAAGTTTCCTAAGGTGTTTTTTTTAAAGAAGTCACTAGCCTTTATGGCTGTGAAGGCACAAGACAGGATTTAAAGTGTGTGGTCAATCTCTGCTAGAATCTTGGAAATCAAGAGGCTCCTAGGAAGCTAGAGGGTGGCGCTTTCACAAACAGCAAAACGGCAAAATCTTCAGAAAAATTTAAGAAGAATTTGCTCCATCTGTATCCATCTGCATAAAGTTTTGAGAACGCAGCCCTGAAAACAAGCCTCCGTCTCACCTTTCTTCTTTCTCTGTGCCAGTGGGCGGCACTCTGCCACTGGGGGCTCCAGTCTGAAATGGAGATTTTGGTGACCTAGACAAGTGCGCGGGACTGCCTTCTCCTGTTCCCTCTGGTTCATGTCTTTTCCTGAGTTGAGCCTGGAAGGCAGGGAGAAAGCCCTCTTGTAAGTCTCACGCCTGGAGCGTGGGTTCCACAAAAACAGAGTGAAAAAGGAACCCACCCATCGCAAACAAGCTCCAACTCCTAAGCAAGGGCCTGGTGCATCCCCTACAACTGCCACGCAAGGATGACTGTGGGCCATGGGGAGGGGCAGGATTTCAGGGGCAGAGCCCCTGCTTTGCACACAGAAAGCCCCAGGTGTGTCCAGTTAACAAATGATAAAGTAGCAGCTGGTGGGCAAGGCCACTGGCTGAGGAGGACTTCAAGAGCAGGCAAGACCAGGCTAGGCTGACAACGAACCTGACCGGGTGCCAGGCAGCTTCCTACGAAATCCAAGGTTCCGGGTCTCATTGCTACAGAGTGCATAAATGCCCGGCCTGTGTCAAGCGAAGGCACAGAGTGCAGAGAATGGGCTCCCCAGAGGCTTCCCTTTTGCCCCTCGTGACGATGGCGCGATCCGTTCTTAGCCTCCAGGCACTTCTCTCTTTCCCCCACAGCATTCCACTGCCTCTCTGCCAACCCCTCGGTGAAGACAGGAGCGGCTCAGGCCCAACTCTGCAGCGTGGGAGGCAGTGCATTTCATGCACCTGTGGGACTAGGAAGGCGTTCCAGGCACACCATCAGGACCCAGAGTGCAACTTAAAAATAAACTTCCAAGAATTTCTTCCTGTACTAACAGGTTTTACAAAGGAAAACCCATCTGCCAATCACATGAAATTGTGCAATGTGTTTTGAAGTGCAGATATAGTTCTCCCTCTCCACATCTGAAACTCACAACAACCCTGTGAGGTAGGCTAGACTGAGAGGCAGTGAATGCCCCAAGGTCACCCAGTGAATTTCATGGTCTCCCAGGTTCTAGCCCAACACTCTAACCACTACACCACAGTAGCTCTCACCTTGAGGACTGAGTGGTCCATCCCTGGGAAGACAGGGAGTCTCTGTGGCTGAGAGACTGGCGACCGGTCTGTTGGGTGCGGTTTTTCTTCCTCATCAGAAACTTCTCTCTTTGCTGACTTTTCTATTTAATAATGATAATTATCATGAGTTTACACATATATGTGTGTGTGTGTGTGTGAGTGAGTGAGTGAGAGAGAGAGAGGGAGAAAGAGAAAAGGGGGGGAGAGGAAAAACACACACAGACACACACACACCCAAAAAAATCACTCGGCACCCTCACATCAGCACCTTCTCTCTTTCAAAGTAGTCATAACTGGTGACTTCATCAGACCTCCACAAATATTTCTCCCAACCCAAAAATACTAGGGCAGCTTGGCTGGCTGGAGGTTGTTATTCCACACATAGTGCAACTATTTCCTGCTCCGCAGGCCTTCCTGAACCAGGTTCCTCATACCACTCTCTCACGATGGACAGGAAAGGTCCCTCATCTCCAGCCTTCCTGTGGTGGGGCTCGCAGTGGGCCTCAAGACTGGCTGCACAGCATGGAAAGGTCAGGTACTGAGGCCCCAGGACTGGCAAATGGCCTACTCCTCCAAAAACATCCCTATTTGCATGGAACAGCCAAAGAGATCAGAGGCAGTGGGGGAGAATTCTTGGTGCGCACACCCCCTCCCAACCATTCCAGGTTGGAGAGGCTACTGAAGATTTCCAGAATCCCAGAGGCAGCACTGATGGGTACCTTCCAATCCACAAAGGTGGGAGAGTGTGCAAATCCATGTGCCTTTGGCTAAGATCTCCTGTCTCCCCCCACCTCGCAGTGAACCGGTCCATCCAGATAGGACATGGGACAGCACAGAGCTATGCCTGATGTCAAGTCCTTTGGACACCACACAAAGGACATGGCTCTGTGCTGTCCGAGTCCTTCAAAATGCTCTGGGAGGGAAACTGATCCAGATCCAAATTAGACTGGGATCTTGCAGCTTGCCTCATTTACTTGAGCCACACATGAAACCATTTGGCACTTCTAAAGGTTTCAAAGCAGATTATAGTAATCTGGGAACAGCTAATCGCACAGTACACCTTCCTTCTGCTACCTGTGGAGTCCTTGAACATCCAGGCACTGTCAGCCTCTTCTGTCGCAGACAGCTGCAGCTCTGTGTCTCCCCCAGTGCTTCTCCTGAGCGAGTGGGAAATAGGGGCTCGATGCTGGCGCCGCCGTTTGCTGAGCTGCACACGGGTTTTCAGGGCGCTGGAGTCCAGCACAGGGGTTTGCTTTGAGAGGAGAAACACACACATTGTCAAAACGTAGACCTTTGAAACTGCCCGTAATGTATCTCTAATGGGATGCCACAGAGCTTACATCCAGGAAGGAGAAGTCTGGACTGGCACCTGCTGCTGCGGGGACGTCGGTGCCATCTGCAGAGTCCACGTCGGTGCTGGAATGGTCCAGGCTGGTGCTCCTTTGCTCCCTTGAAGAGTCACGCCGATCAGTTGCTGCAGAGGCAGGATCCGTCTGGGAGGAAAACGACGAGAACCGGCTGCTGGGGGGCTGCTTCCGGGGTGGAGCCACATTGCTTTCGGAGGAAGGAGACTCCAGCATAAAGCTAGGGCAACCGGTAGGGATGGGACAGTTGTTAGCACGAGAAACACAACGCGGCGGAAAGAAGGCTCTGTGGTGTGTGAACCATCGCCCAACCTAGGAGGCCAGCAGCCTCTCCCTGCATGCCAACCAGGCCGCTCAAGGCTTGGCCTCATTTCCGCTTGGATTGTATTCTCACCTTTCTTGTCCCCAGAACTGACTCAACTGCACAAACAGCATGGGGAGAGGTATTTTTAGGGAGCCAATGGAATACCAATAGCGCCCCAGGATCTCCTGCAGCACTACTCATGGATCACATGACATCGCTGTTGTGAGCGCCAAAGCGTCCCCACACCAATTTTATTTATTTATTTATTTATTTATTTAATTTATTGTACTGATATACCGCCCCATAGCCGAAGCTCTCTGGGCGGTTTACAGTAACTAAAAACATTAAAACAAATATACAAATTTAAAAACACATCTTTTAAAAACAAGAAAGAAAGCACCCAAGAAAAACCACACAGAATGCATAGGACACAACTGTTTTGTGTCATAAGTTTCTCCAGGCCACTGCACAGAACAGCAAAGGCTCCTCCAGAGATTATGATCAGAGCACATTTGAGGGTCCATTTTTCTTCAGCCCAAAACTTGTTGAACAGCAGAGGGCACTCTAATCTGTAATTCTCTAAAAGAATTCCTCTAAAAGGAGTTTTAAAGAGGGCTTCTCTGGGTGCCACTTTTCCTAATAAGCGTGAGAAAGCCGGAAGGGGTGGGGGGAAGTAGTTGAAGACAGATGCATCTCCACCGTCCAAACAGGCATGGGTATCACAGGCAGGAGTTGTCCGAGAACAGGGAAAGGGAAGCTCTTTCCAGCCTCCATTGACTCCTATGGAACAGAAGCTTCCCTTTGAAGCCCTAACATGGCATACGGCAGGGGTGGGGACCTTTCTCCCTATGAAGGGCTGTTGTCCATAGGAAAGAGTCAGCCAGGGGCCACATCTGAGAAACCAGCAGCATTGCAGAGCTCTCTCTCTCTCTCTTTGCTTCCCTCCCACATATCTCCATCTGCTTCAGCTTCAACTTCCCCCTCCTTCCATTTCCTGCAGAGAGCCACATGAAATGAGGCAGGCTCCCATCCCTAGTTTTGCAATTGTCCTGGATGGTAACTCAATGACCCCCCTCTAAAGGGGAAGTTTCCTGGCCAAATCGTGCAACTGTTCCCAAAGACATCGGAAGCAGGGAATTGTTCAGCTACCTTATGTGGTGGCCAGGGCCTGGTTTTGGTGGCTAACAGATGACAATGGTTAGGCTTTGGGAAGAATTCCAGCAGCCAGACAACTGGCTAGCGCATAATGCCATTCTCACGGGGTACATTCTCAAGGCCTCATCCCCGCCCTGTGAAGGGCCGAACGTCGGAATTCACCCACTCTGAACAGAAGCCTCAAATAACTAAAAAACCCCTCACTGCACTATTTTAAGAAGCTGAGAAATACAGGCCTTGAAAAGAAAGCACTCAAGGGCTGAGCAAGCAGAAAGCTTTCCACTGATGGCCTCCCCTCAGCAATCCTCCAGGTCAATTAAGAGAGCCTCCTAATGAGCTCCAAAGGGAACCCTGCCATTTGCTGCCTGCATTGTTCAGCCATGAGAGGGTGGACAGATAAGTGGAGCTGTTTGGAACGCCCCAGTGTCTTTCACCAGACATGCCCTGATGTGGAAGAATGGGAACAGTCAGATGGTCACACAGGGGAAAGAGTTAGCACTGGAGTGGGTCAAACGTGGGGAGAGGGGGAGAGGGAGGAGGGGGAGTGACCCTCAGAGAATAGGAGGCTACTCCTGGTGTGGGAAACACACAGAGGAGTGGAAGGAGATGACAAAAGGGTACTGACATGAGAAAGGAGTGGAAGGTTAGAGGAGGAAGGCCAAAGGCAAAGACAGTGTGGACCAGAAGCTTGATGTTGAGCATGACAGGGTAAGGCCTTAGGGCAACACGTTCATAGCAATGGGAAGAAACTTCAGTGGTGGCGCAGGAGGTACAAAGCAGATGAACCAAGCACTTTTAGTGGGCGCTCTTAGGAGGGGATGGAAGCCTGGAAGCTTTTCAGCTCCATGGAATTCTTGTTTACTATGAAGTTCCTAACCACCCTATGAGGTATGCAGCCTTTCCCAACCTTTGGGTCCCCAGATGTTGCTGGACGACACCACTGGCCATGCTCACATCTCCGCCTAAGGACACACAGCAGATGAAGGGTCCCATTTTCACAGGTTCAAGCCTCCTGCTAAGTCGCAAGGAGAAGAAAGAGAGGCATTCTCAGCTCCTCACAAAGGTACTGGTGGACCTCAGCAGCTCAGATCCACAACCCAGAAGCCTCACCTGTCCCCACTGTGCCGCTGGTCATTCCAGGTGCCATACTGACTGTCTGCCTCTTGCACAAGTGTGTCAGTGTCCTTGGCCTCCGCAGCTGGCCTGCCAAAGCATTGCTTCAACTGATCCTGCAACACGAGAGACAGGAGAGTTGACATTAGCCCCTTTCTAGGCCATGAAGCAGGTAACATAGCCTGTGAATGCAAGCCTAAGACAGAGTAAGTCGGGGGGCAGGCAGGGTAAACTTCCATTTAGAACTTACTGGCAGTGGTGACATCTGTTTATTTTTATTTATTTATTAGTTGATTTATATCCCGCCCTTCCTCCCAGCAGGAGCCCAGGGCAGCAAACAAAAGCACTAAAAACACTTTAAAACATCAGAAAAACAGACCTTAAAATACATTAAAACAAAACAACTTTAAAAACATTTTTAAAAAAAGCTCTGAAGACATCTTAAAAAAAGGTTAAAAAACATTGTTTTTTTTAAAAAAAGGTTTAAAAACATATTAAAAAGCAATTCCAACACAGACGCAGACTGTTTCCTCCTGGAGTAGCCCATCCAGCGAGTGGTGTGTCTAGGGTGGTTCCCTGACACCCTATTCCTGTTTTTACAGAGAATTATCAGCACAATCTGAAAGACTTGTCATTGTTCCCCAGCTGCTTGTTCTTATAAACACACCCCCATATAGCAAAAGGTCAAAAATATAGGAAAGTCATGTTTACAAGGGCAATTTTTAATGAAACTGGTTGCAACCTAACTATCTGAGTTTGAATTACTTTAAACTGAGTTTGAATTATTTTAACTGTATGTATGAATGGTTTTAATACTGTAAATTGTTTAATTTGATTTTAATCTAGACTTTTGTATGTTTTTAATTATATGTGTGCTTTTATCTGGAAGCCGCCGTGAGTTCCAGTTTTGGAAAAAGGGCGGGGTAAAAATAATGACAATAAATAAATAAATAAATATTCTCAAACTGCTCCAAGAATTGTAGCTATATGAAGACTATAAACCTCCTTGACTGAAAAACCATGACCCTTGATACAGGGGATTCCTAGATGGAGTCATGGCAGGGCTCAGGGGTGGGGGGAACTTTGATTAAATTGGTAGCCTCAGTAAGCACCATGTTTCAGTGGAACAATTTCCTGGATCCTTCTCTCACCATATAGGAACAATGAAGAATTCACAGAAAAATTACTGGGTTCTCTCACAAAAAGTGCAAGATCTCCCTCTTTAAAAACAAAGCATAGACTCATCTTGACCAAGTTGTTTTTAGAAACCAATAAAGACACCAAGTGCATTCACAGCCTCCTCAAGATCTGGTGGCAAGCATTCCTTCCACCCATCATATACATTTTTTTAGTTTGCCTACCCTGTTCATCTTGCCCTACCCCTTTTGTTTACAGTGCAATGGAGTAATTTACAGAATGCCCATCATATGGCTTCCCTATCTCTTTTGGCAACTATGCTGTGATTAGGTCACACCAACATGCACAGCTATTGAAAAGAAAATATGGTGCATGTTCATTAATGGATGCAGCAAAGCAAAAGAGCTAGGTCAACCCAAGAAAAAAGCTCATTGTTTCATGCAGTTCCACTCCAGTCTCCATAAGATTCTGGCCCCTTCCACCCAGTCTATCATGACAACCAGTTTTCAAAAACCAGGACTCCACATTTTATTTGCCAAGGCCCTCTGAAGCACTAGAAAACAATTTGATTTGCTCTCGGCACTGCCATTATCATTCCTCTAAAAGGAAAGTAAATACAGGGAGTTCTTCAAGTAGCTGCACATCTTCAGAAAGGGATAATCTGATACACATCTTGTTTGTAACTGTGGAAAACTGAGGAAGAGCATCTGATGTGAAGGAAAAGAGCAGCCTCCACTTGCCTATTTGGCATATTATGAGTCAGGCTAGGCAGCAGCCCTCCAAGATTTCAGAGAGAAGTATTTCCCCATCACCTACTTCCAAAAATCTTTTTAGCTGGAGCCAGCAGCGACTGAACCTGCGACCTTCTACGTGCAGAGTGAGTGCCCTACCCACTAAGCTTATGGGCTCTCCCAGTTTTGTTTTCAGTATCAGCCAAGTGAGAACTAGTTATGGGCTATCACTTCATATTTACACAAAATTTAATGGTCTACAATCCACGGACAATTAAGAACCACCTCAACAGCAGCTTTATGTACTTTCACAGTGAAAAGCCTGAGGTGCTAAGAGTGATGTGCTTTAGTCAAGTTTACCTCAGCTACAGTACATTCCCCCTTGACCTCAACCTCCAATCGTCCAAAATAGAATTGGGCCTGTATGCATCCAGTAAAATTCCAGCTTTCGCACAGGGGGGAGAGGGAGAGAAGATTCTAGGACTCAGGTGTGCTCTTGAAAACAAAATGGGGTGGTGGCAGAAATATACAGCATAAAAAACCAGCAGTCCACATTACTTGTTTTGATTTCCACATTTTGTCAGGATTTTTCATGGGGCCAATCATGGCTTCAAGGCGGCAACCATTTCAAAGGGAGTAGCATGCTTGCACCTGTCTATCTTCCAGGTTTGTAGAATGAGTAATACCGTCTGGAAAAGCACAAAGACTGGTGGTGGCCCTCAGCACTGAGCAATCCGACCACTGCAAGGGAAGGTGCTACACCCAGGACAAGAGTGGCTTTGTGAACAGGCTCAGACTCTAGGAAGATGGATAGTTCTAAGATTAAGGAGAAAAAGCACAGCCATAAAAGCTCCCCAAGGAAGCTTTCAAAAAATGCACCTGAGTAGAAAACACGAGAAGATGTGGAAAGGAGGCTCAAGGCAATTGCCGATGCATCGAACGCCAAGCAAGCTATTCTGCTTGGGGAAAGCCAGCCCCCCCAAATGAGTGAAATATGAAGCATGGCATGGCGGGTCAGAGTAATCTGGGATGCAAAACCGCAAATGGACACATGGGAAGACAGGGCTCCAATGTGCCTACAGGAAGGTGTGCACAGCAGGGGCAGCTGGGAAGTCTGCTGCCTGTAGCAATCTCCCACACAGCAGAAGTCAGGGCGCCTCCACATTGGGGAATAAGGAACAGATGCTGAAGGTACAGGAAATGGGGTAAGGACACTGCCAGGGCCCAGCCAGAGTGGGCCAACCTGGAAGCTCCCCGACCGAGGGTCCTCAAGGCTCAGCTGCTGGCAGGTTTGCTCTGTTGCCCAGGAAAAATACAGAGGGCTCACCTAAAGGACTGCCCCTGGCCCCCATGATCTGTTGCAGAGGGGCTTCTCTGTGCCTCAACATCAGAGAGAGGGGGGGGGCTTTTCTGTGGCTGCCCCTGGGTTGTGGAGCACCTTGCCCCCAAACTATATGACTCTCTGCTGCCTTGTAAAGACATTTTAATTTCAACAGATGTTTATTTCAACAGGATAAAAGTGTGAAGCATTCACTGGAAGCACAAATAGGAGGTCAAAGACCAGAATGCTGAAAAGATGTAGCTTTATTCTGTGCACAGAGGCACCACTGATTTCTTGTATATAAAAAAAATTCTGTGTAAAATATGCTAAAGCCCAACGCATTTCAGCTTGTGCAGTCAAGCCTTCATCAGGGGAAAATTAGACTCTTCAGTAAAATATTAAGACAAACTTTTTCTGGTATCTTCCTTATCGCTGTTGTCATGTGAAGCAAACTGAAACCAAATTCAAAGAAATATAGAACTCTGCAGCATGCAATGAGTTGAACCTGCTTGATAATTACTTCACCACACCTGACTTAAGTTGACTGTGTTTTCAACAGGCCTGTTGCGCCGACAACGTTTTTGGTTCTTAGAATTTTTGGGACATTTTCTGCTGCTTCTGGTTCCTTTTAAATAGTTTAGTTTGAACATCTTTTAGTTAATGGGTTGTTTTAAATTCTACACTACAAACCATGCTGAGTATATATTTTAACAAACCCAGAGGTGGGATATTTATTTTCTAAATAAATAAATATACCAGGTCTGGCCAATCCAAAGATTTACACTGCCTTGCTAAGCACGGGGCTTTATTCACACACTCCTTTCTGTGCCTCAGAACACTGCAAGAAAGCGCAACTGATGAGAGCTCAGAAAGGCAAGTCCCAGCCATAGATCAGAAGGGTCCCAATTTAAGCCCTGCGGATCTCCCAACACAGACCCCATGATATTTTCTTAGTTGAGACCAGGACAAACAGCGTCTGCCAATACACAGGAATAGAGTAGGAATTCTTCCATTTTTGTTTACACAAGGGACTCCTTAAGGCTTCCAGTGAATATTTGCCCAACACTTTACCACAATGTTCTCCTGGCTATTTTTTAGCAGAAGGTACAATAATACCTTAAGGCACTTAAATATTTGCTCTTTAAATTCTTCCACTCACTAGGAGTGCAGCACTGGGAAAGGTGAACAGACCAGCTTCGCACTTTCCAAAACAATATGTGAACCGAAACACAGGCCATCCTTTGAGATTCACATTTTTCTTAATTTTGCAATAAAGTTCTCCAGTCAAGTAAGGAGTACAAAAATGCATATACTAGGATAGTATACATAAGGATGCATATATTAGTGAAACGAGATTATTAGGCAAAATTGCATACAAAATGTGCTATGCCAAATGGGTGGGCTGGTTGCGAGATTTGCCCTTATGTGTGAGAGTTTGATATTCAGTCTGTTCTTTAAGCTACGTTCTTGCCACTGCAGCAAAAGCCACCAGAAAGTCCCCACAAAATGAATTTTCCTCACCTGAGAACACTGAGATTTCCTCACCATACAGAAGCAGCACTATAAAGACTTCAAGACATTGCCCCACCACCACTAAAGTTGCAGACCAATAACTCCAAAAGACATGTGGCAGTATTCTATGCCATGGCTTTGCAATGGAACTACTCACCAGGATACACATGATGCATTCGGGGTGTAGCATGTAAACCTTGGTACCTGCTTAGCTGCGTTCAGCTATGCTCTCCACACTATCCCACTGAAAACACGATACACAACCAAAGAATCAGCCAAAATACACAGACCCTATTACGCTTCTTAACCAGACTTTGGCAAATTTTCAGAAGGAAGCCCTACCACCCTCAAGAATACCTCTCCGTCACACACCCCTGATGTTCTAAGTCAGTGGGCGGATCCGAAGGTTCCAGGGTTTCTCTCAGAAGGGACAGGGCGCAAGGAGGCAGGCAGCCTCTACAATACACCTTTGGCCTTTAGTACAGCAACCCATGTCAGCAAAAGTTATCTCAGCCCAGAGAAATGTCCCTCAGCCTTTCTGCTCACCCAGGAAGTTAAGGGCCACTTGCAACCCAGATGTAGACAATCACCAACTCCTGCAAAGCATTTAGCCAGCCAGAAGTGATCCTACCTTGCAACCAGTGACTGGGTGAATAACTACTTGTATACCTGCTTAACAGTCAAACGGGGCACCTTGGCTTGCACCTGGAAAACGAGCAACGCACCCTCTGCCAGGACAACTTTATGAATGCAGGAGTCATGTGCTCTTCATGGCTACTAAAGCTGCAACTTCTAATCAATCAATTTAACTAAATTAATCAATTAAAAACGCTTGAATTGACTAAAAATGTGCCCTCAATTAATTAGGCAGCAGATGTGTTCTTTAAAGAATACATTTTTAATACAAGGATTTATAAAAAATGAGAATGACAAGCAGCTCTGCAATGTAAAGAATGCCTCTAAGCCAGCCTTTCCCAACCTTGTACTAGATGTTTTGGACTACATCTTCCATCACCCATGCTGGCTGGGGCTGATGGGAGTTGTAGTTCAAATCATCTGGCACTGGGTTGGGAAAGCTGCTCTAAGCGCATCATACAAAACAAAAAAGTGTGTTTAAGAGCTATTGCTTTTACACATACACAAATTTAAGTGATCAAACTGACTGCAAGATTTTAATCAGGTGACAACCCTGACATCACTCAAGGTTTCCTATCCCCATCCTCCCTTCCTCTAACTGAGCTGAGTGGTAATGAAGTGATACAGAACAGGCACACATTTTCCTTGAAAAAATTACTGGCCAGGTTGACATTATATAATGGAAAGGCAAAATCCACACATTGTCTCCAGTCAAGGCCACACATACAACATCCAAACCACCTCCAAATACTCACTACTGAACAGGGTAACTTTGCACACAAGAATCTGAACATAAGAACCCTTTTCTTCTGGACCTGGTGAGGAAACCCCATCAAATGCTGAAACGTCTGTAAGCAGAGCAGTTTTGTGAGCTACGGGCACTTTCCTCTCTCTCCACGCAGCTGCTGCAGCAACAGATAAACAGTTCCTAGAAATGGGTAGGATCCTGTCCCAGTGACCTCACCAGCCATGGCAATTATCTGGAAGGCTTCCCACAGCGTTTCCCTGTACATGCTGAATCCTCTTCAGAAGCAGAGGAGAAATGGAGCCCTTGCATCAGCCCAGCTCGACCCACTGTGCAGAAGAGAATAAGGGGCCAGCACCAGAGGATCGCTTGGAGCAGCCAACATTTTAGGGGTGCCAAAAAGGGGTGCGATCTATAAGGCGTGCCCTGGGGTCCCATCAGGTGGCAGGGTGCTGGGAAACAAGTACAGGAACACTGAGAGTCAGACCCTTGGTCCATCTAGCTTATGTCTCCTACACTGACTGCCAGTGGCCATCCAGGGCTTCAGGCAGCAGACATCCTCAGTCCTACCTGGAGATGCCAGGATCAAACCTACATCCTTCTGCAGGCAAAGACCTGCATGCATAGTCCCAGGTTATGGTCTGAAGGCACATGAGGCCAGCACCCTGCTGGAGCTAAGCAGGGTCAGGTCTGGTCAGGGCCTGGATGGGAGACCGCACCGGAACCACATGTAAGCCGCCTTGGGTTTCTATCATGAAAAGAAAGGCAGGGTATAAATGGAATAAATAAATAAATGTACCAGCACTGAGCTACTGTCCTCTGAGTGTCTTACAGCAGGGGTGGGAGGGGGTGGAGGCTACTCAGTGCTGAGTTTGGGTGTGTGTGGTTTGGGGGAAATGGGCTCAGGGACCAAACTGACCCCTTGGAGGCCATGACTGGCTCAGAGGCTGGAGGTTCACCACCCGTCTTATAGCCACACACTGCCCGAGTGTGGATTCCCAATACCCTCCATGTAAAAAATGTCAGTTATTTCAAACCTAAACCATCCAGGACCATAATAGAGTATAAGAAATGTTAAAAAGGAGTACCTTTAACTGTCATGGGTTTTTCTCACCAAATCTTAGACCTGTCATTTTGAGAAGATGTCTATACTTTTCTGTTACGTGTTTCTTTCTAGAGCTCTTTAGCTGAAAACTGTTAACAGTTAAAGATAATAGAAACTGGTTTAAATGCGTAGTTTAGACATACTAGATAGTGTTCTGAGACATTTGTAATATCACCCATTCAAAAAGGCTGATTTAAAATGCTTCTTCCACCAGCATCAGTCCCAATCTTAGTCACTCAGAGTAAAATCCACCAAAATGAATGAACATGACTCATTTGGGTCCATTAATTTCAATGGGTCTTCTCTAAGTAGAAATTAGTTGGATACAACCCTTGGGGTCCAGCCTGATGTACATAAGCGAGATGGCAAAACATTCCTGGATTGTACCATTTTAGAGTGCAGGCAAGAAAGTCCAGATCTGACATACACACACAAATTCAACACTTTGCAGGTGGGACACAAGCCTTCCCCATAACAAGCTCACTTTTTGTGCATGGTGCATGGTTTTTTGGGGGGGGGGGCAGGGCTCAAATATGCAGCTCCAACCCTACTATTTGTAGCCTGTAACGGTACAATCCAGGGATTTTGCACACACACACACACGCACACAAAACAACCAACCCCACAAACTAAAACCAAACCAAACTAAAACAACCCCGCTCTCCAGTTCTGCTTTGTAGCGTGACCAGGCTTTCAGCTTGGGTGAAGAGAGTCCCATATTAGCGGGGAAGTCACCAATCACATCTCCACACATGCTTTACATGTATGTAGATAAAAATCACAATGTCACTAGTAGCAAGTTGGGACAGGCACAGGTTCAGAAATGCACGTACAAGGCAGCCAGGTGAAAACTCTGACACCTTGCAGAAGGCCAGGAGAGAAGAACTTATGTGTTTGGGTCAACTCTGCCGACTAGGAGCACACGTCTCATCGCTATATTTAAGCAGGGCAAGGAACTGTGAGCTCCGCTCATTTTCTCAACACATAACTGAACATCCCACCTACTCCTGTGCCGTGCGGTTGAACGCTCTCACTGCTAATAATAACAGCCTGCTGCAGCTCCACAGTTGCTATGCAACAAGGCGACTGCTTGAATGGTCCAAGCTACGCATTTGTCTCCCACAGAGTCCTATAAAGGCCATCACTCTATGGAGCCACTTGCACCGAGACTCCATAAGCATTTTGTTTGCTGTTTCTAGACCCTGCAAGTTATTTTGGAGGGGGGTGGTAGGTGGTATTTATTTCTTATGATTTGTGGCACACCTTGCACAGAAGGCTCAAGGTGGGTATCACAGGCATAACCCCCCCCCGAAGAAACATGACAAATAAAAATTAAACCCATCCACAACGCTCAGAATTGAAAGGGCACAAAGAAGAGAAAGCAGGAAGGATGGCGGCGTACACCCTCACCTGAACGTAAGCTGCACACATCTAAGTGCAGCAGGCCTGAGACATGCAGGGGAAGCGAGTGGATGAAAGGAGGGCCCAGCTGCTAAAATCGCAGGGCTGAAGTTGTTATGGCAAAAATCCAAGGAGGTGGAATGTGGTGAACCTGATGGGTAGGCCTCAAGGCAAGTGGAGAAAGCTGGCGCCTCAAGGAGGTCCAGGAAGCCATCATGAGATGTCAAGGAGTAAGAGACGGCCTTCACATCAGAATGCCACAGCAGCAGAAGCAGGAAAGTGGGGGTATCACGATGCAATGAGTAAAGGGTAGGCACCCCCTTTTCACAGGTTCAGAGACCCCCAGTTAAGCACTGTTCCAAAGGTTAACACGGAAACAAGGGGGTCTGCAAAATTGCAGAGCAAGACTACCACCCCAGGCGGCTCCAGCTGCAGCAAAGCAAACTTTAAAAAGGCCACCTCATCAAGAGGGTGACAGGTCTGCAAAGAGGTGGTGATGTTTGCACTATGATCAGAGGACGTTTTATAAAACAGAGAAGCAGGAACTGGGAGGGCAGGGAAACTGAACTGATATAATTAAGACGGCTTCACTAGTGTTCTCTGAATGCACACTGAGGATTTTGTGTATCTAATCCTGCACAGGCCTCAGCACCACGGCTATGTTTAGAAGCAAGTAACCACATTTCTTCACATATGAGTTTGAAAGCTTGCAAGCTAGAGAAAGACTCTGCTTATCCCTGGCCACAAACTGCTTGCTTAAATACCAAGATCTTGAATACAACTTTCTGGAGATGCTCAAGCTTCTTCAGGTTGTCTAGCCTGATCCAGCAAAAAACAGCTGGTGTTTGAGATAAAGCTGCAGCAGCTGACAGGCAAGCAGAACCGGGCTGAACAGACAGCAGGGAGATGACTGCCAGCCTAGGTTTCTAACTGATATGCTAGTTTTCTACATGCAAGTCAATGTTTCCCTACAGGAAAATCTCTTCCTGCAGTCTTATGTCCTATGGTCCACCTATCACCTCACCTGCTCTGCATCTCAACTAGGCATGAGGGTTCAATGGAAGGGGAAAGTTTCCCACAAAATGGTTCCTCTACTAGCAAGCATCAGCCAGCACTTAGATGGAAAGTGCTAGAGAGTGTACAGACTCCCTCATGGAATGAGGCACTGAAGTCTCAATCTAAGGAACAGCCGCTGAGGCCTTTCTGGAAAACACAAACAGTGATCCATCTTCCAAATTCCTCCGCAGTCAAACATTTGCCACGCATTGTTTGGCAGGAACTGGATTGGCATTATGCTGGATTTACATTATGGTGTAAATCATTAATAAACATCTCCTAAAAGCATGCAGGACAGAACTCTTTGTACATTAACCAAAAGGGAGGTAGGGACAAGGCAAAAAGACTGAGCAATACCTTAACTATAAAAGCAATGCCTCATTATCTGGGATCACATCTTTGGCTGGAGACATGAATTCAAATCTACACCCCCTCTTGTGGTGGCTGGCACCATCATTCAATAGGAGAACGCAGAAGGAAGCAAGGGGAGGGTAGATCTATAAATTGCCCCCTCCCAAGCAATTCTGTTCTTCTGCCTGGCGCTAACTTCTCAGCCAGTCTCTGGCAAAAATGCCATTACACTTCCTCTGCATCCCTCCAATGGCACAAGATATTTTTGGGAAGCGCTGTCCAACAAGGAGTGCCCTGGAGAGTTATGAGTCCCAAGTTCACATCCTACTTACCATCCAGCCCTCAACATAATCTCTCTAAACTTCAGTTCTGCCATCTGCAAAGTGAGAACAGGGCTACCAAAACCACCAACCCTGACACCTGCACAAAGAGAACAGAAATGGCCCCACCCTATGCAAGTTAGGAAATGCCTGACAAATCAGAATGAAGTCAAAACTGATTTGGAAACAGCTCTCATTAATACTAAGACGGAGCTGGCTGCCAAACGTGGAAAAAGAGTTAAAAAGAGTCACCTCCGGCAAGACTATTTTCTGCTGTTACATGCAGGGTTAGACCTGGTTGCATTGCAAGAACACAGGCTCATTGGAAGCTCCTTTGACACTGTCGTGATTCACCTTAAATATTCATATGAAAGATAACATTTCCCCAATCAGAGAAAAATAATTTCACATTTCCTGGCAGAATGTTCCAGCACACTCTTAAAAAAGAATGAGAAGCTCTCAGATAGCAACAGAAGCTCTGACAATGATGAAAAGTTTCTCAACTTATAAAAAAGCATCTTACATTGTTCCAGTGAGGTACACTGAGCTGAAAGATAGTAAAACTAATATTCATGCAGAAGGTAACCAACAAACTGTTATTATTTGACATACAGATAAATTGGCAAATATTTTCCCACCTTTCACTACTAACAGGTGCTTGAGAGAGCTTGTAAAAAAAGAGTTAAAATTTACATATCAACCACCACCACTACCACACATGAAAATAGTAGCTGGAGAATAGCAATAAAATAAGCACTAATTAGCAATCAGGAACCAACAAGGTTTCCTAAGAATGATGTTCACCAGCTTCCTATTCATTATGAGGGAGAGGGGACCAGGTGGGATTCTCTAGGGAGGGAGTTTCCAAAGTGGCATGCCATCAGCTAGGAAGCCTTGTTGCCTCTAAGCCTCCTCGATAAAGGAGTAGGGAGGGTGGCACCTACTAGTCTACCAACTCATGTGTCTACTCTGCAGCATCTGGAAGGGAGGGGATGCTTAAAACAGCAGCAGATGCGTCATAAACAAAAGTACAAAAGGTTAATTTCTGTATCTCTGCCATTTCAGCTGATTGATATACTAACGTTTATTATCACTTGTTGTAAAGTGCCTAAATTATCCAAAATTATCCCCACTTCGTAGCTGAAATCTAACCTGTGATGGGGAAGGGCTCGTATCTAAGAGATTCCATAAAAACAGAGGGAGCTGCCTTATATGGAATCAGTTCCTTGGGTCCATTTAGCTCAGTACTGTCTACACTGACTGACAGCAGGCCCTTCCCCAGTTTCAGACTGGGTTCCTTCCCAGTCCTACCTGCAGATGTCGGTGCTTGAACTGGGGATCTCCTGCATGCAGAACAGGTGCCCTGCCACTGAGCTATGGCTCTCCCCCAAAGGGGGAACTCTTCAGACTTCTAACTCTTAATCCACAGCATCACACGGCCTTTTCAGCAGGTTGCTCGATGCTACTTACAAACATGAAAAGGTAACAATGATTATTCTATTCAGATTTTTTTTAGTAAAAGTTTGATGTATGGCCAACATGTCTATGTAAACATATTTTAATAGCTGTCTAAGGTTTCTCTTTGCATGTACCCAGAAGTAATTAGTTTTAAATGCCACTTGCTCCTGGGATGCATCTTCAGAAGGATTCAACTTATTCCCTTTTTAGAATAACTAGGACTATAATAATAATAATAATAATTTAATTTGTGGGTCGCCTATCTGGCCAATGGCCACTCTAGGCGACGTACAATTTAACAACAATACATTACATCATAATAAAATACATCATAAAATACAATATAACAATAAAACAATAAAACAGTTCCAGTACAGAGTAGTAGGCTATTGGTCGTAAAAATTTAACCCTCCCCGTAAGTCCCAAAGGCCTGTCTGAAGAGCCAGGTCTTCAAAGCTTGGCGGAATATATTCAGGGAAGGGGCATGTCGAAGGTCATACGGGAGGGAGTTCCAGAGAGTGGGGGCCGCCACTGAGAATGCCCTCTCTCTTGTCCCCACCAACCTAGCTGTTTTCGTTGGTGGGACGGAGAGAAGGCCCTGTGTGGCTGATCTGGTTGGGCGGCTTAGTTGGTGGCGCTGGAGGCGCTCCATCAGATAAACTGGGCCGAGACCGTATAGGGATTTAAAGGTTAATACCAACACCTTGAATTGGGCCCGGAAAATAACTGGAAGCCAGTGTAGGTCGAATAACACTGGAGTGATGTGTTCCTGGCGGCGACAGTTTTAAGTAGTCGAGCCGCAGCATTTTGTATAAGTTGTAATTTCCGGACCGTTTTCAAGGGTAACCCCATGTAGAGCGCATTACAGTAATCCAACCGAGAGGTGACCAGGGCATGTACCACCAGTGGGAGCTGATGAGCAGGAAGGTAGGGCTGCAGTCTACGAATGAGGTGTAATTGATACCAAGCTGCCCGGCTCACTGCCGAAATCTGAGCCTCCATGGTCAGCTTGGAATCAAGAACAACCCCAAGGCTGCGGACCTGGTCCTTCAGGGGCAATTTCACCCCATCGAACACCAGGTCAACATCTCCCAACCCTCCCTTGTCTCCCACGAGTAGCACCTCAGTCTTATCAGGATTCAGCTTCAGCCTGTTCCTTCCCATCCATCCACTCACGGATTCCAGGCACTTGGACATGGTCTCCACAGCTGACTCTGGTGAAGATTTAAACGAGAGATAGAGCTGAGTGTCATCCGCATATTGGTGACACTGCAGCCCAAATCTCCTGATCATCTTTCCATGAAGTGACTTGTAAGATATAAACATACATCCCCAATGCAACAGAAGTACAGTAAAAACATTCCAGAGCTTCTTCAAGTGCTGATCCCTATGCAGCCCAAACGGCACCACCCATACACAAGACGTAGCTATCAGCAGCCCAATGAGGACTGAGCATACTCAGTGGTGCCAAAATGCTGAGTGCCCGTTGGTGGAGAAAAACAGGAAACAGAGAGGAAGAGGGAGAATGTAATGTGAAACTGAGTATTCTGGAAAAGGGTATGGATGGCAAAAACTCTGTCTTATATGAAAGATTGCTCAAGATCATCTGTACTTATTACTGGGTCAAACAAAAAGGGAGCTTTTGGATTTGGTCAACCATTTTGCATTCTAACTGTAAGGTCTAACTAACATAATAATTCTACTTAACGCTGACGTATCAGATTGACACTTGATACACACATTCTGTCACAATTCTACATTCCAAGTTCCAAACCCCAGTTCAACTCCTGCAACCAT
The DNA here is from genome assembly GCF_030035675.1 of Rhineura floridana. NCBI lineage: Eukaryota > Metazoa > Chordata > Lepidosauria > Squamata > Rhineuridae > Rhineura > Rhineura floridana. The sequence goes on from NC_084498.1 coordinate 2,209,617, forward strand.
TTTAAAGGGACACGCAAAATTTGAAAACAGTGCAGTATGCTACCCCCCTTGAAGACTGAGACACTAATAGCCAAGCAGGTGTGCATGGTCCAGGGTACAACATTTCCAATGCAAAACGTCCATTTTCAAGAGTGAGCAGCGAGGCTTCTTACTGTGCTCTGCTAGCATACGTTAGCTATAAATATCACGTATTAACATATCAACTTCACTGCCTCTTGGCAAGACATGGCTTCAGGAGGGCACCATTCGCAAAATGGAGATGGAAAGATTCAAGTCAAGAGAAGAAGCCTTTCCTTTTTCTTAGAGGCCCAGCCTCTGCTGCCTGCAAATCCCACAGCATGATTAAAAGAGGTTATTAAGAGTGGAAACCCATCAACCGCTTGCGTGCTGGTTCTAGTGCCTCTGTTAATTTAATTCAGCTGATTTGTGTTGTCACCGTTTGTTTGTGAAATGAAAACCACCACCTCACTCCGCCAGCCCTCTCTCTACATCACCACTCTATGGTCTTTTTTTACAGCTCTTTCTCAGCATATTTGCCACAACTTAAAAAGTCAGTTTGCAAATTAGAAAGCATAAAAAGAGCTCTGCATTGGGCTGGCCCACTACATAATTCAGTTGCCAACGAGGAACTCAAAACTAAGACAGGCTGTACCACACAATATGCCTGAGGTAGAGCCAGCTGGGTGTTAAATTGGTAATCCTTCCTTGTACTCAAGTCTGCAAAATCGTGGAAGTACAGTTCACAAGGAATCCCAAATGCAAGTAAAGGGGTAAAATACCAACATTAACCTTGCCCCTCTGTGCAGCTTTTAAGGCCAGGTTGAGACAGCCCTGCTGGTATGAGGTCATGGTGCCTCAACTGAGGCTCCGAAAGGTATTTTCTAATTCGACTCCCTAACTCAGACTTCCTTACTGAGGAGCCATCTGTAGGCGCTTGCCAGACACGGCACAGGATCAAGAGCCCTTCTTAGGTCACGAAGCAAGAAGCTTTGCCAAACTCCGAAGAGTCTGATTATGATCAGAGATGCAAGCTTGAAATAAAGACAGGAGTGTCTGGGGTGGAGGAACAGATTTATGATGAGAGAGAGAGACAGAGACACTCTTTGTGATAAGGGACTGTTTCTTTAAACATCAACACAACCACTGGGGGGGGGATGGTTTAGAAAGGAAACTTTCTCCCTCTGCTCAGGACCAAAACAAGTCAGGAAGCCACGCCTGTCAGGAACCAGGAGTTAGGATGAGATAGGGTTTGGGAGCAAAAAGGAGGAAGCCAAGAAGACAAAAGCAGGCTATAAATCCTGCTGACAAGTTAAGCAGTCACTGCCCCAAATTTCTACTGCTACGGCCTGCCTTGCATGCGTGCAGGGTGCCCAACAGATGAAACAGGGTGCATGGCAGACACACATCAGATGCTGGAGTCTGTGTCCTAAAGCTAACAACAGTCTAGCTTGTCCTTTTGGGACTCTATTCTTTGGTCCCGGGTTCAATGCCTAAGTAGGGCTGGGAAAAGACTTTGGCCTCAAACTCCAGAAAGTCACTGCCAGTCGGTATCGACAATCCTGGGTAGATGGACGAAGAGTTTGGCTTTGTACAAAGCAACCTCCCATGTTCCTGCCTGTGTCTACAGGATTTTCTACAACACAAACCTATGTCAGTTTTGTACCAGTTCAAATTTTCATGGCTTCCTCCAAAGAATCCTGGAAATTGTTGTTATGAATAATGGCTGGTGCGGTAGGTGCAACACAGCCCCCTTAAAGCTCTTGAGCAGCTCCCCACTCATTCCAAATAGGACTTATGCAGGACCAGCACCTGAGGCATAACCCCTGGCGACTTTGGGCTAAGAATTAGATGACATAATGGAAATTAAAAACCCCAACCATAGCAATTCTCTGATGCAGGCTCAATGTTGGAGACAACGCGCTGACCTCACTCTTTCTGGTCAAAGTTCTCATCATGAACAAATATTTGCTGGAATGAATCAAATTTACTTCAGATAACTTGGTCCTGTGCCAACAGCCATCCAGTTAACCATGAAAACTCTCTGCACAGATGGAGGCGATTCCTGGCACCCAATCGCTCTACAACCAGGATCAGCCATAAACAACTCATTTAACAAGGGATCGTTCTGAATTCATTTTTAATCTCTACAGCTCTGATTGACACCACTTAAGGTACATTCCCTCCTGCAACTAGCTCTGCTATTGAAACAATCTGCCTTTCCCCTGCCTCTTACACAATGATGTCTTTTAGTTTCTTTGGCAGGGCAGCCAAAGAGTCAACAAAGAACAGGTCAAGCCACGGGGGACGGTTTTACTTTTAACGCTTTGCTCTTAGAACACTCATGCATCAGAATGCAGAAGCCACACTTCTGCAATGGGGCTTATACCAACATGTGAACTCCGAAGCAGTCCAGTCAGAGGTGACAGGGGAGCAGCCAAATTTGCCGCATACAGAACTTATGTGGCGGATGTGGCCCTAGCAACTCATTTCTGGATGGGAGTGTCAGACACAAGAGTAACCCTCCTGGGCATCCAATGCGGCCTCCTGAGGGGTGTGGGTAGAAGGCAATGCAACAAGAAGGGATGAAGCTGCTGGGCACATTTATTTATTATTTTATTTAAAATATTTCATTAAAAATATCAAAGCAGTTTAAAACAAAACCACACAAAATTCACAATATTTATTTATTTAAGCCCAGGTTGAGTGGGGGAAAGCCAGCCTGCCAGAGGAATATTCCTCCTAGGCACTAGTCAGAAAGCTGGAGAGGGCAACTCGGCCTGTCCTGCGCAAACCAAAGTCTAGGGAGCCTTTCTGGGACATCGGAGCTGGCCCTCCTTATTAACAAATGCATACCCAAATGTGTCTTACTTCCTCCCATCTAGCACCTTTTTCTCAAGAAGTGTATCACTTGGCGATATGCATTGAATTTATGCTGAATAATGGAGCCCACTCACCTATCAGCGATGCTGTAGCAGTGAGTTTCCAGTATTGACAGGGAGGTGGACCAGATTACCTTTAGGGTTACTTCTAAGTCTATGATTCTACCAAACTGCAGGTTGTTGGATTGTGTTGGTATGATTGGTTGATAAGACATTAACTCTGAAGGTTTCAGCAGCATGTGTTCACTTCCTACATTCTGGGCATAAGTGCAACAAGACAGCAAAAACAGGCTTCTATTCTGAAAATGATGGGAAGCGAATAAATGTTTTGGAAATACTGTTTCAGAAGCTCTTCAGATCAGCTAGAGATCTGGCCCACTCAGTTGGCTTCACTGGTGTTGTGCTGAAGTCCCCTTGTTCACTTAAAAATAGTTAACTTTTGCTATCTATTCTCTGGAATATGCAAGCAAACGCAATGTCAGAGAACAAATTTCATGATGATTCACACCAGCATCAGAAACAGAAAGCCTGTCCATGCCCCAATGCTTTCAAAGTGGTAATTGAAAAGCTGCATGGCAAAATTGCCTGAACAGTTTGTGAAGTGCACCATTACCATCTTCTGCTTTAAAAAAAATAAACTTGGGTCCATATGAAGTCTACCCACATTTTGTACTGAGAAGAGATCATGCAAATAAGTCAAAATCAATCTGTTCATTTTGCATAACTGGTTTGGCTTCTGACAAGCTCAGGAAGGGGAACTGTGCAGAAGCCCTCAGCCCAGTGACTAAGATGCCAGACTCTTGCACTCGTCCCTGCATCCATCCATAACAAAAAACTTTTTTTAAAAAATAAAAAGGACAGCTGAGAGTTTCAGGATGGATTCTGCGCATGCTTGAATAAGGACCGCTTTTATCCTGACCAACACCTGAACTTTCTGTTCATACAAACATACACCTCCTCCTATCTATACATTTCTCAAAGTAACAAGGAATGTCCCTAGCACCAGATGATTCTCAAAGTGGGAGGCAAATTGCCATCTGAAGCTAAATCAGAGCAGCCATCCCTGGTGTTATACTGGGGGTGAGCAAGGCAACTAACAACGTCTTTCTTGAAACCCTTTTCTGGTGCACTCTGGAACTTTAAATATCACTGCACGTCCACATGGCCCTGTTCATACACTCTCTCTCTCCATGGACAGGTTTAGATTTCTGGGCAAACTGAAGATGAGTGCACAAGACACCTTTCACTTGGTTCCTGAGAATGGATTTACCCCATTACCAAGGACAGGGATCCAAGCGTTAAAGCATTCACTATGAGAACGAAAAGCAAACATAGCTCTTCTCTATTTCGCCAAGGAGCCCTGAAAGAGCATGGGCCAGAGCAGCATGTTGAACTTGAATCCGGGATCAGTCAAGGACTTAGTGGGAGGGATGGCTTGGTCCCATTTTCAAAGCTCAGATTCAAAGCCCTGATGAGAGACAGCACACAGCAGAGAGTGCGCAGCCATCTCTCCTTGCTCCCCCCTCCAAAGTTTGGAATTAGGAAAACAACATTCCGGAGCAGAGGATGAGATTTTTACGTAGGAAAGAGCTCCAGCATATGTCACCAGAAGTGCTTTCTTTCTTACCCTCATGTCTCTTGTCTAAGTGTTGACTTATGCCTTGGGGTTATTTTAAGCACAAATGAGCAACGGTCCTATCCCCTGTCACGCAAGTACCTTTGGGACAATGAAGGCTAGAATATCTAAAAGGAACACCCAACAATGCAATTTGCATCGGAGGAGAAGATGAAACCACTAAAAGAACAAGTGGCCTTTTCCTCTTTAAAATTAAACAAAGATTACATTTGCGAGCACCCACAGACACAAAGCAGGGTTACCAGCCTAGAATGCAACAGCAACAACCATGGCTCAGTTCACATCATACATCCTTAGCCCATCAGCAGCTAGAAAAGGTGCTTACAAGGTCAGGCTGCTCCGAGCTGGCTTGCCTCTTCCTCAGAGAGGAAAGCCTTTGCTGACTGCGCACGGAAAACCTCCGGAAGGACTCTCTGCTCCGGGACGCAAAGTGCCTGAATGAGGAGGTGCGCTTGAAAGGGGCTCTGCTTGCCCCCTCCCCAGTCGTTCGTTCGTGGGCAACTGCCGTTGTGACTAAATTCAGAGCCTCTTGCAAAGACCTTCGCACTGAGCCCACCCAGTGAGTCATGTGCATCTGGGCCACCGTCAACTTGTCTCCGAGGTAATCCATTGCTCCAGGACACAAATAAAGATGGGCGGGTCTGAAGGAGTGAAAAGAAAGACTGAGAAATTCACCTCCAACTAAAATGGAATCAGAGCTGCCTGGGAACAATAAATTAGTAAAACACTCCCGAAAAATCTAGTGAAACTCTTGTGCAAAAAGAAAAAAGAAAAAGAAGAGAATGGGAAGATGGAGGCTGGTATGTTTTCAAGTTTTTTAAAAGAATTTTTTAAAAGAATTTTCTTCCTCAGTTGTGGACGCCTCCACTAACCAAATTCACCCAGTAAAAATACATCAGGCATATCAGATGTTCAAAGAACAGAAAACTATAGCTTGCTTCTGAGGCAGGACGGCATTCTTTTTTCTCTTTCGTTCCCACACAACCCCAGGGAGCTCCTTTTCAACTTGAGAAGTCTAGAAGAACAGGTCTTCTTCCCCTTCTGGCCTAGTGGGCTTCAGAGGGAGCAGCACAGAGGAAGTTCTCTTCTTTAACTTGTCCGCCAGATGGGCCATTCATATCTCCCTGGAGACCTAACCCTGCAAAGGCAGGTATTGGTGGTGGTCACAGAAGACCCCACCCCCTGCTAGAGGTCACTTCATAACCTTCAGCATCATCACCACATTCCTTTGTTTCTGGAGCCGCGTCAATCCCAAGAGAGAGCCAAACGAGACCAGGGAGAGCGAAGGGAAGCCGGCTGCCTTCGAGACCGGCCTCACCGTTGACTCACAGCCTCTGAAAAGTCTTCTGAATGGCCGAACGGCTTGGGAGGGGGTTTCAGTGGAGTGGGATGTTGTAGAGAGACTGCTGGCAGTTCCAGGAGAAGCAACAAAAAGCCAGACTTCCTCTAGGCGCCACACATTTCAGCTCTCCTCTGCGTGTATGCAGCTAGAAGGCATCCTCCAGAGATGCGGCTGCTTTTATGTTGGGCAAGCTCACCGGAGTATTTCCAAGTGGAGGGGTGTCGTGCTCGGGAGGGGGGGAGGGCACCTCCGAGTGCAACTCTAAACATAAAGGGCTGTGGTATCCTCCCAGCTGATCTCCACACAGTTCCTTTCCCCTTCTCCTCTGCAACAGGAAGGAAAACAATGAGCGAGCTAGGTAAAACCGCGGGCTGCAGAGGTCTTTCCCAGGAAGCGGCTGGGCTGGGCTTGATTACAGTACGGCAGGGGTCGTCATGGCAACCAAGGGGAACAGCATCTGCCTGGTGACTGGGCATGCAGAGTTGAGCAGATCCCTTGGAATGATTCACAGTTTGCCTATGGTCACGTGCAGCCTGGACAGTTTTTAACTCTTGCCTGCAAGCTAGAGAGAAGCCCCTTGAGGACTGCCTGCGCTTCTTGGAAAGTACCCATTCAGCTGCAACAGAGCTAGCCGCCGGCTTTGAAACCGGTCATTACAAAGCAAATCACTCTCATTAAAGCTGAGCAAATCCCCTCCTGCATTCTGTTGATGGGAGCATTGCCAACGCACCCCCCCTTTTTTTGCCCAACAGATACTGCCACTTAGATAAAAGAATTCTGTGGATCTTGTAAGCCACCACAAGCTTCTGTAAAGGTAGGACATAGAAAATAAAACAAAGGAAAAACCTGCTGTGAGGATAAGATGCTAGTAAGCCAAGGTTAGTCCCAAGATAAGTGATATGAAAAGTTACCAGAAATAAACAAGGCTACTGAATGTCTACACTGTAGGCTGAAGTTTACTTAATAAGTGAAGCAGTGGCACCTTCAGGAGAGATGGACTGTTCTGTTGAGGAACCCACGGCACTCTGAAGGGGATCCCAGGGAATGCTTTAGAGTGGACACACCAAACGGGCAGCCACCTCAAAGCAGGAGCTAACATAAAGAGGCAACAAACATATTAATCTAAGTCGTATAAATCCCAGATTGTTTCATAAATACCAACATCAACCAACCATGACAGAATCAGGAACTCCTTTTGGAGATATTAACCTAAGAAACTGTCTTCGAGATTTATATTATTTGATTTAATATGTTTGTGCCCTGTTCATGTTGGGTTTCTGAATACATTCATGAGCAACATTCTGGTCAGATCTATTAGGCCTCACTGTAACTCAGGGGTCACCAACCCATCGCCATTAGGTGTCATACTGCCCACAAAGGTCTCCAGTGGTGCCCCCAGCAGGTAGCCCAGAATCTGAGCTTTCATTTTTTATTTTTTCAAACAACTAAGTCTGTAGCCCTTCTCAAAAGAAAGTTACAGAGCAAAATGTGCAAGTACCCTTCTAAGCAATGAAACCTGTGAAATCAGCCAGCCTGGCTGCTCTTCCCTGCCAGCGTTATTAGCTAATGAGAGAAGTCAGAGTTATGATTGATAAGCGAGTTGTTTGGACACTGGGCAAGAGAAATTCCTGGGGTCCTAAAGAGCTGCTGTTTTGCCCTCCTCTTTATTTAACTTTTCCTGCTCCTGTTTTTCCTCCTAACCCTTGGAATCTCCATAATTTGCCCTTCCTTTTCCCCTATCAACCAGGCTGCATCTTTCCTGTGCTGGGCTTGCCTAAGATCAGGTAGTGCCTAGAAGTTATCTTCTGCAAATACTGCTACACAACAAGTGTGAGTGAATTTTAAATAATCTCCCTCCCCCCAAAATTCTGCATCTTCAGCGTAAGAAAAAATTCATCAAGATTGTTCCATGGTAACTTTTTGCTATACAAAACTTCCAGAGGAGCAACTTCCCACTGAATTATAAGCTTATCTTGATTCAGATGCATTCCTGCAGCATTTTTTAAAGGGTATCTGCTTTTCTCAAGTGGAGGAGAGGTGAAGCCCCACTTGTTTGAGGCTGTAACTTAGCAACTATCAGGAAAGAACACCACTTTTCAAGGCTGGAGAACTTTCTTCTCCACGAAGAGACCACCACACCCACAACTCGGAAGTCTCAGAATCAGAGAGCTAGACTCTCTCATTTTAAACACATCAAGCATTTCATATGATACCACCCTGCAAGCAATACATGCTAAGCAAATACCTGCATGTCCACCCCAAGCTTATATGCACATGCAGATACCTGCTTAGCATGTATCGCTTGCGAGGTGATATTGTATGATATGCTTGATATAAATCAAAGTTAGCAGCAGAGAATTCACTTTTACCTTTAATTGAAACATGCACAATAATGAAAGGGGAACATTTACAAAAAGTGACAGTCCAACAACAGGAAAGAGGAGTTTGTAGAAGGAGAACAGAAGCAGCCATCATCTCCTACAAAGAATTTAATATTTCCAGCTCAATCCTAATTCATGGCAAAAGCAACAACTTCAAATATAGGCTGGTGTTAAAATTCCAACTTGCATTTTCAGCATGTTATTGTTTTAATTGTTTTTTAAATCATGGCAGCAAGTGAAGGAAACATGATATGGGAGATTGCAAAAAAAAAAATTCTGAATAAACTACATAATTCCTGCAAGTAAACACACACAAACAGCGCCCTCAGTGCAATGGTTATGTAGGCAGGATGTTATAGTACTCAGCAGCACCTTCTTTATAGGCCTTGAGAATAGTGATCCTAAAATAATGTTTGAACTGACAGCCAGGAGGATGCATGGCCAAAATGACAAAGGGTCTATAACAAGCGTAAGAGCATGCATGTCACATAACATGCTTAAGGACATTCAGTTTAACAGGTTATATAAATGTATTACCATAGGCCCAAAGATTTTATGTCTTAATAGGACAAACAGCCATTATTTGTGGTCTCCACTATCCCCTCCCATCTCAGCACAGTGGGCAAGAAACTACCCCTCCTTTCTCCAGAGGTCACTGCAATTCCAGAGAGGGAAGGGAAGGTGTGGTATCTCACCTGCCCGCACTCTGCCTTGTGGAAGTAGAGATACTTTTATCACACACTAAGAGTAAATAACATGTGTTTTTAACTGGCTTATTGGTTTTATGGGTTTTTATGAGTTTTAATAGTTTAAATTTGTATATTTGTTCTTAATGTTCTTAACTGTTGTCGACTGCCCAGAGAGCTTCGGCTATGAGGTGGTATATAAATGAAATAAATAAATAAATAAACACATGCAATAGACATAAACAAGTTTACTTAATATTTAGGTTCTGAATGTGTGTGGTTACAAGATGATATTCACTGGTTTTACCTTTCAAAATCTCAGAGAATAAGAATACAAGCCTGCCTATCCTACCTGCCTCCATCAAAACCCAACCTTCTCTCCCTTAACACCTGTGCCCTATCTAACTGCCAACTCTCACATATATAAACATACCATCCCCTATTTACTCAGCCAATCAGCACACAGCTTGCTCTCTTCATACCATATTTACTCTCATACAAACCAATCCCAAAACATTACCTGTTTTAACTGCTTATAACACATGTAAAATGGAACATCACAGAAGGTTCCACTGCCTGCATATGGGTTTTTTGCAGAAGGTACAAGGCAAACAAGTCACCACCACTCCCAAGTTCTCTAGTGAGGGATTGGGATCTTATCCTGTGCACATGAAGACAGGAACACTTGCCAGAGAGGAAAGAAGCAATCTCCACTGGCAACCAGATGAGTAGACGCGTGGAACCCAACACACGATGCACTTTACAAATGAAAGCCACCTGGAGTTCTAGGGAAGGTGCAGGTTAGACAACTGAAATACTTGGGGAAAGCGACATTAACTGTCCCTCCCAAACCTCTTCCACCAGACTTGCCTACTGAGAAGATACCAACAGGAACCACAGCCAGATCTAATCCTGGTGATTGATACATTTTGTGCCTATAATCCTGAGGGCCCATTCACCCAATGGAGCATCACATCAGCAAGGGTTGCCGCATTCATGTTGATATCAAGGAATGCTCCACATTTTGCAACTGTATCGTTAGTATAAAAGCCATCATTACAATCGGGGGTTTTACACACCTATACAACAAATCAATGATATTCAATTACACCAAGGTATTTGGTCAGAGATATAAGGCTTAAGTCACCTTGACAATGCAAGCATGCATATTCTACAAGCACAAGTTTTAAAGTTGCTCAGTTATGAGGTGAAATGAACCATACACAAAACTGAATTATTCACATCTTATATTAAAAGCAGCTTCTCCTCCTGACAACAATCATTCCACCTACATATCTCAGTAATACAAATCTTTCCTAGGAGGAAAAAAATCCTCTTGATTTACCCATTTCTTAGGAGTAACCAACTCCCCACATTTAAATTATACTGTTCCAAAAGTTGCTTTGCATTGTCTTCTGCTTTACAAGCAGCCAATTTTGTGGAAACTCTCATAGTCGTAAGGTCACATCAGAACAGACTGGTGCACAGCACAGCATGTTAAATTATACAGGAGAAAACACGTGGTGGGCTGGTGATTATTGGTTTTCTTGTATAGAAGTTATGTTAATGTCTGAATAAACTTGCTTTTCTTGCTATCCAGTCCCATAGTTAAACTATGGAATTTGCTCCCACAAGATGCAGTAATGGCCACCAGCTTGGACGGCTTTAAAAGAAGATTAGACAAATTCATGGAGGACAGGGCTATCAATGGCTACTAGCCATGATGGCTGGGCTGTGCCACCCTAGTCAGAGGCAGCATGCTTCTGAAAACCAGTTGCCGGAAGCCTCAGGAGGGGCGAGTGTTCTTGCACTCGGGTCCTGCTTGCGGGCTTCCCCCAGGCACCTGGTTGGCCACTGTGAGAACAGGATGCTGGGCTAGATGGGCCACTGGCCTGATCCAGCAGGCTCTTCTTATGTTCTTATGTTCTTAAAGAGTTTTCACTCAAGACACTTTTAGACGTGCCTTTAAACTTCTCTTGCACAATATGTGGTTGAATAAATGTAAGTTAATGCTGGATAGCAGGTGGAAGATAAATTCAATGTAGCTCACTGGTTAGGGCAGATTCAGGAGAAAGCAAGTGGATAAAACCACCCTTAGCGCTGACTCCTTAGCTTTTGTCACAGTCTGCCCACAGGTCTTGCCCTCGAGGATAACTGGAGATTTGCGGTCATAGACCGGCTGCTACTTTACAATGTCACACAGCCCTTCTCCACATCTGCACAATAATATCATTTGTGCCTCTGTTGCACTGTGTTCAAATGTTAATATTTCATGCTGTTGATAGCCTATCAAATGGGGCCCCAAATGCTATTATTTGCTGCAGTAAAAACACTGGAAATCGGCAACAGGCAAGGAGAAACGTCAACACAGGACCCTTTTACAAGGAGAGAAGGAAGCATGCCCACTCTATCGTCTCAAAGTTAAAAAGCAATGCTGGGAGGAACTATCCTCTCAACAGTAAGTGTCTTGTTTTCTTCACTGCACATCACATTTACATGTCTTAAATTTAAGAAAAAAAACTTATTGAAAGGCGGGCTTAATTTATAAATTGTTGGAATGACAAAATTTGAGATAACACCCTATGCTTCCTGTTCGTTGCTCTGAAAATAAGTTGAAAATTGTTGGGGGTAAGTATGCACAATTTTATATGCTTTATTTGTTCTAATAGTAAATAAAATGTATCTCCCACTAGTCTCTGATTCTTGGCCTGTATCTTTGTTTTGCAGAGATTAATTCTCACTTCTTTCTTACAGACATACAGTGTTTCTCACGTACCCCGTACTACATAAAATATATGTATAAAAACAAAAGGCATTCTTAGCAGCACTTGGGATATTAACAATGGAACACAGCCTTGCACAATTTTTTATTCACCCACCCACTCATATATTCTTGCATTAGTTTCATGAGATGTTGGCAAAGATGACAGAAAAAAGGACTAACTCTTTTCCAAAAAGTGGAACAGAGATGGGGAACCTGTAGTCTTCCAGATATTACTGAACTATGAACTTCCATCACCCCTGACTACTGGCTGATGTGGTCCAACAACATCTGGAAGGCCACAGGTTCCCCACCACTGTTGTTGAAGCTTCCCTGCCCGATCAACCGGAGAGAAGAGGCAACTAGGTGAGTGGTGGTATGTAGAAAATACCATGTACGTCTGTAAGAAAGAACTGAGAATCAGTCTCTATGCAAAAAAAAAAAAAGATACAGGAAGGCCAAGATTCAGAGACTAGTTGGAGAACATTTCAGCTTCCCAGACTGGGACATGCTGTTGTTGGCCATAATGCGGCTGTTCTTGAACTACTGAGTTACAACTTGCCAAGAAGTTCTGTTCTAGCACTTGTGGCATGAATCAAGATACTACAGGTGTAGGTGTTAAATTAGCTTACCCATGCCAGGATATTTGTATTATCATCAGTGCTGCTTTGTGAACTGTCACTGCAACGATTTTACATGCATTTAAGTTATAAAATTGTTACACTGGGTACATACAGTTGTGAGTGTGTGTAATGTATCACACCGAAATGTTAACTTAGGAAAAGACTTCATCCATTGGATGAAGTGGACTCTGGTTCGTGTTACGTTCATGCCATAATAAATGTATTAGTTTTTAAGGTTCAACAAGACACTGTTATTTTTGCTGCAACTTAGTAATACGACTACCCCTCCAGAGAGAATTAGGAACACACAGGAAGCACATTTCCCCCCCCCTTTTCTTTTCAGAAAACTGAAGTGGTGTTTGAGAGTCATGCTATATTCCAGCTACAGCCTGATTTGGGGATAAAATCGGAAACTTAAATTTGTACAAAGAGCAGCAGCCAGAATGTTAACTGGAGCTGGGTTCAAAGAACATACTACTCCTTTGCTTTACCAGCTCCACTGGCTGCCAATCTGTTTCCGGGCACAATTCAAAGTGCTGGTTTTGACCTATAAAGCCTTATACGGCTTAGGTCCAGGCTATCTGTTAGACCGTGTCTCCCTCTATGAACCTGTCCGGATTTAAGATCATCCGGTGAGGCCCTCCTTACTATTCCATCTTTCTCGCAAGTTCTTCTTGCCGAGACACAGAATAGGGCCTTTTCGATGGCTGCCCCTAGATTGTGGGATTCCCTCCCTAGCGAGGTTCGGTTGGCTTCCTCGCTATCGTCCTTTCGCGCCCAGGTGAAGACTGTTTGATTTAGGCGAGCTTTTAACTGAAAATGTTACAGTTTTAATCTATTTGATTTAATTTATTTTTAATTGTTTTTAGCATGCATATTGGTTGTTCTGATTGTTTATTGTTTTAATTGTGAGCCGCCCTGAGTTCCTTGGAAGAAGGGCGGGGTATAAGTATTTTAAATAAATAATAAAATCCTAGCAAAGATCAACGCCACTTGGTTGCATCTTAATCATGCCCATTTATTTGGCTCCATGACTCCGGCTTCAGGGAAGTCTGTGGTCCTTTCAGCTTCCCCTTGTAAGGCTGCAGTGATTGTGCATTCCACAACTATCATGGTTCATGTTTATTAGAAATATTACTTCATTTGAGCCAGCTGGTTCTGTCAGGGACAGTTTAAAAATAGTCAGAGGCTTGCGCTGATCGTTATCCCAAGAGAACAGGTGTTTGGACGTTTTCAACTCCTTCTGTGTCAACAGGAGTCATACACTGCCTCCCATATTTTCCTGTTTATACCATTGCCCAAAAGGCAAACTGAAAACATTGTTAAACATTACTTCAGTGCCCTGAAATCAGATTACTGAAATATGCCCCCTAAGGCTATTTGGAAACTACAGCTCAAGAGCCTTAATATCACTACAAGGCACCCTCCATCCCTGCAGCCTTTCTCAATGTGGTGCCCTCCAGATGTTTTGGACTATGGCTTCCGTCAGCCCCAGCATCCTATGGTCGTGCTGGCTGGAGCTGATGGAAGCTCTTGGAGGTCACTGATCCGTAGGGTCGCCACAAGTCGTAATCGACTTGAAGGCACATAACAACAAGATCAGCAACAAGGTTAAAGGACTTTGCACAGCAGCTAATGTGAAGTATTTTGTGCAAACTGAAATAGAGATAGTCTCAGTTAATATTTAAACCAGCAGCATAAATTGTGCACTGAAAGTTCCTGTACATTTTACCAAGACATTTGAACTGCAGGTTTGCTCCTTCAAGCAGCCAGCAACCCTACACTGGTGTGGAGCATTGGATGTACAGATGTGCCTTTTGGCCTTCATATTGACACTTGGAGGTAGAGAACTTCAACCAGGTATACAGAGGGCTTCAACACTGCATTAGAGGTGACTGCATGCATACCATGAGTCTCCACAAAGGAAGTATGCCACATGAGGAAAGGGTAGTTTGCCAATCAAGGACTTACCCAGAAGCAATGGCTGCTTCCTCCACCTCCAGCCACCATGACAGTTGAGTGGCAATTGACAAGATTATAGTAATACATTTTGCCTTATCCCTGAAAGAGAAAAGCAAATTCTACAAGATTACTGCATTTTAAAAAGATTGGGAAATATCAGCTCTGTGTGTGTACACAAACAAACCTGGCCACTGTACCCGCAATTGGTAACCATTTAAAAAATATTGCAGAAGCAGCATCATTTGCTCATGACTTATTTTTCGGGTTTCTTAAACACTACTATCTTCATTAAGGCAGCTTATTGCTACTTATTAAGGATTGTATCCTACTAAATTCTACTCAGAGTAGACCCAGTGAAATTAATGGATTGAAGTTAGTTATGTCCATTAATTTCAATGGGTCTACTCTGAGTAACACTAGCACTGGATACAGCCCTAAACAAACAAGAGATTAATATGTACATACAAATAATGCAACAATGCTTAATTTCAGTTTTTAAGAAAGGACACCACAATCTGTGCTCACTTCCCAGGGATACAAAAACACCCAGGCCAGGAAATGCCTGCTAGCTCAATATCCTGAACTCTCCTGCCAAAACAATTCTGGGTTCATTAAAAGCACACTTTACACCATGTAGGCCTAAGCTGGGAGTGTGAGGAACGACACACAATGCAATTCTTTTGTACGTGATCGTTTAGTGCCACCCGCACTTTTCATGGAGGCAGGGGGGAGGGAGGGAAAAAACCCAATAAAACCTGGAGAATTAATGCCCGATAAGGCAACACCTGCACTGATTTTCCAGCCGCTTCCTTTATCCTCTCGATTTGCCAAAAAGGATATCTCAGACTAGGTACTTAAAAAAAAAACACCCTACTCTGTGATGGAAAGATACTAAGGCACACATTCCACAACTTAAATTGATCGAGTCTGAAGAAACTTGGGGGGTGGGGGAAGACAGAAGCTGTTTAAAAAAAAGGTCTGGCTTCACTGTTATGATGTAGGAAAATGCTCAAAGGGCTGGATTTTAAAATATGGCTGTATTTCAGCAGTTGAGCTGCACCGTGTACCTCTAGACCATTTTCTCACTGCAGAAACAGGAAGATGGAAACTGAATCTCCGTGGACACCCTGTGAGCTGATGCACCAGCATCAAACAAGGCTCCACATCACTGGCAACGGATCTGTACTTGTACTGCACAGTCCAGGGGGATGATCTAGCAGGAATAGCCAACCTAGCGCACTAGAGATGTCTTTGCACTCCAGTCCTCATCTGCCCCAACAGCTAGCATGGCTGATAATAAATAATAATAATAATAAAATTTTATTTCTAGGCCGCCTATCTGGCCGAATTAACGGCCACTCTAGGCGGCGTACATAGACTAAAATATAACAGAGTAAAATATAACATATAATACAAAACAACAATAAGTATACTCAATCCAAACCTACCCCCATCATACAAAAATTTAAACTAAATTAGACAGAGATCTCGAATGCCTGCCTAAAAAACCATGTTTTCAGTTCTCGGCGGAAGCCTGATGTTCAGAGATTATGAGAGTTATACTCCAGCAGCTTCTGGAGGGCACCATTTTGGCTACCACTGCTTCAATGCAACAGTACAGAGCTATGGTGTTGGGAACACGCTTCCCAGAGGCATTGCATGACTTCTGGCTCTTCTGAACTGCTGCTGTGAGGACAGCGCAACAGTCACACACACACTTAATGTCACAAATCATTCCATGCAATCTAGACTTAATAGCAGGTGTGGGGAACCTCTGGTCCACAGCCAAACCTTGGTCTACCAGGCTTCCCCATTTGGCCTGCAAGGCAATTTTGGGCAGGCCACACCCACCTCCCCTACACCTGACGTCATATACACTCACCCACCTGTCAAATTTGGCCTGTGAGGCAGATTCTGATAAGGATCTGGCCTGTGGAACCAAAAACATTCCCCACCCCTGTTCTATAGCATGCCAGAAACAAATGTGAAGGCAATGGTGAAAGGTCCTTGCAGGGTAATTGCTCCAAACAATGCATACAATTTTTTTCCACTAGCCTATTAGACATGGGGACAGTCCTGGCACAGTGTTAGGCAGAACCCAACCTTGAATCTGTCACTACAGCTCAGTGGTTGTCTGAGAAACTTTAGTATTCCTCTGTAATTATATATATTAATCTCCTTTCTACAGGAAACATGTACTCAAGGTAGCTTGCAACACTGCAAAACAAAAGACTCTAAAAATGAACTGAAATGCTAACATTAGAAACAAGCAAGGCAAGTCAAATTTAAAAAATCTGCAATGGTGGCCCAAGCAGCTTGCTCCATGCCACAGATCTTCCCTTGCAGGAGTGTTGGGGGATATGTTCTAGGGCACACTCTCAGTTGAGAGTGAAGATGAAGAAAAGGAGGGGAAAGCGAGGTACCGAATCTCAAAGGTGGGCCCCATGTGCTTTGGTAACATCTTCATGGAACTGACAACTGCAAGTTGTTCTATAGCAAACAAATGTTTCCAAAATACTGAGGTTAGCCATGACAATGAGGAACCAGGCAAACTGAACAAGAATGATCCATCCCATGTGCATGGGTTCAATGTGAAAAGGTTTGCCTACAGGCAAAACCAGGAGTCTATAAGCCTGACTATCACTGGCAACCACCCTCACCCTCTTCCAACTAACCCTACCCAAGATGTCCAGATCCCCCCCCCCAATCCCAGCTGCAGTGAATGAGACAAGATTCTCACTGTGCCAGGTCAAATTCTCCACACATTCTAGAGAAAGGGTGGGGGGGCTGTGGCCCTCCAGATGTTCCTTGACTCTAGCTCCTATCATGACTGACCACTAGCCATTCTGGTTGATGGAAACTGGAGTTCAACATCATCTGGAGGGCCACACATTCCTCATCCCGGGTCTACAGGACAAGGGCAGGAAAAGCTGGCAGCCACAAATAAAGGCTGGCTACTAAGGCAAGCCAGAATTTGTTATCCCTGAGTCGAAAGTTTCAAAGCCATGTCATCCGATTTCCAGGTATCTGAGGAAGAGGACAGGGAGAACAGCATATCATACTTGAGCACCAGAATATGAGACATTGAGATGTCCTTCAGAAATCCATCCAACTGTTTCACAAAACTAGTCTACCGCTCAGAAGAGTTGAGGGAAGCTGGAGAACTATCCCCCCTCTCCCCAGAAATGCCACAATGAAGACATTTATGCCTTCAGGGCCTCACCTACACGGAAGCAAAATATACATGTGCCAGACACACCAAGCAAGCATTGCAAAGTATATTAGCTTACATGTACATAAGAACATAAGAAGAGCCTGCTAGATCAGGCCAGTGGCCCATCTAGTCCAGCATCCTGTTCTCACAGTGGCCAACCAGGTGCCTGGGGGAAGCCCGCAAGCAGGACCCGAGTGCAAGAACACTCTCCCCTCCTGAGGCTTCCGGCAACTGGTTTTCAGAAGCATGCTGCCTCTGACTAGGGTGGCACAGCCCAGCCATCACGGCTAGTAGCCATTGATAGCCCTGTCCTCCATGAATTTGTCTAATCTTCTTTTAAAGCCGTCCAAGCTGGTGGCCATTACTGCATCTTGTGGGAGCAAATTCCATAGTTTAACTATGCGCTGAGTAAAGAAGTACTTCCTTTTGTCTGTCCTGAATCTTCCAACATTCAGCTTCTTTGAATGTCCACGAGTTCTAGTATTATGAGAGAGGGAGAAGAACTTTTCTCTATCCACTTTCTCAATGCCATGCATAATTTTATACACTTCTATCATGTCTCCTCTGACCCGCCTTTTCTCTAAACTAAAAAGCCCCAAATGCTGCAACCTTTCCTCGTAAGGGAGTCGCTCCATCCCCTTGATCATTCTGGTTGCCCTCTTCTGAACCTTTTCCAACTCTAGAATATCCTTTTTGAGATGAGGCGACCAGAACTGTACACAGTATTCCAAATGCGGCCGCACCATAGATTTATACAATGGCATTATGATATCGGCTGTTGTATTTTCAATACCTTTCCTAATTATTGCTAGCATGGAATTTGCCTTTTTCACAGCTGCCACACACTGGGTTGACATTTTCATCATGCTGTCCACTACAACCCCAAGGTCTCTCTCCTGGTCGGTCACCGCCAGTTCAGACCCCATGAGCATATATGTGAAATTCAGATTTTTTGCTCCAATATGCATAATTTTACGCTTGTTTATATTGAATTGCATTTGCCATTTTTCCGCCCATTCACTCAGTTTGGAGAGGTCTTTTTGGAGCTCTTCGCAATCCCTTTTTGTTTTAACAACCCTGAACAATTTAGTGTCGTCAGCAAACTTGGCCACTTCACTGCTCACTCCTAATTCTAGGTCATTAATGAACAAGTTGAAAAGTACAGGTCCCAATACCGATCCTTGAGGGACTCCACTTTCTACAGCCCTCCATTGGGAGAACTGTCCGTTTATTCCTACTCTCTGCTTTCTGCTTCTTAACCAATTCCTTATCCACAAGAGGACCTCTCCTCTTATTCCATGACTGCTAAGCTTCCTCAGAAGTCTTTGGTGAGATACTTTGTCAAACGCTTTTTGAAAGTCTAAGTACACTATGTCCACTGGATCACCTCTATCTATATGCTTGTTGACACTCTCAAAGAATTCTAATAGGTTACTGAGACAGGACTTTCCCTTGCAGAAGCCATGCTGGCTCTGCTTCAGCAAGGCTTGTTCTTCTATGTGCTTAGTTAATCTAGCTTTAATAATACTTTCCACCAGTTTTCCAGGGACAGAAGTTAAGCTAACCGGCCTGTAATTTCCAGGATCCTCTCTGGATCCCTTTTTGAATATTGGCATTAAATTTGCCACTTTCCAGTCCTCAAGCGTGGAGGAGGACCTGAGGGACAAGTTACATATTTTAGTTAGCAGATCAGCAATTTCACATTTGAGTTCTTTGAGAACTCTCAGGTGGATGCCATCCGGGCCTGGTGATTTGTCAGTTTTTATATTGTCCATTAAGTCTAGAACTTCCTCTCTCGTTGCCACTATTTGTCTCAGTTCCTCAGAATCCCTTCCTGCAAATGTTAGTTCAGGTTCAGGGATCTGCCCTATATCTTCCACTGTGAAGACACATGCAAAGAATTCTTTTAGCTTCTCTGCAATCTCCTTATCGTTCTTTAGTACACCTTTGACTCCCTTATCATCCAAGGGTCCAATCGCCTTCCTAGATGGTCTCCTGCTTTGAATATATTTATAGAATTTTTTGTTGTTGGTTTTTATGTTCTTAGCAATGTGCTCCTCAAATCCTTTTTTAGCATCCCTTATTGTCTTCTTGCATTTCTTTTGCCAGAGTTTGTGTTCTTTTTTATTTTCTTCATTCGGACAAGACTTCCATTTTTTGAAGGAAGACTTTTTGCCTCTAAGAGCTTCCTTGACTTTGCTCGTTAACCATGCCGGCATCTTCTTGGCCCTGGCGGTACCTTTTCTGATCTGCGGTATGCACTCCAGTTGAGCTTCTAATATAGTGTTTTTAAACAACTTCCAAGCATTTTCAAGTGATGTGACCCTCTGGACTTTGTTTTTCAGCTTTCTTTTTACCAATCCCCTCATTTTTGTGAAGTTTCCTCTTTTGAAGTCAAATGTGACCATGTTGGATTTTCTTGGCAATTGGCCAGTTACATGTATGTTTAATTTAATACCACTGTGGTCACTGCTCCCAATCGGTTCAACAACACTTACATCTCGCACCAGGTCCCGGTCCCCACTGAGGATTAAGTCCAGGGTTGCCATCCCTCTGGTCGGTTCCATGACCAACTGGTCTAGGGAATAGTCATTTAGAATATCTAGAAATGTTGCTTCTTTGTCATGAGTGGAACACATATGCGGCCAGTCTATGTCTGGGTAGTTGAAGTCACCCATTACTACCACATTTCCTAGTTTGGATGCTTCCTCAATTTCATATCTCATCTCAAGGTCTCCCTGAGCATTTTGATCAGGGAGACGATAGATCGTTCCCAGTATTAAATCCCTCCTGGGGCATGGTATCACCTTTATGTAACATAAAGAGGTTCGGCCCACTTCTCTTCTGCTTTGTGTAGGGGTCCACTGAAGAGTCGCTTTGCAAGCTGGTTCAACTCCAGTTGCACACAGGGTCAGGATACACGTCAGTCACATGTGGCTATTAGAACAACAGTCCTCACGTTTATTTATAAACATACACGTAGAGTAGTTGCTCACTGAAGGCTAGCAACACTTTAAAAAACAAAAATGTACAAGTAGCCTTTAAATTATAAATATCTTGTGTGAGATGATGCATTACCACCCTACGGTAGACCAAAAAAACCCCAGCACACAACAAGTTCTGGTGAGCAAGCAAGACAGGAGGACGCTCTGTAAGAGAAACCAGCATGTACCACAGAAAGCCAGCTAGTGCAGAGGGCTGCACAAGGCAAGGTGCCTCCCCCCCAACTAAACCAGCAGGAATACCAGTGAAACAGCTTCTGTATCTTTCCTGGTAGGCAGGGAAAGGGTGAAGCAAAACACACATGCCCACACCCACACTGGGAGCTTGATAATGCTAAGGCACAAGTGCAAATTTCCTTACTCTTGTTTCTAACATTACACAGAAAAAAGTCCAATCAAAAGAAGCATCTGTGCAAGAATGGCCAAGGAACACTTGCGCCATATGGCTAGTCTTCCCTTGCTGCAGGGTTTTGTGTGTCTGCGTGTGCACTCCGTTGAAAATGCTGCTGAACTCTGAGGTGCCGCTTTTATTCCAGTTATATAGGGTTATCACTGTTAAGTTAGTAGAGACTGGGCAGAACAGAAATTCACCCTTTGCATAAAGTAAAACCAAAACTGTCTCATTCTCAGACAAGGTACTGAGTGTTGCTTAAATTGTATGTTTACATATCGATGTTATATAAACTAAACATACATCTATGTTTTCCGCCTTGTGAAGAATGTTTTCTGAGAGATTGTTAAATAAATAAATAAATAAATGTGAGATAACCTCTAATTTCTGACTGTGCCAACAAGCTCAGACAAGCCCTAGGATGCTGCACAGTGCAGACATCTAAGAATGCCTTGTCATTTCTCATAATGTGAGAGGCAGAGCGTGAGCATACACTTTCCACTGCCTGCCACGTGTTACTCAAACCACCTCAGAATCAGGCGGTACAGAACAAGATTTGACAACTGACATAATCAGTTAGCGAATCACAAAACCAGGGTCAACAGAGTCTGGGATACGATATTGCCACAAATAAAAGGAAGTTAGTGCAGATTCGGCAGAACAGAAACTTGCCCTAGTTGCATGAAGTGAAACCAACGCTGCTTCAGTTCTGACAAAGTACCCCACAAGGTCAACACAGTTTATTGCATTTTACAAAAAAACAAAAACACACAAATAACAGTCAAACAATGCATGATAAATCATCCACTAATATGTTCTGTGCAAACATGTAAGGGGTTAGGAGGGGAGATGGGGAAGCGGGCGGAGGGGGGGGATGGCTGGTGGTCCAGACAAACTCAGTGCTTAGGCATCCAAGCAAACAGAGCTGCGTAAGGAGTCCATATATCAGAGAACTTCCCATCTTTCTTGCATTTATGGAAGATCATCTTCTCATAGGTTGACAGCTGAGTCATGTCCTTTGTCCACTGTCCTATTGTGGGGAGGGGGCAGGTAGACTTTCCCTTCCAGTATTGAAGTGTTAGACATCTGATCAGCCACCATGACTGCCCTTAGATGCCTGTTAAATTATCCCTGTCAGGTTCCAAAGGACCAGTACATAATTCAACAGAACAGTTAACATCTGTAAAACTCAGATGTTATAAATAAACCACCTTTATTTATTTGTTTATTAAACTTCTATCCCACCCTACCTCCCGGAAGAAGCCCAGGGCAGTAAACAAATGACAAAACATGAAAAACAGCTTAAAACATCTCAATTTTCTTTAAAAAAATAAAACTTCTTAAAAATGTATTTTAAAAAATCTTAAATCTTAAAACATCTTAAAAAGCAATTCCAAAACAGACACAGACTGGGATAAGATCTCTACTTAAAAGGAGCACAGTGATCGACTGGGTATATAATGGGTAAGATGATATTTCAAGTTATTTGTGCAGCTGACTACCCCTGACGCCAAAAATGCAACTTTAGGACAGGACCAAAACATATAACAGAGTGTTGTATGTGGACCATTACACCAGCACCAGTAAGTGCTAGATAAGTATTTCTTAAAAATGCATTGTGGAGTCCAAACAATTCTGAAAATAGTCTGTTGTTGTATCAGACAATCTAGTATTTCCAGTTCACATTTAGCAATGGAAAAATGTAGCTACATTGATATTTGTGAAATGACACGACAAAGAGAAACCACTCATGTGGCAGTTAAAATAAAATTTTGCTGACCTGTGTAGCCAGGCTCATAAAGGGAAAACACAAAGGGGAAATCAAATGTTTTGGGAAAATGCTACATGCAAAGCAACATGTTATTGCATTAAGATTTAGCCTAGCAAATTTAGATTTAGCCTACTCCCACCCCTGATAATGACCATTCCAAGTCGTAACAGCCATTTTCAGGCTATTGGGCATTCTGCAGCAAGTAACACTGGGGGGGGGGGGCAATCACATCCAGCAAGCCGTCTTTTCGCAACTGTCTGCATTTCCTGTCCTATCCCAGCTACTTTGCAATAACACTTTGCCAGCATGTATGGTTAAGTGGCCCTGACTTTAACTAGGAACAAGATACCTTGCACAAACGTTAGCATTTATACAGTATTTTGAATGTTCAAAGCAGTTTGTATACATGAGGCAACGATGGGCAAAAAAGATTAATTCAAGGCAAAGGATTACTGGGGGATATGTGGCAGAACAGCCTTTGTCAGTGGGCTGGTGGAACTTGAAGTCCAAAACATCTGATGGACACCACGTTGGGAAAGGCTGGACAAGGTGGACCTTTAGTCCGATCCAGCACGGCTGTTCTTTTATTTTTAGCTCTGCAGCCCTCACAACCATCCTGTAAGGTAGGCCTGTAGGATTATTCCCATGCTGCAGAATGGGGGATGGTGAGGCTGTGGCTGAGAGTGGCTTATCTAGGACTAGGGATGCGCTTGAATTTAGCAAAATTTGTATTTGACACGGATTTCCTATCTATTCACTTTATCTTTTGGTCCTTGCAGATTGGGGTTTTTTTTAGTGGTTTTCCACAGCTGAAGAGGATTTTTTTTAAAAAAAAAACATTCACCTCAAAAACATCAATACTGATATTTCCCTCAAAATATGAACTGATATTTCATTTAAAATATTGATATTTTGAAAAATCTATGAAAAAGCGATGTTTTTTAAAATACTGATATCAATATTAATATTTTTGTGGGGGGAAAACAAATTGGTATTTACAGTATATAGTGAACATTGATCCCTGATGAAGCAGTACTGGAAATGCGATGGAGCGAAAGCCAAACCAGCATTGAAAAGCAGATCCCATCCCTGTGTAGGACCATGTAATCTGTTCATGGCTAAGGAGCACTTTGAACCAAGGACATCCCAGGACTTTCTATTGACCACAAGCAAACACGCCAGCTCTGTTTCTAGCAAGGCACACTCTTTGAACAGCAAGGATGTGTTGCTTGAACTTGCATTTGCAATCCCAAGACCAGGTCAACATTGTGACCGAAAGGCACCTTGGGCTTTATTATTTATTTATTTATTATTTCAACTTATATACCGCCCTTAGCAGAATAGCTCTCAGGGCGGTGAACAAACAAGATAAAATACAACATATCATAGTAAAAAATCACAAAAACATGTACAAACAAACAACAGAAAGCACAACAAAAACGAAATACAACACAAATTAAGAAGGATACGTGTTAAAAGTAGAAAGATTAAGAAAATTAAAAGATTAAAATGCCTGGGAGCATAAAAAGGTCTTTACCTGGCGCCAGAAAGATAGACGTGTAGGCGCCAGGCGTACCTCTTCGGGGAGGCTGTTCCACAACTCAGGGGCCACCACAGAAAAGGCCCTAGATCTCGTAACCACCCTCTGGGCTTCCCGATGGGTTGGTACCCGGAGGAGGGCCTTAGATTCTGAACGAAGTGAACGGGTAGGTTCATAGCGAGAGAGGCGTTCCACAAGGTATTGAGGTCCCACGCCGTGTAAGGCTTTATAGGTCAAAACCAGCACCTTGAATCTCGCCCGGAAGCAAATAGGAAGCCAGTGCAGACGCGCCAGGACAGGTGTTATATGCGAAGACTGACTGGTCCTCGTCAATAGTCTGGCAGCCGCATTCTGCACCAGCTGAAGCTTCCGAACTTTAGCAACGCTCCTCTCCAGATTTTGAAGGAAGTTTCAACACAAGTGCAGCCTTTGCTACACTCAGATTGTTTTCCAGATTGCCTTTCCTTGCAGTGCTGTAAACACTGACAAAATCAATTCTTTGTCAAGAGGACAGGCATGACAGCGGGGAACTGGCAGGCTCCCAGAAGCCATCAGACAGATGACATGGAAAGGGGAGAACGGGAATCATGAGGACCTCAGATCAGAAGGGCAGATTGGGGAAACACACATCAGCTGTGTGATGATTCCCAAAACATCGTGGCAGTAAGATTAAAAAAATAACCTAGTTTCCTTTGAAACAATAACCATCTTCTGGTGTTACACTTTCAGAGTAAACAGGAGAGGTGGGTTGATGCGGACAAGCACGCTAGTTGCCACTCCAGGGGGGGAGCATCCAGGAGCATAGAGCGCTCCTGCTTCAGAAGTTCATCTTCCACGAATTAGTAGAGAATGATTGGGGGGGGGGCACTCAGTTAGGGTGTTTGTCCCCACTGCCGCCTCACATATTTATTCTACTCTTAAGGATAACACCTGAAGAGGGCTAATGATCCAGCACTGCATTTATTCTCTCATCAGTTCAGCAATGGTTATGTGGATTCAGCCAGTGTTTTAAGTACGATGTCCAGATTTGCTGACATTAAATGACAGCGTGATCAGAGTTAGGAGGGGAAACCTAAGTAGTGCATAGAGGCTCGTTCCCATTTTAAACTTGGTGGGGGACACACTGCCAAGCTGAACAAAGGATGGTTTGCAGAAGCATATGGAAAAATTAACCCACTTTTCACCATTGTTATTAAATGACCTGAAGCAGGGGATGAAATGCTTCCAGCCAACTGGGCATTATACTTTACATTTCCTCCCTCACTTAACATATTTAAATTTAAACTGGACAATAAAGGCTGTCTGATTTCCTAAATCAGGATGCTCAAAACTAGCAAGACCAGGGAGTAAATTCTGAGGTTGGTGGGCAGCGCTAGAGAAGTCCAGAGGCTCCACATCAACCAAATTAGGCCCCACCAAAAAACTAACCAATGGGCTGAAGTCCCATCTTGCCATTACGGTTGGAGGCGACTGCTGTGCAATAGTGCCCTCTTGTGGCCACTTTGCAAAAGAACTACAGGGATTTGGTGAAAAGATCTAATTCCTATCAAAAGTTACGTTATTAGAATACCATTCATGCCCACCCCACACTTCTTTTAAAATAAGCACTTATTAAAACATACTCTAGCTCGATGCTTTAACTCTGTGCCTAACAGAAGGCAACAACGTTTTGTTTAGAGCTGTGCAACAAACAGCACTGGTTCATAAGATTCACTTCATGCTCATAAAATCAACATTTAGCCCCAAACTATAACACACTTAGGAGAATATCCTTTTTTCAAAAAAAAAAGAAAAAAAAAAGGCCAACACGCCAGGATGACAGTGGCAGGGGAGAGGGATGGAAACCTTCACCTGACTTTATCCTAACAACCTGGTACAAATATATATGGCAAAGTGCTCTGTGCAAGAAACTGACCTATGCAGTTTGGTGCTCAAGAGATCGGAAACTGCCAGAGAGCTTTGAATCTATTCCTTTCTTTTATTCCTGCAGCACAAGGGGGACTAGCCCCTCTGCGATCTCAACACACACTCTTTCGGAAGGATTCGGTCACGACAGCTCCATCTTCTACTCCTCTGTCTTCCACCCCACCCATTATTTCTCTTTGTGGACTGTTTAAGCTGGCTACGTTCCTTTACTGTTTTGTTTCCTGTTAATATTCTTGTTTGTTTGATGTGTTAGGTGGTAATGAAACTCTAAAACTTTTTTAAGAAAAACAAAAGTCCAACACAGATAGGTGTGGAACTGCTTGCATTGCAGCAACATCAGGAACTGCAGGTGCTCAGGATCCCACTACTACTTGTTCATATACACTAGATCCTCCAAGAGTCACAGAAGCACCAAAGACAAGACATAAAATGATGAGCTGCCCAGTGATGTCAGCGTTTGCAAGATTTTTTTGTGTTAATTTCAAAAAGCATTTATGGGAATGGGCTGTTTTATTGCTATTAGTTATTATGCCATTGTTTTATCAGCTATATTGGTTGATTATTGTAAATGCATTTTGTAAGCAGCCCTGGTTTGGACAAAATAAGCAACAAAAACAAAAGGCTTCCAGTTATTTTTGAAAGGAAACAAATTACCTTTCAATCACAGCCACTGTCTTCACATACCTTCTTCTCAGAAACGTGTAACTAATTTTATTTATTTCTTAAATTTCTATCCCACCTTTCTTCCATCATAGAAATCCGAAGTAGCATACATGTGGCTCCCAGGCAGTCTCTCATCCAGGCACTGACTGGACCCAGACCTGCTTAGCTTCAAGCAAGGTGGTGGCCTCAGGTGCCTTCAAACCATAGCCTGGGAACGTCCCAGAAATGCATATCCAGAACTTTTCAGGATGGCTGCAACGTTATGCCAAACCATCAGCTGAACAAGTTGTCATTTAGAAGCCAAACCAGAGCATGAACTTTCAGACAAGCAAACTGTGGTTTAACAACACTTCTCTGCTGCTGTTTTTCTGCTTGCTCTGGGTGCACTAGAAGTGTCTGGAGGGACAGCAATGGCTAAATTGCTACCTGTCAATTCACACCAATTCGTTGTTAGCACAACCCACGGTTTCCAAGTCAACTTCAAAACCAGTGTTTCCATTTCTGGTTTACCAGTTACAAACTACAACTTGGTTATGGTGTCTGAATTAAGCCTATTGCAGTTTGACTACTCACAGAACACACAATCCCCTACCACCACATTTTTGTCCAGCATCAGAGAGTGTCAAGCTGGAAAATGATGTATGCTTTCAAAAGCAGAGCCACAATGAACTATTTTCCCCCAAGACAGCTTCAGGAGAGAGGTATGAAAGGACCACTACCAGTTTCTCACACAAATGCCCATTATCCTTTCAAATATTTAAAGGCAATTGACTTAAAAGTTGTAACTGAGCAATTAAAGAGCTCTGGAGAACTAAAAATCAATACAGCCAGAGAGTCTGCAGGCAAAGTCCTTGGAAACAAGCTTGCAACCAGAGCTTCATAAAAACAAAAGGCTCATCTTGGCCAGCCTTCCTATGTAGCAGAGTAATCACATGGTGTCCCCACCTGTACTGGTGTCATGGCCCTCGTGGAGAGTTCTTGGCAGAATAACCAGGAGGAGGAGGAGGAGGACTGGGATCCTGGGGAGGTACCTAGTGGGCTGCAACGAGAGGGGGCTGAAACAAAAGGCTTCAGCAGTTTTGACAGTGACAGCTCCACCCCCTTAGTTCCAGCTACATCTGAAGAAGGTCTGTCTGGCAGTCAGCCAGCCCCTATCCTGCCTTTCAGCCCTGCCTTGCTGCTCAAGCCATCACTCGCATCTCTTCCCAAGAAGGAATCACAGGCTCAACCAGAGGCAGTGTCAAAGGAGGATCTGGCTGAAGTGTCTCCACCCCTGTCACCAAGGACGCTCCAGCAGATGCGCAGGTGCAAGCAGATAGCACCTGCTTTTCAACCTGTTCAGAGGAGTGCCTGCTTGCTAATCTTCCCCATCCACATAGAAAGCCTGACCTGAGCTTACTTACAGGGTCTCAAGGGGCGTGCCTAATTGCTGCAACAATATCTTAGCTTGAGTAGTCATGCCTAATTAAGCTGTGTAGAGATGCAGAGTCCTGTGTAACCCTGCAGCTGATCTATGAAAAGCTCTAAGCTGAGATTCCACATTAAATATAACAGAGAAAAATACACCCAGTGAGTCTGAGTCTGAATCCAAAGGGGCTGGCCGGGGCAACTGGTCACATGAGCAAGCCTTCCCTTCTGAGTAGCTTTTAACAAAGAAAGTATTTCTAACAGTGAGAAATGTGCTGCCTTAAAGGCCAGTTATTTGAACCACAGATTCATTTGGTTCTTCTGAATGATGGCGACTGTATACTTGGCTGAATGAACACCAAATGCAGACAAGACTGAGGTTTATAATGGTTGGCAAGTCTAGGGATTTATGGAGCCTTTCCATTACCGGCAGGCTCCAGCCCCTCTAGCTGGATATGTCCACACGTTTTAAGTCCATTTGAATTCAACAATATGCACGTATGTGGGTTGTCACAGAAGCCATGAATGCAGCTACTCACCTGCGACTTGCATAGTTCCTCTTAATTTTAATTCACACAGACCAGGAAGGCTCATTCCTGACAACATCCCTATTATTTTGTTTTATTTATTACATTTATATCCCACCTTTCTTTTCATGACAGAATCCCAAGGTGGCTTACATAGGGTTCCCAGGCGGTCGTCTCCCATCCAGGCACTGACCAGACCTGACCCTGCTTAGCTTCAGCAGGGCGCTGGCCTCATGTGCCTTCAGACCATCGCCTGGGACCAATCCCTAGTCATGGTAGCCAGCTGCTGAACACAGCTTACCAGGCACGCTAGCAGCAGCTGCCCTGTTCTAAAGCAACATCATGAACACTTTGGTTTAAAGGAGGCACTTCTAATTGGCCACAGTCAGCAGAGTGATGCGAGGACCTCCCTTTAGTTCAGGTTGGAGTGACTGCAGGAACTACTCTCTACGAAGGGTTGGAGGCTAGCAAGCGTGGCTGACTACTAATACATAGCAGATACTAGGGGAAAGAGAGATCACAGCTGCATCTCCGCAAGTAAGAGATGACAGGTAAGCTGGGTGTGTGGGTAGCTGTGGCCTCCCCTTCCACACTTCATGAGCTATGAAGTATCCCAGGACAAAGGTATATACGCTGGTGGGCCAATAAAAAGCAGGAAGGCAGGAAAGCCAAGCAGGGAAAGGCCAGGAGGCAAATTTTGCATATTGATTAGAAATTACCGTCTAGATATTTTGATCACCGTCTCTAGTTCGTTTTCTTTGATTTGTAATCTGGGTGACTGTACCACTTCCAGTTACCCAACTACTCCAAGAGTGACACATAATTGCCCAGAAAATGAAAAAGGGAGAACAAACTATTAAAAATGTTGTTTTACCATAAGGATGTTCTCACATTACGTTCAGGGAGCGTATCATCTGTGCACACAATAGCTGAGCTCTACAAATCAACATCTGTACACTCTTTCACATAAAAACTTGGACACGTGTACAGACAGCTTGTACTTGTGCTCAGTGTAATGTGTGAATAAGCCTTGTATGCATTCCTAACGGAAAACATGGTGCCAATTAGGAAGATGGCCGGCTGAAACCCAGGAAGCTGCCTTAACATAACACAAGAGTCCATCTGGCTCAGTACCAACTGGCAGCCAGAATTTGAGACGGGGTCTCTCCCGGCCCTCCCTTGAGATGCTGCAGATTGAACCTGGAAACTCCTCCATGCTAACCGTGTGCTCCACCACTGAGTCACAGCCCTTTCCCCCTTCATTGTGATAACAACACAATAAAAAAACAAGGTTGTGGAAGCTTAGAAGGTAACTCACATGCCATTTCTGGAAGCTTCTATAAAGCCACTGAGAAATAAGCAAGCAGGATGGGAAGTCTATGACTAGGCAGAGACCTCCTACATAAAATCATAGGACTAGATGGGACCTCAAAGACATCTCACATAGCAAGCAATGCCATCCAGACCACAACATTCCACAGTTATATAATGGGTGTACCCACTGCCAGCTCCAAGGCACCCTCCATGGGTTCCTCTCCCTCATTGAGTCTACCTCCTCACTGCCATTATCACCAACTGCTCTTCTTCCTCAGCATGGCTATCACCTGTTTGCTGGCCAAGCACAGAGCCAATCAGCAAGCAGGCAGTGGCATCTCCTGATCCTCCTGTCCCCTTTCAGGAGGTACCACCGCTATTGTGTGTGCTAGAATGAACAGACAAGCAGGCTGCAGTGGTGAAGAAGAGGAAGAAGAAGAGCAAGTCCACGGGACTCTTGACAATGGGCCTCCAGTTGGGGTGCAGGCACTTGGAAGATGCCCAACCATGCCGACTTTTGACACCGGTTCTGGGAAGACCACAGCAAGTGCTTACATAGAAAATTCCCTGAGGTGGCTTTAAGACAGCATGCTGCAGGAGAAAATTAACAAAACCCCAGGTGGATTAGGAAAGGTGATATTGCGCCGGGGGGGGGGGGGAGATTCCTTCTGAATCCTCAGATTTAGTCTGCAAGCAAAAAAAAAAGCCCAATGGAGTTTTATTGGGCACCAATCTTGAACACCCACATCCCACATCACATTTCTAATTGTGGCAGACTTTGATATCCCTGTTTAAGGGGAGGGGGGATGGGGAGGAAGCAGTGGGAAGTAAACAGCTTTCTACCCTTTAGGGGCCACTAAGAATAGAACTGTCAGCCTCCCCCACCCTACTAACCTCCAGAAGTTTTGCACTGCAACTCCCATTACCCCCAGCTCAGCTCGGCTGTACTATTTGATACTTCTCCTACCAAATTATAGGATCTCATTCATTTAAGGACCACAAACAACCCACAGTTCTATGCTGCCATTGCTTATTATCCCACCATAATTAAGCTATATTCAGGCATATCTTTTAAAATGAAGCTCACCTGCTCCTAACAAAACGGACACTGGAACCAATTCCTTAGGGAGGTAGTGGGCTCTCCAACAATGGAGGCATTCAAGAAGCATCTGGACAGGCACCTGTTGGGAATGCTTTAATTTGGATTCCTACATTGAGCAGGGGGTTGGATTCACTGGCCTTCCAACTCTATGATCCCTTCCAACTCTATGATTCTATGAAAAGAAAAATCTGTTGCCTTCCCTTCCTCCTGACAGTCTGGTGTCAAAGCAATGGACATTGTTCTCACGAAAGCAATCCTAACCCAGTACCAAGAATATGAGAGAGGGGCAGCGTCCTACTCACCCACAGGGATTGTAAAGTCTTCAAAAAGTTTGTGCAGTAATAATACTCCATTGTCACAAGAGAAGAGGGGAACGTTAAGAGCAATTCCCGCTTCCCTTTGGTTTGGTCTTTTAGTGGAAAGTTATAAGCGAATCGACCAAATTAAAGGCAACATGAATAATTCAGAGAACAGCTCAACAGGATGAAAGACGCCACACGCCGCCTGTCTCTTTAAACAGGTGGGGCTGCTGGCGCTGGAGCGGCATCTGAGCCACAAAGGTCACATGACTCCAAAGTGTTGCCCATTTCCATTAGCCAACAGCAACTGGAAGAACACCAGCAAGAGTATATCTGCAGCGTATACTCTTTTGCACCTCCAAATATACTTGCAACCAAAACGTTTTTTAAAAGCATTACGCTGAATGACTGCATTAATATGGCAATGGAAGCAGCAGTAGCTTTGTGGCTGACTGATCTCATTTCCCTTGAGCTGCATACCACAAAAGGGAGGGAGAGAGAGAGAGAGAGAGAGAGAGAGAACAGGCTTAGTATAAAAAATACTTTTCGAATTAAAGAGGAGGATAAAACAATTCTGCAGCATCGAATTGTTCTGCATTCCTTGCTGGTCATGAACAGCACTTGCAAACTAGGTAACAACAACAAATCCTACAAATTATTCATCAGCAGCTCTGTGATCCTTAGCAGTGTTGCTTCTAAACAAATGGCTGGAGGGCGGGGAAGGAGGGAGGGAGAAATGGAGCAGGTCTGTCACCTCTCAAGATCTCAGACGTATGAGAAGAGGATCTAGGATGCTGCTGCAACTCACTTACAGTGGGAGAAAGCCTCACTGGACTTACTGGGACTTACTTTTGAGTAGACATGTACAGGGCTGCACTGGCAGCCTACCTTTCTGACATAAAAGTAAATGCTGCAAATCAGTATCAAGACCTCTGCACATGAGTTCGGGAGCAGCTGTTTTAACAACAGTCTAGGAGGAGCTGCCACGCTGCTTACGAGGCCTTCATCTACCCCAACAGATCAAGGGAGCAGCATGGCAGCAAGACTTTGCAGATCAGACTTGTTGTGGGGAGGCCATGGCAAAAGGCGGCACTGCCTATATTGTTTTTTAGGTGCAACCAGGTGACAGATTGGCTCTTTCTAGAGCTAGGATTTTGGGAGGGAATCTGGACTCCCACAAAGATTAAGTCCTGCTGTGATTGAATTCATCTCCTTCCATCAGCCAATCCCACTGAGCATTGCTGGGTTCACAGTGCAAAGAGGACCGTGTACTTGATGTACAGAAGCACAAATGGGAATACCACCTGCCTTGCCCCACCCTCCAGCCCTGGAAGCCTTCCAACGCAGCTTCTTTCAGAAGACTTTCTGGCCCTTCGGGTTGAGCTATGGGGGTTCGGGGGATGGAAGAGATTTCTGTATCAGCTTGGGGGCTAGTTTTTTAAAATATTCTTGCTTTGGCTTTGTTGTTGAGCTTTGTGCTCATTTATGCTTTGATGTATAAATTTTAATTGCTGTAAACCACCCAGATAGCTTCAGCTAAGAGCTCAGGCTCTCACTTGCAACCTGTCTCTTTCCAGGAGAAGAGAGGATTGTTCCAAAATCCGCAGAAGCCTCTGATGCTCTCGCTGTCTGTCTGCACTAGAAGAGAGCAGAGGCTGGAGCCAGGATTCTTCCACATGGAAAGCTCACTAAT
This sequence comes from Rhineura floridana, assembly GCF_030035675.1. NCBI lineage: Eukaryota > Metazoa > Chordata > Lepidosauria > Squamata > Rhineuridae > Rhineura > Rhineura floridana. Next base: position 2,242,736 of record NC_084498.1, read on the forward strand.
AGAGATCCTGCATGTATAATCTGTGGCCCTCCAGAAGTTGTTAAGACTCCAAATTGCATCAACCCGCCCTGGGCTCCTGCTGGGAGGAAGGGCGGGATATCAATCAATCAATCGATCAATCAATCAAATAAAATAAAACCCCATCCAGCATGGCCAATGGACAGAGATTATGGGAGTTTCTGCTTCTCAAACAATATAAAAATCCTCATAATTTCTCTTTTCAGCAATGTATCTGGTGCACCATTACTATTAAAACAGAAAAATAAAACCACACCTTTGTCATTACTCCTCCACCTAAAGAGATGGAATGTCATATTGTAATTAAGGTATTTTAAGGGATTAGAAACTGGCTGTTATTTCAAGGGTATGGCTCAACCTATTGTTTTAAAAGGTGGGTTCTTTTAAAAAAACAACACACCACACAGAATATTCTGAGTGATAAGGCTTTAAAGGAAACAAAAATTGGTACATCGCCCAGAATGAATGGATAAAATGCTGAAAAGCCCAGGCAGTGGTGCCGTTTAAGGCTGACACAAAGCACAACCAAATGCAGACATCTCTGAAAACGCTATGCTAACATGCTTGGATCCTATTAGTAAGATTCTCACCGCTATATACAAGTGACCAATTCACTCAGAAGATAGTAAGCCAGAACTTTACACTGCCCACTAATTTTTCAAACTGGGGCTCCACCGAGGCTTATCAGGGCTCTACAACAAGAAGACTGACAGTCACAGACAAGATATCAGACACCAGCGTCACTGATCTTCCCCTGTAACATAAAGCTCAAAGGGAAATTGGCTGTATTCTAGGGCACACTCTCAGGGCAACAATGAAGGCTCAATAAAGCTTGCATGCATCCCACACAGAGACTGAATCCTAGAAAACACTCCAGAATCATTTGCAACATGCAAGGGCTTCACAGCATGGATGTAGCATGAAAGAGTCCGCACCTCCCAAATTAATGGAGACCGGGGAGAGCCAGTGTGGCATAGTGGTTAGAGTGTCAGACTATGACCTGGGAGACCAGGGTTCAAATCCCCACACAGCCACGAAGCTCACTGGGTGACCTTGGGCCACTCACTGCCTCTCAGCCTCAGAGGGAGGCAATGGTGAACCACCTCTGAATGTTGCTTACCACGAAAACCCTATTCATAGGGTCACCATAAGTCGGAATCGACTTGAAGACAGTACATTTTAATTTCCCTGGTGTAGAACTGCATTGCTATCAGCCACTGAAAGCAGCAGTTTCCCGAACACAGCAATTCCTTCAGTTCCCACATGGTGGGGTTAAACACCCAGGTAGTCAGCAAGTCTTTGATTTAAAGCACACTTTTGAATTTGCTACTTGCAGGCACAACTTTGAAAATCTACCTTCATCAAGTGTAAGCACTTAAGCAGCAATTTATTAGTTACCACTAGTGTACCATAATAAATCAGATGCCATTTCTGTCCTGATAAATGACAGGACCAAATATACCAACTACCACCTCTGCAGTTTGTGCATCTGCATAGCGGAGTCTGAAATTCAAAAACAAAACACACAGTTTTGAAAAGGAAGCCAACCAATTCTGAGGTGGCAATCAAGTCAGTAAATCCAGAAATGTGACTGAGTGAACAAGATACTGCTCCCATTACAAGGGATGAAAGGAGCATTAAGGGACATCAGTGGCCAGTCACAGCTGGATCACCCACCTGGATATCATTCCCAGCTACAACTGATAGTATCCTTCCAGGGACAGGCAGTACTAGAGAGGACTGCTCATCTCAAAACAGTTCATTCCATTTCATGCATCCACTTAATTATAACCCACAAATATTCAGAACAAACTATCAGCCAGAATCTTTTAAGATGACACCAGGCTCGCCAAGTCTTACCTTAGAATGAAAAACTAACATGGCTCTTTCTCACATTTTGTATTCCAGCTCTCAAGAGGTTTTCTAGAGATAATGTAGGTTCAAAGCAGTCAGCTCAAAATATCTGATTGTCATTTAGGTTGTGGAGGTCCAGGTATACTCTTTAGATCTTTTCAAACAGAAACCCCTCCACCATGTTGTTGGGGGGGTTTTTAAACAGGAAAATGGTTCAACAGAAATTTCATGTTTCACAATATATTGATGGGAGGAGGGAAGAGTATTCAAGAAAACCTGTCTATTGGATAGCTCAAGATTAAAATACGCTTTTATCAGTAGAGCAAAGAACACCTTGTTTCACATGCTCAAGTCTCCTTCACTGTGCGGCAACTATCAGCTTTGCTGAGCTTGACATCCTCTTCTGACTTTATGCCATATTCTCCCCCATCCCAGCCAATCACATGATCACAGGATGCATCAACATCTTTGCATGGAAATGTGTGCATGCAGCCTGCTGATACACAACAGAGAGTATCTGACCCTCTAAAACCAAATGCAGGGAGACACCATAAAGACAAACTATAGCTCTTTCCACATTAGGCTGGAATGATGGAGCAAGCAGGGGTCAATGAGCATCCTCTTCTAGGGTCAAATCAAGCCATCTGTGTCTTGTCTGGGGAAGGCTCACCTGTCCCTGAGCATGCGCCACAGAGCAAGGACCCCTGCTCTAAGGGTTAGGCAGCTCACTGCCACATCTAAACCCAGGAAATTCTCCTTCCATCAAGCAAATGCTGCATAAAAGACCATGGCACAGACAAAAGTGTATCTGCATGTATAGCAAAATGTGCTGACCATTTTGGGGGCAGTGAAGTTCTGAGATCTTCATCACACCACACTTATACAACTAGTTTTACAGACTTCCTACAGACTAGGAAGAGATCCTACCGCTGCCCAGTGGTCTGTTCTTTTATCTCTGTAAAAACTGTGACTCCTCCACTGTGTAGAAAGGTAGGGAGAATTTTTCACTCTTGAGCCACTGCAGTCCTGCTTGGCCCATTCTTTTTCAAGGTCGTCCTAGAGAGAGATACTTAAGATAAAATATTCACAAAAACCAAGAACTTGCTTGTAATGCACCTGTCTTTGCAAAGTTTTTACACCTACTGCTGTGGAAAAGTGGGAGAAGCTGTGAGTTTGTCAGTCACACCTGCACAGCACATGCCACTGACTAATGCTGCATCCACAACAGCCCCTGTGGCAGCATCATAGATGATACTGTAACAAAACACCGTGGAACTGTCCACCCATCCCCTCCATTGCTCATTTCCAACAGCAGCCTTCTCCAGCCTGGTGCCCTCTAGATGTTGCTGGGCTACAATACCCATCATCCCTGACCACTGGCCATGCTGGCTGGAGAGTATGGGAGGTGGAATCTATCTGGAGGGCCACAGGTTGCAGAAGGCTGCCCTACAGGATACAAGCTCCACTCAAAGACCAGTTTTGTAAAGTACCTCTGTCCTTTCATGGAGGAAGGAGTCTTGCTGAGATGTGCTTCGTCTGTCCAGCCATCTGTTTGTACTTCCAGACAGGAAGCCTTCACAGGCTCTCCTCTGGTCTTGTCTTTCTCTTGCTCCTTTCCCAAAAGGCAAGGTCCCCCTCGCTCTGGACTGGCGGCCCTTTTCAGAGTATGAACGTCTGAAGTCTGACATGGCGCTGGCCAAACCAGATGTGCTGCTGCTACCTTCAGCTCTGCTCTTGTCAAGAGAACTCCCACTTACACCAATTTGCTTCTTATTTACCCCACTCACGTTGAAAGTTGTGCGCCAGTCATCATCTGCACACACAGCTGTCTGCTGCTTCAGGCTCACACCCTTCCCTGAGACTCCACCTGTGAACACCTGGGAAGGATGAAGAACAGAGCTAGCCTCTGATTCCAAGTCCATTCGAACAAGAGTGCACACCTGTGCATTGTAACTAGCGGGTTTTGCACTTTGGCGCCTTAACGGGAGGCTCTCTCCTGGCCCTTCATCAATAATGAATGTTTTTTTCTGAGTGCTGACTGGATCGACAGGTGAATTCTTTGGTTTTTCTGCAGCTGGCCTTCCCCAGTGAGGGGGGCTGAACTTCACATCTCTGGCTTTTAAAGGATTCAGCTCCTGGCTGCAGCTCTCCAAGATCTCTCTCGTGCTTGCTTGGAATTCTGTTGCATAGATAACCTGCCCAGTGCAGGGATGATCCTGTCCTTGTGGATCTCTCCGCTTATAACCACAAGGCATTTTATCTGCAGAATTTCTTTTTTGTGCCAATTTCTCCCAAGAAAGCAAGCTGCTGTCTCCATGAAGACTACCTTCTCTCTTGCCTTGAACCACAGAGGCCTTCTTAGAATCTTCTGTATATTCTGCCATCAGTGCATCAATGTCAAGAACTCTTGATCTGTAATTCTCAGAAGACTTCTCTTTGGCCGTGCCACGGCTATGGTCGCTACACTTCTTTTGCCCTAGATGCTCACTGCCCTGCTGAAGAAGCCTAAAGTAGGAAGGAGACTTTGGCTCTGAGAGATGGGGAGGCTCAACTTCTGTAACTCTCGCTTTAGCATCTTCTAGTCGCTTCTCAAGAGACATCCATTTCTCATCTCTTACCTCAGTTAGTGGATGTTTAAACGTCCCTTTCTTTGGCAAATCTGAGGAGTCACCTTCTCCCCCTCTTTCAGCCCGATTCTTGTTAAGATGCCTATCCAGAGAGTCTTGTGCATCTGAAAAACTTTTACTATATTGCTGACATGAGGGATAGGATCTTCTGGAATTGCTAGCATTGGAAGTAACCGAAGCATCTTCAGCGAGTGAAGAAATGTGTTTGCTTTTGAGAGGATCAAATACTTTTCCAGGGATATTTTCATTTTCACCAGGAATCTGGTAAGTAACAGCAAAATAGGTTGCCTTTGGCTCAGAGGGAGAGAGGTGGTTCTTAAGATCAATATCTGGACTGCTGGGAGAGATAACGCTCCCTTCCCATGACTCTACTCTATCTCTGTGTTTTGGGCTTCTCTTCGCAATCGATTGATCATAAAGTTGCAAGGAGTCCCTTCTGTCCAGTGCTTTTGCACTCTCTTGGCCCAGCACCCCAACTTCCTCAAACCTGGCAGCATCATGAGGCAAGGTTTTCCTTCGCCATCTTTCTGAAGCTTTTGGAGTAGAAACATTACGGCCCCTTCTCCTGACTGCCTCTTCTGCACTGACCTGTTGAAATCGGTGTCCTTCAGCTCTGTGGCCCAAAACACGCCCTTCTTCTTGGGTGCCGTGTGCAGTCGGGCATGTCCTTAACCGTAATGCTTTAGAGTCTTCCTCCACATAAGTTCTCATAGGGTCTGCACTCTGGAGGGGAACCTTGCTGCTGAGCTTTTGCCACAGGTAAGGGGTAGTCCCACAAAGCAAAGACTGGCTCTCGTGCTCACTGGTAATGGGTGAAGTAATGTTCTGACCAACATTTGCACTGGCTTCAAGGTCATCTGTCCTGACTGGTCCTGCTTCAAAACTCTCAGGGAAGCATTTCAGCATTTTGGAACCTTCTATGTTACCAGCAAGGACAACTTCACTTTTTCTTTTTTCTATTCCTGAAGATAGTTCAGAGGCTTCATCATCTGTTCTCCCTGAATCCTTGTTTTCATTTGTGAAATATGAACCTTTTGCAGCTGCATGCTGCTGTCCAATCAGATTTTTATCTAACTCAGTTGCTTGCTCATGGAAAACATGCTGACCATAGGAGACATTGACTTCTTTCAAAGTAGTTGTCTGTGTGGCAATTTCTCCTGTATCTTTCATTTTGGAAACAAAGCAGTCATCTTTCCAGCCATCACCCTGAATGTCAAGGTCACATGGCCAAGAAGCACCCACAGCACTCCCAACAGTTTTTCTCCTTTCTTTCAAAAAATTCCTGCTTCGTAGGGTTACAGCCTTATCTTCAGGCACAGCTGCAATAGCCTCACTTTGCACCCTTTCGCCAACTGTCTGGAGAATTTCATATCTTGGCTCTATCCTTTGGTACATTAATGAGTCCTCAGTGGGTTTTTCACATTTCTCCTTTTTAGTTGGTATTTCCAGTGTCTGAGGAACTTTGACTTTGTTTAGAACTTTTGCATTTCTGTGTCTTTCTGTATCCACTGATACATCAGGCTGCCTGGTGGGCCCTCTCTTCGAGATTTTAGTTTCCCAACCTTTCTCCATCCATGATTCCCTGCAATGTCCCAACAGCCCCTCAGCAAGCTCATTCGTAGGCTGTAAGGTGGACTCAGCTTCAAAGTGATCAGCAGCTATATGGTGTCTTTCCACATTGTGCTCAAACATTGTTGCTCTGACAGTTTTAACAAGCGCATTTTCTACAGAAGACTTGGAATATGTTTTCATGTCATGCTCTGCAACCAAAGCAGGACTTTCACCCTGTAGAGTGATATTTTGCCTCTCTTTGGCAAAACTGCCATCCCTCTCAGGATGCCCATCCATAAGTGGCATTCTTATGGGCTGCTGTAGCTTCCAGGGAGTTGCAGCCACACAGGCTTCTCTAGAATCTGTTGCATGCAGGGGATGTGTCTCATCCTGAAACAAACAAGAACAACGAACAATTAAAAAGTGTTTTAGAGCACTTCTAAATGACATCTACCACATATATAGCATTTTTCTAGCAATATTTAAAAAATCATGAGAGTGATCTTGTAATATCCCTTGATTTAGCACTCCAACTCAGAGGCTTTGGGTTTAAAGGGGCTCACGGCATTAAAAAAAACAAGAACAACATCCCAACAAATAGCTTTTGGACTGAAAAGTTATAGCAGAAGTTAACATGCAGTGAAATGGAACTATATCCCTCGAATATAACTACTATATCACTCTGATTTGGAAGATGCATAGTTTCATCCTGGAAGATTCAACCTAGGGCAAATTCCTGCTGAGCCCAGTAGGGCCAATGCAAGCAGCATGGCTGACTTTGGCTTTTAAATGTGTTCTTAAATTTGTATATTTGTTTTTATGTTTTAATAGTTGTAAACCGCCCAGAGAGCTTCGACTATGGGGCGGTATACAAATGTAATAAATAAATATATAAAATAAATTTCCACAGTAAGCATCTTCCCATGCTCCTTGTTGCCAACACAGCACCATGTGAGCTTCTACACTGCCTGCCACAACTGGAGAGTAGGGTGCACTCTGAAACTAGAGTACTGATTGCTACTGCCTATCCTGTCAATGTCTGCTTGTCTGGTGCTGCTGGCTGAGTGGCTGTGTGCTCATGTCTTCTACCTCCAAACCACGCCCATGCCTAACCCATCCCACCTTTTAAGAGCTCTGTCTATACTCAATGATCCTAACTTCTTCCCTCCAATAACGACAGGCCCAAAGTAGCATTGGAAGGGGAATAAAGGCCCCTCCCTTGGGGAAGGAGCCATGGACTCAGAAGTGAAGAAACTTCAGGAGCACTTGCTAAAGGTAAAAATGTGGAAAGCTGATCTCAGTTATCATTACAAGGACATAATCTCTTCTCAAGCATTATAAACACCACATTGCATTTCTTCTTCCTCCCGTGACTACTGAAGACCTTCCTCTTCCAAGTGTTTTAAGTAGAGACCTTATCCCAGTCTGTGTCCACGTGGAATTGCTTTTTAATATGTAATGTTTTTAAAGTTTTTTTCAAAGATGTTTTTAAAGGTTTTTTTTAAAAAAGATGTTTTTAAGGATTTTTTGTTTTAATATGTTTTTTAAGGTTATTTTGTTTTAATGTATTTTAAAGTCTGTTTTTATGATGTTTTAGAGTTTTTGTAGTGCCTGTGCCATCCTGGGCTCCTATTGGAAGGAAGGGCGAGATATAAATCTAATAAATAAATAAATGATTGTTAACTTCTTGTTTTAAAAAGCCCCTTCCTTTTTATCCAATATTTGCTTTAAGAAAATATTAAACAACTCTATTAAACTGTTATTTTTCTTCATAGTAAAACTGAACAAAATTTCATAACTGAGTACAACACGAACCTGTCTGGAATCTGATAGAAATATACTAAGATATGGCAAACGTTAGCTAACTGCTATTTAAAAGCAAAATTATCAAGAACACCTTTATTTATACATAAAAATATACCTTTCCATGCTCCTTGTTGCCAACACAGCACCATGTACTGTACAGAAAAACATTTTGAAATATGTATCATTATGGCAAATTAAATGGGCTGGGAGATTACACAAAGCTCCCTACTCTCGCTGTGCTATGTTTAGAGAGAGTTAATTAATGGCATGACAATTAAAACAAACTAGCATAATTCACTGGAGAAAGAAGAGAGACAGAGAACACACTGGTACAAGACTACTTAAAAGGCGTTTTACTCTCTTATGCATAAAACAGCCATATGCACATAAGCCAAACATCCCTAAGAAATATGATTTCTCTGTGTTGCCTAATTCAGCAAAGGAATTAGCAAGCTAAACTAATTAGGATTAGGCCATTCTTAAAAACCACAAGGTCCATTTCTTGACTGGCCATACCATATGGCCAAGCAGGGCCCTACGTAATGCCTAAATAGACTTCTGTTTTGGAGAACCAAACTCTTACGAAGCTCTCTCACCTCTTGCACACCTCGCGTTTCACTAACAGACTTCATGTTCAATTCAGACTGTCTCTCAGGCTTCGTTTCCCCAGCAGTCTTGGGGTTGGAAAACCTGTTTGGAAAGATTCCACATAGTTAAAAAGGAAAAATGTGGTGAAAGTAACAAAATTTTCAGCCATTTGCTCCAACCGGTACATCAGACGTACAGGTAATCAGCACTTATTTTCTAACATACTTCCAGAAATTCAAAAGAAGCTTTTCATAAAGGTCACTGGAAAAATTAAATTTAATAGTAATACTTCTATACAGGCACACACGAAAAACTCTGATTCCAGTCTTACTGTTCTGCCATGACGAGGTGCTAATTGGTCTAACCCTGTCTGACCTCTGCAATGGATGTAATCAGGGCCCACTCTGGATCTAAACAGAGTTAGCGCAAGACATTGTGCCACCTGAGACTGTCTCAGTGGCCGCTTCTTTTCTCCCTTCTCTGGGGAACCTGATCCGCAGTGTCGGGGGCAGCCATGCGATGGCAGTGCAAGTGGGCAGGCAAGCAGGAGGGAGCGCTGGTAGCATCAGCCAGCTGGCGAACTGCAGCAGGCAGTCAGCCCTGTATCAGGAGATGGGACAGGCAGTCCACTACCTCTCCCCATCCAACACCTGAGCCATGAAGCTCATACGAAGAACACAGGAATACTGAATCAGACCCTTGGTCCATCTAGCTCAGTGCTGTGTACCCTGACTGGCAGAGGCTCTCTGGGGTTTCAGGCAAGGAACTCTCTCAGCCCTAACTGGAGATGCCAGTGGGGACTGAAGCTGGGACCTTCTGCATGCAAAGCAAATGCTCTTTCACTGAGCTATGGCCCTTTCCTCAAGTGACTCATGACAGGACTGGCCCAGAACCTCCTGCCACGCAGCCTTCTGCCTGGACCCACTTCCACCAGACCCTGCTCGAGTCCAGTAAACACACCGGATGTACCACCCATATGTTTCGTCTTGAGCGTCTCTGTGCTCAGATCCTTCTTGTACCAAGTGGCAAAATTGATTGGGCTCAAGCAGATACCTTTGTTAGTTCAGAATTGTCAAAGTGATCTTTCTTGCATCATGAATTTTGCATTATAAAAACAGTTGTTAATTTAAAAACCATTCCAAGAGCAGTTTAAAAAGAGACAACAGACTAAAAATAAATATTAATTTGAACTTGTGGAGATGACATCAAACTCTTTCATAACTTACAGTCTGGTCAAATCTGCAGAAAGAGGCCGTGACCGGAATGACTGGCGCAGGTTTCCTGGCCTGGCATCTGCATTTTCAGTAGTCAGTTCTTTGAGTCTCTGCTGGATGTTCAGAATTTTGTTTTCTTTCCCAGGACTTTCTGGGAGAGATTCAGCCCTCACCAGCGTTGTGCCATTTGCTAAAGCATCTGGGAAATTCACAGCTTTTTTAATACTGCCTTCCCTCAAGCTCTTGTTTTTGATGTCTGAGGCATTTGCAGAGTTTTCACTAAATGCACAAGTTCCCTTATGATTTAGTACCATCCTATCCTTAACAGATTGGCCTTTGCTACTGCATAGTTTTGTGCTTTTATCAGGAATTGCTGCAATATCCATTTCTCTCTCCTTTTGTTCATCTTGGCTTTTAAATCTCAACTCCCATAGGTATTTTCGGTCCTTTGCAGAGCCTTGACTCAAGCCTTTTGGAGTGTTCCGGCATAGAGACTCAACGACATTTGGAGAGGGATTCTGGATTTGCACAGTACTTTTGCTTTTAACACTCAGCGAGTCGGCAACCTGAGCGGCACTTTTCAAAGGTGACTTTGAAGAATCCACTCTGTTCAAACCTGCGGCTTCACTCTTGGTCCCCGTTTCAGATGGTCTGCCCATATTGCCAAAGCGAGCAATGAGGTTCCTGTCCTCGCTTTCAGATGGGCAAGATTTCCTTTGAACAGAAAAGTCTCGATTTTCAAATTTTGCTGTGAGATCCATGGACAGTGGCCGAGGTTTTCTAACCCATGATTTATCAGGAATAGGTTTTTCATCAGAAACATCAGACCCATGCTGCTTATAATCTTTTAACAATTCCAGGAAGATGGCAGACACTGGTCTCTGTTTTGGCCTCAGCTGAACCTCGCCAGCTAGACTGCTGCTCTGGTGCTTCTCAACAGCCCTTTCCTCAGCAGCACCTGAAATGCTCTCTTTTCTTTCCAGAGACCTGTGAGGGGTCCACGAGACTGGCTTGGGCTCTGAGGAAAAAGACAACTGCCTATGAATGACAGTCCCTTCAGGTTTTGAAGAAGGGAGCTGCCTCTCTTGGGCCTTTAAAGGGCTATAGTTTTTCTCAGGAGTTAACTTCATCCTGCTTCTCTCAGCACTTCTCGTTTCAAAAAGGATAACTGTATTAGCCTGCACACTGGAATAAACAGGCACATTTGTCACTAACTCACTAGTGTTTTTGCTCTCAATCAATTTTTGATCTACCAGAGGTGGAATGCTTCCACTTAAACACTTAGCATTTGTCATATCTTCAAAGTTTGGGGCCAATGCAGAGGGTTTGGGAGGGATGTTACCAGGTTTGACTGCTGGGATAGGAGGCTTCACCACTGCAAAAGTGTCCCAAGACCGCTCCCTTGAAAATGGTTTTGGAGCTAAGCGAGGCCTTGCAGCAGCTGGAGTCACAGTTGCTGGCCTCACAGGGTTGCTAGATTTGCTTCTTTCTTCCAGAATCTGTGGGGACACAGAACGTGGATGTTCATTGGGCTTGTTGCTTGTATCAGGAAGACAGCCAACAAAGGCGTGTTGCAGTGTTGCTTCGTTTGTGAGCTCACTTAGGTTGCTCAAGGACATTAGGGCAGAGCTGACTTCAACTTTTGTTGCCATCATGCTCATTAAACATCCAGGGGGATGACAAAGAACCCGTGAGGAAGAACGTGCTATAAAAAACAACATTAGGAGTTAATTCATGAGCAGAATAACCAGCTGGACATATTATGACCTATCAGAAGCATCAAGAATGGAATAGACGGCAAATCAATTCAACAAATGGAGATGAACAAGAGAACGTGGACGGCATGGACACAGAATGGGTTGGTGGTGACAGGATTCCAAGAATGGGTTTAATACCAGGTGTTACTTACATGGATTAATCTTTATTGAGAAATATTTTTGTGGGCAGCTATTGCCCACATAAATGATTTCCATGTGAAAAATGCAAGTTTCTCGGGGCAGATTCAGACAATCGGTACTCTCTTTTGCAAAAGCACTTCTTTAGTTGCACAAGTTGTCCCAACCCAGTCCCATTTTGCTACCTATTTCCACTTGATTCTCAGTGCACTGGGTTTTCATTATACCACAGCAAAAAAAATGGCTCTCTCAATTCAGGACCATGCAGGTTCAGAGGGGAACATATTCTTCTAATGAATTTGTTGTAGCAACTGGATTTATGTCCCAACTCTTTAACATCAAGCCTACAATACCTTTTCCAAAACCCATCCTTTGCACAAACCATACCTACCTTGGTCTCCCTGGCCCTTTTATAGCAGTGCCACTGGAAAAAGAGGGAAGCGGAATTTGGAGTCATTCTGTAGAGTGTCCTTTCCATGCATCACACAAAGAATGTCTGAAGAACAAAGAATGTTGCTATAATTCATTGGAGTGCTGCGCCTGTAAATAATAATAATAATAATAATTCTTTAAAAGGTAACATTCAGTAGTTTCAGCAAAATTAGAACAAACACACTCTAAGGCTCTGCAAGGAATGTTATCCAAAAGCTTTCTGAAACAAAGCTCTCAACAAAGCTATCTAATGGATATCTGGAGGTGCTATAAGCCAAAATATTACACTTTCCACTCATACGTCCATTAAACCTACCCAAGAATAGATCATATTTCATATGTCCCAAGCTAACAACTCAAACTGATTCGGTTCAAATACAGCCAAAAGTCTTTGCAGACCATGCACCAACAACTATGAGAATATTAAATAATCGTAAATGTAAACCATGGAGACTTAACAACAATATATTAATGAAAGAAGAAATCAAACAAGGGAATCAAGCATCATTTAGACCTATTTTCTCAGCAAAATGTATCACCTGAAGTGACCTGGTCGACTATTTGGGATGCAGCCGAAGCGTTCATCCTAATGCAAAAACTCTTCAGAGCTATATAAAAGATTTACTCAAAAGGAAAAAGACTTATTAAAAGGATTGGGGAAAAGGAATATGAGCATAGAAAAACACAAAAACCAGAAAACATGGACAACTGAACACTCCAAGACACTTTATCAAACAGCAGAGAAATCAGAATGCTATAAAAAGCAAATATGGTTTGAATACAATAAACCGTCCAAGCTACTGTCAAATTACCCAAAGGAAAAACAAGCCCAAACATTGATTCCATCAATTAAGTATAAAAATAGGACAGATAAATCTTCACAACAAAATTGCTGAACTATTCCAACAGTTTTAACAAGAGTTATACACTTCACAAAACCTGTCTGCAGAAAAAAATAGGAAAGATCTCCTCAGCTAGAACCTTGCCTAAAGTCTTAACTGAAGACTTTAAAAATGTAGAAACTTCCATAAATGAGGAAAAATACATAATTAAAAATGTAAAGAATAAAAGAGCACCTGTTCCAGATGATTTGACCAGTGAATTTTATACAGTATTTTTTCCAGACAGAATCATTCCAGTATATGCAGTAATGATAAATTAAGAGGACAATCAGAGGTCAACAGATTTAACAGAAGTTGAGGTGACTATCTTAACAGAAATTTATCATCTGTTACTGAAGCATGATTGTGAATCAGAACAGGTTAAGGACTACAGGTTGCATCGAATGCTAGTCCTACTCAGAGCAGACTCAGTCAAATTAATGGACCTAAATTAGCCATGTCCATTAATTTGACTGGGTCTACCCTGAGAAGGGCTAGCGTTGGCCACAACCCTATATTATTAAATGAGGTGCAAGGTATCAGAAATAAGATTCCTATGGAATATGGGAAAATCTGTAGAAAAGCTAAATTTTCATTAAATCAAGGCATACGAGAAAATTGCTTTAAAGTCAAGTTCCACTTGGGCATAACTCCTGCTGCAATCAATGCAATAAATAAGAATTATTCAAAAATGAGTTGGAGATGCCAAAAAAATCAGGAAGCTACTTTCATATGCAGTAGTAATGTTCTTCAGCATAGAAATACTGTTTTTTCCTTTTTATTTTTTTCTTGCAATTCTCAATAGTAAGTTTTTCTTTAAAAATTAATAATCAAAATCAAAGGTTAACACAATTTCAACAATGCAGAAGAACTGAACATAAATGAGAGACTGTATTTAAACACACTATTTGATTGCCAGAATCCGGTCATAATATGCTAAATTTGCAATGCTGATTTATGATAGACTTCAAACATTCTTAGAACATTGTAAACCTACAATTTACATTTGGCATCTGATGGTCAAATGTTAAATATTCAAACCAAGGAGAACTTCATTTTTCTCTTAATTCTTGCATAAGAGATAATCTTCCCTGGTTGAAATACATCTTTAATCCTAAAAAGTTCAGTTCGCTTTAAAAGCCTGAAATTTTATTCCATCCAGTACTGACTAGTGGGGAAGTAATTACTCAATAAACCCATGTACCAGTCCCAAATGTTTTAACATATGAATGATCTTTAAAAATATTTAACTAGTTGTGGTCTAGACTTATGGTATCCCCACAATATACCCTGTAGATGACAGTTTAGTATATTACATTCAAACAATGATAAACTAGAATATCTATTTACTATCTAGTCTGTCAACCAGTTTATACAATTTTCATCATATAACAAAGTAAGGGTTCGGATTAGAACCCCCCCTTTTTGTTATCATAAAGGATTGTGGTTTTCAATCTTGATTTCTTTCTTGTTCCTTATAAAATTCAGAATAAATTATTGCCATTTGCTCAATTGTTTACTTCAAATCCTAATTGGCAAGTGTTGAAATAAAAAATTAATCTAGTCATTTCCAAAGTTGGTCTGTGCAGCCACAGATACCATAAGCTTGACCAAACAGAGACCATGAAGAAAGAGGACACCTTTTCAAACTCACAATGTTCTTTGGCGTTTAAAAAGTGCTTGCAGTTTTGTCTTTGTTGCGCTGCAGCCAACTCAGAAGGGACAGGAAGGGGGGAGGCATGAGTTTCAGGCACCTCCGCAGCCAGAAGAAGCAGAGTTGGGGATTGTTGTGTCTGAGCAGGATCGTGCAGGAGGGGGGCAGCCTGCTCTCCAGCCAGTTCCCACGAGTAACGCCCTTTCCGAGGAGCTGAGCGCACCGCCCCCAGTTGATGCAGAGGACTTGTGGGGGGAAGCTTCAGAGACAGTGCCAGCTCCTCCCTTGCCAAGCAGTTCCCAGGAGGATTCCAGTGTGGCACCGCCCCCTGACCTCGAGCCCGTTGCTTGGGAGCAGGTGTCTTCAGATGAGCCGTTGGATGCGCGCCCCCTGTCTCCTCGTTCCCGTTGCCACGAGAAACGTACAGGGCAGAGACAGGAATTACGAAGGAGTCACAGATTATGTTCGAAAACATTTCCTATATAAGCCTGCAGCTCCCAGGGGGGGGGGTCGTTGAGTCAACTTCCTTCACACGCTGCAGAGCATGTCTAGAATATAGTTAGGGAATCTAGTGAGTTAGCGTAGGGTTTCCTATGAAGCGCAATGCCTTTGATGTATCCATTACTCTAATAAAACGAGATTTACTTGCACACACACTCCAGCCTCATTCTTTCGGCTCTGGATGGGACAGTCTTGTGCTTGTCCCTCTGCACACAATACACTGCTTAAGACATTTGTTCCTTAATCAGTTAGGGCACATGTGCTACTGGGAGCATCTTACACGCAAGGCCAAGCAGAGTGAAGCCGGGTCTCAAGCAGGTCTGGCACTCCCTATGAACTGTGCCCTTTGCCCTTGGTGAAGCAGACAGGCCCAAGGGATTAGCAAGTAGCCATGCAGAATGCCCCACCAAGGATCACTATTGCAGGAGTGGTTCTCAGGCAACAGCCACATACTGTTGATTCACTGCTCTGATTATTCTTAATTTTACAACCCTGTTCTTTAGATTTATAGCCTTGTAAAAAGAGAGCCTCACATTCTGAAGCACTAATCTATTCACAAGACAGCCTATTCACAAATGCCCTGTGGTAAACACTTGCCCAGTGAAATCAATGGCTTAAAAACATATTTATTTATTTATTTATTTATTACATTTATACCCCACCTTTCTTTTCATGATAGAAACCCAAGGTGGCTTACATATGGTTCCCAGGCGGTCTCCCATCCATGCACTGACCAGACCTGACCCTGCTTAGCTTCAGCAGGGAGCTGGTCTCATGTGCCTTCAGACATAGTCTGGGGTTTTTAACAACTATTCTGGTATGGCTATACAGTACAGGTAAAAAATTCTTGAATGTGTTCTCCATGAGGGCTGCTGCTCTGCCCTGAACCTGCTTTGTACATGCCTTCTGCCAGCGCAAGATGCTCTTATCCATGTAGCCACAAGGGTCATCCCAAAACATCTCTTGTGGATGCAAAGGGCACAACTCGGGTTCTGCGACGGTGCTGGCACTACGGGGCGGGTGGTTTGCTGAACAGCCGGCACCAGCCATCAAGGCCTCATCGCAGCGGGCAGCCTTCCCCTGCTTCTGGGCAGCCTGCCAGGAGCTCCCCCCGCCCCGTCGCCATCCGCCCAAGCGGCAGCGGAGGCCGGCACCTTGGCTCGCCTCGGCCTCCGACGGGAGCCAGAACGCTGCCAGGCACCCTTCCCCGGCCGCTTTCCAGCTGCCACCCAAGGGGCGAGTGGGGTGGGGTGGGGTGGGGTGACGGGAGGCGAAGGGGGGACGCTGCTGCTGCTGCCGCCGCCGCCTCCCTCTCTCCCTCGCCCAGGGCTGCGGCTCCTCGCGCCGCACCTCCTCCCCGCACAGGCGGCTGTAGACGGCCTCCAGGTCCGGCAGCTCAGTCAGGGCGCGGATCTGCTCCATAGAGAGCCCGGAGGAGGAGGAAGAAGGCGAAGGCCTGCCGCCGGCGGAGTCCGTTCCCCTCAGGCTCGGGGCCGCTGCTGGAGCCGCCATCTTAGCCTCGCGCCGCCCATGCTCACATGCATCACAGTCAAAAGAGACAGGTCAGAAGTGTACATTGGGGTGTGTGATGGATGGCTATCTTAATTAGAAACCTACTGCTGGCCAACCTAGCATTGAATGCCCTCCACAGCCGGCATTATCTGCCTAGTTAATGATTTTTCAACAATAAGAGCAGCCATTGTGGCAGAGAATACATGTTCATCTCTCTCTCTCTCAATCCATGGCTTAAGGACCCAAACACCACCAGTAGTGAAACAGCAGCACCGGTGGGTGATGATGATTGGTAATTAGCTGCCTCATACCCAACATTGTCCATTCTAAGAAACAACAACAACAATCACTGCAGGTTCAAAAGGTTCAATCTGCGATCTTGATTCAAAATGGCATCCAGTTGTATCCAAACATAGATGAAAGCCTGCTACCTTGATCTTAGGAACCATTATGCAAAATTTGGTTACAATATTTTATGTTGTGTCCAAATGCACAGTGAACAGACAAACAACGTTCCAAAATATATAGTAGATGCATGTGATTCAGGGAACTAAGTCAGGGGGCATTTGATTTCCAGCTGAAATACTATAGTAGGGTTTTCATATAGTAGGGTTTTCATGGTAAGCAGCATTCAGAGGTGGTTCACCATTGCCTTCCTCTGAGGCTGAGAGGCAGTGACTGGCCCAAGGTCACCCAGTGAGCTTCGTGGCTGTGTGGGGATTTGAACCCTGGTCTCCCAGGTCCTAGTCCAACATTCTAACCACTACGCCACATTGGTTCTCGGGGTAAATCCAACTGATGTATAAAAACAACCTGTGAGCCTTCTCCCTCACCACCATCTTTACCAGAGAACAAGATTACTGCCTTCTCATGCAGGAGAGCCAGCCATTTCTCTAACTGCTTGTCAAATGGATGTCATTAGCCATGGAGCCACATGTCTCCATGGCACCTTTAAACGCTAGCTCCTGAAGCCATAGCCACTTGGAAGAATGCTTTATGCAACTCAGTTCAACTAACTGTAAAATTAAAAACACCTGAATAACCTGCACAGAGTAACCCGCCTCATTCCAGGACAAAGAGCCAACTTGTACCTAAACACCAGCTAAAAGAAGCACATATATAGGACTGAGGTTAAAAGACTCCTCAGGTTAAACATTACAAAGTCATGAAATGCAAAGTTCAGCTCATCCTACCAGTAACAGGAAACCCTGCCACATAAATATATTTAAGTGGGCAACCAAAGAAGTATGACCACTAAAGAGCAGCTGTCATTTAGCAACATGGTATCCAAGAGGCAGATTATTAGTTAGGTGGAAGGATATGTTCAAAGACTTTTTCCAGACGACTTCCAAGCAATTACATTCCTAGAGGAAGGACATGGGATAGGCCTCTGTTTCAGCATTAGTCAGCCATCCTGCCATCCTTCAGAATAGCTGCATGGCCAAAACACAAATTACCTAGTTGTGTTAAAAAAAAAAGACCTCCTTCAAACACAGAATTCCCCCCCCCCCAATTTGAGGACTTTGTGAGCACCTGAATTAATCCAAAGGAAAATAATTACCTTTTAGCTGCCAACATAGTCATCAAGCTGGGGAAACACAACTAACAGCCCAGTAACGTGAAAGATGACTCCACCAGTGCACTGTGTAGGCTGCCGTATTCTGAAAGGATTAACCTCAACTCATTATTCCTGCTTACTCTTCCTTGTTTCCCATCATCCTTCCATTATAAAGCTTGACAACCTGCAGTTTCCTGCTGTTTCTTTCACAATACACAACACTTTTCTTCTCAAGTAAAGCAGGGGAAGAATGAAAATGTTTCCACTTATTTTCTGCAAACCTGTCTGACAAGCCTCACTAGTCTGGATTCAAGAAGCTGGGCCTTCCCCTCACTTAAAAAGGGATATATATATTTTTGTCGGATCCTAAGCATTCTCTTTCAGGTCTGATGGATAATATTAATTGATGCGGCATGCTGTCAGGGTTCTGGATCAATTATGCGCAGAGTCCGCAAATAAGTCTGCAAATAAGCCATACCAAAGATCTTGGGACCTGCTGTGCTCAGAGTGCTTGAATGGCATCCAAACCCAAAGACACACCTGCCACATTTTCAGCCAGGCCCCACAAGCACCAAGTAATCCCTAGAGCCTACACATTCTTCCACAGATCTCCCTGTTAAAGTTAGCCAAATGATCATCTATATCCGTCAAGGGCTCAAGGCAAGGAGTGCCAAAGTATATGACTGGGTAAAGCTCCCTAGATTCCAAGTGGCTTTCCCACTACCTGGTTTGCCTCAGAGTTGGGCTTGCGTGCTATCAGCTTTCCTATCTAGGATGAAACAAGTTCACATATCTACTAAACTAGAACTCCTCTGCAGGCCGTCTCCTATCTGAGAAGGAAATGTACTTCATTTTAGCTTCCTGGTCTCCTTCAGAGTCTCCTGCTTGGCCATGTAGCTCAGTGGGTAGAGCATCTGCCTTGCATGCAGAAGGTCCCAGGTTCAGTCTCCGACAGCATCTCCAGACAAGGCTGGGAGAGACTCAACACCAGTCAGTGTAGCCAATATGAGCTAGATAGACCAATGGTCTGACTCAGTACAAGCCGGCCTCCTGTGTTCCTATGTCTGCTGCCAGTATCTACATTATTTGCAGAGTGTTCCTTTCTGAACACAGAGCATTCTTGCCTACGCACTTCCCCTTTCGCAAAAAAAGTGTTCTTCCATCTGCCTTTTTCCTCTGTTATACACAGACTCCGTCTGACGATTCCTCCGCTTTCTCCCCTATAATCTGAACTCACGCCTGAATTGCATGGAGATACTCTGGAAAGAATTCAAAGTGACATCTGCAGCGGTTACTGTACTTGCATTCCCTGAACAACTCTACACTCCTTATTTAACCCTCTCCATTGAAGAGGCCTAACTGATGTGCCTGCAGCTCCACATTCCTGTTAGTTAATGTCTTTTTTGCGTCAGTCAACTTTCTGTGCTGCTTAAAATTATTTGGGTGCAGAGTCACAACTGCATTACATAAAGCAGACCATTTTCATCCTCTGAAAGCCATCAACTTCCAAAGCATCCGCCTATAGTTTACTCTTACTTCCTTACCATCAGAATTCCAAAGTTTTATGAAATATTTGCAGAGGTGCTACTCCCTAGCTTTGTATTTGGCACATTTTAGACTAGATAAAGAAAAGTACGAAGAAAGAAAAGGCCAGGGGGGGAAACAGTAAATAAAGAACTGAAAGGGGGGAGGGGGGAAGAGAAAATGTCACATTTTTAAAAAGCCAAAGAGGAGACACGGGCTTCTCAAGCCAGTCAAGGCCAATATCCACCACTGCCCAGAACTGTCTGGCATACATCGCAAATGATTTGCACTGGTTTTAAAACCTGGATATAGATCAGATATCCACCAAGGAGTGTCAACAGATGAGCTAAGCAGATTTTGGCAATTCACAACTGATCTTTCCCATTTTGGTAATCTACAGTTCAGCACGCACACACCCAAAAAATGCAGAAAAAAACCACTACACTCTTAACCCACATTACTTCTCCCTACTCATCGCAAAACCTGAAACAACTCAAAATGTGAAGCACCTAAACAAACAGAAATAGTAAACAAACCATAGAGAGAATACTCATTTAGCAAAAGACTGTGGCTAACAAGAATTTAGCCCTACCAGTTTCGCCCACAAGGATATTCAAAAACTGTTTCTGCAGAAACCTACGGCCAGGTCACCATCCAGCCCAGTGCTTTGTCTTCTGAGTATTGCCAGCCAGTCACCACAGGGAAACTTGTGAGCAGGACCAGACCATCCCTTTTGGTTTGTTCCAGCAACGGGGAGAAGCCATACTTGCACACCATACCTGAAATTCTAGGATCTGCATCCCAGACTGCAGGGCTTCATAGAGATCTAGCTGTTGCTACACAAGCACTGCAACTTTCAGTCTTCATGCATTAAACATGACACTTCAGTTTACCCCACAGCTGCA
Organism: Rhineura floridana; assembly: GCF_030035675.1. Taxonomy (NCBI): domain Eukaryota; kingdom Metazoa; phylum Chordata; class Lepidosauria; order Squamata; family Rhineuridae; genus Rhineura; species Rhineura floridana. Next base: position 2,263,256 of record NC_084498.1, read on the forward strand.
AACTACACTGTGTAGCAAAACATAAAGATCTTCAAAATGGTATTTGGATAAGCAGCTTATTGAACAGGTAAGAGTATTTAAATATTTGGGCACAGCTTTTGAATCTTTGAGGATATGGTCAGCTCAACAAGAATATGTTGTTTGCCACCCTGGCCTCCTACTGGGAGGAAGGGTGGGATAAAAATCTAATAAATGATTAAGTGGTAGAAAAAGATATGCAAGACTATCAAAACTCTGAAGCATTTTTCTCTAACAAAAGGCCATAACTTTATTTTTGCAGTGCTTGAAACATTTAAGGCTAAACCTTTACCTCAATTACTTTATGGGATTCAAATTAGGGCTGATGCTAATTTAAACTCCTGGGAAGTTGTGCAGCCTAAATTCTCTAGACAAACTTTCTCTGTACCAGGCTGTGTCTCAAATGCTGCTTTGCGATCTGAAGCTGGTCTCCTTTCCATTCTCACACAGGCCTGGCTGAGGACATGGAACTATTGGCTTCCACTGAATTTAGCCCATAATGGTTTCCTTTAGTTTTGCTTGGTTTGCAAGAAAGCAGCTGGCTGAAAGCTGTTAATTTAAGATTACACTTTTTTGACTTGTTACCGCAACAGTTGCTAAGATCAGGTTTGAACAAAGCAAAAGATGTATTGAGGCAAGGCCTGTTTGATACTGAACAATTAAGATAACTGAATCCTTGGTATGATTGTGTTCCAACTAGCCCTGTTGATACTGCAGCATCTTACCTACAGGACCTAACATTCCCAAAATACAGAACAGCCTTCTCAAGTGCACAACTAAATGCACAACTAAATGAGCTTCCTTCAGCAGTACTTAACAGTGGCTTTAAGAGAATTCCATTACAAAATCGGATATTCCTGTGTGAAGATGGCAGCACCAAAACTCTGGTTCATGTATAGCTGTTTTGTGCAGAGATTTGCATAGTTAATCACTCCATTATTATTGTTTCAGCCAGGGCGTTCAGCTAATTATCATGTGACTTTTCTCTTTTTGGATCAGAACAAGCTGGTTACTGTACCAAATTAGTACCAAATGCCATTAAAATAAGGGCCACCAGAATGCCCTGAGTTTCAAATTGGGTAATTTTAAAATCCTAATTGAGTTTGGTAATTTCATCTGCTCAGTAGAGTTCTTATGATTATATTTGTCACCCTGGGCTCCTACTGCGAGAAAGGGATGATATAAATCAAATAAATAAATAAATTTGTATTATGTTTCTATTTGTATGAAATAATTGGTGTTTTAATTTGCTTGGTAATTTTACCTCCTTAGTTGTTTATGTATGTTTGTATTTTATACTTAAATTGCAAAAGCCAGCAGCTGATGCAAATACAAATCTGTCTCAGGATTTCCTGTGAAAAAGAAATGACTGGGAAACTCAGGGTTGCTTTGTGCAAGAACTGCACTATGAGGCCACGCAGAGATTTTGCAAATTGGAAGCGATGCTTCATTTATTTTAGGTTCCTGATGTGCCACAAACGGCTAACACAAATGTATGTGGACAAATAGGCTACAAAGTATTTGTGAGTTAATATTCTTTGTCAACACTTGCAAGGTTGGTTAAAGTGCTTCAGCTGGTTAAAACAGCCTCATGACAACAGATATTCCACTGGGCTTAGCAGCTTTATGCCAGCACGGCATCATCAGCACTAGCAGCTTTAGCAGAATGAATGTATGACCCACAATGTCTAACCCTGAAAGCTGCCTGTGTAATCTGGGAAGATCAGAAATTGCACTGGGCTGAGGAGGGGCAAAACTCCCCCTCAAAAAATTCCCATGACCATCAAACAATGGCAGGAAATTATTATTTATATATACTTCAGCAATTTAAACTGCACTTGTAATAAGCAACAGTAAAAGGAGACAGGTCCATACCACAAGGTGTGTACAATCCAGATTCCAACAGCTGGGAGATGGATGGCTTGACTCGTAACTCTACTCTTCGGCACAGTGAGCAATTCAATGTTCAATACATGCACACAGATACCAAAGCATACGTTATATTCATACCAAGTCCTCACACAGATGTATATACCATTTTCACAATGTACCCGCCTCCATCAATTTTGCTAACAAATATGAAGCAATAAATGTTAGCAAAGATGGCATCCTAACTTAGCTTGTACAAAGCCAAATCTAGATGATCTAACAAAAACCAAAAGGGACAATGACTTGCAACTTTGTCTGACTGCACAAAAACCACATAAACCATAAATCCTGAATCAGTGGAAACAAAGAAAGCCAAGGATTTTCCCTGGCAGATTTCCCCAGTGCGATAGTCTACACGTGGGGGCCACCCACAGAAAAAGCCCTACTCTGCATACAATAAATAGACATCTGCACTATTGCAAGAAAGCAGCAAGGGAAAGGGCTACAGCTCAGCCGTAGCGCATCTGATCTGCATGCATAAGCTCCCATGTTTAACCCCTGGTATCTCCTCCCTAGACAACCTTGTGGTGTAGTGGTTAAGGTGTTGGACTACGACCTGGGAGACCAGGGTTTGAATCCCCACACAGCCACGAAGCTCACTGGGTGACCTTGGGCCAGTCACTGCCTCTCAGCCTCAGAGGGAGGCAATGGTAAACCCCCTCTGAAAGCTGCTTACCACGAAAACCCTGTTCGTAGGGTCGCCATAAGTCGGAATCGACTTGAAGGCAGTCCATGTTCCATTTATCTCCTCCCTAAAAGAAAAAGCTCCTCCCCAAAGCCCTGGAGAGCCATTGTCAATCAAAGTAGATCGTACTGAGCTAGGTGGACTAATGGTCAGACTCCGTATAAGGCAGCTTCCCATGGTCGTATGTTCCTAAGGCAACCTAAAGGGCTAAGTGTCATTTCCAACTGGGCTACTGAAAAGTCTGGCCAGACAAATAAGGGAGCTCTATCCTTCATGCAGCAAATTCCTTACAAACTAACCCCAATGCTGGATCCAGCTGCTTTGGTTAAAAGCCTGATGAAGAAAGACACCATATGACAGCTCGTCCAAAAATGCCCACAGTCAGACCTAATTGGACAGCATCCAGATTACTCTTGCCATGGTGATCTGCAGGCCTCTTTAATAAACTGCTGGCATTTTAGCCGTCTGAAATGTTCCTCAGGGTGGAAACTTTCAGTTTGTGTCAAACTTGTCTGACACAACTAGGCTTCGTTTAGAAGCACGTTGCCTCGATTCCCACATGCTTAAAAGCCACATGTGGGAAAATAGTGGTACCAGAAAAATATTGATTTCACTAGATCTTTTGTATGCAGAAACCCATTCTACAGCCTCGAGTCCTAAGGAAGAGCTGTGAATATAGAGATCACTTGTGGATTTAGAAGAAAAGAAAAAACCTTCAGTAAATGTTTAACAAAAGCATTGCAATGGTTGCAAGTTTTATTATAATGAAATGAGTCCATGTGATCAGGGAGATTTACAGCCTGGACATTGAAATCAGCAACTGGCAAGCTTGCCTCCAGGTATCAGTCACCATTAACTGGATTTCTTGGCTTAACACTGTATCTTTTAATACTCCTTTAGGAATTTTGAAACTACGTGGCAGGGTAAAACAAAGGCCCGTGTTATTTACTCACCAAAGAAGAAAACACAAAACAAGACATGTCTGTCCTTAATGGCATTTCAGAGACACAAAAAGGGACAAAGTTGCAGGATGTTGCCATGAGGCAAGAGTATAACCATAACAAACACCGAGCCAAATGTCAATTGCTGCTCTATTAAGGCTGCACAATCAGTGTAAATAAAGGCCGGTCCTCTCCCTTTAGCAAACAGGAGGGGAAACGGTGGTGGTTTCTGTCAGTATCAACAGGGGAGCAACACACCAGGAGGCAGTCTGTCTCACAAAATAATTTCTGAGAGAGTTGAAAGTTGTCTGAAAGAAGTTGAGTATCCCAGGCCTTTTGCCCCACTGTTGTTTCTGGTTAAGCAGATCTTGGAAACCAAAGTTGCAGAATGTTTTTATTAGAGGCAGAAAGGGGATGAGTGCAGAAATCTCCTCTTCAAATTGTTTCCAACACTCTTGGGAAAAACAACTGTTGTCTTCAGCCTCACCTCCTGCGCCTTGTTTACATGTCCAATGGATGAATCACTGTCAAAATAAGTTAAAAGAGCCGCCATGTCTGGCAAGATGTCAGGAGCTCTTGACTCACCTTCCCCATCCCAAGATAAATGTCTGAAAGCTCTGATGAGCAGAGTTCAGTTTGAAAATATGAAGCTGTTGTTATGTGCCTTCAAGTCGATTACGACTTATGGCGACCCTATGAATCAGTGACTTCCAAGAGCGTCTGTCATGAACCACCCTGTTCTGACCAGCAGTGGTTCGTCAATTCATCAGGAAGAGGGTCTTCCCCATCTCTGCTGCCCCCAATCCTTTTGTTACCAGCCAAAACAGTAACCTGCTCTCCAGCAACACTTTTTAACAAGAGATTGAACCTGGAACCTTCTGCATGAAAAAGCTCATGCTCTATCACTGATGTATAAGCTTCCTATAGATCTCGTTTGCACAGGTCTGCATCACCTTGGGATTCTTTGTTGCCAGTGACGTGGCATAGAATTTTTTCAAGATGCAAACAGAAGATTTTCCGGTGCAAGTGACCCGAATTTACATAGGAACAAATAACAGAAAATTTTCCAGTTCACTATTTTATGAAAAATCCAGATCAAGGCTTGTTGCAGATTCTTTCCTTATGTCCCAAGACAGCTAGCCCTCAACTCTTCCTAAAAAGCTATTTAAAAACAAACACTGTTCTATCTTATATAATAAATAATCTAAAAGGTCCCAATGAAAATAATTCAGTTGTTTTCTAAATGCGCTGAACATGCATAGCATCTTAAACTTGCAATAATGAAAGCTTTCACTCAGGAAATGAAGGTCAATGAAGGTCAAAGTTTTGTATTGTTAGAGGGCAGGGACACGGAAACGTAATTTCCAGTGGGGCAGGCTCTCAAGAGTTTAACAGAACAATACTTGTACGAGCAGCCAGTTTTTGCCACTATTTCCTCCTTTTTTGAAGGTTTTAAGACTAAACAAATTCTAGAAAAAAATAACCATACAGATATGTCTCCAACTCTGAGTTGAGCTCATTGATTCTGCTGAAAAAAATGATAAAATTGAAAAAATACTAGTCCAGTTCTCTCGTGCAGCTTCCTGAGGGCATCAAGCAAGGTTTGTATTTTTACATTAAGGCAACCATTTCAGGAGAATGCTCTAAACTGAAGCTCTTGGGGAGAACCACACAGAAATAGAATGGGAAAGAATTGTGACGTTTTAGCTTAATGCTGCTTCAGTGGGCAGAAGCAGAGCAAGACACATTAATGAATCCTATTCACCCTGAGACAGACAACCCTAACGGCTGCAAGGCTGCATCAATCAATTAAACACACCCCAACATTCTCTTCAGATAACATTGCCCTGATGCGGTTGAAATGCTTGTGGGTTAAGTGAAGTGGTCTCTTTTAACAGCACCATCTCTCTCTCTCTCTGGATTCCTTCCTCAAAACCCACCTTCCATGAAATCACTGCCTCAACCACAAATGACTCTTAAGCTCAACGACATGCAACTGTAGTGCTAACATCTGTCCCTGATTATGCTTTTCCTTCCCCTCTTATCAAAATTTAGACTAATCAAGAAAGGGGCCTGTGCTATGTAAGCGGGGGTGGTGGTGGATCACATTTACAGCTTGAACTCAACTAATATGCACGTTCTGGCATTGTTACAATTACCCCTTAATATACTGCCTAAGATCACAGAACAGAGCAAAGACAGTGTCACATAGGATACCATTATTCAGACAGGTTTCTATCAACAACTTCAGCGACATCTGCCAAAATAGGCAGGGCAGGCAACATTTACCGTTTCCATTAAAGCAAGCTTCCTAAAAGGCAGAGTTGCAGTGGAGGCTTGCCACCTTCTCTGTGTCATCATAGCACCCAACCAGCAGTATAGAAATAAAATTCAAGGTGGCACAAGACTTTTTGCTTCTTCTCGTAGGCAGACTGAACAGTTTGTGCAGAGCCCACAATCTTTGGTATCTACTCCATGGGAGGGGAGAGAATTATGAGCTGTGAACAAATGCAAGAAGACAGTCCAAGCCTTCCCAAGTGGAATTAATGAGACAAAACCAAGACAGACGAATGGCCTGGCAGCTTCAAGGTGCATCCTCACCCCAGAGTGGCAAGCAGATCGAAGGGTTTCCACACACAGGCACAATGGAGGCTTTATGGTGCTCACGTTTATAAATAGTCCACAGACCTTCAAATTAAAACAAACAGATATCTGATTGCGCACAACTGGGGTGGGGAAGGGGAGGGGAGAAAAAGATACAGAAAGGCCCAGTAACAATACATTTTTCTTGTTAAAAATGAAAGTACAAAAACCAGTCCACCTTAACAATTCTATAAAAGTTACTTATGAATCCTAATAGAATAGAAACTTTGCAACTGATTTATTTACATAAGGATTGCATATCCATGACCAAGGAGGTCATATGTACAACTCTCCAGACCTTCAAAGGGTAAGTAAGTCTAGTTCTTTCAAACCTATAAAAATTACATATACTATATTTTATTGGCAAGAACAGATTTCAATGATAACTAGCCTTAGAGAGGAGGAAAGGTTTTATCCCCCCTGGTGACACTGCATGCTCCTAGAGCTTTTTAATTACAACTTTGTTGTTATGTTCCTTCAAGTTGATTTTGACTTATGGCGACCCTATGAATCAGCGACCTCCAACAGCATCTCTCATGATCCACCCTGTTCAGATCTTGTAAGTTCAGGTCTGTGGCTTCCTTTATGGAATCAATCCATCTCTTGTTTGGCCTTCCTCTTTTTCTACTCCCTTCCGTTTTTCCCAGCATTATTGTCTTTTCTAGTGAATCATGTCTTCTCATTACATGTCCAAAATATGATAACCTCAGTTTCATCATTTTAGCTTCTAATGATAGTTCTGGTTTAATGTGTTCTAACACCCAATTATTTGTCTTTTTCGCAGTCCATGGTATGCGCAAAGCTCTCCTCCAACACCACATTTTAATTGAGTTGATTTTTCTCTTATCTGCTTTTTTCACCGTCCAACTTTCACATCCATACATAGAGATCGGGAATACCATGGTCTGAATGATCCTGACTTTAGCGTTCAGTGATACGTCTTTGCATTTGAGGACCTTTTCTAGTTCTCTCACAGCTGCCCTCCCCAGTCCTAGCCTTCTTCTGATTTCTTCACTATTGTCTCCATTTTGGTTAAGGACTGTGCCAAGGTATTGATAATCCTTGACAAATTCAATCTCCTTGTTGTCAACTTTAAAGTTACATAAAACTTCTGTTGTCATTACTTTAGTCTTCTTGATGTTCAGCTGTAGTCCTGCTTTTGTGCTTTCCTCTTTAACTTTTAACAGCATTCGTTTCAAATCATTACTGCTTTCTGCTAGTAGCGTGGTATCATCAGCATATCTTAAATTACTGATATTTCTCCCTCCAATTTTCACACCTCCTTCACCTTGGTCTAATCCCGCTTTCCATATGATATGTTCTGCATGTAGATTAAACAAGTAGGGTGATAAAATATACCTGTCTCACACCCTTTCCAATTGGGAACCAATTGGTTTCTCCATATTCTGTCCTTATAGTAGCCTCTTGTCCAGATATAGGTTGCGCATCAGGACAATCAGATGCTGTGGCACCCCCATTGTTTTTAAAGCATTCTTTAGTTTTTCATGATCTACACAGTCAAAGGCTTTGCTGTAATCTATAAAACTCAGGGTGATTTCCTTCTGTAATTCCTTGGTCCATTTCATTATCCAATGTATGTTTGCAAAATGACCTCTGGTACCTGTTCCCTTTCTAATCCAGCTTGGACATCTGGCATTTCTCGCTCAGTATATGGCAAGAGCCTTTGTTGTAGAATATTTAGCATTACTTTACTTGCATGGGATATTGAGGCAATAGTTCAATACTTACTGCATTCCCTGGGATCCCCTTTCTTTGGAATTGGGATGTATATTGAACACTTCTAGTCTGTGGGCCATTGTATAGTTTTTCATATTTGTTGACAAATGTTTGTCAAAATTTGGACAGATTCAGTCTCAGTTGCCTGTAGCAACTCTATCTGTTCTTGGTGATTTGTTTCTTCTAAGTATTTTAAGAGCAGGTTTCACCTCACATTCTAAAAGTTCTGGTTCTTCATCATACAGTTCCTCCATGAATGAATCTGTCATCCTTGCATCTCTTTTATAGAGTTCTTCAGTGTATTGCTTCCATCTTCCTTTTATTTTATCTCAGTCAGTCAGCGTGTTCCCCTGTTGAATATTCAACATCCCTATTCTTGGTTTGAATTTCCCTTTAATTTCTCTAATCTTTTGGAATAGGGCTCTTGTTCTACTCTTTTTGTTGTCCTCTTCTATTTTTATATAGTAAATATTGTAATAGTTCTCTTTGCCCTATGTACTAGTCGCTGTATTGTTGTATTTATAATTAAATTAAATAATTAAGGAAGGAGCGCCTCCAGTATCACCAAATATGCCGCCAAACAAGATCAGCCTCACAGGACCTTCTCTCGGTCCCACCGACTAAGACAACTAGGTTGGTGCGGACCAGGGAGAGGGCTTTTTCGATCGTGGCCCCCACCCTCTGGAACTTACTTCCCTTTGACCTTCGGCATGCCCCCTCCCTGTTGATTTTTCGCCGAGCCTTGAAGACCTGGCTCTTCAGGCAGGCCTATGGGATCTCTGGGGTGGGTTAGGTTTTACACTGTATCAGCGTAAGATGGTCTTTAGATGAGATGTTATGACATTAATAATGTGATGATTATGTATATAAGGAGATTGTATTTTATATTGTATTTTATATTGTACATCGCCCAGAGTGTCCGTTCAGTCGGACAGATGGGCGTCTGCTAAATAAAATTTTATTTATCATTTTATATTATATATATTATTATTATTGCAGTATTTTAATACTTTTTATATAACTGATTTATCTTATTTTCTTTTTAACTATTGGTTTTTAATCTGTTCTGTGTGTGCTCTTTTGATGTATATGCAAAAAGCCCGGTTAGCTATTGTGCAATAAACTGAATTGATAAAAATGACACAATACTAAGCCACATAGGACCGTTTCTAATTCTTCACTACCACACACACAGGATTTACATTTTTAATGCTATTAGATCTTCCTTCCAAAATAGTTGAGGGTACAACACTGAAGCGAAATGTAAGTTCTCTCTTATAGTTGTGGCCAAACAATGATCACAAATAATTAACACAACTTCCTTGTAGATCCATAGCAACCCCCAAATAAAATGGAGAACAAATCTTGTGGAGAGATGTTAGGGTCAGAGCTCTAATAATCAATATATTTCACCTGTTAGGCTATAACAGATTTTGCCTTATTTTAGCCCCGGAGGAGTGGGGAGGAGGAATAAAAGATACTGACATACCACAGGTACACATTTTTCTGTTCAGGAAATTCTTCCAATCATGCATATGAGTCTTCACAGATTAAAAGGGCTTCTTGGGACATGAGTGCAAAGAGCATGCAAAGGAACAGAGATAGTCCACAGACTGAACTACAGCATTAAGGCTTCAATATATACTTTCCTGTTCTTCTCTAAGGTGTGCCAGGATACCGAGAGGGGCAAGGTACACGCATGTTGCTCCCATGGCATCTGCCCATACACCCCAACCTGTTATCAGCAGTGCTACAGGGGGCAAGTGGCTAGCACTTGCAAAGGGAGCATGCCAAACAATTTACTGCACTCAAAGCCCTTGCACAATCACAGTCACCTGCTCCAGTACTCTCTGACGACAAATATAAGCATTTAGCAAAATCTGAAACCATCAGATCCCACCACAGGGATGCTTCCCCATCCACCGCACAGCTAGCTTCAACCACTTAGAAATTCACCTGAAAAAAGAAAGAACTAGTGGTACACATTGGAACCAATGACCTAGGGAGGTGGTGGGCTCTCCAACCGTGGAGGCCTTCAAGAGGCAGCTGGACAGCCACCTGTTGGGTATGCTTTAATTTGGTTTCCTGCATTGAGCAGTGGGTTGGACTTGATGGCCTTATAGTCCCCTTCCAACTCTACAATTCTAAGATTCTCACTACAAAGTCTGGCCCTCAGCAGTCATCAGTCAGCCTTATCATTAAAGTTGGGATCCAAACATTTTGGCTGGCCATGGCTGCATGCCAAACAATTGTGGTCTCCAGGATTCTGCCCATTATACCAAGGGGAGAATTTTGTCTCTGACTTTCTGCTGTACCTTCAAAATTCAGCACAAGGTTAGGATCAAGCAGCCTTTTCAAAGAAGCAACACAAATATAAGAATGCTTCCAAAACCATGAATACAATTTATAGGCAATGGGCAACAGAAATCTTTTCAAAAAGCTTTTAGAACTATGAAGAATGAGAATAAAACTTGGGGAAGAGTTCTTCCACAGGAATCCATTGAGCCAATACATTCAAAAGCATGCAACTCACTGAAGTCACTCAAGCATCTTCACTAAGGCTGCAAAGGGTATGCGCTGCTTCAAAGGCTTATAAAACCATCTGCAAGATGAGGCAGCTACAAGGAACTGATGCACTTCCAGAAGATGGCTGAAATGTCACCTTAGCCAAATTAGGATTCATGTCTATCTTAAAGTTTTTTTGAGAGGGAGGGAATGGGGATACTTTCCTGTGTTCTCTTTTCAGCATCTCTAGTGGCAAGACAGGTAAGCCACAAGCCACTTTACACTAAAATGGTTTTCTTTGGCAGCTTCATGCTAGAAATTCAGTTTAAAGTTCCAAATTACAGCACTTTTAAAGCATAATTGAAGCAAAATGGCATTTCACAAGTAACTTAAACCTAAGTGTGGAGAAGAAAGTCATGTCTCAGTCCTGACAACCTTTCAATCCAGTCGTAGATCAGCCTTCCCCAACCTGGTGCCCTCCAGAGGTTTTGGACTACAGCTTCCATTAGTGTCAGCTGGCACAGCCGTAGCCAAAAAGATCTGGGCACCTGATTTAGACAGTGACAAAGGTTAACATGAGATAAATATGAACAAATGAAGTAATATGGATGTAGGCTTTGTTTCTGTTGGAGGAGATTGTTCTGCTGGAACAAAACAAGAAGATTCCCACAAGATGTTTCTGTCACAATTCTTTACTGCCCTTACAGAAGGGGCACAAAGCACAGAAAATCCCCTCAGATTTTGCAACTCGCACATTATCCTATGTATCCATCCTCACCTCCAGTTCCCTCCTGCTCCTCTGTGTAGAATTTTAGATGGTAAGCCGCATGGGACAGGGATCTGCCTTTTGTTGTTACTCCGTAAAGTACTATGCACATAGACATGCTGTTTATCAGAAGTATTTATATATCACCTTTTATGAAAACACCTACAGCTGGTATAGCACAGTGGGGAGGAGAGCTTGGCTGGGAGTCCAGAGTCTGTGAGTTCAAATCCCTGTTCCTGCCTCCTGGGTGTCAAGGGCCACCTAAATATCACCCCCACAGTGAGTGGCTCAAGGGTTACGTGTCCTGCCACCTGTGCAGCCCTGGGCAAGCTGCATAGTCCCAAGGAGCCCAGTTGCCCCCCAGCTGGCAGTTGCGGACAAGGAAGGGGCTAGCTTGTGCAGCTGTGGCAAGCTGAGCAGGCCCTGGCCAGCTGGGGAGGACTAGCCTCAGAGGGAGGCAATGGGAAACCCCCTCTGAATACCGCTTACCATGAAATCACTATTCAGAGGGTCGCCCTAAGTCGGGATCGACTTGCAGGCAGTCCATTTCCATTTTCATGAAAACACCTAAACAAAACCCAATAAAATACACCACCACTATTAACCAGTCAGTACATATGTCATAAAACGTGGCTGCCATCAATAGCCAGCCAAACCATCAGTATACAGGTAGATTTTTAATACAGGTAGGTTTTTAGCATACGCAGAACGGTGCTCACCTTATTTCTGAGCGAGTGGGCACCACGAAGAAGGCCCTGCTCCTCCTGGTTGCTGCAAGATGAGTTTCTGCAGGCCGCAGTACAGCCAGGAGGGCTTCAGTGGATGACTGCAGTAACCAAGCAGGCCTATATGGATAAGGTGTCCTCTCAGATAAGGCCTTAGCTTCACACCAGGTTATAAATCAGTACCAAAACCTTAAACTTGGCCAGGCAACAAACTAGCAGCGAGTGCAGATCTTTTCATAATGATGTTACACGCCCACGGCCAGCAGCTCAGCTCAGGAACCTAGCTCTGCGCTAGCTGCAACTTCCATGCCAACCAGAATACAGCCCAATATACAACTGCATTGCAATAGTGGAAGCCTGAGATTACCAGTGCAAGGATCACTGTAGCAAGGTTATCCCTGTGAAGGAGCGCCCACACCGGGGACAGTAAAAGGCATTCCTGGCCACTTGGGCCTCCAGTGACAAAGACTGATGCAGGAGCATCCTCAAACTGCATCTGTTCCTTCAGAGGGAGTGCAACCCCATCCAGAACAGACTATTTGCCCAATTCCTGGACCCAGGAACTATCCATCTACATAGCCTCTGTCTTGCCAGGATTCAGTTTCAGGTTTTTGGCCTTCACCCAGTCCAACGCTGTGCCCAGACACTGATCCAAAACTTGCAAGATATAACAGAGAGACAGAGTTTAGTATTGGTAAGTACAACACCAAGCTCTAAATCCACTAATGACTGCTCCCAAAGCTATGTATGTAAAAGACTAATAGTGTCAAAGATTGGGATCAAAATAATCCCTGTGAACTTCTTGCAGCTGCATGCCCAGACATGCACCTTACCACCTCATAACCATGGCATACTACAGCATGACCTTTGGCTAGACACTCCGCCAAGTGTTCTCCTCAGATCCTTCTGAAGCACTTCATCGGCTGAAAAGCAGGGCTTTATTCTCCTGACAGTAGCTTCATTATTTCGCAATTAAGCAGTAACCCAAAAACACGAGGGAACCAGCTGAGAGACCACAGAAACAGAACTGAGCTGGACAATAGCTCCCTCCATTCTCTTGCAACACAATATTATATATATATATATATATATATATATATATATATATATATATATACACGTAATTGTGATTAACCAAACAGAGGTTTTTATTGTATTAACAAAACGTTTCAGCTTCCACCTTCATCAGCTGCCAACATACAGATGCTGTTACCAAGGTGGCAGTTATAGAGCTTTGAGGATGGAATGCTCAGAGGGGCTTCATTTGCAGAAGCTAAGTGATGCTGGTACTGTCCTCCAGGTTCAGGCCATGTGGTGCCAATGTGTCCAGAGAGTATATCCAAAAGTTCTCCCTTTTGGTCAATGCTGCTGGATCTGCTGGCATCTCTATAGCTATTATAGAAAAGTCCAACAGGCTGTGACCCTCAGTGTTGAAATGTTTTGCAACTGATTGCTCCACTTTTTTTTTGTTAAGATCACCGATTTGTGGTTTCTGAAGCATGTGCGTAGGTCAGTTGTGGTTTTTCCTACGTATTGGATATGATATAATATATATATTATAAGAGAGCCAGTGTGGTGTAGTGGTTAAGGTGTTGGACTACGACCTGGGAGACCAGGGTTCGAATCCCCACACAGCCATGAAGCTCACTGGGTGACCTTGGGCCAGTCACTGCCTCTCAGCCTTAGAGGAAGGCAATGGTAAACCCCCTCTGAATACCGCTTACCATGAAAACCCTATTCATAAGCTCACCATAAGTCAGAATTGACTAGAAGGCAGTCCATTTCATTTTTTTCATATATCCCTTTTGTTATATGTCTTGGGATGGTAAGTTAAACAATGTACTCTCTTCATAGTTTAAATCGCTCAACCAGAGAAATATATATTTCACTAGATGCCCACATGAAAAGAGTACATTTTTTTCTGCATAGCATATGTGACTTCCAAACTCATGAATCTGAATTACACTTTCGATTATAAATAGCTAACTCGCATAAAAACCTATGAAAATAAGAAGTAAACAGTAGTACGAACTCTTGAAACAGCTTTCTTCAAAGTGTACATTTTTTGGGAGGGGGCAGACAAACCACCACTTGCATGAATTTCTGTTTGGAAAGGAAAGATCTTGCATGTTGAGAACCCTTGCATTACATTACATCACACCATATCCAAAGGAGCCTTTCAGGCACTGTGAATACATTTTACATCAGCAATAATGTTTATCAACTCAGGGTCCAAACAAAATTGAAGAGAAAAGCTCAGCCCTGTTTACAAATCCAACGCACCACATACACAAACCAGCAGCCCATGCACAGGTTCCAGCCATCTAAACATTGCAGCTGTGATGAGAAGACCAAACAGGAAAGTCCCAACTAAGGCAACTGACACAGCCTCTTAAATGTCAGCGCTAGAAAATCTTGTTCCAAGATGACTTCTTAAAGAGCAGGAATACATTTAGGGGCTAGAGATACAAAGAGCTATGAGTGACAGTTATTTCTTTTGTAATACTGAATGTTGCTAAATTGTTTCTTTTTGTCCTTTTTGAATGCATTGGTTGTTTTGTAAACTGACTTCTTTCCCCGACCTCAATGTTTTGTATTTTGATATTTTGAATGTTCGTTGTATGCTGCTTTGAGCACAGCTCACTGTGGAAAGGCGGCATATAAATAAACTCAATCAATCAATCAATCAATCAAATGTCACTTCAGAATGGAAGCTCAATTGCCAGATCAATACTTTTGACAATAAGGGATTCTATCCTGCACGGGGGATTTGCCTGTGGAGGAAGATGAATACAGCTGGAAGAGCTATATACTTGGGACCACCTCAAAGTCCAAAATCTGTAAGCTTCAAATCAGCAAAAAGCACAGTGAGCTACTAAAAACAATCGGTGCAAGTTTAGGTCCAAGACTAATTCAATATTTTTATTTTATTATATGTCCACTGTCAAACTTTAGATTGTAAGTACCTTGGGCCAGGGACCACTCTCTCCCTCTCTGCTTATGTTTTGCTTATGGCACTCTAAGAATAATATGAAAGAGCATAAGAATCACCATGCTGGATCAGGTCAAAGGTCCACCTAGCCTGGTCAGTTGCCCATAGGAAGGCCACAAACAAGGAGGTAACTGGAATATCCATCCCCTAGGTTATCATACTTTGGGAACATCATGAGAAGACGCGATTCACTAGAAAATACAATAATGCTGGGAAAAACAGGAGTAGAAAAAGAGGAAGGCCAAACAAGAGATGGATTGATTCTATAAAGGAAGCCGCACACCTGAACTTACAAGATCTGAACAGGGTTCTAAATTGACTATTCTAAATGACTATTCCCTAGACCAGTTGGTCATGGAACCGACCAGAGGGACGGCAACCCTGGACTTAATCCTCAGTGGGGACCGGGACCTGGTGCAAGATGTAAGTGTTGTTGAACCGATTGGGAGCAGTGACCACAGTGGTATTAAATTAAACATACATGTAACTGGCCAATTGCCAAGAAAATCCAACACGGTCACATTTGACTTCAAAAGAGGAAACTTCACAAAAATGAGGGGATTGGTAAAAAGAAAGCTGAAAAACAAAGTCCAGAGGGTCACATCACTCGAAAATGCTTGGAAGTTGTTTAAAAACACTATATTAGAAGCTCAACTGGAGTGCATACCGCAGATCAGAAAAGGTACCGCCAGGGCCAAGAAGATGCCAGCATGGTTAATGAGCAAAGTCAAGGAAGCTCTTAGAGGCAAAAAGTCTTCCTTCAAAAAATGGAAGTCTTGTCCGAATGAAGAAAATAAAAAAGAACACAAACTCTGGCAAAAGAAATGCAAGAAGACAATAAGGGATGCTAAAAAAAGAATTTGAGGAGCACATTGCTAAGAACATAAAAACCAACAACAAAAAATTCTATAAATACATTCAAAGCAGGAGACCATCTAGGGAGACCATTGGACCCTTCGATGATAAGGGAGTCAAAGGTGTACTAAAGAACGATAAGGAGATTGCAGAGAAGCTAAAGGAATTCTTTGCATCTGTCTTCACAGTGGAAGATATAGGGCAGATCCCTGAACCTGAACTAACATTTGCAGGAAGGGATTCTGAGGAACTGAGACAAATAGTGGTAACGAGAGAGGAAGTTCTAAGTTTAATGGACAATATAAAAACTGACAAATCACCGGGCCCGGATGGCATCCACCCGAGAGTTCTCAAAGAACTCAAAGGTGAAATTGCTGATCTGCTAACTAAAATATGTAACTTGTCCCTTGGGTCCTCCTCCGTGCCTGAGGACTGGAAAGTGGCAAATGTAATGCCAATCTTCAAAAAGGGATCCAGAGGGGATCCCGGAAATTACAGGCCAGTTAGCTTAACTTCTGTCCCTGGAAAACTGGTAGAAAGTATTATTAAAGCTAGATTAACTAAGCACATAGAAGAACAAGCCTTGCTGAAGCAGAGCCAGCATGGCTTCTCCAAGGGAAAGTCCTGTCTCAGTAACCTATTAGAATTCTTTGAGAGTGTCAACAAGCATATAGATAGAGGTGATCCAGTGGACATAGTGTACTTAGACTTTCAAAAAGCGTTTGACAAGGTACCTCACCAAAGGCTTCTGAGGAAGCTTAGCAGTCATGGAATAAGAGGAGAGGTCCTCTTGTGGATAAGAAATTGGTTAAGAAGCAGAAAGCAGAGAGTAGGAATAAACGGACAGTTCTCCCAATGGAGGGCTGTAGAAAGTGGAGTCCCTCAAGGATCGGTACTGGGACCTGTACTTTTCAACTTGTTCATTAATGACCTAGAATTAGGAGTGAGCAGTGAAGTGGCCAAGTTTGCTGATGACACTAAATTGTTCAGGGTTGTTAAAACAAAAAGGGATTGCGAAGAGCTCCAAAAAGACCTCTCCAAACTGAGTGAATGGGCGGAAAAATGGCAAATGCAATTCAATATAAACAAGTGTAAAATTATGCATATTGGAGCAAAAAATCTGAAGTTCACATATACGCTCATGGGGTCTGAACTGGCGGTGACCGACCAGGAGAGAGACCTCGGGGTTGTAGTGGACAGCACGATGAAAATGTCGACCCAGTGTGCGGCAGCTGTGAAGAAGGCAAATTCCATGCTAGCGATAATTAGGAAAGGTATTGAAAATAAATCAGCCGATATAATGCCGTTGTATAAATCTTTGGTGCGGCCGCATTTGGAATACTGTGTACAGTTTTGGTCGCCTCATCTCAAAAAGGATATTCTAGAGTTGGAAAAGGTTCAGAAGAGGGCAACCAGAATGATCAAGGGGATGGAGCGACTCCCTTACGAGGAAAGGTTGCAGCATTTGGGGCTTTTTAGTTTAGAGAAAAGGCGGGTCAGAGGAGACATGATAGAAGTGTATAAAATTATGCATGGCATTGAGAAAGTGGATAGAGAAAAGTTCTTCTCCCTCTCTCATAATACTAGAACTCGTGGACATTCAAAGAAGCTGAATGTTGGAAGATTCAGGACAGACAAAAGGAAGTACTTCTTTACTCAGCGCATAGTTAAACTATGGAATTTGCTCCCACAAGATGCAGTAATGGCCACCAGCTTGGACGGCTTTAAAAGAAGATTAGACAAATTCATGGAGGACAGGGCTATCAATGGCTACTAGCCATGATGGCTGTGCTCTGCCACCCTAGTCAGAGGCAGCATGCTTCTGAAAACCAGTTGCCAGAAGCCTCAGGAGGGGAGAGTGTTCTTGCACTCGGGTCCTGCTTGAGGGCTTCCCCCAGGCACCTGGTTGGCCACTGTGAGAACAGGATGCTGGACTAGATGGGCCACTGGCCTGATCCAGCAGGCTCTTCTTATGTTCTTATGTTCTTAAGTCGTAGTCGACTTGGAGGCACATAACAACAAACTTATCTCTGCCAGAAATCAGAACCGAAAGGTCTTTTTTTAAGGTAAAAAACCCCAAACAGCTCAACTTGTATCTTTTTTCATTTGTTATGACAACATGCTCCAAGATACAAGGGATTTACCCAATTTGTCACATTCCCAGCCAATGTCAACAATGTCTTCCCCTTGTTACAGGCAGTTTCCACAGTGCCATCTCCATACAACTGGAGGTTGTGCTGGTACACCACTGAAGTGCAAAATTTTCTAAAATTACCAGTCCCTGGATAATTGCAAACTCCCTAACTGGTTTGACTAGAAAAACTGGCTTGTCTTTTTCTTGTGCCCTGATTTTGGGCTGTTCAGTTTAACAGGTGATTTAACACCATTCCGGTAAGTAAATTACTATTTATGTAGCCAAATCAATGTACAGAGAAACAGAGTTCCCAGACAAACAAAGTTTACATACTGTATAGGATGAAGCTTGTCTTAATGCACAAGGGGATCAAGATGTACGCAGATGGGCAAAAGCAATTAGGATGGTTTGAAAAGTCAGGGGGAAACTTCTTCATGCATCTCATTTTAATATCTGGAGGGAACCAGGCTGGTGAAGTCTGCACTACTGATAGTGCGTATGTGAAATTATTACAGCGACTGAACTATCCTTATCAAGGAAATAACACTCATCTGTAGATAGCCAATTAACATTAGCAAAAGCTGGCAGGAACACAAAACACCAATTCTAGCCAGGTAAGGAAGGTCCTCTTCATTAGCAACCCCGTTTTCTGCCATGATCAAGTACTAGAACAGTCACTACAAATGCATTTTCATTCATGTAACAAACTGAAGAGATCCAAGAAAAATCATCCCCTTCTCACCCCAAAAAGCTAGGACTGCTGGAAGTATTATTATTGGTTGCACCAGCAGTCTAACCGCACACATTTATCAACAGTACAAGTTAACCATTTCCCCACACACATACTTTATCCTCATAATATAAAGAATGTGCATTCTGATCAAGCTGATGCTTTGTGACATTTCAAATTACCCCCCCCATTTATTACCTGCCCTTCACCCAAAGGTCCCAGGGTGGGTTACAACAATGTTAAAATATAACATTAAAACAATTTAAAAACAACCTAAAATCCAAAATAGGGCAGGTCCTAAAAATACATTGTCTCAGGTGTCAAAGACCAAAGTAAAGAGGTGCGTCTTCAGCATTCACCTAAAACCGTACACCGAAGTTGTCATGCATTTTGTTGGGGAGGGAGTTCCACAACTTCGGGGCCGCCAGAGAGAAGGCCCTCTCCTGGACCACCCCCTCCTGAGCTTGAGAGGGTGGCAAAACTACCAAAAGGGCCCCCTCTCCTATCTTCAGCACCCAAGAGAGTCTGTAGGGAAGGAGGAGTCTTCTTGTCTGTTGTCTTTTCATCAAATTACTAGACCCAGAATGCCAGCGAAACAGTGAGCCCAGTGAGCCTCACAGCCCAAAGGTCTGCTTTGTAATGCAAAAAACAAATAGGACCAGCAAGGAAGGAGAGAGAGCTCTTTATATAAGGGGCCAGTGTGACTGCACAAGCAACTGAAGCAATTACTTGGGGCACCAATGAAGCAGTCACATGGTCCAAGAACAACCCAGGAAGTCCTGTAACCTTGTCTCTATTTTCTCAGGCACTCTCTTAAATCACTGAGATTTAACTGAGGCTGCAGTCCTAAACATACTTTCCCACCACTCAGTGGGACTTGTTTCTGAGAAAAGATGCATAGGACTGCACAGCCAGTGCCTCTGTTCTACTACTGACTCTGCTTGCCTCCACTTCCTTCCTTTTCCACTTGCATCTGGTTACTTAGATTGTTAAGCCTGCAGGCACAGTCTTGTAATAGTCCAACCTAATCGCTGCTACTCGTTTCCAACAGGATGAGAAAAATCAAGTCCTGACAACATATCTGGTATAGGCAGGTAAGAAGGCGACATCCTTTCGCCAATGGAGCCACTAGCTCACCTTTTTCGGAGCCCCTAGCTATTCCCCCACCCCCACTGCCACCTTTGGCCTGGCACAGGTGCTTGTCACCTCTGATGCTACATAGGCTACTTGATCCCCAGGATGTTTAGGTCTTTGTACAACACTCCATTCACTGGGCTCCATGGTCCCCTCTGCTCTGCTCTCTTCTTCAGACACTGGCTGGGGGCTCTTATTGGCAAGGTGAGCCGCATCATCATGCCAACCACCCTCAACAGTGTAGGGTGGCGGATCAATTCAGCCAGAGTTTTCCAGTGTAAGATGCATAAACTCTAGTCTCCCCTCCTGGTGCTCTGGTTATGCAGAAGACAAGGCAGACAAGGCTACCACATTCACGGCAGTGGAGGAAGAAGAATACATTTGAGGAACTGAGTCAGGTAGACTGGAGGATGGGAGTGAATAAAGTTTCTTTTTTTATTTAATGTTATAAGGCATTTATGCCTTGCCATTCTAGCTACAATGGCTCCCAGAGTGGCTTAAAATATCTGTAGTAAAGACAGGCCCTGCCTTTAGGGGGACAGGCAGGTATGAAGGCTGCATTTTAACATCTACAAAAAGACCTTGGACAGCTCCTTGGAGGTTTGGACTAAAACCTAGAGTGGATTCCACTGCCCCACTGACACAGAGCCACTAGCTGCCACTGAAGAAGATATGACACGAGAAAAAAAAGAAAGGACAGAAAAGCAAACTCAAGCACAAGTTCTTAAAGGTACAGTTGTTTTTTGTAGTTCTGTTGATGCAGATTCTGGCTGTCTAGGAGAGCAGCAACTGCTCAGAAGCACTCTTCCTCCCTAGATCAGATCCTGGAGTAGAGCAGGTGACCCTGTCTGGGCAATGTTATTTGCAGAGTGGGGAGAACTACAGTTTTGCTGGTCAACAGTGCCCCTCAGAAAGGGTTCACCAGAGCCCTGTCCACTTATTTTAGTTGGGCACTGGGTCAAATCCTTTCCCCCTCTCTGTATGTTTTAGCACTGGATTAATGAGTTTCTGCAATGGAATCCGGCCATCTGGGTCCTAGACATTCTTATCAATGAATTGTAAGTGCAGCGTCCTTCTTTGGCTGAAAAGAAGGGCTGGAAGGAAATGTGAGGATTTAGTCCTGCCCTGTCCTCCCCTCCCTTCCTTTATTTCACATTTATTATTCAGCACTTTGCTTTAGCACTTAAGAAATAATATTTACTATAATTGTAGATACAACAAAGAAAGCTGAGACAACACAGCAAGAGATCCTGAGAGCACCTCTAGAATTATGGTGCAGTTGCTTGGGGCAGAAGAACTTCCTCATTCAGAGCTGTGATTTTTTTTTAAAAGGAGCTTTGCCTAAAGCAGCCAATAGTATTTAATCATTGCCATGGAAACATCTGCCATCTTTTTTCTCACCATGAAATTTTCTCATAATAATCACTAAGAAAAAGTCATTTATAATAGATCGATAACCATATACCGCAATCCCTGAATGGTGATGCCAACTTCACTTAATTATTACATTCTCTGAATTAACTTGAACAGATTTGTATAATTCAAAGCACATGGAAGAGAGAGGCTCGAGATCATCCACACATTAAATCACCACTAGAGATGCTGGGGTTGGGGCATCAAACCTGAAAGATTATGAAGTCAATACCACATGATACACATATTAAATTTGCATCCTGCCATCTGCCAAAGACTTTCCTAATCCTGCTTTAAATGCAGAAGATGCAAACCTTTCTACAAACTCGACGTCAAGAGAGCACTTGTTCTTCCAGATGAAATTGCTCAGTTTATCACACCATAGGCAAGGTGTCCCCAATGGATTTGCAGAGATGATATCTGGCTAAAACTGAAGATGTCATACAAAAAGGTCATAAAGCCAGTTTTGTTTAATCTGCACATTCAGAACACTTATAGCACAGTAGAGTAGCCAGTCATTTTAATAATTGTTTTGTAGTGCCTTTAATGGTTTTTCATGTTTTCATATTGCTGTACACAGCCCAAATACTTTATGAGAGAGTGGTATATAAATAGTTTTGTGAATAAATAAATAAATACACTGACATCACACAAGACTATCTTGCTGTGTTAGACTGGACATGCTGTAATATGGATGTTTTGGTTAACAATGCTCAAAACCAGAGCACATGCCACATTGCTGCTCAAAAGACTATTTAACTATTTGACAGTTCTAATACAACAAATGTAATTGAGCATCATATCTATAGTACTTCCACAGTCCAAGTTTACAAGTCACGGCAATTAGGCAGGTCTTGAAAGAACGGGAAACAGAATCCCCAATGCCAGCAACCCTAATCCTTGAGGGCACATCTTCTGACAGGACAGAGCAGAAGGAGGCTTTGCAATACAGGATTCACTATGATTCCAAGATGAGGCTGCTGAAACAAGCAAGCTTTAACAGTCAGTAAAACGGAACTGGAGCATTCTGTCCCATTTGCTAAGCAAAAGGTACTTTTGTAGCTGCCACAAAGCAAAGTTTCCACAGCTGGAGCTAAGCAAAAACAGAACTGGGCTGCCTATGTACAAAGGCAAACAATTGTTTTCCTAACTACTATGTGAGGTATGTCATTAACATTGCCATTTTATAGATAGGACAACTGATACTTTGCCATGGAGATAATATCAGATACAAAAGAACAGCATTAGCAAGGAGAAAACTAGGCTACAATCCTCGTTCTCCTTGACACGTCAGCTTCCTATGTGCAGGGAGAAAGGGGCTCATTTAAACATACGAAACATTTCATGACACCAGAAGTCTGGTGAAGTACAGTCCATAACAATGACTCAGTGAATCAATGTGGAGAAAGGATTTGAACATCAGGTGCCAAATTCAACATGCCATTCACAAAACCAAGCTGACTCTGGCAACAGCTTTCTGTTGTTGTTGTTATGTGCCTCCAAGTCGACTGCAACTTATGGCAACCCTATGAATCAGCAACTTCCAAGAGCATCTGTCATGAACCACCCTGTGCAGATCTTGTAAGTTCAAACAGCTTTCTAGTCAATGTTATTTCTAAACTGTCAGGTTATAGTCAGAGACAGGAGAACACCACACCATAATATAAACCTATGTATCTATGTACTAAGATTAATGCCACGTACGGGACCCTGGTCTCCCTCACATGTTTTAGACTACAGCTCTTGTCAATCTCAGCATCATTTGGCCATGCTAGCTGGAGCTGATGGGAGTTGTTGTCCAAAGCATGTGGAGGGGACCAGGTTGACAAATCTGCCCTAATCCAAAACATATTGTCTTCAAAGAAGTTCAGCTGAAATAAAGAGGAAAGGAAGTCTAAAGAGTACATAATTTAGCTACAATATTACAGCTACATTTATCAAACATACTCCTACATGCATCCCGTATCAAAAAATTTACAGAAGTATTAACTGATCATTATTGTAAATGTCAGCTACCTTGCTTTTAAATGATAAATGAATAAATTAACAGATTCAAATACTTGCTATGTCAAAAGCTAAAAACGTTTTCCCACTCACACAACCACTACATTTCATAACCAAATCAAATCATGCTTTCAAATCTTTTTTAAACACTTTGCCTGCATCAAAAAATAAACCCAGATATCAGCATAGGACACACCATAACAAGGGATCTCCCCCATTAAATTCTTTTGAAATATCAGCTTCTAATCTGCAATTCAAAATTTAGATTGATATTTCCAGTCCCTGGTTCTTTAAATACCTCTGGGAAGATGCACGTGACCTCAAGAATCCCCCTCATGTACCCACTAATGAGTACAACAAATTAGGAGACCTGAACCAATTAGAACAACATACTAGGGTAAATCTAATATAAGATTTTATCTTTATATCAGCAATAAAGCATATTTTAGAAATACAACATTTGAATCTAGATTAAAAAGCTGAGCTAGGAGATGCTTCTATGAAGATCAATTGTAAAGAATTATATAAGAACAGAATGCTGTCATCTATTATCACCACTTTATAGTTTACAAAGGCACAGCACAATTTTCTCCAACTCTTTCCCCCCCCCCATGCATGCACTCTATTTACTATATACAGGAAATAAATGAATAATCTCTGAAGGAGAGAGAGGACAAGCAGTGACATTAACTTAGCCATGCGAAGCATAATCATATCAAATGCAGTAAGCCAAATTACGGATGTCAGAATCACTTAATTATCCCATGAGGCTTTAATGAGTCTTAAATACCGCACAGAAGGAAACAACTCTAGAAATAGAATAGCATGTGGGGTTTTTTTTAAAGGTAGGTATGAGCAAGACTAGCTGTTTGTTTTTGTTTTTAGTAAAGGCAACCCAATTTTGGAACAATGCAAGCAAAGCTGCCTGGGCAATAAAAAAACCCAGCTCAGTCCTTTGTCCTGCTGACAGCTAGCTAATGAGAGAGGGAAATGGTTTGTGGAAAGCCTGAGACATGGGGCCAGCAGGAAACCTCGATCTGGCTCCAGCTCTTGTTGCTTTTTTCCCTTGCAACTTTGGCCTTTAATCCTATCAAAAGGGTCTGCCTTAATCGGTGCTAAAACGTGACACCCTATTACACACAGGGCAAAAGAAGGGAGGAGAGAAATGAAAAATCTCTCCAGGGAGTTTTGGAAGCCAACGAGGAGGCCCCCTTTCCTTCTTCCAAGCCTGCCATGAGGATCCTTCTCCTCACATCACCCAACTCTTCCACGTTGATCTTTTGCAATCCCCTGCGCGATAAAAAAGCAAAGCAGGCAGGACCCACCGATCTCTTTGCACGGATGAAGAGTTTTGCATGCAAGGGCAGGCTCTCTCCTCCTCCCCAAGCTGAGGCAGCAGCGCTGAAAAGCAAAAGAGCAGAGCTAGGGTAGGGGGTACGCCAGGCAGGATGGGCTGTTGCCAGGCAGGGAAGGAGTGAGGGAGAGGCTCGGTGTCAGGAGGAATTTGGGAACAGATCCTTCCTTTGGGAAAACGTGTGCACTGCACACCCACACCCACCCAAGATGGAAAAGGAAAACGGAGGAAGGAAGCAGGACGGGGGGGGGATGCCACAGAGAGAAGGCGGGCTAAGGAGGAGAAGAGTTGCAAAGGGGGAGAAGGGTTTGCATGGGGGTGGGAGCGCGTCCCACAGATGTGCAGAAGCTGCACTAGAGAATGAGAGGAAAAGTGGGAGGGGAGAGGAGACTAAAGAGGGAGAGATGGGGAGGCGAGGCAAGGCAAGTCTTGCAGGTGCAAGGAAGGGAAAGGAGGGAATTTACGGGGGGGGGATGAGAAAGCCACAAGAGAGAGATATTGGGAGGGGGGCGTGGAAATGGGAACGGGCAGGAGAGGGAGTTCCTTTGGGAGAGGCTGTCCCATAAACACAAGGAAACCGGCTGGGGGGCCAAAGAATTCCTCTGAGAAAAAGCCATTATTGGGGGGTGGGAGAAGGGGGCGCCCCCCAACTAGGGGGAAATGGGGTTCTAACTTGAGGGAGAAACGAGGCACGGGCTTCTACTCTTTTGGGAGGGGGCTGGCCCCGCAGCTGTGGGTGATAAAACAGATGCGAGGAGTGGGACGCAGGGAGCGGGCCCGAAGGAAACCGGGAGGGGGGCAATAACGGTGTCTGGGGGGGAGGATGAGGGGGCAATGTGGGGAGGGGTCCTGTAGGTGGGGAAAAACGGGGAGGAGCATTTTTAGGAGGGTTGGGGTTTGTCAGGAATTTGGGGAGGGGCCCCCAGCGGACGGAAGGGGGGAAGCAGCCAGGTGGAAAGGGGGAGGGGCCAGGCAGACCATCCGTAGTCCTCACCTGGGTCCGGCAGCGGTCGCGGCGGGGAGCGAGTGCGTGTGTGCGCGCGCGCGCTGTCCTACCTACGGCGCAGCCGAGCTTGCTTTCCCTGCGATCGAGGGGGCGTGGCCCTCACCTAGGCAAGCCGAAAGGGAAGGAGAGAGGGCGGGGAGCGAAAGGGGCGTGGCCTGCGCACCCCAACACACTTGTCGGCCTCGCGGAGGGAGGTGGAGCTGAAGGAAGCGCCTCTGTTGCCACGGCGACCGCGCGCCCTAGGCAGCCAAGAAGGGCTGAGACCGAGAGGGAGGGAGGGAGAGGAGAGACTGGGGCGGAGCTTGTGCGGGGGGAAAGGCGGAGCTGCGGCAGCGACGAAGAAAAGGCGGGAATGGTTGGTTGTGGCCCCGCTAGTTCGAGGCTCGCCGTGGGGTTGCCTCAGGCGGTTGGCCCACAATCCAGCCTTAAATATTACACTGAAATTTAATTGTATTAAACGTTTAATACTGTGATTATGAAAACAAAACTGATGTGTATGTAACACTAGTTACATTGGGGTTTTAAAAAAAATTATAGGTCCCCCCCCAACCCTCTTTCTTTCTTCATTAAATTTATACGCGGCCCTTTTTCCTAGTAGGAGACCAGGGCGGCAAACAGAAACACTAAAAACACTCTAAAACATCATAAAAACAAACTTTAGAATATATTAAAACAAAACCTCTTTAAAAACATATTGAAACATCTTTAAAAACATCTTTATAGAAAAAGGTTTAAAAACATCTTAAAAAGCATTTCCAACACAGCCACAGACTGGGATAAAGTCTCTACTTAAAAGGCTTCAGAGAAACACCACAAAATATTATTTTGGTCCCATAAGGGCCAACAAGAAGTCGTGTGGGACCTTAATAACATTTGTTATGACATGAGGTCCTGATATATATGTTAAGGTGCCACAAGACGCTCTTGATTTTGCTGCAGCAAAAGATGCAACACAGCTGCCCCTCTGGAAGTAAAAAAAGGTCTCTCTGCCCATGTGCAGAGTGGCTTCCCTGGCCACAGCAATCCTGGCTCAGCAATCAAGGGCTGAGAATTGTGCATGAGTTGCACCCCCTTCATGGCCCTGGCAGCTGCAACACCCCAGTGCTCCCTAATTTTTTTCTCATTAGCCATTTCCTCAGGAGGAAAATTTGCCACAGCAATGTTGCCAAGGAAAATCTCCTTCTGTGAGGAAGAAAACAAGTTTCAATTGAACTCTTAACAACAAAAAGCACCATTGCAGCCCCCTCCCCAAAAGAAAAAAAGAGGCAAAAATAATTAACTCTATCCCATTTTCCTTTCAAAATGACTGTGGAAAAAATCAGTGCAGTGGAATACAGCAAGCAAAGGCAGAGCCTAATGAACAGGAGCGCAAGCTGGCTTTTCACATCTGTTTGGGGTCTTCTCTGGTCCTCATGCGGCTGCCTCTCCCTGGACCCTTGTCACAAAGCCCTGCAGCAGCAGAGGCCAGGAAACAAGACACTTCTGCAAGGCCATCCAGGGAGAGCAAAGCCAGTTCTGCCGTGCCTAACAACAGCTTTCCTTCTGTGTGCAACACAGCACTTCCGTAATCCACCAGGTATAGCTTCCCACCCATGTTGAGACTTCCGCCACTCTGGGCCATGTGTCAAATAAATGGGCAATAATGCCATCAGGACAAGCTCCAGGGTTCATCCAGGTGTAGATTCAAACACCCCCAATTTACCCACAAAAAGACAGCCGAGCAAAAGGTTTGGGGCTTTGCAAAATTTCTGGAATAATTTTTAAGCTGTGGTTGTTCCAAGTTTAGGATGATACAAGGGTAACTGTTTGGACCTTCTCCTTGTCTCTGCAGAAATCTCCCTGAGAACAAGATGAGTACCAGCTGCCCTGGGCTCTTTTGAGAGAAGGAGCAGGACATAGATTTAATAAAACAAGTAACTTTAAAAGCTAGACTTAAATGATTGTTGGCTCGCTTACAAGTTTCAGTCTCTAGGAATTCAGCATCTTTTCAGATTTTGTGTACACACACACACATGCATGGAGAGGAGCCTGAAGCTATTTCATCTGCATACCAAAAACCATCAAGTTATCACAGCAAAGGTATGGTGTGCAACCTGTTTTGGCAGCAGAAATTGCTTAAGAAAGTGTCTCCAAATGGGGATATTAATAAAAATTAACTTACAGACATTTCTTACGGCCACAGGAATGCACAATGTTTGTGCTCATTAAAATCAAGAATGACAAGACACAGCCTCCAGGCCCCCATCCCCTTCCTCAGTACCCATAAATCTCCCTTTTTTCTCCCCGTCCTTACAGCATCCCCACTAGCCTCACTCTAAAATGCATGCATAAGAATAGAAGACACTTAAATAGTTTTTGAAAAGCATTCTATTTATGTTTATATGTCTTTTGAAATATATCTTACTTTTGTTTTACAGTTTCTTTAAAGTCCTGCATGAACTTTTTGACATCCAGAAAAGCCTGGTAGTCACAGAGGAACAGTAAACAGGATAGCTACAGGACTGTAACTAGGAAGAGCAGCTGCTTTCAGTTTCAGTCCCTGGCATCTCCAGCAAGGGCTAGTTAAGACCACGGTCTGAAATCTTGGAGAGCTACAGTAAGAGCTAAGGATCTGATTCAGCTGCCTGTTATGCATCAGATGTACACTGTGTGGGTCCAAGAACTCTTACACACACCTGGATCTAAAGAAAGTATGGGTTCTAGGCAGTCACTCAGAATGCCATTATCAATGTGGCTGTGTGTGTGTTATGTGCTTTCAAGTCAATTACAATTTATGGCGACCCTATAAATCAGCAACCTCCACTAGCATTTGATTGGTTCCCCATCGGAAAGGGTGTGAGACGGGTGTATTTTATCACCATACTTGTTTAATCTATATGCAGAACATATCATTCGGAAAGTGGGATTGGGCCAAGATGAAGGTTAGAAGGAGGTTAACCGTTACAGCCATACAACAATGGAACCAATTACCTAGAGAGGTAGTGGGCTCTCCGACACTGGAGGCATTCAAGAGGCAGCTGGACAGCTGTCGGGAATGCTTTGATTTGGATTCCTGCATTGAGCAGCGAGTTGGATTTGATGGCCTTATAGGCCCCTTCCAACTCTACTATTCTATGATTCTAGGACTCTCTCCTGCCATTGAGCTTTGCAAAAGATCTCCCATTCATTTCAACAGGGCTTGCCTAAAATAACATCTCTGTGGGCTTGCTTTTCGTAAACTAGAATTACTCCCATCTACCATTGGGTTCTGTCTAATATCCCAAGCTCCAGAGGGAATTGAGGGCATCCACAGACTATGCATGGCTATTTCTCACCGTGCCCTCCTGTGTACCCAGGTCGGGCTCTCCTTCCTTGAGACCACCATGGCAACATTCCTCTCCAACACCAAACATCCTTGAATCAAAACTCTGGAAGCAGGCCAGTCTCAAGCTTCTGCAAACATCCTCTTTCTTCTTTAGCCAACCTCTGTTTAGCTTTTGTGTTGACTTTCCCCTCTCTGGAGGGACTTGTCTGTTCTGCATGTATTTGAGTTTTCCCCACGGCATGCCTCTCCCTATGAAGGTGCCAGAATATGTTTTGTTCTGAGATATCTTCCTTTGCACTCCCTGCTGCCTTTGCGCCTACTTGAAATCACACAGAAGCTATGCAAATATGGGGCGTAACCATGAGAAATGAGTGTGGTAGCAGGAAGCACAAAGCAGCAACCAGCCTGGAAGACACTCAAATTACTATGAGTCACTCACAGGAACACATGGAGACCAGGGCCGCATTATGTCTTTCGTGGGCCTAGGCACTTTTGCCTTCGTGGACCCCTCCCACCATAATAATATCAATATTAAAAACTATTTTTGATATAACTACTTCAACATTTTATTTTATTTGTTTTAGGCAAAATTTAATAGGTTTTCGTGGGCTCTAAAAGTTTCATTTTTTTCTGATGTGAGAAAAAAAATTTAAACATTTTCTTCAACCCTAAACGTTCATTTTTTTCTTCTGATTTTAAAAGAAATTAAAACATTTTTGTGGGCCCCTAAAAGTATCATGGGCCCTAGGCACTGTGCCTACTGTTCCTAATGGATAAGTCAGCCCTGATGGAGACAGGTGGAGAGACTCCATACTGCTAGTACATGTGTATGCTAAAGACAGGCCTTGATGGTTCATAGACCTGTAGCTCTGTGTACTTTCTGCAATGTCAGACAGAGAAAACTCCTTCTAACTTGCTTTGCATGTGGGCTCTTTTGCTACTAGGGCTGCCATGTTTTAATTGGCTAGACTGATGGACGTAAAAACTTCTAACTGTAGTACTAGGGCTGTGTACGGACCTCCCTATCCAATTTGTGGCTCGTTTGGAAACACAGATCAGGCCCAATCCATTTTGGCCAGATTTGGACCTGATCCAAATCACAATCTGGATATTACAGATCTCCAGAAAAAGCATTAACTTACATTGGAAAACCAAAATGGCTGTAACTTTTTTTTAACCTAGGGACATATTTGGAGACATGGTGGCTGCTATATAGGAGATTCAACCTGCCAAGCTGCAGGTGGATAGCTCTTGAGGTTTTCATGCTAGCCACCTACAAAATTTAAGATATTTTAAATTATGACAGGCATGATAGGCTTGTTTTTTTACCCAAGGACATGAAATTTAGTGACATTGGAGCTCCAACAGAAGAAATGAACCATGCCAAATTTCAGGTAGGTAGCTCCTGGGATTTTCATCCTAGCTACCTTTAAAGTTTGTTTTTTCCAATAATTTGTTTTTTGAAAAGACCTTTTCCCAGAGAAGGTAGATTGTCAACAGCAGTAGTAAGGGAAAAATATAAATACTGTTTAATAATAATAATATTCATGGTGGTTAGCAATTATTAATGATGATGATGATGATAATAATAAATGTGTAACCATACAAGCTGGCTTTTTATTGTTTGTGGGTAGCAACTGGAAAATGATGATGATGCTGAATTCAGAAAGCTGTGGCTAAATATGCGCACAAGGTTTAATAATAATTCTTAGCAATGACAACAGAATAACAGAAAAAAACACATATATATGGGACTAGGATTGATCAGGAAAGAATGGGAAACACACAACTGAACAAATGCCAAACAGCCCCCATCAAACATTTCTAAGCAACAGAACTTACAAAAAAAAATCTGCATTTTAAGATTTCACTCCTTCCAAGCACTGTGACTGGAAAATGTTGGGTGGGGTGATAGCATTCTAGCCTTCCTCCCTCTCTCCCCACCCTGGTAGTCTCCTTATCCTAGTCTGCATCTGTTTTGGAATTGCTTTTTAATATTTTTTTAAATTAAAATATATATATTAAAAGTTTTTTATAGTGTTTTGTCTCTTGGGCTCCTTATGGGAAGAAGGGCAGAATAGAAATTTAAATAATAAGTTTGAATTGCTCCATTTCAGAGACACCGTGTCTAGGTTCATTAGAGACTGTGTCGAGCTACAGATCTGTACAAATCTCTACAAATTAATTCAGGACTAGTCAATCCATTCTCTAGAGATTTGTAGCTGCTTCAGCCTGATGACAGGATACAAATTGGCCTGAATCAGCCCAATTTGGTTTGTGATTTGTGCAAATACAGTCCCTGTATAGTATACGTGCGCACACACAATTTCTCCCTCTTCCTCCCATAAAGGTTTGTCTCCCAAGAATTTACTTTGGTTCAGTATAAAGTTAACTACAGAACAAATACTACATCACCCGCATGCAAATTGATGCTGCTACAATTCCATCTCTGGCAGGTGTTGCTGATAGCAAGTGGGCGTTCCACAGCTCCGCAGGCAGAAGCAGGCCTTTGAGCTTAACACTCAAAGGTCTTTAGGATTTCACTGGAGTCTCAATGAAATTACAATCAAAGCATAATCCAGCGGAACAGGTGGATCTGCAGGACTCTCTGAACACATCTGTCATTTTTCAGTTACAACACAAGTAGCTGGAAAAGTAGCCTTTGCAACAACAATTAGACTGTGGCCCTAGATGAGCACATTCAAGACTCTCCTTCTTAGTGGATCCTCTGTATATTCCCAATAAAACAACTAAGTGCCTTGTGAGAAATAAGAATAAATGCAAAGATTAAAAACAAACAGATGAGCTAAGAGGATCTGCAGACCTGGCAGTACTTCTCTTTTCAAATCCAATATTTCAGCTCAGTTTCTCCCCCATCTCCCTTATAGCTGTGTAGCTCTTCCATCTAGAAAGAGATTTTAAAAGCATATTATGCAAAACTGGATCATGCAGGTAGGCCCATACTCGCCTCTTTCCTTGGACCTGATTTCTGTCACACCATAATGTTCTATTTCTGCACTGTGGACTGGAGGAAGCAGAGCTGTGCTTGGTAAAGACGGACGGCCCTGCACTTCCCACACTACTTCCTCAAAATATAAACTTGCCTTTGCCACCCTCAATTAAACGGTGTCAACACAAATGCCAATTTCCCCATAATAGACATTTGCCTATTAAACAGCAGGGCTTGGATGACAAGTGTCATCCACAGGAGGTATGAAAAAGATACCACCAGGCCAAGAGGGAAGAAAGGCCAACGGATCTGGGCTGGATCTTTCATTTTATTCTTGGGAATCTCATGAGAGGGCTCTTGCAAGCTTACCTATTAAAAGACCAGTGTTTGGAAGGTTTACATGAATGTTATAGAAGTCTCAATCATTTTAAACTTAAACAACTACCTACTTGATAGGCAGAGCTTGATAGTTCAGTAGCAGAGCAATCTGCTTTGCATGCAGAAACTCTCACGCTCAATCCCTGGTGGCATCTCCAGATGGGGCTCAGAGAAACTCCCTGTCTAAAACCCTGGAGAGCTGCTGACAGTCAGTGTAGACAGTAGTGAGGTAGGTAGATGAGTGGGTCTGACTCAGTGTAAGGCAGCCTCCTATTCCTAAGTACCTCCATGCATACATTAATATCAAGACGTTCAGGACGATCGCTTGTGGATTGAATTA
This sequence comes from Rhineura floridana, assembly GCF_030035675.1. Lineage (NCBI taxonomy): Eukaryota > Metazoa > Chordata > Lepidosauria > Squamata > Rhineuridae > Rhineura > Rhineura floridana. Next base: position 2,295,799 of record NC_084498.1, read on the forward strand.
GCATAGCCAACAGGGGTTGCAGCCCAACATCTGGAGGGCTACAGGTTCCCCACCCATGATTTACCAAGGGTAGCCAACATGGTGCCCTCCAGATGTTGTTGGACTACAACTCCCATCATCCCAAACCATCGGCCATTCTGGCAGGGCTGAAGTCCAGCATCGTCTGGAGGGCACCATATTGGCTATGCCTGCGGTAAACCAAGCCCTGTCCAGTTTTTTTAGCTTTTCATTGCAGCTAACCAGAGGTCAGACACCTTTCATTACTCTAAGTTGCTTTGAACATGTAAAACACAGCCTCATCATTTGTTAGAGCCTTAGGTTAAGAGGTCTGTCTCATTTCCCTGACCTTGCCCAACCTGTACCAAGCCTGAACATGCAACCCTCTGATTTGAATTAAGGCAACATCTCGGAGCAGCCCTGGGAGGAGATGGGTGGGGATAGGTTGCCACTGAATGCCTATTAACATATTTCCCCAAGCAGGGAAGTATATAATGACAGTCGTCAGCTCTTTGGCATCTTTCCACTAAAGCTGCTATTAATAAGCAGTGCCCGAGGGAGTTTGCTGATGATCATGTTTGCCTAAGAGGTAGGGCTCTTCAGTCTGGACGCAATCTCACTCACTGAGCCAAGAGAGATGCTTTGTAGCCCTTGCATCTCCAACTTCCTTCAAATACAAAAATCATTAACAAAAATCAAGATCACAGGGTTATATGGGCTATTTCTGGGTGAGACTTACCTTGGCCTGCAATTTTGAATCAAACCAATACAGCAAAATGAGGGGTGTCTTTTGAGTAGAGTGGGTGAAGAGTTGGATATGTGCATCTTCATTATTATCTTACATAAACAGGAGGGAAAGTACCTTCCAACAGTAGAAGAGTTAGGAGAGTCCTAAAAGTTCAGTGGGGGCACACATGCTTCAGATGCAGGGTCCAGGGTTACTTCCTGGCATCTCCAGGTAAAAGAATGTGAGGAACAGGGCTGGCAAAGATTGCTCTCTGCCCAAAACCTAGAAGAACTGTTGCCAGGGACCTGACTTGGTAATAAAACAGGTCTGAGTCTTCTAGAACAGAAGGGAAACCACAAGGATGAGGAACACTGTGCTTTGTTCTTTAGGATGCTCACTGCAGTTTGCACCGTAAAAAGTTGCTACCTGCTGAACGGGGAACTAACTTTCAGGTTACATGGGTCTGACGTATAGATTCCTCAAGCTGTTTGCACTACAAGCAGTCCAATTTCACGCACTCCTCCCTCATAAGACAGTCATGGAAAGTCTCTCATCCCCCTTCAAATGATAACACAAGGGCCGAGTTTGCATACAGTGCTAAACCATGATTAATGCAAGGCAAGGTTTACAAAACAACAACAAACGGTGGCTTATAGGTGTGATTGTTAAATAAGCCATGGTTAAGCTGCTGGACTAGTTCAGACAATCCACTACACCATACTGCAATCAGCATAAGATGCAAACCAGAGTGGACAGGCGTTCCATGGGATTCTCTCCAAACCCCAGCCTGCAACTGCTACAAAAGAAAAACCAGGATTTTTTTTGTTTGTTTAATTATTGATTTGAAAATACATATAATCATAGAGAATATATAACTTTCTTTTGTCTTTCTGGCCCCACAGAAATAAGTTACAATTAACATCAATTAACAAAAGCATAATTAAAAAAAAATAAAAATAACTGAGATTATGCCACAGGGCAGAAGGCAAACAGGCAAAATACTTCAGCAGCATTTCCATTGTTGAAGAGACCATAAAAGCAATGTTGTCAGGGCATCTCATGGTTCCAGAATGGCCAAAAAGAGACCCCCCTACACACACACACACACCAGCAGCAACTCGTGTTAGGCAACAATCACTCAACATGATACATTCATAGATCTTCTGTTTTGTTGCTCCAAAAATGGTACCTGAAGAACCTCCTTGTGTTGCTGGGTGCAAAAACACACACACACACACGCACGCACACACACACACACACACACACACACACACACACACACACAAAGATTCCAACCAGAACTCCCATTTAAGCTTCCGGTTCAACAGGGTGTTTCTTTTGGTCAAAACTGAGCCTCAGAACCTCCCATTTTAGAAATCAAGCTCTGGTGATTTCTGGCACTGGACCTCAACCCAGCAATTGTTAATGCACATGGAGCAGCTCTAGACCAGGGGTGTGAAGCTGGTGGCCCTCCACATGTTGTTGGGACTCCAACGCCCAGCAGCCCTACCCAGCAGGGCTGTGTGATGATGGGGCTGCTGGGAGGAAGGCCCTGCTACCTGGGGCTGCTAGGAGTTGTAGCCTAAAACATTTGGAGAGCACCAGGTTGGCAAGGGCTGATCTAGATGCACACAGAACTCACAAGGGCATCACCATCTCAGTTCTTCCTTATGCATGAGATTTAGCCCCGTTGAAATGAATGGGGATGCCACCATCACCACCCCGCCATATGCAGGATATGCGTGCACACATCACAGCACATAAGCAACTTGGGGCAAGAATCCAGACATGCTGCAAAACAGAGGCACACCTAAATTAAAGCGCAGGCAATACATGTTCTCTGCTTTAGTCTTCATATTCCCTGAAGGCACCAACAGGATACCTGTGGCCTCTAGATGTTGCTGGGCTACAGCTCCCATCACATTCCCTGATCATTGGCAATGCTGGCTAGGGCTGATGGGAGACCAGCAACATCTGGAGAGCCACCACTGGTTCTGGATATTTGTCTTAAGATCTTCAAATCAGGTTAATGTTGGACAATGAACTTGGTGCTAGTTTTTTGCTCTAAAACAGAGCTGGCTGGAATTGTAATTTTCAAACATCCCACTTGACTATTTCACGATCCACAGTCAGCCTATTGAAAAACTTTGTGTTTCTTCCAGCACCTTACTTATTTATTTATTTTATTTTTATTTTATTACATTTCTAGACCGCCCTATAGCAGAAAGCTCTCAGGGCGGTGTACAACAAATAAAATCACAATTAAAATATGAGCAAGTGTGAAAAATATAACATGATAAAAATCCGAAATAGAATTGCCATGAGTTTATAAATTAAAATCCATATTAGGTTTAAAATTAAATTTAAAATGTTTAAAAAGCCTGGGCGAAAAGGTAGGTTTTTACCTGGCGCCGAAAAGATAACAAAGAAGGCGCCAGGTGTATCTCGTCTGGGAGGGCATTCCATAGTTCGGGGGCCACCACCGAGAAGGCCCTAGATCTAGTTGTTACATAAACCTGAAGAACAGACAAGAACATCTGGTGCTCTATAGTACTACATACAACACAACAGGTACCAACATCAGCTTGGCTCCAATGTAGGAGAAAGCAGAGAGAGTGTTGCAACAGTAGGGGGTATGCTTTTCCAAACAGGCAAATAGCAGCCCATCTGCTCTGAAATGTTTATAAAACTGCTCTGTGGTAAGCATCACCAAAATTTCCATCACAGAACAGCTCCTGCCTGAACCCCATTGGAACGGGGGGGGGGCGTAGGAGCCACATGAATCAGCATTACATTCACAACCAAATTGTGCTCTTTTAGTATCTCCGTATGCATTTATATTGAAATTTGGCAAACCGTCACCAAAACTAATGGGCAGAGATTTATCTTCCAAAATATCAACAAGAATAACAAATCTTCAGAGGTTGTGTTGCTGCTTTAAGCTTTATCTCCTTTCTAGACTGGGAACTTAAAAAAATTAAGACATTTGCAAATAAAACACAACAAAGCTTGCAACCAGAAGGAAAGAAAAAGACATAGAGGAACAATTGCCTGATGCTGTGCTTGGCCACGGTTGAAAATAATATAAAACTCTGCATTTTGAGAGCAACTAGAAAACCAGAGTCAGGCATTCAGCTGTGGGCTGTCAGATTAATTCTACTGCAGCTGAAATATAATCATGCTCTGTTGTGGTTTTATGCAAAAGTTGTGGACTCCGACTCTCCTCAGCCCTGGCAGCAGGCCCCATAGTCAGAGAAAATGGGAAATGGAGTCCAGCAACCTCTGGAGGGCACCACAAAGGCTCCCCCTGCGGCAGTTTAACATTTTTTAAAAGGATCATAAAGAAGATCATCTGGCTTTACTCTCCCCTGCCCAAGGCTTCACATGGGGCTCTAACATGCATAGACAGCACGAGCTCCAGGATGTGGGTTCTCCTGTCAGAAATCCTACAGGCATTAGCTCCCAACGCAGATCTCACCAAAATAAACCAGCATTCCTCTAATGTTCATCATCATGGGGCTTGCATGGGTGATTGCCCTGCCCAGGAGATTATAAACATTTGTATCCCATAGTTGGTACCAAATCGAAAGGCTCCCCACTGCAGAATTTCTGCACAGAAGGCAGGTTCCTGCAGGAGTGGAGGGCAAATCCAAGCGCTGCCCACATTCCTGTGTGAAACAATATACAAACAGGGCAGTTTCTCAGGGCCGCTTTCTGAGTAGGGATTTTGCGATGTGAAAACTAACCCGAAGGGTTGCAAGTTTGAAATTAGGTGTTTCTTTCCTGTTTCGTTTTTTTAGGTAGTGTGAAAAAGGGATCACTGCTTGTGGTATGCACTCATATCTCACTTTCACATTTGGTCAACAAAGTTTGGAAGGTTTCTGTAGGGCTTCAAAAACCTGCCAAACCTCTTCGACAAAAGTGATGGTGGGACAAGAGACATGTAACTTTGCACATCATGGACGCAAAGCCTCCCTCAGACTACTGTTGCTTGCAAACTAGTATCTGTCTGCAGGCTTTGAAGTGTAGCAGAACAATAACTAATTCTCTCCCCCCCTTCCCACCAACACACAAACAGACAGAATTTTGGCATCTGAGAAACAGAGGGGTGCTCTCAAGACAAGCACATAGTTCTCAAAAGCAAGTATTTCTTACCGCCCTGCCTAATTCACAGATATGTATTTTCTACACTGTACATATAATATTTCAATCTATATGATATAGATATGTAGAAACAGACACAATTTCCTGTTAAACGTTTACAAGGTATGTTTAGCAACACTGAAAAAAATATGTCTCTGTTTGCATAACGCTTCACACACACGCACACACAGTTCAGGTCACACAGAGAGAATCAATAAATACATGTAAATAAGTAACATTTGCTTTGCATTTAAAAGTGCCCTCCTCCAAAACACACTTACACACACACACACACACAAAGCAAGGCTGCTATCAAATGGCCAAAATATGCTCTCTGATAGCATGGGCAGCAAGCGCTGGGCTCGATTCCTCAGCTGGCTTTTGAAACAACATAATTTAAAAGGGGATTCCAGAAAAACTAAAGGGTCGGACTAACCTTGGGGGAGGAGAAGGGGAATCCCACTGTAGATGCATCCTAAACATTTGCATCTCATCCTCCTTTCAAGGAGGGACAGTGTGTGTACTATTCTGTCCTCATGACCACCCTGTTAGGTAGGTCAAACAGGCAAGGAATGACCAGCCAAAGAGCTTCATCTGTGAGTGTGGATTTGAACGGAGTCAGGGTCCCACACTCTTTCCACTACATCACACCAAATCTGGTTGCTGTCTCCAGGGCAGCTGGCTCTTCAAATTTTGTTTGGCAAATACTCTGCCCTATCAAGCAAAGGGCCAGTCAGCCAGCTTAATTTTCTCTTGTTTGGAGCTTGCCAAGTGCAAAGGTTTGCATTTGAGAAACAGGTCACTAGCTAAAGGTTGTGCTTTTAAGGGAAAAGGGCAGAAATGCCAGCATCTGAAGTTAGAAAGCCCAGCACAATCACAACGCATGCACGCCCACACACTCACACAGAGACTGCACGGATCCTTCAGTCCCCCAACATATCTTGCTCTGCCATCTCCCAGAAAGAGCTCAGGGTGGGGGGAGTCGTAAGGCAGATCCGCTCGAGAACAGGAGGAAGTAATTTGTTTTGAAACAACATAATTTGTTGTTTTAGGGGGGAAAGCCCACCAGATGGGACCATCCAGGGACAGGATTTTTTTGTGCTTTAGTCTCTGGCTGAACCTGAGCCTATGCCTATGTCTGCTCTGGAGGTGGTGACTGCTTCTTTAATAACTGCACGAAAAATGGAGCGTTCCACTGAGTGCGCTTTATGGAAGTTCAACAAGCCACCAAAGACCATGGCAAGTCCAAGTTCAACCATCACTGGGCAAGGGATCAAGCAGGTATTGTCCTGCCCACCAATCTTCTATCTATGAGAGTCTCTGTACGGGTCAAACTGTCATGGCTCCCACGCTCCCAGCCACCTCTAGGAACCCTGGGATTTATAGCTTGGGAGCCAAAGCTGAAGAGCAAGAAAGTGGCCTGGCCAAGGCCAGCGGTTCTCTCTCCAAACTAAAATTCTCACAGCTTTGCAGAGGGGAGCCACGATAGTTACACCAGTTTGAATATGCTGTGGAAACATACCCCCTGCTTTGAAGTGCAGCTGCCAAGCACTGGCCACTTTGCAAAGTTTGGGCACGTACATTCCCCACACCCCATTTGAAAGAGGAGGGAGGCCATTTAAGGTTACTCCCTTTGGAAGGGAAGCCCTTTGACTGTTTTAGCATGCAAGTCAGAGCAGCCAACACACAAGACTCTGTGTGGTGGGACAGAAAAAAAGGTTTGGCATCACAGTTTAAGCGACTTTAGTCAGGGGAGAAACAACTATGGCTACGCATTTACTGGCTAGGGGGAAAGCATTTTCATGACGACAACAACAAACAGAAAGTTTAGGCACTCACTTAGCCATGACGGTGAACTTTTCAGGTGATTTTTGATCAGGAAACCCATTTTCTCCCCTCCCTGCTTCTCTCTCCCTCTCCTTTAAAAAACACCTGAGTTTTGAACACAAACCAATTCAAATATTTGTCCTCAACACTACTGTGGAGTTCCCCCAACACAACCAAACTCCAAGCTGAGGTTGATCTGGTGCTGGCCAGAGACAACACAGAGCCGGAATTTCAAAAGAATCACAGGAGCAATTCTGTTGATTGGTGGGCTACATCAGCCTTTTGCAGGGCTTGTTGGGTTACAACTCCTGTCATCCTTGACCTGGAGATGATGGAAGTTGGAGTCCACCAGCATCTGGAGGGCGCCAGGTGGAGAACTCTGGTTTACATCCTACTAGTAAGTGTTTAGACATTCTCCAGGAAGTAACAGGAGTGATATTACATCATTCAGAAGGACAATGTTAAAGACAGGTGAAAAGTGCATGTAGATTAAGAGGCCTGCCCCAACCCCCATGGCTCAGTGTTAAAGAATGGAAACTACTTAGGCCAGGCCAGAGCAACAGTCTGCTGCTTTCCGTTTTGAAATACAAGGAGGTATCTAGGGCAGAGGCTCAGAAAGTGTATGAGAGAAGCAACAGGGAACTTTTTCAAGACACCATCAAGGCCCTGGACATTCAACGTGACTTTTCTGACTTCTGAAAGAAAGGAAGGATGCTTAGTCTTTGGCCCACTGAAAAGGTGCAGTCTTGGAGAACAAGTCTGGTCAGGGTCTAGTCAAGGGCAGACCATGATGACAAGCATCCCCACAGAGCAGTAGGGAGCAGGCCAGCCTGGCCCTGGTCTGTTTTGTAGCTTTCTAGTGAAACATGGCGGCAGGGATTCAGGGCACTTGCGGGTCACTATAGGGAAATCAGGAAGGGGACAGACAGACCTCAGTGGCAGATGAGGCCCCAGAGACCACCTACTGATAAAAACTGGTACACTACAAAAGGTAAGGAAGCTTCCCCATCAAAGGTCTACTCTTGGCAAGGCCTCACCTTCCTATTAAAGGTTCAAGATTTAGATCCTGTAATGATGATGGACTGCCTTCAAGTCGATTCTGAATTATGGCGACCCTACGAATAGGGTTTTCATGGTAAGCGGTATTCAGAGGGGGTTTACCATTGCCTCCCTCTGAGGCTGAGAGGCAATGACTGGCCCAAGGTCACCCAGTGAGCTTCATGGCTGTGTGGGGATTTGAACCCTGGTCTCCCAGGTCATAGTCCAACACCTTAAACCACTACACCACACTGGCTGTGCTCATGGCAAATCTCCAGTGGAGGCGAGACTAGGGACCTGCACATTTGGACCACGATGGGGATGGGAGAAGGACAGGTGCCAGATGCTTAAAATACTTTCTCTGAAGGAAGATCTGAAGGGAGGGAAGGAAACCAGTGACAGATCCCAGCCTGTTCAAGGCTGTCAAGCTCACCTTTCCAATCACAAAACCAAACACCCCTATGTACAGGTGTGCTATTCCCTCCCACCTCTGTTCTCCAACAAGGCTTGGGCCGGGTCAAGCTCCACCTCACTTGAATGCGAAAGGAGGCGAAGCCTGCAAGTTCTTTGGTTAATTGCCACAGCGGACACACAGTTAGTGGACAGTGGCCGGAAGCACAGCCCATGCAAATCAGCACAATGGCTGGGCTGGGATGCGACATCTCCATGGGTTTGCTCAAGTCAATGTAGAGAGAGACTCCCCTCCCCCCTCTGTCTTACATACTGCTGTGGCTATCTTCAGCCTTAAAAGGTGCACAAGAATGGTTTTATTCCCCTTCCTTCTCTGAAGGCAGATGATCTCCCAAATCACTTGTTTTCGATTAGTGTCTGGACTTTGTAGACAAGGTCCCGTGCCAGCTTCAGGATCTGTTTACTGTTGTGATGCTCAGCCATTTCTGCAAGACCGGAAAAGAAGGATGAGTGAAGCAAAAGGCAGAAAGAGTGGGGGGGGGATTCAAATGAAACAGAGTGAGGTTTCCTCCCTTCCCTCTACCCCCAGTACCCAAGCACCTGCAATGACTCCTTTGGGGCAGGGCCATAGCCAGCTGAAGAGCCCACGCCCAGTGTGCAGAAGGTCCCAGGCTGGATCCCCAGCAGTTTTTTTTAAAAAAAAGGATCAGGTAGCAGCTGACGGAAATGTCCTCTGCAACCCTACAGAGCTGCTGCCTGCTGGAGTAGACAATAAGGAGCTCGGTGAAGAGAGTCTGACTAAGTGTATGGCAGCTTCCTACATTCCACACACACACACACCAATTGGCGGGCTGGAAGACAAGTAGACGGTGCAGAAAAGAGCTTGGCGAGAAGCCAAACTGCGCCATTTGCACGTCAGTGAAAAACTGCTCAGACTAAGGAGCAGCAGCCTTATCGAGCCTGGCAGAATCCCTGAAGGACCACCTCTGGCCATCTTTGACGGTGGTGCTGGTGTGCAGCTGAGAACATGCCGACGCTTCTTGCCACCTGAAGTAAGGTCCCTCCACCCCAAGGTCCCCGGTGCCCAGGCTGGTGCTGGTTCCTATTACAGCAAATGGCAGATCATTCATTTATTCATCCATTCATGTGTTTTTAAATTGCTTTTTAAAAATGTGCTTTTAAATTTGTATATTTGTTTTTAATGTTTTTAGTAGTTGTAAACCGCCCAGAGAGCTTCGGTCATGGGGCGGTATACAAATGCAATAAATAAATAAATAAATAATTCCATTTGTATGCTGCTTTTCCACACAAATGCACTCAAAGAGGCTCACAACGCAACTGTGGAAAAATACGTATCAATATAACGTTATAATGACAATCCAATGTCCATTCAACCACAATATACCAATCCAAAGAAAGAATTCATTTTGATAATGTAAATGAATTATAAAATAGAAACATAGGTAGCTGCCTTAGACCAAGTCAGACCATTAGTCAATATTGTCTACTCTGACCGTCAGCAGCTCTCCAGGGTTTCAGTCTGGGGACATTCCCAGCCCTGCCTGGGACCTTCTGCATACAAAGCAGGTGCTCTGCTGGAAGGCAGGGCTGGGGGTGAAAGCACAGTCAACAGGAGGAAATGTTGTGCCCTGCTAAACGTTCCATTTATAACTGTGGCATATTCCACAGTGAAGCGGGGCCTTCTCAGTTATGGCACCCCAGTTACCGAACTCCCATCCTTGTTGACTTCCTTCAGTGTCCATTAAAGACATCTCTGCTTCATTTGGCCTTTGGGAACTGAATAATTATGTTAGCTCACTTGTAATTCATTGTGCCACTTCTGTTGGCCAGTTGCTGTTCACAGTGACTTCTCTACTGTTGCTATTTTGTCATGGAACTGATAGGATGCTTTTATTATTTTTATTGTTGATTTTATCTGGTATTATGCTGTATTCCTTGCGTACCATCCTGAGATCTTTGGCTGAAGGGCAATTTAAAAATGTGATAAAAAAATCCATGCAGCATTTTTAACAGTCTTTCTAGCAGGTTCTGCATTTCTTATGTCACACAAATTGCAATGCAAATGCACCAAATCAGCAGCATCTAATCTTAACATCAGCCACCGTACTATTAATCTATGGCCAAGTCCAAAGAGTTAACTCACCCCATCAGTGCTTAGTTGGCTCATTTTTAATTAATTGTGCCACTTCTGTTCATGTAAGTCAACTAGCAAAGGTCCATGCTTGACATAATTTTACAGCCAAAGCCCTATGCAGTTTGGGACCAGGATACCTAAAAGATCATCTTATCTCTTATATACCCAGTCAATCACTGCGCTCTGCAGGTGAGGGCCTCCTGCAGATACCATCTTATCAGGAGGTCCATTCTGCACAACATAGGAACCGGACCTTTAGTGTTGTGGCACCGACCCTCTGGAATTCCCTCCCCTTAAAGAGTAGACAGGCACCATCTCTGTCATCTTTTTGACATCTACTGAAGACCTTCCTGTTTCAATAAGCCTTTTAAGTAGAGACCTTATCCCAGTCTGTGTTGGAATTGCTTTTTAATATGTTTTTAAAACTGTTTTTTTAAAAGAGGTTTTTAAGATGTTTTGTTTTAATATGTTTTAAAGTCTTTTGTTGTTACGATTTTTTAGAGTGCTTTTAGTGTTTTGTTTCCCGCCCTGGGCTCCTTTTGGGAAGAAGGGTGGGATTGAACTTAAATAAATAAACAAATAAATAAAACAATTTGTGACTTCACCCCCTGCCTTTCTCCTCCCCACAAGCCTCTGCATATGTCAGAGAACTTTGGGGTGGGGGAAGTGAGGGTTCCTCATATCACACTGGGCTTTGGGGAAGACACTGCTTCTGCCAGCTCCAAAAGTCAGCAATGCAACATCAGAGAACCTGCTGCCCTCCTCCTCCCACCTGACATGGCCAAGGGCCCCATGCTGCACTGAGCAGGAGCCCTCACCAGAAGGGCCAGGGAGGACCTGCCTCTGGTGAGGAGATCTATAGAAGCCTTCCAGCAATCATCTGAAGCCTTCTAGCATGAGTCAAACAGCAGGGCTCCATGCTTGGCTCCCACCCCATGACCTCTTGCACTGTTGCAGAGGACTCTGTGTGCCCATCTCTACAGATCAACATTGCAAGCGACCGGTGGGTGCGCAGATTTTGCAGTGCAGCCACTTGGGGCAGAAAAGTGCCCTCCATCTAGCCCAGCCCACAACAATCCGTACCGTTGAAGAACTTGATGATATCTGTGAAATCCATGTTGTTCTCTAGGATGATGTCCCGATAAACCTCCACCAGGGCAAGTGCAATGAAGAGGACATAATGCGAAGAGGAGATCTGTGCCGCAGCCCAGATCGTCTCCCAGACAGAGAAGACGTCATCATAAACAAGTTCTGTTAAGGGACAGCAGCAAAAAGAACAGCCGTTAAAGCCAGACAAGATCACCAAAGCAGACGTTTCCCTGTCCCCCTCCCAGAATTCTCCACGGCAAACAGACCCAACGAGAACGAAGGGAATGGAGTGGGGTCAGCTCATTAATCCAGCCGTAAAGCTGGGGGTCAAGCCACAGATGCACAACCAAAGAGGCAAAGCTAGAAACCTTTAGAATCCACAGTTTTGAAAATAAGTCTGCCTGCAGGAGGGACAGGCACCGACTAGGGGAGATTCAAACCCTTTCTAGAAAGTGTCTTGATTGGGCAAAAAATCACAGCACCTCCCCCTCCCCTCCCTGCGTTGAACGACAGTGCTAAGGATCAAGGGGGCAACCACTGTTTTTCCCCAGATGACAGCTGTGAAGCCCAACAAACATTCTCTCCCTCCTCCCAGGCTCTCGTTTGGATTTCTTTGCCCATAAACAAAAAATAAAAATGGACGTTACAAGATCAACCTTCAACCTTTGTGCCTTATGTCTGAACAACTATGCACTTATTTATGTTACATACTGTAAAACCCACCCTTCACCAACACAAGCTATCAGGGCAGGAGTTAGTGCAGAAACTATAGTCATAGAAACACAGGGAGCTGCTTGATAACGAGGCAACCAATGGTCTAATTACCCCAACACTGCCTGCACTGACTGGCAGCAGCTCCCCATGGTTTCAGCCAGAAGTCTCTACCAGCCCTACATGGAGATGCCTTTGAGGGTTAAGCCAACGACCTCTACTCACTGAACTACAGCCCTTCCCCTAACGGACAGATAAATGTTTGGGGAGGTAGGGTGGGGGGTGGGGAGGAAGCTTGTGATCTTTTAAAGAGAATTTTCAGCACTCTCAAAGAACTCAGTGCCTTCGCCAAATTCGTTTTCCCAGGCTAATATGAGGGCAAGTCATGCTGCCCCAACTGGTGTCAAAACAGATGCAACTCAAGCGTTGACACAGACGCCATGTCACCACGCACCTCGCTTAAAATCCAGGAGGAACCAGCGATAGCAGAAGTAGAAATGCGTATAATCGCCATTTTGGTGCATCAGCTCAAATAGCTCAGAGTCCAAAATCTGCCAGAAAAGTAAAAGCCTTCAAGGATCTTGTCTCTGAAAGAAAACCACATTTGTCCCCCCAAATACACACATGCAGACACCCTGCAGCAACTGGGCACTCAATTCCTTGACCTCTTTCAAAGAGTTTCCCTTTAAGGCGCCCTCATGTGCCAGCTCATGGTATCAGGCAAGTAGTCTAAGCAAAGTGGCCTTTACAAGGTGACAGGCTTTGCCTTTGTGCCAGGAGAAGCTTTCAGCAGCTGAATTTCTTCTGGTTAAAGGCACCGGATTCCTTCTCAGGGTGGGGAAGAGTATAGCATCCCTCTCATTATGGACCTGTGGTAAATACCATGGGGCTCATTATCCCATGAAGTGACTAAGGGTGCCTCTAGACCCAGGGTCGCCCATCTGTTCCCTGCAGGTACCAAGGCATCAGTGGCACCCCCAGCAAGTAGCCCAGAATCTGAGCTTTTATTTTTTTTAAAAAGTAAGTCTTTAGCCCTCCTACAAAAAAAGTAATGGAGCAAAATGTGCAGGTATCCTACACATTTATGTGAAATGAGCCAGCCTGTTATCAGCCAATGAGTGAAGTCAGAGCAGTGATGGATAAGTAAGTTGTTTAGACACCAGGCAAGTGGAATCCCTGGCGTCCTAAAGAGAGGGCTGTTTTGCCCTCACTTTTATTATTATTATTATTTATTAAATTTATATCCCGCCCTTCCTCCCAGTAGGAGTGCAGGGCAGCAAACAAAAGCACCAAAGACACTTCAAAACATAATAAAAACAGACATTAAAACATATTAAAACAAAACATCCTTTTAGTGCACCTTTCCTGCTTCTGCCTTTTTCCCCGAAATCTTCGTAAGTTGTTTTTCCCTAGCAACCTTGTGCTGGTTTTGCCTGAGATAAGGTAGTGTCTAGAAATTATTTTGGCAGATACTAGTACACAATAAGCATGGGTGAATTTTAAAGAATCTCCCCTCCCCCCAGAATGCAAATGTTAAAACATTGCAAAGTGGCTTAGGCATGTCTCTTGCTTTGCAGGAGGTAAAGACCAGGGACTCATTAAGAATTCACTTAATTCTTACAGCACCATTGTATACATGTCTACTCAGAAGTAAATCTGTTTGTGTTTAATTGGGCTTACTTTCAGGTAAGTAGGTACAGGATAGCAGCCTTGGCTTTGGTATAAGGTTGGCATTGGGGGGAAACAGGCTACCTCTGCCTTTAACAGCTGTATGGCAGGCAGAAATTCAATAGGCCAAGTCTTTTCTAGTATGGAAATACAATTACGGGAAAAGTTTCACCATGACTTACTCTCTAATTTTGTGTTGTGCTATGCCTCCAAGACAACCATTTTCTGACTGGTGCCCCCAGCACTCTCTCATAATTTGAAATGCGCCCTCTGGTCCAAAAAGGTTGGTGACCCCTGCTCCAGACATTATCGTGAGACAGGGATTCAAGTACATACTGTCAACTTTACGGTTTGTGCAATTAAAGTGGGTTAAAGCGATCTGTCAGCTGAACACGACAAATCCACTTGAGAAAAGAGTTAGTCTTTTTGTGGTTTGGAAAGTGACATGGAAGCACATTGAAAAGTGTGAGGTGAACGAATGATTAACGGGAAGGTGTACAAATGCCCCACAAGCAAATCAGGTTGAATTTTCTTTGTCACACAACCTCCTCACAGACAAATCAGAGGCCAGATATAAGCTAACCTCCGCACAAGCTTTGTGAAAGCAAATCGGGATGAATGCTCAATGAACAGGTCGCCTGGAGGAGCCCCTGATCTGTACCTGGATGAGGGACCTCATGTTGGCAAAATGCGTGTCCATGGCGCCTCCGTGAGGAAAGTTCTGGTTCATTCTCCTCATGAGCTCCGTGAAACAACTGAAAGCGATGGCTTCTGAGGAAGGATGGGAGTTGGGGGGGGGGGAGAACAAGAACATAACTGTTCATGGGATAACTGCATGGGATGCAGCACGCACGCCAGCCTTCCTGCTGCCAGAGCTGAGTTTGGCATTCAAACTTCACTGCCACAGGGCACCGGCGCAGTCCTGGATCTCAGCTGCTCTTGCCTAGAAGGAGAACCAGACGCCATCCGTGCTGACCGCGAAAGGCATGCCCACATGGCAGTTTCTACACACCCTGGCTTGGGCACCGTAACAGAAGGCGCCCCTTTCCTCTTGGATACTCCCTGTCCCCCCGCCCCATATTCTAGGATGGCAGCTACACCAGCTGTGCTGTTCACACTGGTCCCTGACAGTCACTCTGCATCCTGGTGCTCCAAAACTATGCAACTCGCTCTGAAATGGGTGTTTGTACCACCCAACGTGTTTCTGTTTCCGTCCGTAAAACACCAGAGGGTGTGCCTGCACCATTTGGATTTGGAGAGGTGAATCAGGGTGAAGCCCGATTGCTACATTCTCCCACCTTTGGTGGAAGCACATTGGAGTGGAATGAGTGGGGAGGGGGTGGTTCACAGTGACTGCACCTAAAGAAAGCAGCTCCTTGTCCTGTGAAGTACACTTGGCCCCCTCCACCCTAAGAGGAGCCTGGCTCCTGCGTCAGGCCAAAGGGCTGTGTAGTCCACCCTCCTGGTTCTGACACAGTGGCCTGTTATGGGAATAGGTATGCAGCGGTCTGAGTTGTGTGTGTACCAGTGTGTGTATTTACCTTAGAAGCAGGCTTTTACCCTGCATTTAGAGTTAAGACTTAGTAAAATAAGAAAAAGCTACTTTATTTATAGAAATGACAGCCAGTGTGGTGTAGTGGTTAAGGTGTTGGACTATGACCTGGGAGACCAGGGTTCCAATCCCCACATAGCCATGAAGCTCACTGGGTGACCTTGGGCCAGTCACTGCCTCTCAACCTTGTGAAAACCCTCTGCATAGGGTCGCCATAAGTTGGAATCGACTTGAAGGCAATACACACACATTTATAGAAATACATAGTGGATAGGAAAGGCACACCTAGTTCTAACTAACTAACTAAGTTGGAGGCGCAATGCCGAGACGTGGGTATTGCTGTCATGGCTCAGGAGAGAGAGCAAAGAAAGATGTCTCCTCGGACAGTCGAAGAAGACAAAGGAAGGAGGGGCAGGCCAGCTTCCCTGAGCATATCAGTTTACAACGGAAGGAAGTTAGGCAGAGAAGAGCAGAGGTAAAGGTAGGCAAGTCTAGCCAGCTGGAGGACCCTCACTCTACCTTCCTTCTGGAATACAAACAAAAGAACCCAAACAGGAGTTGCAGGAGTTGCTCTTGCCCCACTTCCAACATGGCCAACCAGATGCCTATGGGAAGCGCACATGCAGGATATGGTGACAACAGCAGTGCTCTTCCCACTTGTCTTTCATAAGGACTGTTTTATTTGCAACAGGCTTTAACTGTGTGGGTGGTCTTTATGTTTGCTGGTTCTGTCCCTTTGGTTGGTTGTTGGGTTGTTTTACAATGAAATTGTAATTTTGTAGTAAGCTACCCTGGGTGGTGCTTCTGCATTCAGGACAGGAAACCAAGCTTGTAAAACAATGAAATAATTAATTAAATGGTTCAGAGAGGGGATCGGTACAAGCCAAGACTCCCCAGAGCATCAGGACAGTGTAGCATCAAGCAGAAGGAACTTACTCCTGTCAAGCTGTCATATATTAATAAAACTATTTTTTCCCCTATGCTGGAAGGGATGTTTACAAAAGGGTTCTTTCTCGCATACGGGGTGGACATGTGGTGTTGGATTTTGGGATCTGGCGTTAGAAATAGAAAAAATTAAAAAACAGGAGGTACACAAAACCCCAGAATTAACCTTGTTAAATGTATTTTTGAATGAAAAGCAAGCTCTTAAGGATAAGAGGATAAACAGTAGATTTGCTTTGTATTGGTTGCGACTCAGACATTAATTGCACAACTCTGGAAAGATGTGAAAGGTTTTTCTATTTCCCTGTGGTATGGTAAAGTCTGGCAACTAGCATTAACAGAGAAAGTGACACACAAGCTGAAGATTGCAAAAGGACAAAAATGCAAAAATACATTTGTTGCAGAGTGGTGGAGCTTGATTACATACTAGAGTAGACAATACAAAGAAGGTTCCCCAGGCTTTTCAAAACCTATGGCTTTAGTAAAGGTGACCAAATAATAACAGATTATTTATTTGTATGTTTAAGTGCAGGAAAGTCTGTTTTATATATGATATACCCCCCATTCTCAATTAATGTATCATCTGAGTTGTACTTCGCTGTATCAATAAAGTAAACATTTTAAAAAAAGAAAGAAACTCACCGTCATCCAGGATGACTAGCAATGGAGCCAACAAGTCGCACATGCCCTGCACGTAGCCGATGTCGATGTGATGCCAGATGTAGCTGTAGGGAGAAATTGGGCATCGTGACCGGCGGTCTGCAAGGCAGCTGCCTGAGGTGGCAGGCTTAGAGGGACAGAGCTTTTGCTACAGCAGCAGCAGATCCCAAAGAAGAAAGGAGCAGAGTCCACATTACAGCGTCCCAAATTCTGCACCTGCTCCTCTCACATAAACCAGGCATGTTTGTACACTCATGTTGCATTTGCCAGTTCATTTTGCTTTTGGACAGGAGCCCTGTAAGACGGCATTTAACCGTAGGCAGAGCAGAACGCCTCTCCCGCTATGAACCGGCTCGTACACTACGGTCTGCTACGAAGGCCCTCCTCCGGGTCCCAACTCATAGGGAGGCCCGGAGGGCAGTGACAAGATCAAGGGCCTTCTCAGTGGTGGCCCCCGAACTATGGAATAGTCTCCCCGAGGAGGTTCGCCTGGCGCCGACACTATCATCCTTTCGGCGCCAGGTTAAAACCTTTCTCTACTCCGAGTCATTTTAATTTTTTGTTAATGATTGTAATGTTTGTAATTTGATTTTAGCCTTTGCTGTTTTTAGATTGTGAAATTTGATTTTAGACTGATGTTTTTGTATTATATTGTATTTTATTGTACCTATGTTCACCGCCCAGAGAGCTATTGCTAGTCGGGCGGTATATAAGTTTTAAAAATAAATAAATAAAATAATAAAATAAACAAATAAATAAATCCAAATGCCGGGGAGCTGGGGAAAGGGGGTTTGGCGGAGGAGGAGCCGGCAGAAAGTTCCATGGTCTCCTCCTCCCACTCAGGCGCTGCCAGCCTGGCTAAATGCCAGCTCCGTTGGGAGTTGTGTGCACAAGCTGGCCAGGAAGCACCAGCTCCCATGAACAGGCCTCCCCGGGAGTAAGTGCTCCCCAGACGACCATTACAAGATTCTTACTGCGTGGGCCTTTTGGCCAGCAGAATTTCTGGATGGATTGGGCCTGGAGGAAGGCTCCGAACACAAGGAGGATCTCACGTAATTCTGCCCCCACGGCTCCACCCTCCCCACGCCCCTGAAATGCCCCATTCTGGGGGCTTCTGCCTGCCCTCCAACCACTGGCCATCCCTGGTGGATCCCCACCAGCACTGGCAGGCTCCTGGCGGCACCCAGCTCAGTCGTGGCACAGGGCTGCTGCCAGCAGAGCCCGGCAGCACCAGGAGCCTGCCAGCACAGACAGGGGTCTACAGCATCCAACTCCCCCCAGCCAGGCAGAAAGTTGGATTGCACCCTTAATCAATAAATAATTTTAAAAACAAAAACAATTTGTTGAGGTAGAGTGGTGTCCTTGATTTAACCAGCCAGATTTGTTAAAAAAGGAAGAATTTTAATACAAGTACTCCTAAATCCTCCAGATGGCAAGTGCCATCTTAGAAGAGGTATTCTCTCCTGTGTGCAAGGGAGGGAATATAGAATGCCTTATCTAAGATGGTACGCCTGCTGCAATGCATAAGTGCATCTTGAAAAACCCAAAATACGCTTCCCCCAATTTTAAGATGGTTGATTCCCCACTAAAATTGCCGACTGAATGTATCAATCAGTTACAAATCCTGTATTTAGTAAGCTAAGGTGTCACTGGGTGTCAACCCAAGAAGAACGTAGGGCTCTCCTAAGACGAGTGAAGGCCCCATGTCACATGAAATTCTGCTTGACCTCACCCCTGGCTCAGAGTGTTCACTTGACTAACTACCCAAGAGTCTCTTGGGAGGACTTGGGACAGATCATAGCTCAGTGGTAAAGTACCAGGTAGGGCTGGGAAAAACTCCTGTCTGAAGCCCTGGGAAGACGCTCCCAGTTATTGTAGACAATACTGAACTAGACAGACAAATGGCCTGACTTGGTATGACAGGAACAAAGAGGGGAGGAAAGCACCAAGTAGTGCTGGAAAGAAAAGGAGACAAGCTGTGGTGCTATGCAGATGATTCATTATGGAGAATATACCTCCTTCCTCAGAAGCTGTGGATCCCGATCTGGAAATACCCCACAGGAAAGTCTAACGCCTTGATAACTGTGTTTTGTGTGGGGCTTTGGCAAAGGATTTTTATATGTTATTGTTCTGATTGATAGTTTGGCAGAGCGAAGAAAACACAGCTCCTGAGGAAGGAGAGATATCCTCTGAAAGGCACAGAGCACGTAATAAAGCATCTACACAGCACCAGAGCTTGTCTCCTTTTGTTCTGACTGACTTGGTATGAGGCAGATCCTCATGTTCTTATTTAACTCATCCCTTTATTCAGAACCATGAGGACTGAAATCTTACTTTATTTCTAAGGGAAGGACCATAACTCAGTGGGTAGAGCATCTGCTTTGATTGCAAAAGGCCCTCAGTAGACAAAACTAAAGTAGACAGACCAACTGTCTGCCTTGCTGGATAGCAGCATCCTCCATTTCCACAGTTCAGGGCCAGAACAGTGCCTCCAGAGAAGCCTGCAAGGAGCAGAGCGGCTTCCTCTTGCCTTCCTTCCAGCTTGGGGGATTACCTGCACATGACGTTGCGCAGTTTCTCCAGGTTGGCCGGTGAGAAATACCAGTAGTTCCGGTCACACCTCTGCACGTCCTTCTCAATGCGATGCAGGTTCACAGTGTACATATCAAGAAGCTCCGGCTGTGGGACCACGGGACAAGAGGAAGGAAAAAACATCCCCATCAATCCATACCTGCACCAGGACGTTTTCAGCGCAAGTTGCGCTAAGATATAATTTTTTTAATTGTTTAAATTGTGTTTTAAATTTGTATATCTGTTTTTAATGTTTTTAGTTACTGTAAACCGCCCAGAGAGCTTCGGCTATAGGGCGGTATACAAATGCAATAAACAAACCAACAAACCAACCAACCCAGGGCATGTCCACCCCCCAAACTGTAACAAGTGGCTTTGAAAGCCAGTCCTCCTTTCTCTCCAGAGAATCCTGAAAACTGCTGTTTGGTGGGAAGTGGGGGGAGGGGAACATAAGAACATCAGAAGAGCCTGCTGGATCAGGCCAGTGGCCCATCTAGTCCAGCATCCTGTTCTCACAGTGGCCAACCAGGTGCCTGGGGGAAGCCCGCAAGCAGGACCTGAGTGCAAGCACACTCTCCCCTCCTGAGGCTTCCGGCAACTGGTTTTCAGAAGCATGCTGCCTCTGACTAGTGTGGCACAGCACAGCCATCATGGCTAGTAGCCATTGATAGCCCTGTCCTCCATGAATTTGTCTAATCTGCTTTTAAAGCCATCCAAGCTGGTGGCCATTACTGCGTCTTGTGGGAGCAAATTCCATAGTTTAACTATGCGCTGAGTAAAGAAGTACTTCCTTTTGTCTGTCCTGAATCTTCCAACATTCAGCTTCTTTGAATGTCCACGAGTTCTAGTATTATGAGAGAGGGAGAAGAACTTTTCTCTATCCACTTTCTCAATGCCATGCATAATTTTATACACTTCTATCATGTCTCCTCTGACCCGCCTTTTCTCTAAACTAAAAAGCCCCAAACGCTGCAACCTTTCCTCGTAAGGGAGTCGCTCCATCCTCTTGATCCTTCTGGTTGCCCTCTTCTGAACCTTTTCCAACTCTAGAATATCCTGACACTGACAGAAAGGGAGGATTCATATATAACTAGTTCAGGGTTCCCAAACTGTGTTCATGAACCACGAGCTTCATTCAGGCAGTCTGCGGCACGCCCACCTTAAAATATTCATATTTATCTTTTAATTGTATTTTTGCAACTATTTCTTGCATTGTATTATTTTACTGTATTGCATCTGCACCTTATATTGTATTTTGCTATATTACCATTTGCATTCTGCAGAATATAATATTCCATTGATATAAGATACAATGCAAAAAATAAAAGCATAAAAATACAATTTTAAAAACTGTGCAGCTCCTAGCACAGCGCATTACAATTGCTACAACAGGCAAAAAAATCATGAAGTGGTCAGCCAAGACCCTCAGCAATTTTGAAATGGTCTGTAGGGAAAAATGGTTAGGAACCACTGAACTAGTCAGTAAATAAACAGATAAATAATCTAGCGCAATCCATAGCCAACATTACGCTCTGCCTGATACAATCGCTGCTTCCCAGTTTTGCCAAAGAAAGATAAGGAACCTGGAAAGGGTCAGCTCCCTCCCAGGGATCCTGACACACACTCACAGAGTAGGTGACCCCTGACGAGGAAGCAGGTGAAACTTCGCTGACAGTCAGGTCAGTGACTGCTAGGGAGTGCGAATCCAGTTGTGGGAACAGGCTTTCCATTTCTGGCTCTTCCGAGAGGTCGTCTTCACTCATCGAGTTTTGCTGCCCTGCGCTGAGCTCAGGCCACCTGTCCGTCATGTCCACCATAGACAGAGAGGCCCCCTCTTTTTGGGGGCACTCCTTGCCCATGAGAATAAACTCATCTATGCCGCCGTTAGTGGGAAAGTCCCCCTCCAGGCTGTCCTGACCAGGCAGACCTTCCCCCGTTAGCTTCCCGCCCAAGAGGGAGTTGTCCACGTTGAGAGGTCCCTGGCTCACATCCACACTTGTCTGGGCAGAGTGGTACACTGCAGCTTTTCCAGCCTCCGTCACGCTGTCCTCGGTGCTGAAGCTGTGCGCTGAGTACGCGGAGGCAACAGAAAAGTTCTGGGAAGAAGGGTGGCCAGAATCAGGGGAGGAGGTGCCATCAGGGACTGTCCCACTGGAGAGCTTTGCCTGTTGGCCCTCTTCAAGCTTGGCTTCTGTCTCAGGCTGTTCTAGCTCCTCCACTGACTCAAACACCTGCGGAAAAGAGGAGGAGACAAAACAGGACTGGTCAGCGCTTCTTACATTCCCAAAGAGAGACGAACATACATCGACTTACTGCTGCCATGCACTCGTGTGTGGGACTGCCTTTGGAGACATCCAGGGGTCTCCACTGGTGCAGAATGCAGTTGCTTCTGCTGGCCAAGGCATCGCAACATAGAACTCCAGTTCTGCACCAGCGGCACTAATCCCAGTCCGCTTCCAGGCCCAATTCAAAGTGCTGGCTGCTAACTTCAAAGCCACAAAGTGCTTCCAGCCAGGTTGTCCAAGGTTTGCCAGCACCCATACAGAGCAGCCTGGTCCTTAAGACTGGCTGCAGGGGGCTCATCAGGCTGGCTGATATAAGATTAGTTTGTAATGTTTTAACTGATGTTTTGATGTTAGTTTTAATTGATGAATATGGTTGTATTTATTGTATTGCACATTGTACTTGTTGCTGCTGTAAGTCGCCTAGAGTGTCCAAAAATTGGACAGATAGGCGACTAACAAATTAAAGTTTATTTATTATTTATAAGAGGCCTGATCCTTCTCACTGGTGCCCCCACCATTACGGCCCCCCATCCCTCCCTCCCTCCCACTGACGGCTTCTGAACTGGCTCTAAAGACCCGCCTGTCCACCTCTGCTTTTAACCATTTCATTCAAGTCTGGTCTGGGCTTTTAAGTGTACTTTGAAAGCGTTGCTGTTTATCTATCCTAATTTATTGTCTCACTGCTGGTTTTTAGACTGAATTGTTTTTGTGGAATTTCTGTTTACGATGAGAACTGCCTTGAGAGACAGAACGCAGCCCCGCCCTCTCTTTTTTTTTGCTATTGTCTACAGCCCTAAAATGTCCGTGGGAGCTGGCCAAATTCAGAACGTAAGAAGGACCCTGAACCAGAGTCAGGCCACAGGGAGCCACCTTGCCCAGCTCCTCTTCTCACAGTGGCCAGCCAGCTGCATGTGGGAAGATCTCCAGGCTCCACGCTGCAGAGAAAGGATGGGGAGGGGACTGACTCTTGGCACTCGCCATGCTTCAGAAGCCCACTGCCAGCAAGATCCTTTTCTCTTTTCTTCAGTCTCAGCAGCCAGTATGAGTGCAGGGTTGGTCTCCGCCCTCAGCCCCTCTCCAGCTCCAAAACAGATGCAGGGGATCGTCCCCCCATTGCACAGGGGAGGGGGGGAGAGACTCTTGTTTGCCATCGTGGGACAGCTGCTTCCACCTGCTTTGCCCCACCCTCCAGCCCTAAGAGCCTTCACAAAGGAGCTGCTTCCAGAAGACTTTCTTGCCTTTGGGGCTTAGGCAGAAGGCCCGGGGGGGGGGGGGTAGAAGAGACGGTTGAGTCAGCTTTCGGGGTTGCTTTTGGATATTTGCATGTGAGTTTCATTGCTGAGCTTTGCAATTTGCATTTGCATTTGCAGGCATACTATATTAATTCTTTTAGTGCTGCAATGATTGCTCTTTTTATTAGCTGGACTGGTATTGCTCCCTTTCCGGTATTAGGACTGGCAGATGCAGGACCAGTAGGACACCTCACTGGTATCATGTTTTAATGTCAACATATCGATGTAAGAACTAGCAGACATTGTCTAATTGTTAGGAATTTATTAGAAAAGTGTGAGGAAAGTGTGATTTGTTATTGTATTTTCATTGAAAGTTGTTATTGTTGCTTTTTAATAAGGTTATTACCTTGTTATTTAATGTTTGTAAACTATACCGTTTTTAATTATATGTATTTGTGTTTATTTTCTGTAAGCTGCCTTGAGGGCCTTTTGGCCAAAAAGCAGGGCAGAAATAAGCCATAACAACAACAATAATAATGCATTCTTGTTATGCTGCAGTATTTGGACTGTGTAAACCGCTTTGAGCACAGACTCTCTGTGGAAAACGCGGTATATAAATAAGCTGAGTCCTAGAGATGCACAGAGCGAGTGACAACAGGAAGGTCAGGGTTCCAGCCACCATTGTTTTGGGCTTGGCTTCCGAGGCTAACCAAAAACGGAGGAACCCTGTAGGAGGCCATGCCAGTTCCCTGGCACGGCCAGCAGGCTTCCCAGAAGAGGCATTTGGTTGGCCAGCGTTGAGGACAGGATGCAGATGGGTGTTGGTCTGATCCAGCGGCCAGGCTCTTCTGACGTTCCACCCCAAAAAACAGAGGCCGAAGCAGAGGCAAGACAGAGCTAGACATCGGTGCTGCTTGAACAGGCACTGGGACATTCCACGCAGTCCTGGTGCAGAGGAAAAGGAGAAAAGGGAGATGCCGGCCGCCCTACCAATCGAGGCTTGCACAGCTCAGGGTCTGGCACCCATGCTGAAGTGCAACAGACTCTGCCTCTTACCTGGGTGCTGCTGCTGGAGTCGCTCTGCAGCCGAGTCAGGTTCTGTGGGCCGGAACCGCCGCTGTGGGAAGACTGTGAGGGGGAGAAGGAGTGTGGTAGAACCAAAGCCAGAGGGATGAGCCAAGGTGAGGGAGAATGCACTGCTTCTCCCAGGAATGCGGGGGGGGACAGAAGTGGGGAGAGACCAAGTTTGGGGGTCTCTTGGGGGTCTGGCCTCCTTTTCATTTGCTCACCTCCAACCTTGCAACAGACAACTCTCATCTGAAAGGCCTGTCACGGGGAATGCTGTTTGAGCTGCAAGGTCCTCTTGCTTCAGATGATCATCATCATTACCAATTCAGTTTCCATTCCACCCTCCTCCCAAAGTGGCCCAGGGCTCCTGCCATGCCTGGTGGGCCCGTCCCCCCCTGCCAGCATGGGCAAACTGCCCACCCTTTGATAAAAGCCAAAGGGAAAGTGAACTGGGCATTCCTACAGACTCTCAGCTCTTTCAAAAGCTCCCCAGCAAAACACTAGTATGGGTCTTGTTGGCTGTTTGCTTTACTCCAGCCTTTCCCAACCTTCGTGTCTCCAGATGTTGCTGAACTACAACTCCCAGCATGGCCAATGGCCAGGAATGATAAGGACTGTAGTCCAGCAACATCTGGGGACCCAAAGGCTGCTTTCCACTGCAGGAGTGTGTGTGCATGCGTGGCGTGCGCACACGAGGGTTGCCAACCTCCTCTAGACAATGGGAGTACAAAACATCTCCAAGTCCCACTCCAACGTTTTTGATTTGGGAACTATTTCTTGGGCAAGTTGCAAAGGATCGTTTGTAACATAAAAAGTTTATCTTGCTAAACATTCCACTAACTGCATCCTGACTGGTTTCAGCTCCGCTTGGTGGGGGGGGGCATGTCGAGGAAAGGGGGAGGGGGGAGAAATGGAGCGATTTAAATTATTTTGCGTATTCTAAAGTATGCCAGTTCTCCTTCTCCCAGGAACTAACTTAATTCCAAATGCCCCACTTGCCCACTCACATCGTTGCTGATAGTTGAATCTTGGTGCATCATGCGCTCCATGTGGGAGTCCAGGCTGGCCCCTGAGGAGCACTTGGCCAGGGCCACCGCATGCGATTCCTTCTCCCGCTGCCTGACAATGGCCTCGCAGCCCAGCCACTCTGCCATGGTTTGCTCGTAGCAGGCGCGCATTTGGCTGTCGACCTGTAGCCAACAGAGAATTGGGAGGTGGCCACACAAGGAGAGACGCTCACATCCCATACAGAAGCCTGGAGCAGAACAGAACACAACACGCTGTGCGGAATGGCTCGGTACCCAACACAGGAAGCTCTCTTCTGTGGGCGAGACACTGGCAGCGGCTCTCCAGGCTCTCAAGCAGAAGTGCCTCCGAACCCTACCTGGAGATGTCAAGGAGTGAACCTGGAACCCTCTGCATGCAAACCATGTGTTCTACTACGGACTCACAACCCTCTTTCTTCCTGCAATCATTCACCATCAATTAACAATAAAATAAATTGCATTCGAAAATTATCAGAGGGGAGAGAAAATTCAAGTGAAAATTCTCATGGGTGAGGTGTGGGGTTTTGTTGTGGCAACTTAAGGTGGCCAAGGGGTGATTGTGAGAGTCCCTGCTTTCACTCTGAAATCATCGCCCCAGCTGTCTGCATTCTGCAGCCTCTCTGGGTGCCTGCCCTTCAGTTAAAACCCAGGGGAAAAACCTCATGCAGTAACTCGTCCCGTGAGCATGTCCACATCAGGAAGTGCAGACAGCCAGGGAGTGCTGGAGAAACGTTTCCTAGAGAGGAAAACACATACTCCACACTCTTGGCCAATTTGCAGTGATCAGGTCAGCTAAAAATCCTGCACACACTGAGATTCTGAAGTGCCTTGAGAAGGAGGCCGAAAAAATGAAGCCTCTTTCAGAGAGGAAGAACATTTTTGAGACAGCCCTAATGCAAAGAAATGAGACAGAATTTTTAATTGCACCCACATAATATTAAAACAACAAAAAGTAAAAAGGTATCTGTGTTTGGTCCGTAACAAAAATTCCAAAACCTTTCTTCAGGCAATGCCTTTTATTAGGCCAACCAAAATATCTTTAAAAGAATGTGCAGGCTCTCAGTTTCTGCAGAACACCATCTAGCCTGATGAAGAACTCTGGAGGACTTGAAAGCTTGCATACTATTTTGCAACATTTCAATGGGACTAATAAAAGGTATTTCTTCAGTATGGAATAAAGAGTTATTCGGAGGATTTGTGAGTATTATTCGACTGCAAGAGATTCCACCATCTGCCTAACATAAGATTGACATAAGAGGGGCAAAGGAAACAGATCCCACTGCCAGCATCGATGTGCTGTAGGAAACAGGTAATCATCACCTGAGCTGCAAAGTTCTAAACCAGGAATGGGGAACCTTTGCCTCCAATTTGTTCTTGGGCTCCAGACAACATGGCCAAAAGTCAGGAATGATGGAGGGTGCAGTCCGGTAATATCACAGATTTTCCCCTTCCCTGTTCTACTCTGGGCTCACCTCTTCCCTCTCAGCTTCCGACATCCCAAACTGATAATGCCCGAGGAGGAAAGGCCAAAATGCTCTCCGGATCTCATGCTGGACCCCTCCGAAGTAGACAAGCCGCAACAGCTCTTTCTCCTCATAGCTCTGCAGGAAAAGTATTATTATTATTATTATTAGTATTATTATTGTTGTTGTTGTTGTTGTTATTATTATTATTAGTTAAAACTTCTATCCCACCCTTCCTCCCAGAAGGAGCCCAGGGCCGCAAACAAGGGACAAAACACTTAAAACATCTTAAAACATCTCAAAAACATTTTAAAAATAAAACATCTTAAAAACAGTTCCAACACAGATGCAGACTGGGATAAGGTCTCAACTGAAAAGCCTTGTTGAAAGAGGAAGGTCTTCAGTAGGTGCCGGAAAAGTAACAGAGATGGCACGTGTCTAATAGTTAAGGGAAGGGAATTCTAAAGGGTAGGTGCCACAACACTAAAGGTTCGTTTGCTATGTTGTGTGGAATGGACCTCCTGATAAGATGGTATCTGCAAGAGGCCCTCACCTGCAGAGTGCAGTGATCGACTGGGTATATGAGGGGTAAGACAGTCTTTCAGGTATCCTGGTCCTGAGCAACATAGGACTTTGTACACCAAAACTAGAATCTTGAACTTGGCCTAGAAGCTAATGGGCAGCTAGTGAAATTCTTTCAGCAGCAAAGTAATATGATGATACCCTGCCCCAGTGAGCAGTCTCGCCGCTGCATTTTGTACCAGCTGCAGCTTCCAGACCAACCTCAAGGGCAGCCCCACATAGAGTGCATTACAGTAATCTAGCCTAGAGGTTACCAGTGCTTGGACAACAGTGGTCAGGCTATCCCGGTCCAGAAACAGCCGCAGCTGTCTTACCAGCTGAAGCTGGTAAAAGGCACTCCTAGCCACGGAGGTCACCTGGGCCTCTAGCAACAAAGATGGATCCAGGAGCACCCTCACACTATGGACCAGCTCTTTCAGATGGAGTACGATCCCGTTCAAAGCAGGCAACTGACCAATTATCCGAACTCGGAAACCACCAACCCACAGCGCCTCCATCTTGCTAGAATTCAGACTCAAGTTTATTGGCCCTAATCCAGCCCACCACAGGCAGCGGTCAAGGGCTTGCACGGCCTCTCCCGATTCAGATGTTACAGAGAAATAAAGCTGGGTATCATCCGCATACTGCTGACACCTCTCCCCAAATCTCCTGATGACCACTCCCAAGGGCTTCATATAGAGGTTAAACAGCATGTAGGACAAGATGGTACCCTGCAGCACCCCACAGCACAACTGCCAGGGGGCTGAAAGACAGTCACCCAATGCTATTCTCTGAGAGTGACCCTGGAAATAGGATCAGAACCACTGTTAAACAGTGCCTCCAATACCCATCTCACCAAGTCAGCCCAGCAGGATACCATGGTCAATGGTATCAAAAGCCGCCAAGAAATCAAGTAAGAATAACAGGGTCGCACTTCCCCTGTCCTTCTCCCATTAAAGGATGGGTCATCAGGGTGACCAAGGCCGATTCAGTCCCATAACAAGGCCTGAACCCAGGTTGAAATAGGTCAATATAATCAACATTCAAGATAACCAAGGTTCAATGAAAACACATGTGGGGGGGAGCGGTTTCTGTTACCCAGCCCCTCATCTGCAATGCTTTCTGTGGGAAACCCAGCTCCCATCGCACAAGGGCACAGTCAAAAGACTCACCCATATCTAAAAGCAAAGCCAACATCCACAGCAAACTGGGGGCGGGGTGTGTGAGTGGGATACTGGAGGGTTAATAAGGGAAATGAGGGGAGAAAGAACCACTCTACCGTCCTGTCTTGCAGGAACTTCTCCCAGATCTCCACGGTCAGTCCCAAACTGGCGTTGCATGGCACGTTGGGAGACACAATGTCATGGTTCACTAGCGCCGACAGGTGGGTTCGCACTGTGGAGAGGTGCCGGCAATAAGCAAGCCCTGCACCGTGGAAAGCCAGAAGCAGGAACACAGAGGGAAAAAAGAGAAAGCGCATAGCCTGTAGAACTGTCAGGCAATCACTAACAAACTAACACTTGCAACCGTGAAAGGCCGGCAGAGGAGATGGTTGCATTATGGGTCCCCTAGGGAGATGCAATGCTGGCACAAGAGGCCACAACATCATCCACCCGATTCAGGCGGTTCCCAGTTGGAGAAGATACTGTGGCAGCATCAAGACCCAACCAAGCCTCTTCAACCAGCTCCTTCTAATCCAGCTCTCTATCCACTGGCCCATACTGTCTCTTAGATGAAAGAAATCAGAATTAATTAATTCAATTTTACATCCTTCCCTTCCTCCCAGAAGCAGCCCAGGGCAGCAAACAAAAGCACCAAAAGCACTTTAAAACATCTTAAAAACAAAACTTAAAACATATTAAAAACATCTTTGAAAACATATTAAAATAAAACATTTTTTTAAAAAAGCTTTAAAAACATCTTAAAAAGCAGTTCCAACAGACGCAGACTGGGATAAGGTCTCTCCTTAAAAGGCTTGTTGAAAGAGGAAGGTCTTCAGTAGGGGCCAAAAAGATAACAGAGATAGTGCCTAATATTTAGGGAATGATTATGTAAACCATTCTTCCCCCATTGTTCTGGTGCCCTCCAGATGCTTTGGGCTACAATCCCAGTCAAGGCAGCTATGCGGCCTGGGGCTGACGGGAGTTGTAGTCCAAATTATTTGGAGGGCACCAGGTTGGGGAAGGCTGATATAGACTGACAACAGAGGGCAAGAAGGGAAGCAGAGCTAGTCCATCGGCTCTGCTGAGAGACCAGCTGCCTTTAGCCCTCCATCTCATCAGGCTCCCTCAACTGTTTCCATCCCAGCTGGTCCTTCTAAGAACTTTGTAACTTCTTCCAACCAGTACCAGAGTCTGCTTTTTATCCTCCTTCCTTCCCACCTTTTTCCTTTAATGCCATGTCTTATAAACTGTAATGCTGGGCCCAGACTGTCTTGATTTTAACTGACCTGTAAGCCTCTTAACAAGGGAGAAAGAAAAATAAAACATTTGCTGTGATTCTTCATATCAGACAGAGGGGCAAAACTAAGCAAGTTCCGCTCTTCAGCTCACCACGCTGCGGCTCCATGCCGTAAGGGTCACTGCCCTGCTGAATTATAAAGCCAAATGAAGCTGTACAGGGGAAACATGCGATACACTTTGCCAACTTCTTTTCAGATGAAAAACAGCTGGAGACAGAAAAGGGCTGCTTAGCCCTTTCCCCCCTTGTCATTTCTACACCCAAAATTGTCCCCCCTCCCCCCAATGCTTTTTCGCCCACGGCAGGTCAGGAGAAGCAGCAGGATGTGGCTCAAATTTTGAACAGCCAGTGGGGAAAGGGCTCCACAGGTTGCTGCAGTGCCTCCCATGCAGTGACTCAAAAGGCTCTTGCAAAGAGGGCCAAGCGATACTCACAGCCATAAAATGCACGAGAGAGGATCTGGTACTTCATGTTATCACAGAGCAGCTTCAGGGGAGCTCTAGAGAGAGAGAGAGGAGGGCCAAGAGTGAGAGACAATAGGTATAAGCCCAGCAAGGAACAAAATGTACATGCCACAAGCAAGAATCTCTTTTAAAAAAAATTCAAAGTCTATTAGCCACCATGCACAATACATTTCCCCCCACCGTGACTTACAACATTTAAAGCCAAGTAAAATCATTTCACATATAAACAACCGAATCATAGTCACACTAATAGCAGTGAGCACCTTTCAGATTAATATATGACTTCAGCCAGCCATATTAGCGCAAGGCTAAAGATGGAGGCTACTGACTCTTTACAGTAAGCCCCCTTGTTAAAGGCCATCTGGGACAAAAATATCTTGAGAGCCCCCCTACACACTACCTTGGGAGAGGAGACACTGATCATATATCTCAGTGAGGGAGCAAGGGCCACTGCAGAGAAGACCACGTCCCTTCTGCTTCAGAAGCTGGATTTTGTTCCGCTTTCGGGGGGCGGGGGGGAGAGAGGAAGGTACAGCCGTGTCTGGTCATCACACCAGACCTCATCACCTCATCGAGTCTAATCCCGCCCCCCAGGCCCTTTTGCCTTCGTGAGGCCACCTGGGCTCCCCGTCCCAGGGAGTCTTTGTTTCCTTGCCTTTCGTGGTTGCAGCCATTGGGGGGCCCACTTTCGGTGGATCCACTCTGGGAGCAGGAGGAGCAGGAGGACTTGCGGGTGCCCGGCTGCCACATAGAAGGAAGGGCGCTCCCTGTGGCATCTATCAGGTCCTGGGTGGCTGCAAAGGCAAGAAAGAGAAGACCACACTCTGTTGAAGTCAGCTTCAGGAAGAAGCAGCCACTTATCCCAAGAGCAGAGAGAGGGGAAACCCCGATTAGAAAAATCAAACAGAAACATTTTGAAGGTTGCATTAATCAAACCACTTGCATGATCATCGCCCAGTCACAGCAAGAAAGGGAAGGTCAACAGCAGAAGCACCCATCAGCTGAGAGCTTGTCGACACAAACGTTATCTAAGAAGGATCCTCTTAAGACAACAATGGCCACATCCACACCGTACATTGACGGCACTATAAATTATACCACTTTAACAGCCGTGGCTTCCCACAAAAGATCCTGGGAACTGTGGCTTGTTAATGGCGATGAGAGTGGTTTCACAATCAATCCTTCTTCCCAGGGACCTCAGGAAACTGTAGCTCCGTGAGGGGAACAGGGATCTCCCAACAACACTCAGCACCCCTAACAAACTACCATTCGCAGTATCCTTTGGGGGAAGCCATGTCTGCAAAAGGGTAGGATACTGCTTTAAACCAGCCTGGAGGGAAAACCCAGGAACCGCAGGGTGCACATGGGGAACTGCCTTATATCGAGTTCATACAGCTCAATGTTGTTGACACCGACTGGCAGCAGCTCTGCAGTGTCTCACTCAGGGCCCTTTCCCAGCCCTCCATAGAAATGCTGAAGATTGCATCTGGGATCCTCCTGCATGCTCATCCAGTGAGCTGTGGAGCCTGCTCTTCTCAACGTGGGGTGATTTGCAAGTTGCTGGGCGTCTCTAGGGAACTGGGAGCCATGCCCACTTGATGTAACTGCCCTGCCTCTGCTTGCAGGATCTCTTTTCCTGTAATGAAATGGAAGAGGGTCCAGAGCCCCAATGCTGGCAGGAATTGTTCACTCCAAGACTTTTTTTTGGGGGGGGGGGAAGTCCTCTAGTAAGACCCCTAATGAGCATGTGTCATCTGGATGAGCTGAGGCTCGTTCCTCACTGCTCTGAACTTTCTTAAGTGCTCCATGCCAAGTAGGAAGATAAGAGCTGGTGGGGGTCTTCTAGGCACAGGGCAAGTGTCACAGTGACCCTCTGGAGCTGGCCAAATCTTCCATATGCTTTAGGCCCTGGCTTTCACCTCACTTTGAACACATAGGCAAATCAGGAGCTATGCTGAGTTCAGAGGATGCTATCCAGAGTTCCATGGCATTCATATCTGCTGCTGAGCAAAGAGATTTTTATGCATTTGAAATGGACTCTACTCCACAAAAGCTAATGGCAAAATAAATATTGGGAATAAATTGCAGGGGGACAACGACTTTTTTCCTGAATTTTCCAAAAGAAATTTCTGGGCCTTCACATCTCTATCCATGAAATAAATAACCCCTGGTGTGCCTCATCTTACGGTAGACTTCAGGGAGAACTGGCTGATCCCTCAAGAAGAGCTCTGACAGCTAACTCTCAGTTCACTGCAAAGATTTCAGAATGATCCCTGGCTGGTTTCACCACACAGCAAAGACTCCAAAGGGCCTTCAAATTATAGCTCCTCATCCAGGCAGCTTGCAGGAATCCTGCAAGGACATGCTGACTCATGGTCTGAAGCCAAGTCACTTTGAAACCATTTCACCACACCAAAATAATTCAAATGAAAGTTTCATGAATCACACACACACACACATGCTGGAGCGTCATGACCCAAGTGAGTTCTAAAAACGATGCCAAATGCTTTGACACAAGAAGAAAAAGAATCACTGGAACAGACTGTTCTTGAGAGACAGGTGAGATGGAAGCTTTTTCCACAGGACCATAATCAGGCGAAAGGAGAATGAAAGCCACATCTTGCTCGCTCACCACTGTGCAGGGGAAAGAGGAATGCAAGGAAAAGGCCATTTGATTCAGGACAGTAACTGCACAGAGAAGGGAGCTTTGCATATGTTGGCAGATGAATTGTCTGGATTTTAACTAATCCATTTACAAATGAAAGCACCAGGCAGACCCAGTTGCTCTCCAGGAGAAATGAAAACAATTACACAGTGCTTTCCAAATAATGCTTGGTGATTGTTGTTGTTTATTAACAAATAATACCTGCTATTCAAGTAGCATGTTTAAACTGTGTAGTGCTTTGCATATATTATCTCAGCAGTCCTTACAACACCCCTGTAAAATTGCCTAGAGGTGTTGGTGGGTGGCAGCGGCACCAGCATGGTCTATTGCAAATGTCAGTTGGCTGATGCAAACGGCACCCACTACCATTTCATTGATTTCTGTGTTCCTGTCGGCTGCTTTGAGCACCATTTGCTGGAATGGCAGGACTCAAAATTTGAAAAATAAAACCGTCCCCATATTGCCATTGGGAGAAGTCAGGCTGTGGCTTGCTTAGCCCATTCCTGGCTGCAGGACACGGCCCATCCACTCCAAAGCCTCCCTGGACAAACCCATCACGGCTGCTTATATTACACGATGTCCCTTGTGGGAGCTCCGTTGCTGACTTCTTTCCTGAGTGTTTTCACCGTCTCAAATAAGAGCCAACAAAAACTAAAGAGAACAGCAGCAACATTAAATCACTACTAAAACCAACCGGATTAATTAGTTTAAAAAAGATGACTCTACTTCACTGAGCAATAGATGTCATGGCTTTCATTAAAAAAGAAATTTAATTATTTTTATGCAAGTATCTATACGTTTGTGGGCAGCACGTATCTCCTGAGAAGACGCCGTCCTCCTCTCAGTATAGGAGGGAATTGCCTCACCTGAGATGGGCCCAGCTGTGACAAGGCAGACACCATCAAACAGTAAAGAAAAGAGGCGTATTTTTCCTTCAGATCTATTATTTTATCGACATGCCGATATAATTAGATAATTGGCTTCAACGCATCATATGAGCAATCCACTGAGATTTCTTTAAATTGGGAACCAGCCCTAAGCATAATAATACTAGCGCTGCCTTCACCAACGTGGCACCCTCAAGACATTTTGGACAACAACTCTCATCCGCTCCCAGCATCCTAGGGCCATTCTGCTGCTTTTGACTGACCGGCTGAGGGAAAGTCAAGGGGAGGGGGAGGACTCCACTCGCACACCCTGCCCAAATCCACAAATGCCAGAGTACACCAAGCTGCCAAGCCCAACTGAGAAACGCCCTCTCCATGCCAAGAGCAACATTACAGAGGTGCCCCCAGGGCCCCAACGTGGTGAGGAGGGGCAAGGCTGCCTCAGGAAGACTCAGAGACTGCTTGGGGATCACCATCACTTTGCCAGCCATCCGACGCGTCGAAGCCTTCTCGTCCCCAGCAGTGCCGACGCCGGCAGAAGCGAGGGGAAGGCAAGAGGGGCCTTTAACGACAACTAAAGATGATTGGGGGGGGAGAGAGAAAAGGCAAAACATGAAGATGGATCCAAACCACGCCACTGCCCCAAACCTGGAGGGACCCCTAGGAAAAGAAACAGCACTGGGGTTTTGAAAAGGCTACGGTTATCTGGAAATCCCCAGTGCTAGAACATGCTAAAAGGTTTGGATGGGAAGGCAAAATAGTTCGGATTTGACCAAAAGAGGTGCAGAGTGATGCAATGCAGGCTCAGAAAAAAATGACCAATAAGCTATTCCTCCATCACTTGCTTGTCCCTTCCCTCCCCTCCTTTGCCAATACTGTAATCGCCCTGGGGCACAGAACTGTCACTGTGGGGCAGAGATCCGTTTCGCTTACATTAATCTGCAAGCACCAAGTTCAGTGACGGTTCCGAGCAGGGAACCAACAAATGAAATATTTGGGGACTCTCCCGAAATAACCCTTTCCTCATCGTTCCCCTCTCCAACATTCAGGGCCGGCCCTGTCATCAGGCAGAGCGAGGCGGCAGCCTCAGTCAGACAATTTGGAGTGCAGTGAAAGAGCAGCAAACGGAGAGTTATTGGACGGTTCACTATTTTTGCCGCCAGGGAACGGGAGAGGCCCTGCAGGATTATTTGGCTCAGGTGGCAAAGAAACTAGATGGGTACTATGCACCTTGACTTGTGTGTGTGTGCGTGTAGGGGCATTTGCTGCTTCACCTCAGGCCGCAAAATGTCTTTGGCCAGCCCTGCCAACAGTGGTAGATCCCGTTTCCTGACAGTGCATCAGAAACAGCCTGATCCCAGGCCAGACTCCTTGCCCAGCCTTGCCTCCTCTGGCCGGCAGCGGATCTCCAGGGCCTTTCCCCTCAGCTGCTCCCCCTTCTAAGTGGACATGCCACCAAGGAGCAAACCTGGGACCTTCAGCATGCAAAGCGGGGCCTGCCAGAGCTGCAGGGCCTCCCCTGCCCCACGTTTTTCCATTGGTGTGCATTTATGCAAACTCGAGTGTGTTTCCGTCATCAGCACTCTGGGAAAATTTGTTTCCCTGCTGCTTCGGTTACCTCGGTGTTGGCTCTCCTCTTTTGCATAAACCAAAGACAATGTCAGCGTGCATTGAACACCCCAACCATCACAGAGCAATGCCAAATACCACTGACGGATGGCCTGACGTAATGCCAGGCGGAGGTAACAGGCAGATGCTTCTGATTATTATTATTATATTTCCATTTGTAGACCACTTACTATCTGAAAGATCTCAAAGCGGTTTACAATGGAATACACAAGGAACAATAAAAAAAAAATCAAATTAATTTACAAAGCAAAATACAGGAACAATATCTCTATATATAAACACAGTATAAAAGCCAAAATAGGCCACTATGATTATATTTCCATTTACAGACCGCTATACTTTTTTATACTTTTGAAACAACACTGTGGGTTTCAAAACCAGGCTGTGGAACCTGTAGGTCTCCAGATACTGGTGGGCTACACCTCCCATCCTCCCTGGCCGTTGGCCATTCTAGCTGGGGCTGACAGAAGCTGGTAACATCCGGAGGAAAGCTGTTTGTAAGATGCAATACTGCAGGGGCAAAGCAAAAACACAGCGTGGGATATTTGATGCAGAACTCCTCAGCTTTGAGTTGTTTATTGAAATAAAGCGGTTGTTTCTAGCCCTTGTGAAGGTAGGCTCCAAAAGCACACGGGCAAGGCATGACAGAACCTCAGCAGCCAGAAAGAGGGGACACCAGCACCTTACACAGCTTCCCAGCTGAGCCAACCGTGAATAAAATGCACAAACTGGTAAGAACTGCATAATATATTATGCAAAGAAAGCAAATTTCCGTAATTTATAGAGGTGGAAGACATGAGCGTTTCTCGGTGTGGGATTTTAAAGTACCGAATTTGGATTATGCAGAACTCCAAGCATTAGCTGATATTCCGCCGGGTACGGAAGGTGGGGCAATGCGGCTTAACAAATACGATTTATGAAATATGAATGATGGTATGCTCATATATTTTTGTGGCACACACTGAAATAAAACGTTGGTTGAAGGTCAACAAACACACACACCCCATCATCATCTTATTTAAAAGGAGTCAATCAGCCTTCCCAGTTTCTATCCTGCAAGCAAACGTACCAAACTCTGACTGAATGCCAGGATAGAGGATCCGGAAAACGTAATCGGTTGCCTCCTCCTCTTCCTTGTCCGACGCAGACTCTGAGGTCCCTTGGGGGTTTCGCTTCTTCAGCTTTGGAAACACCTTCCCCTTAGGAGCCAAAGAGAGCAAGGAAGTGAATATCTCCAGCTGCAGAGATGTGGCCTTCTCGTTTGGCTCAAAGCAATGATCACAGAAGAGCTGAGGCTCTTTGCACGCAGCAGGCCCTGGGTTCAAACCCCAGTGGCACTGCCAAGTAAGTCTGGGAATTGTTCCCTGCCTGAAATCTTGGAGAGTGGCTGCCAGTCAGTGTAGATGGCCAATGCGAGGTTAGATGAATCCACGGTTTACCTTACTATAAGCTTCCTACCTTCCTAAGGCCAAATGCATATTTCCGGGGGGGGGGGGGAATAATCTCTCATCACAGAGGCCAAGAAATGGCACGGTTTACCATCATAGCTTTTCAAGTCTTAACATTTTCTTTTCTTTTTTAATAAAAAAAACTTTCATGAAAGGCCTTTTCCCAATAGATTTTTTTTTAATTAAAAAATATTATGTGTGGAATTAAGATTTACTGGGGTTTACTCTAAATAGAATACTGAAATTAGATTTGGTTGATTGATTATGCAGACATATTTTAGTTATTATTCTAGCAGCGGGAGGCCCAAGAAAGTCTATTTCTGGTTCAACATGCATTAGGAAAAATCATGGTTCTTTCTGGGGCCAGAGACTGTTTCCTCTCCCCGTGGTTTTGTAGCATAGTGGCTGAGACCACAATACCGTACACCAGCCTTCCCCAAGCTGGTGCACTTCAGATGTTTTGGGCTACAAAGAAGGCACGGCTGTATGATGCTGGGGACTGTAGTCCAAAATACCTGCAGGAACACCAGGTTGGGGAAAGCTGCTGTAAATAAGTAAGCCCCATCAGAACCAGTGGGATTGATTCCCTGTTCCCAGGGAATTGCAGCCTAATTTCAATTTTCGCCTCTGCCATGAACTGACATGGTGGCCTCCCTCTCAGCCTCAGTTTCCCCATCTACAATATGGGGAATAAAACTACTTTAGGGTTGTTGCGAGGATTACAGTTAGGTAATGCATATTATTATTATTATTTATTAAATTTCTATCCCACCCTTCCTCCCAGAAGGAGCCCAGGGTGGCAAACAAAGGACAAAATACTAAAAACATCTCAAAAACAAAACACCTTTTCTTAAAAAATCTTTAAAAACATCTTAAAAGCAGTTCCAACACATACACAGACTGGGATAAGGTCTCTACTTAAAAGGCTTGTTGAAAGTGGAAAGTCTTCAGCAGGCACCAAAAAGATTACAGATATGGCACCTGTCTAGTATTTATGGGGAGGGAATTGCAAAGTGTTGGTGCCACAGCACTAAAGGTCTGCTTTCTAAGTTGTGAGGAACAGACCTCCTGATAAGATGGTATCTGCAGGAGGCCCTCACCTGCACAGCACAGTGATCAACTGGGTATATAAGAGGTAAGACGATCTTTCAGGCTTCTGACACCTTTTGAACACCTGAAAAGCTCTATACAAAAGAATCATTCTGCCATATGTGATTTTTACGGGGCTTTTTGCTTATTTTTATGCACTAATTCAATTGGGTTCTTAATATTTTATGGTAAGCTGCCCCAGTGATGTGACTGAAGGGGAAAGTATACATTGCAATAAAAACAACAAAGTAGTAAATAAATAAAACATTTGTTTCTGCCTCAAACAATGGAACTCCACCAGTCCTCCGGAAGTGACAACGGCCAAAGAGATGGATTGTACATATGTATTTAAGTTTAGATTATTTCTTTTGTAATATTGAATTTATTTTATGTTTGCTAAATTGTTTACTTTTGTCCTATTGGAATGTATTGCTATGTTTTGTACATTGGCTTCTCTCCCCTCCCCCAGTGCTTTTATTTTGAGTGCTTGTTGCAAGCCACTTTGGGCACAAGTTGCTGTGGAAAGGTGGCATATAAATAAACCCAATCAATCAATCAGTTTCTATAGGACCTGCAAGCCATATAGTGTCTTAGGCCCAGCAAACCATATGAGCCACACAAATGCTTGCATGTAGCCCACCTTTCCCCAACCTGGTGCGCCCCCCAGATGTTTTGGACTACAAGTCCCATCAGCCTCAGCATCATGCTGCTAGGAGTTGTAGTCTGAAACATCTGGAGGGCAACAGGTTGGGGAAGGCTGACCTAGGTCATGATACATGGAGAAAAAGCAACATGTTAAACTTTTTAAAAAGCTTTACAGCAGGGCTGGGGAACCTCAGGGCTGGGGCCAAATCTGGCCCTCCAACCCTCCCTATCTGGCCCTGGAGATTGTCCCCAGGGCATGCCCCCCCCCGGCCATACTCCCGGCTGGCCCTGCGTCACACCTGGCTGAGGGTTTTTGCCTGGGTGGCCTGTGCCCTTCAACTCGGAGAAGACCTCTCGCTGGCCTGGGTGGCGGACAGAGAGGGGTGTGTAGAAACGAGCCGCCAGGTCCAAGGTCACATCTGCATGCGTTGCTCTGCTCGCTTTTCCCTCTGGCCACTCCCACTACTGACATGTGGCCCCCAGAAGGTTGTCCAGAAGGGAATGTGGCCTTTGGGCTGAAAAAGTCTTCCCCCGCCTGTTCTACAGTCTCTTTCTTGGCCTTTAATCTTACCCTGAGAGTCAGACTTTTTGTCCACCTAGCTCAGGATTGTCTCCTCAGGCCTTCACTTCTGGTGCTCTCCAGATGTTAATGGACTCCAGCTCCTATCCACCCCAGAAACCAGCATGCCCAATGGTTAGGGATGGTGGAAGTTGGAGCCCACCAACATCTGGCGCGTACTTGCTTGGGCAGGCAGTGGCACTCCAGGGAGTCTGATGCAACCCGGGACCTTCCACATGCTAAGTGGGTACTCTCTTCTGGAGAGACAGCCCCAGCACCCTTCCGGCATTCTGGCAGTGCCAAAACAGGCCTGCACCTCCCAACCACTCTCCAGGGGAAGAGGGTTGCCACATGGCCCTTCTTTCACCTGCCCGCTCTCAGGGCCAACGGACAGTGAACTGAGCCAAGAAGGACAAACCTCAATGCCACCAGGCTCCCAGCATCCTTACCTTCCCCCTCTGTGACCAGAGAGGTGGGTCCAGCTGGCCATGGGGCAGGAGCCCATTTTCTAGGCAGGAGAGGAACTGCAAGAGATGGCCACCTCTGGGGAACCGCAGGGGAGGGCGCTGGATGCCGTCTTGGCTCACCAGGACCACCGTGCCCCCACTGTCTACTGTGGGCAAAAGAAGAGAGAAAGCAGTGAGAGGGAAGGCAGAAAAGAGAGGGGAGGGGAGAAGCAGATTCCGCAGAAAGAAACCACACCAGGCACCTGGCCTAAAGCCTTTGGAGGCCCACCACTGCCACCTCCAAATGGCTTCATGGGAAAGACCCAGAGGAGGTCGCTGGTGACAGTACTCCACTAAATGGACCAACGGACTGACTCAGTATAGAGCAGTTTCCTATATTAAATGTGTTGGGAGTAAAGCACCAATGCGTGTTACAAGGGACCTAAACCAGTGGAGGCCAATAGACAGAAAGCCAGCTTATCCTTCCCTCTGCTGATTCCTCCTCTAAAGTACTTGTTGTTTTTGTAGGCTTTGCTCC
This sequence comes from Rhineura floridana, assembly GCF_030035675.1. Lineage (NCBI taxonomy): Eukaryota > Metazoa > Chordata > Lepidosauria > Squamata > Rhineuridae > Rhineura > Rhineura floridana. The sequence continues at coordinate 2,335,775 of NC_084498.1, forward strand.
TCCATTTCCACCTTTCTCTTCCTGTCTTTGTTCTCAGTTAGTGAGTAATGGCCCCCTGAGTGCAGGTCACATGGCTGCCTCAACATTCATTCATTCATTCATTCATTCATATCCCACCCTTCCTCCCAGTAGGAGCCCAGGGCAACAAACAAAAGCACTAAAAACACTTTAAAACATCATAAAAACAGAATTCAAAATACGTTAAAACACAACCACCATTCAAAATATATTAAAACAAAACATATTTAAAAACATTTTAAAAAAAGCTTTAAAAACATTTTTAAAAAGAAGATTTTAAAATATATTAAAAAGCAATTCCAACACAGATGCAGACTGGGATAAGGTCTCTACTCAAAGGCTTGTTAAAAGAGGAAGGTCTTCCGTAGGTGCCAAAAAGACAACAGAGATTGTTTAATCTTTAAGGGGAGGGAACTCCACAGGGTAAAGGTCACACTAAAGGTCTGCTTCCTATGTTATGCAGCACAGACCTCTTGATAAGATGGGGGAAGATAAGGAGGGGAAGATTGGGCCCTGGTGGGCCGGCTGCATTCTAGTGGGGCTCGCTAGCCTTCTCACAGGGAGACCTCCAAGGAGAGCCTGGAGGCAATGTTACCTGTGTACATCTGAACCCGCAATGAGTGTTTAGCTACCAGAGATCTAAATGTCTCCCGAAGAACGTAGTGGAATCTTTTACTGGAATTAAAACCCACACGCTGCTCTTATGTGTGTGATCCCACACTTAAAACCCAAGAAGCACACACAAAAGATACAGTACAGGTTGGATTACTGAAAGAGAGAAACAGAAAAATATGGAGCATCTACGTTACATTTATGCCTACAGGCAGCGTGAGCCCTTACACCTATTCACACCCTAGATTTGCAAGTACATAGACCCATACCAGGAAAAAACCAGATGTACATTTCCTGAAGATGATCAAGACTCAAAGTCAGGAATAAAGACTGTGCCTGGCAATAGTTAAGCTCTCCCCTTCGAAATAATCAACAGCCGGACACAAAAGATCTCACCCCCTTCTAACTCTGATATCCCATGCAGTGAGTTGATGTTCCTCAACGTGAGGGTGATGTGAAGCATTCAGGAAGCTGTTGGAGCCACAGGTGTGCTGATCTGAACCCAGCAAAGCCTTTACCTTAAATGTGTTTTCAAACTGCATAGGTTTGCATGCAAATTGGGAGGGGATACAGGTGAGTGATCTAGTGACATGAAAGGATCTCTTTTGGAATATTTGCCTTACCTAGGTGAAATTAAAGATTATACCTGCTGTCTCCGGTGCCATGCATGAGTGTAAACTCCTGTTTCTGAGAAGAACTTGCTTATCTTGTGTGTGTTACATTAACTTGAACTCTGCATCAGGCCAGGGGGTCATTGTTCAGTTAAAGGCATTATTCCTTAGGTAAATCTTCAATTTGGAACCTTCCTTATTATTCACTAACTATTTAATGTGTGTCTTCTTGAGGGCTGTATCTCAGAGTTCACCCTAGCAAGGCTCCTATGCCTTGATCCATTAATAGGAACCAAAGAATAAAAAAAACCCAAACGTGCATATTATTATTATTACTATTATTATTGCTATTTCCATTTATAGATCGCTTACTATCTAAAAGATCTCAAAGCTGCTTACAATAGAATACACAAGGTACAATAAAAATATCAAATTAATTTACAAAGCAAAATACATAAACAATATCCATAAACATAAACACAGTATATACCTTTACAGCAAGCAGATGCAGCTCACCAGAACACAACAGCAACACCACAACAGTGCCCAGGTGTCCTCTTACCCTGTTGGTGGCAGTGCAGATAGACAATCTCCTCTAGGCGGATGGTCATGGCATAGTCCCAGTAGACGCTGCATGAGGGAAGAACAAAGCCCACTGGCATCACCCTCAAAAAACTTCCTTAGGGGTGCCCCCCATCCATCTCCAACCAGAAAAAGCTGAGTGGCAGATAATAAACCAAAACTCCTGGCAAACACCCAACTAACAAGCATAGGAAACGGAGGAGGCGGCACTCGCGTGAGTTACCATCCCAAATCCTGGGGCAATGAGTTCCACACTGCAAAGAAACCTCACACAGCAAGTTCTCTCACTTAAAAAACAAAAACTGAAGGCACATTGTTGGCTATATTAATGCAACCCGTTGAGTATCCATTTACTGGATAACATCTAAGTTCCGCACTGACACGCAACTGGTGTGTTATCTCTCAGTGTGGCTCCGCCTGTTGGGCCACTGAACTAGCAAGAGGCAGGCAAGAAGATTTAGCACACCTGTCGGGAGAGTGTTCAGGATATCAAGGGGCAGATGAATCGGCCATACAAACTCCCAGCACAGCTGGTGCAGCTCTCAGCAGTCATATTTCAGCAAACAATTCAAGACCTCCATAGAGCTGCTGCCAGTCTGTGGAGACAATACTAAGCTAGACTCAGGCAGCTTCCTATGTTCTTAAATCACCAACAACAACAAAATAAAAAGAGCGGCAAGTCCAGGTTGTCCCTCAAGGGAGGTAAGGAGATCCTTGGTGATAATTATTTATTTTATTTATTATTTGATTTATATCCAGCCCTTCCTCCCAGAAGCCCAGAATGGCATCCCCACAAAGTAGGGAGAAGGGTGACCATTCTGCCACATCCCCAGCAGAGGGCGCACTGGCTCCACAGCTTGGCCAGCCTTCTACTGCCATGAGGTGAGCTCAGGTGAGCCTTTGCAAGGCACAACTAAAATGTTAAAAGCGTTGCAGTCTGGTGGTAACCAATAAGTACACAGGTAGAGCCCTGCAACTGGATTGAGCCAAATTGCCTGTCTAGTCCACCATCCCTAACTTCCTAACTGTTAAGAGCTATACGACAATGGAGCCAATGACCAGGGGAGGTGGTGGGCTCTCCGACACTGGAGGCATTCAAGAGGCAGCTAGACAGCCATCTGTCAGGAATGCTTTGATTTAGATTCCTGCATTGAGCAGGGGGTTGGACTTGATGGCCTTATTAGGCCCCTTCCAATTCTACTATTCTATGTTTCTATGATCCTGTTCCCCACAGTAGCCAACCAGATGCCCCAAAGGAAAGCCCCCAAGCAAGGTGTGAGTGCAACAGCTCACCTTCCCCTTATCACAGAATCATAGAGTTGGAAGGGACCTATAAGACCATCAAGTCCAGCCCTCTTTTTGTTCTCCAGGGACCAGAGGCTGCAGCCACAAGTTGACATGACGGGCACCAACTTCATCAGCTTTAAAAGGGGACTCCATGAAGGAAGCCACAGGCCTGACCTTACAAGATCTGAAGAGGGTGGCTCACAACAGATGCTCTTGGAGGTCACTGATTCATAGGGTCCCCATAAGTCGTGATCGACTTGAAGGCACATCACAACAACAACAAAACAGGGGTAGAGAACAGCCAGCGGCTGCTGATCTTCAACTCCCATCATCCCTGGACATCAGCCAGACCGGCTGCTGAGACTGAAGTCCAACATCTGCAGGGAGGGGGCAGCTTCCCCACCCCAATCTAAAACATGTATGTGTGAACAAATATAAAATAAGAACAGCAGGGTTTTATCCTGCTGTGATGAGTTGTTATTGCTTTAAACATTGTATGGGCCCCATATTTGACATTTTTCATTTGTTTCAAGTGCGTGTGGGGTTGTTTTAGACACTTTTTGTAGGTAACAAATCTATTACATATAAAAACAACAAGAAAGGCTACTGACTGCAGTGCTGCCTGGCTGTGGCTGGTATGGAGAGGGCTTCTTTGGACCAAAAGATTTACTTGTTGAGAATAAAATTGCTTCCCTCAAGTCGCTCAATCAGTTGAAACATGCTTTCACATAGAAAGTATTAAGCTGCAATCTGGTGACACTTAACTGGAGAGGGAGTCTCATGGAACTAGGCAATGGTTGCATTGTTATGTGTGATGCTGATGGCAGCTTGCGTCAGGCACATCCAACCATTGCGTGCAAAGAAGGGGAGGGGGGAGGGTGGGCAGTCACCTTTTCTCATAGTCCAGATCACCCACAGACCCATTCATCAGCTGGTTTGGGGTCCATTTCAGGGTCATGATGTCAGCAGTCTGGTGAAGGGACAGATATCCTGGAATAGACTCCATATCATCCCGCTAAGAAAAAGAGAAAAAAAACAGGGAGAGGCTTTTTATATATTATATTGTCATTTAAATATCTTTGTTCGTTTGTTTAAAAAATCCCACTCCCAGAGCAGCTTACAGATAATTACAAACAAAATAGTTGTTTTGTCAGGCTTCCCACCTATAAAGACATGGCACAGAAAGAAAATGGATTGGGAGGGAGGAGGAAAGCAGCAAACTCATTTAGTTACAAATTCTTCTAACTGGGGTGGAAAAACACAAGAAGAGGAAGTATCAAAAGTTGCTGGTCTCTCAGTTGCACCAATGGAGTGGCCCCTGCATCCTTCTCCTCCCCCAATCCTGTGGCTTGTTGAAATGGCTGCTGCCAGGACACAATTGAAGGAGGACCCTGGTCAGGCCCAGAAAGTACATCTATATCTGCCTTTCTTCCATCATGGGACTCAAGGAAGCATCCATAGGGTTCCCAGGCAGCGGGGGTGTTTTTAGGGAGTGGCCAGGTGGACACAAACCCCAAGTCTTCTACGCTGACCCCTGTATCTTCTTCCCTTTCCTCCTTTTTTAAACTTAAACGTATTGTTTCTCTTAACTTTGCTTCCAGGGTGACTGGGCATGCTAAGGCCCTAGACACCCGTCCTCTTCGTCTGCCCTGTAAGAGGCACGTCTCTTTCAGCTTTAATATGCACCCGAGCAGCACTTCTCGCCAAGAAGATGGCAAGTGGGGCGGAGTGCCCGATCCACACTCTGGGCTCAGAAAATCCTGTTGGCACCTCATAGCTCAGAGTAAGCCTCAATATGAAGAGCCAGAGTTGGTTTCTCCTTGTCTGAAATCCAGCCCAAGTTTTAATGTATACATGTAAATTAGCATACATAGTTTATATGGAAATTTGGGCCAAGGGCCTGTTCCCTGATTCTTTTAAGTCCCTAGTATTCTTAAGTACCCACCCAGGCACTGACCATATTCAGACCAGCTTAACTTCAGGCTGTGAACACACTAGTCACCAGAGCAAAGAGCTTCCATTAACCACACCTGGGGGGGGGGGAATGGGTTGATCTGCCGATCAGTTGCAAAATCTCTGTGGAGCAGAATTTTTATTTAAAAAATGCACTCAAGCTGCTCCCACCCAGTTTTACAGTAAAAAGGGGGCGGGTTTGACTAGCATTGTGTGCCCCCGTTTTCAGAAGAGAGAGGTAGAGATGCCACACTGGAACCAGCCAAACAGGGAGGGTGTCTATGCCCTCAGAAAGGCAATGCAACACCTGCCTGCAGACCACAATCCTGGATCCAACGTCAGCTCAAGGATTTAGAATGCAATTCTACTACACTTGGCCAGGAGAAGCTCCCGTTGAACTCTGAAGCCTGTCTAGGAGCGCAGCCTTAAAGAGCTTCTTGATTGGATTGGGTGTGTTTTCTGCATCTTGAAAATCTCCCAAATGTTAGTGCTTCTGGCCATGATGTTTTGGAAGCCCGGAGGGTTACTGAGAAAGATTTCTGCATTTCAGGCAGCATTTCACAAACTTCCTCAGTTCTCCTCACAGCTAGCAGAAGAACAAGTTGAACATAATTGTATGCATGGTATGCTGAATGTTATCAGTAGTGATCATTTGGCTTTTGGAGAGAGAAAAGAGATCTACAGTGCTCACAATTAGCTTCCCAGCTTTGCTAGTGATTACTGGATCTGGGGTCAAGCAACGAGTCCTCCCCAAACACCCTGTCCTCTCAGGGTTACTCACCGGCTGCACCAAGACGTTGTTTTTGCCATACAAGAGGGTGGCTCTGGAGTTCTGGTGCAGGGACTCCACGTAGTCTCTCGCCGAGAGAGAGAGACGGTCATCCATGCTGCCGCTGGAGTGTCTCTTCTGGATCTAGGAGAATCCAGCCAGCGAAGTCAGGTGAGTGCAAGCCCCTCCGTGTGGCTTCTTTGCCTTTAGGGAGAATTTCAGCTTCTCGGGTGTGAGTGTTCCAGTCAGAAGAGAAGCTGTCCCAGAATTCTCCCTTTTAAAAGCTCTGTATTAACTTTGGGAGCTCAACAGAGGCTTGGAGGGATCCCCGCATGCAACAAGAGGCACCTGCGTCTCACAAAGGCTCTCTGTGCCCCCTGAGTATTCCAGCATTCAATTTCGGCATTCCATCACAGAATCGATTTATAATTATTTCCCTCTATGTAAACAAATGTAGCAAAGAGGCAGGGGGCCAACCAAGAGAGAGGCACAGGGGCGGAGGCGAGACCAGAACGTGGGAAGTTGCCTTAAACCAAGTCAGATCACTGGTCCATCTAAGCTTGGTGCTGTGTACAACAGGGACAAGGAACCTGGGGCCCTCCAGGCTTTGATGCTGTTGGACTACAACGCCATTCCTCCCTGACCATTGGCAATGCTGGCCACTGGGAGTGGGAGTCCCACAACATCTGGAGGGCCACAAGTGGTCCCCACCCCTGATCTACACCAACTGGCAAGGGCCTCCTCAGGGTCTTTTCCTGCTCTGGTCCTGCCTGGAAATGTCAGGGACTGAACAAGGCATCTTTTGCATGCAGAGCATGCATTCTGCCCCTGAAAAATGGCCCAGGGCACATGGATATACTGGGGAGAGAGCCCACAGCTTCACACTTGTAAAACAAGTGAGTTCCCGCTCAGCTATAATCCCATTAAAATCCAAGTAAAGGATGGAGATATACAGATTAAGAGCGTGTGCGTGTGTAGTGTGCGCACACACACTCACCTGCCTATAAATCAGACTCATAAAAGAATAAACCAGCAAGGATGCAAAAAGCACAGGGCTATTTATAAAAAAGCCATCCTGGGCTCCTTCTGGGAGGAAGGGCAGGATGATGACGGTTTGATGATGATGATGATGATGATGATGAAGAAGAAGGAGGAGGAGAAGGAGGAGGAGGATTTATATTTCCTACATCACAACGGTTATCACAAGGAATTGATCGACTCAGCATAAATACACTTTAAAGCTTCCAGGCTAGGTCACGAACCTTCCCCGCAATATGCACAACACAGCAACATCAGCAGCTTTCCACACAGACATGCTGCCCGTCACCGACCCCCAGCCACTTCTCCTCCCCCCCAGCCCCTAAAACCTACACAGAGTGCCGGGCGTTTAGTGGGCGAGTCTTGGCGGCAGTGAGAGCGGTGGATCCGGTGGCGCTGAACCAGTTCGTCGGCTGAAGGGTCAGTCCAGAAGTGATCTGCAGTTTTCATCTTGGTGTACTCCAGCGCACAAGGCCCCACTGCGTGAGGAAGCAGAGCGCAGGACACGGAAGGAGAAGGGTCAGCTTGTAGGCCACCATCACCGCTCTTTTCTCCCTTTACAATTGCACCCCAAACACACACACTCGTGTGCACCGCCCTCTGCTTTGGCCCAACACAAGAGCTACTAAAGACAGCAGGATTCAAGAGACACTGAACTAATGGAGCAAATCCTAGCAGGCAGGGAGCCCACGCCAACCCAGCCCTTGAGACAATGGAGTGTGGGAGGAGGAGGAGGGAGGCCCCACCCTCCCATGAATTCCCCACTAGCAGCCCCATTTTTTCTCTCCATCGATTCAGGAAGCAGAAAAGTACTGAGAAGGAAACAGAATTGCTACACCTGCCCCCCTAGACATCTATTGAGGGACGGCTGTTATTGCCTAGAGCAGAGGTACTCAGGGCTGGCACCCTCCCCCCGCCTGTGCCCGATCTCGCCACACCTTGCCTCTGCCTGCCCCCCACCCAATGCCTGGATGGAAGGGGTGGGGGAGAAGCCTCGGACTTTTGCATGTCAGAACAGTAGCCTAGTGGGCAAAGGGAAGAGTCACAGCCATGGCTCGGCCCACTTTTGTCTCTGGCCACACAGCCCTTGGAAGGTGGGCCACAAAGGAATGAAAAGGGCTCCCCATCCCAGAGCAATACTGCCGGTTGCCATCCATGTTTCCCTTGAACCCCAGGCGAGTCAAGGAACAATTTAAAAAGAAATAGGAAAAAAATGTCAGCTGACTGAAGCCCAGTATAGAACTGTTGTTGTTCCTTGCTGCGAGCACCTACTCTCAGAGAAGGTATCAGCATTTTGAACACAAGCAATTCCCATGAAAAGTATTGCCCCAAAATAGGAAGGCTTTCCTACTCAACAATGCTTCAGAAAAGCACATTTCCCGGCCACAACCCGCATCCACACATTGTCTCAAAAACACAGCTCAGAAACAACCCACCTTACCTAGTAAAGAGGCCAGGATCGGCCCATCGACAGGATCCATCAGCAAGGCTTCCTTCTCATAATATTTACTGTGCAGAGAGAGAGAACAGAGAAAGGTTATAACCACCTCACACACACGGACAGAAATGAAATGTATAAGGATCCTGCCCAAATATTCATGAAATGCAAGATATTCCTAGGACAGGAGCAGAGAGGTTCTGGCCCATGAGCCGAACGTGGCTTCTCTCGCCTGCCCGTGGCACTCTCCTCAAGCCACGCCCCTCAGAAGGCCTCCTCTGCAATGGCAAGTATGTTCGCCTGCCTGAACTGTGGCCCTGGCGCTGGCGTGCTGGATGGCGGGTGGCAAGATGGGGCTGCAGAGGAGAGGTGCGTATAAACCTCTGGCTTACGTGCGGCTGGCATCTAACACAATTCAGAGTCACACACAGAGGCTCTGGCCCCGCTCACCACTGTGGAATGCTGCCCCCGGAAGGCTGCCCATGTAGGAATGTGACCCTGGGAGACAGGCTGTGCGTTTGCCCTCACTGGCAAGCCTTTGCCTCACTTCCTCTCTATATCTCTTCCTTCTCTTGCCTCCTCTTCTTCCCTCCCACTTTTGGGATTTAGACATATGACCCCAAGAGCGGCCCTGGTAGACTGCAGTGACCAGCCAGATGCCTCTAGCATGCCATGAAGGAAGAGGGTCTCCCCTGCTGCTGCTTCCCATCAACCGGTACACCAGAGGTAGACTGTCTCTGACCCTGGAAGTTTCATTTAGCCACCATGACTAGTGGGGACCAGTGTCTGGCCGCACAGCGGTGGGCTGGATGAGGGCCAATAGATGCAGTTTAAACCCTGGCAGGACGGAGGGCCTGTGGGAGAGTGGTCCCTGTGTGCATTTTTCTGCCTCATTCTCAGGGCACTTCAGAATCCCAGTGGGTGCAGGATTTGGAGCTTACCTTATGATGGCAAAGTGGCTAAGGGTGTTCAGTGTGCATTTTCCTCTCCAGGAAACCTTCCTCCAGCACTCCATGGCTGCCTGCGCTTCCTGATCACTGCATGAGGATGTTGCCCTGGGCTTTTACTGAAGCGCAGGCACTCAGGGAGCGCAGGCACCCAGGGAGGCTGCAGAATGCAGAGTGCTGGTGAAATGACTTACAGAATGAAAGCAGGGACTCTTACAACCACCTTTGGCCACCTTAAAAGTAAGACAGGCAGGATAAAAACCCTGCACCCCACCCATGAGAAATTCTCTCTCTCCTTTGGTCATTTTTGAGTGCATTTTTCTCATTAATTGATGGAGAAGGCTGAAAAAAGCATGGAATACATTTTCAGCACAGCACTACATTAAACACACCACTGAATACTTCTGCATGCAAGTGAAGGAGAAAATCCTCCAGCACTGCAAGTATATCGTATGGCCATTTATTTGCTCAGTGAAAATTTATTTATTTTATTTATTTATTTCATTAAACTTATAGACCGCCCCGTAGCCGAAGCCAAGTGTGGCTCCATCTAGGATGCGTAGGACGCCCAGATTGTCTGTTTGGAAAGCAAACACCATTTTAAAATTCATGGTCTGCAAAAGTGAGTGAAGTTATTACTTCCAAGTATCTTGCTGTACACTAATTACACCATTTAAAATCAGCCGTCGCTAGATACACCTTTCAACTTGCTCTGCAGGGTACTGAAAGTCAGCATCACGCAGCATCAATTAGGCTCCCTCTTGCCTTTCTCTTATGGTTAAAATATAACGTATATAATAAAATATCACAAACCACCTTGCACTGCCCCCTTCTCCTCCTCCATATCTGAGTTTGTCCGAAATGCCCCCCCAAAAAACCAGGCAAACCCCAAAATGAAAAGAGACTATAGTTGCTGAAGATTCAAAGGATGTTTCTGTCATTGTTATGTTGTGATGTGCCTTCAAGTCGATTTCGACTTATGGTGACCCTATGAATCAGTGACCTCCAAGAGCATCTGTTACAAACCAGATCTTGTAAGTTACATACAGACCTGTGGATAACGATAATGCTATTTGTTATTTAATTTATTTTTTTGTAAATTGTATTGTTTTTATTGTATTGTATTCTTCTACCTGTGTTTATTTTTCTTTGAAAGCCGCCTTGAGGGCCTTTGGCCGAAAGGCAGGGTATGTATGTATAAATAAATAACAATAATAATAATGTATACCCTCGCATTCGCCTGACAGAAGCAAGAAATTAAGACCTTCCTGTATTGTCCACCTTATGAAAAATTCAGAAGCCACAGAACCTAGAGTTAGAAGGGGCCTTGTAGGGCCCCTCAAAAAGCCCCCCCCCATTTGATGCAGGAAACCCCACGATAAGAGCACCCCAACCAGCCCCAAGAGCCTCTATTCAAAGACCTCCAGTCCAGGAGAGCCCAGTACCCACAATGCCACTGAGGGCATCCCTTATGGGCAGACGCTGATAACAGCCAGGGAAGTGGAACATCTGCTAGAAGGCACAGAAGACATGATATTCACCTGCAGCACCAGACCAAAACGCCAGGCAAAATGCATTCAGCCCAGTGGCACGAACCAGTTCTGCAATACTTGCAGGTTTGGCGTTAACAAAACAGAGAGCTGTTTTTATTCCTTAAATCATCGTGCTGGATTCTGTATAATTTGCACTCTATATTGTATCATCTGTAGGTAAGGCCATGTTCATATTGGTTTTGCTTAATTATTATAGTGGACCTCTCTGGCAATATTAACTTTTTGCTCTTTATTTATCTGATTTCTTCTCAGTCTTCTAATCCAGACACATAAAGAAAAAGCAGTCAACCCAATAACGGCTTATAATATACTGATGGAGCACTCCTGCTTGGGCAGGGTGGTGATGGTGGTGTTGCACTGCAACATTTTGCTGCAGGCCTTGTCTAATCAAACCCAGCTTCAGACATGTTTTCCAAATGGGCTGTGAAAACCTCTGGATCTCCAGGAATTAAGTTGGCAGGTGCCAAATTAACCACAGAGCCTCTTCACTGTGTGCAGGCCAACCAACTCAGCTGCTCAGAGTGCCAGTCTCCTGCTGGGCAAACAAGCCCTACAGCCATCACCAACCAGAGGAAGGGCGGGGAGGAGTGGAGGGGGCAAAGGAAATGCCACGCAGCGGCTGTCTTTACCTGCTGTTCTCCACCAAGTGGTGCACTATTTTGTCCAGGACCTTTTCGAAAAGTGCTGTCCGGATCCAGAGGTGCTTGATGGCCTGTGGGGGCAGGCTGGGAAGTTTTGGAGCCTTGCGACTGTTCTCTTGGACACCTGGACCCTGGTTTCGCCTTAGGGGAGATGGCGGGGGTGGGGGAGAAGAGAGAGAAAGAGACAAGACCCATGTGGACTAACACCTCTGGCTTACCAGAATCTCTTAAACAGGAACACCCATGTCTGGTAACAAAGTCAATGTCCTATTTACTGGTCACATTTATTTATCCAAATATATAACCCTAACCCAATATATAAATACAAAATCAGAAAAGAAAATGACAGCAAAAGGCTATGGGAATTTGCAGATGCCTGTTTTGGGGTTATTTATTTATTTAATATAATTTATATGCCACTCAAATGTAATAAAACCTCTCAATGGTTTCTGACAAATATTTAAATTTACAGTTAAAAGGAAGTAATTGAAAACATTTAAGAGACAATTAAAATTAACAGTAAAGTAAAAAGAGATTAAAACACATCAACACTGACATGTCTGGACAGGCTTGATTAAACAAAAACGCTTTAAGCAGGCACCAAAGAGAATATAGCAAAGGCGCCTGCCTGATGTCAATAGGCAGGGAGTTCTAAAGTGTAGGTGCTGCCACACTAAAAGACTGAGTTTTATTTATTTATTCAACTTATATCCTGCCTTTCCTCCAAGAAGGAGCCAAAGGTGGCCAACAAAAACACTAAAAGCACTCTGAAGCATCTTAAAAACAAAAGACTTTGAAACATGTTAAAACAAAACATCGTTAAAAACATATTAGACCAAAACCTCTTAAAAATATTTAAAATAACAAATTTAAAAATATCTTAAAAAGCAAGGGTCGAGAGGACAAGTTGCTGGCGGCAGCATCGCAAGCACCTGTCCATGTCATCAGGTCACCTCGACTCAAACTGGTCACAAGAAGTTGCGGCAGACGTTACCCTGGACACCTCACTGGGGACTCCAGTAGATGCGAACGGGGCTTCAACAGAGACAAGCAACTTTACCCTTGAAGTGCCTTGCAAACAATTCACAGTGGGCTTCCATTGCGTCTAAAACTCCATTTCCTGGAGTTGGTGTTAACAGATTTCTTACAAGTGCCGAACAAGTATTATGTGGCACCTGAAACAGTGCCTAGTTGGCTATATTAGAGGTTGCAGAAATGAGATTTTCATGTCAAAAAACCCTGGGTTCAGGATTCTGACTTTTGAACAATTCCTCTACAGCAGCCTCCCCCAACCTGGTACCCTCCAGATGTTTTGGACTACAGTTCCCATCAGTGTCTCCAGTGGTCAGGGAGGGAGTTGTAGTCCAGCAACATCTGGAGGGCACCAGGTTGGGGAAGGCTGAGCAATGCCTATTATTTAACCCCAACAAACAGTAGAGGTCCAGGGAGTCCTGGGGCACTTCCAGCTTTCGAGGCCTCTGGAGCCTTAATAAAAACTAGTCATTGTTTGTTTATAATATACAATCGGCTGTTCTGTGTTGAAACATTTATCCGAGTCTAATCTTCTGCTACCAGAAAAGCTATACTTTTATTAATATTGATGAACACTTTAATATGACAAAATCTTTAAGAAATTGTGTCTTTTACCAAATCACATCTCTTATTTGCTTAAATTTGCAGCTCTAAGCTGAGAAAGAGAGCAGGCCACATTTTGGTCTGATGTGCATTAAAAAAAACAACTTGGGAAATCTATCAAATGCAAATATAATATCTAAATTTGAGGGGGGGGCTTTGACCTTAAGGCCCAGGTCAAATGGCCCTCCTGCCCTGTCCCATCAGCCCTGAAACTAGGCATTGAGCATGGCATTGTAGCGATGGCGCTGGAGACAAGGACCAGTGTGTGAGGCTCTCCTGCTTCTCCCAAGGTCTGAACTCCCCAGCCAAGCAGCCGCCCGTCCCAAACCTCACCTCGTGGCACAGACTTACACATTCTCAACAAACTGCTCCAGGTCCTGCACCTTCCGAGACAGCTCTTCAGCAGGAGGAAAACTCTTCCCCACCTTCATGAACAGGGCTGCAATCTTGTTGCTGCGCAGGAAACCAGCTGCCCGTCGCTTGAGACCGTGGAGGACACAAGCTTCAACGGCAGCTGTAAAGAGAAATACAGGGGAGAGCAGAGAAGTGAAGAGGTGCCATCTGGTTCATCATCCCTCCTGGCCACCAGGAATCGTGCAACTTTCCATTACTTCTGCTGCAAGACCAGCTCCAGCAAGCCCTACCTGATGCCCTTGAACCATTCCCATTCCAGATGACCATGACAAGAACTACTTAACTTCAAGAACTGGAGCCTGAATTGGGTTTCTCCCTGTTCCTTTGGGTCAGGTCTTTTGTAAGCCTAACAGCAGGGACTGTCCTTTAATTCAATCAATTTTATGGAAGCTGGTCAAGGAGCCTTTTTTCTGAAGAGTCAGGTACAAATGAGTTACAAAAATAAAAATAATAAGTAAAATTTATCTATTTATTTATTCATCCCATTTCTGTCCCGCCCTTCCTCCCAGAAGGAACTCAGGGCAGCAAACAAAATCACTAAAAACACTCTAAAACATCTTAAAAACAAAAGACTTTAATACATATTAAAACAAAACACCTTTTAAAAAATATTAAAACAAAACATCTTTAAAAATATATTAAAACATCTTAAAAATGTATTTTAAAAAATAGCTTTAAAAACATCTTAACAAGCCATTCCAGGACAGACACAGACTGGAATAAGGTCTCTACTTAATTGGCTTGTTGAAAGGGGAAGGTCTTCAGTAGATGCCGAAAAGATAACAGAGATGGGGCCTGTCTAAGGGGAGGGAATTCCAAAGGGTAGGTCCCACAGAACTAAAGGTCCACTTCCTATGTTCTGTGGAACAGACCTCCTGATAAGATGGTATCTGCAGGAGGCCCTCACCTGTAGAGCGCAGTGACCGACTGGGTATATAAGGGGTGAGATGGTCTTTCAGGTATCCTGGTCCCAAGCTGCACAACTAAACTCCACTTCTGAGGATTGTGCTGTAAGAAAAGGAAGTGGAGCACAATTCCTTCCTAATCTATGCAAGCCTAGCTCTGCCACAGTCATTGCTTTGTCCTGGATACCAATTCCAGGGTAGACCCCACCAGCCTGACACAGCTGGTGACCTCAACCAGGTACTCAAAGCCTGTTTGCCATCTTCCACCAGAGGGACTCCAGCTCCATCGGCTGCTGTCATCCTTCTTCAAAGACAGAGATGCTGCAGGCTCCAATCCGCACCAAGGAGGCAAGCAGACTTGCTCAGAACCAGGAGACTGGCAACATTTTGCCCTTCCTCACCAATACTCTTGCCTCTGGGTAGCACAGCACTGGGAGCACCCATCTTCCCGATACTGTTGTGCATGCATTAGCGTTCTCTGCTGCAGGTGACAGTGCCATTCCATCTCTCTGACATCCAAACAGGGAAGAAGCCAGACCGAGTAAATCAGCACAGCAGTTCTAAATTATTTTCAGATTTGGCAAGCTGCAGCATTTCCGATTCATTCTCTGCCAAAAAGGTCCCTTATCAGCAGACAGCACGGTCGCCAACGTCACAGCCGGGGGACAAGGCAGCCACTTGCCCTACTCTGTAGGAAACCATCAGTGCTTCTTCCATTGGGCCTATTTCATAAGGCTGCAAAATTAAAAAATTAACTAACTTTTTACTAGTTGGTAGAAGCTCTTTGTAATCAATGAGGGCAAATTATAATTGATTTATGCTACAAGTTTGTTTGTTTGTTTATTATTTGATTTAGATCCAGCCCCTCCTCCCAGCAGGAGCCCAGGGCGGCAAACAAAAGCACTAAAAACACTTTAAAACATCATAAAAACAGACATTAAAATACATTAAAACAAAACATCTTTAAAAACATTTTTTTAAAAGCTTCCAAGACATCTTCCAAAAAAAGGTTAAAAATTTATTGTTTTAAAAAAAAAGGTTTAAAAACATTAAAAAGCAATTCCAACACAGGCACAGACTGGAATAATGTCTCAACTTAAAAAGACTTGTTGAAAGAGGGAGGTCTTCAGTAGGCACCAAAAAGATAACAGAGATGGTGCCTGTCTAATCTTTAAGGGGGGGGATTCCATAGGGTCGGTGTCGTCACACTAAAGGTCTGTTTCCTATGTTTTGCAGAACGGACCTCCTGATAAGATGGTATCTGCAGGAGACCCTCACCTGCAGAGCGCAGTGATCGACTGGGGATATAAGGGATAAGATGGTCTTTCAGGTATCCTGGTCCCAATCTGTATAGGGCTTTGTACACCAAAACTAGAACCTTGAATTTGGCCTGGTAGCAAATGGGCAGCCAGTGCAATTCTTTCAGCAGTGGGTGACATGCTGGCAATACCCTGCCCCAGTGAGCAGTCTCGCTGCCCCATTTTGCACCAGCTGCAGCTTCCGGACCAGCCTCAAGGGCTGCCCCACATAGATCACACTACAGTAATTGAGCCTCGAGGCTACCAGTGCATGGACAACAGTGGTCAGACTATCCCCGTCCATGCTAAGTTCAAGGAACACCGCTTGATTTTCTGAGGCTATTTTGGTTCCAGTGTGTTACTGTTAGTAGGGAATGAGGAAGAACGTATTCAAGAGGACCGCTCCTTCTAACACGGAGGGGTCACCTCTGCTTTATTCCATTGTCAGTTGTCTCCCCCAAAGGATACTGATATTGCAGTTTTGGTGATAAGCAAAGGGCGGGCTTGTCTTCTTCTCACCCATGCACACCCACACACCTGTGGGCCAGGCTTGAGAGGTATGCTAATGGTAGACAAGGATGGCCAGTCTGAGGGTGACATAATCTGCGGGGAAGTTCAGTGGCAGGAAGCCCCAGGTTCAGTCGCCAGCATCTCCAGGCAGGGAGATGTCCAGAAACCATGGAGAGCTGCTGCCAGCCAGTGTTGACCTTACTGGGCTAGATGGACCAAGGTTCTGACTCAGCATGTGGCAGCTTCCTGGGTCCTGGGCCTGCGTGGGGAAGAGATGCTCTAGCTGAAGCAGAGCTGGCTGCTGATTGCCCTTGCGTGTCAACTGGCCCTTGCGCCAAACTGGTAGCCCTGTCAGGAGGTGTAGCTCAGTGGCAGGACACCTGCTTATTTCGCAGAAGGTCCCAGGTTCAGTCCCAGGCATTTCCAGATCTTCTGTAGAAAACTGGGAAAGGCCTTCCCTCGGTATTTTGGAGAGCGGCTGCCATTCACAGGAGACCACACTGGGCTGGATAGACCAAGGAAGTCTAAAGCAGCTTCGTATGTTCAGTCATCTGCAGAGAGCAGGAAGTGTGCCAGCAGAAGAGCATGAGGCTCCTGGGTCCCACTACAAGAGCCTCCAGCTGGAGATGCCCCTTGTGCCACGCAGCCAAGGAGGCAAAATGGGTTAGAGCAGGAGTAGTGCACCTGTGGCCCTCCAAGCGTTGTTGGAGAGCAACTCTCATCATCCTTGGCCACTGGCCACGCTGGCTGGGGCTAATGGGTTGGAGGCCTCCAGATGTTGGACCACAGGTGGGCCACCTCTTGTTTACATGTGTATAAACATGTCCTGACGTTGTCTTCACACCCACCATTTGCTGGCGGAGAACGGAGTCAATGTGACAGCCATGCCATCGGCTGAACTAGCTGCACCCAAACCCAGCCTGCTCACCCTCATGCCCCTCTCCCCTGGCAAGGAGTTCGCTTACCCACTTTGCTCTTTTGGAGCCTGACTCGTCAGAGGACCCTCGGGGGAAACGCTGCCAAGAGATGCTTTGCTATTAAGCTCAGATGATGCCAAATAATGAACTGTTCAGCAAGAGCTGTTTACCAAGAGCTGGCAACACAGAGCCGCTGGGAATGGAAGGGCTTCCCTCCTCAGCTTTTTCATCAAAGCAGTGAGCAGATCCAGCCTTTGGCAGATGTTGTCAGACAGTTACATCCCCACCAAACTTCAGTCACCTTAATTGGATGAGCCATTTGAGTGGAATCCATTAAGGAAAGGTTACCGCCATTAAGATTTAAAGGCCAAGAGGGAACAAGATGGTGATATGTAGCTGAAAGGCGACCCACCCCATTATGGCATTCTCTCTCTTCCCACCCACCCCCTGGCTATTATGTTAATGCCATTGAGGCCAAGGCAGCTTGGCGGATGACTCAAATTAAATCCCCATCATCCACAGATGATGCGCCTGAACTGCCCGCAGGCCAAGGAGAAATGCAACAGCACTGTTAAGAGACAAGGAGAAGACCTCCTCTGTCCGGCAGCTTTGGGGGTGGCAACGCATGGCACTATAAACAATTTGCAGCCTGCAGTGCGTCAGCTGCCTCCAGATTTGCTCTGCTCTTGTGGTGACTCAGACTACAGTGGCTCCAGGTGCAGTAAGAAGGAAAAAAAGCCTAACTATCTCCCCAGTTCGCACAGGTAACCCACCCGATCCAAAGGGCTCGGGGTGGGTGGGGTAAGGGTCAACTGCAATTGCCTACAAATGGATGGTTCAGTATGTGGACTAGCCAAAGGACCTCCTTCTCCTATGTGAACCTGCTCCAAAGGCCTTTCTCTCAGGTCCCCCAGTTTTGGAAGCTCAGAGACAACTAGAGAGGATGCCACTTCACTGCTGGCACCCAAATTTTGGGATGCTCCTTAAAACTTTGCATGGTAAGCTGTCTTGAAGCTGTCATGTTCCATGGAGATGCCCACAACCAAGAATGCACGATGGCTCGAGCAAAGAAAGGTCTGTAGATCCTGGTTCCCAGGGATGGCAGAGCAGGGCACGTCTGGCCTGGGCAAAGCAAAACAACAGTCAGAGCAAAGTTATGTGGGTTCAGGACCATGGACAGTGCTCCTGCAGCAAAGGTCAAACATCAACGTTATCTCATCAAGTTCCTAGAGCAGGGGTGGGGAACCGTTGATCCTCCAGACCAGCCTTTCCCAACCAGTGTGCCTCCAGATGGACCACAATTCCCATCTTTCCTGACCATTGGCAATGCTGGCTGAGGCTGATGGGAGTTGTGGTCCAACAAAGTCTGGAGGCACACTGGTTGGGAAAGGCTGCTCCAGATGTTGCTGAACTACAACTCCCATTAGCCCCTAGCAAGCATGCCAATGGCTAGGGATGATGGGAGTTGTAGTTCAACAACATCTGGAGGGCCATAGGTTCCCCACCCGTCCTACAGCAACTGGCTGGAGTTTTATAGCAGGGCTAGTAGCCCATTGACTGGAGACTTGTTTATTTAGTAAATTTATATGCCACCCTTCCTCCCAAAGGAGCCCAGGGTGGCAGACAGGCAATAAAGCACTAACAACATCTATAAACGTTTTATAGACTTGAGCCCCAGAGTGCTACTCCCCGGCCAAAGGACGAGTGTCACCTGGTGTAGCTGAAGGAGCCTTGGAGGTCATGGGGCTCTCTCCTCGGGGCTCTCTTGATTCCCTGAGTCTTCTGTGGACTAACCCGTGAAGGGAGTCTGGAAGCAGAGTTGACTGCTTGAGACTCGGAAGCAGAGGTGGGCTCCACGGGACCCACACAAGACAAACCAGGGTGCAGATCCATCTTCTCCAAGGAGTGTTGGCTGAGGGTACAACAGGGCAGAAACTGTATACATACACAAAAATGTGTGTTTATACAGTGTAGGGATAGCTTGAACAGCCTGTTCCCAGGCCTGTGTCAATTCCCTGGGTGTTTATTCATAAGGCTGTCCTGTTTCCATATTAAGCTATGATGCTTTTAATAGTCTGTATGAAAATATGTATTTAAATACCTATTTTATCTCAGTAACATTTAAATACATATTTAATCCTAAAACACACATTTTAATGCATTTTGGTACTTTTTGAGCTAAGGACTGGTTCCCAGAAATTTAGAGAAGTGCTGAAAGACAGCTATATTCCAGTCCCTATAATATTCTGGGAGATGTGAATTCGCTCAGTTGACTTACAAGTGTGGACCAAATCAAAGTCTCCTCCACCCCTAACAGACTAATTTCCTATCAAGTCAGTGTCAGTGGCTCTTTGGGGTCTCAGGCAGAGAGGGGGACCTTGACCATCACCTGTAATCCAATATTTTTAACCGGAGTTATCAAGGGTTGAACCTGGGACCTTCTGCATGCAAAGCAGGTGTTCTTCTACTGCTGAGCAGTGCCCCTTCCCTTGGCAACTAACAGCTCCCATAGAATACTCGTTAGAAGGGGCCTACAAGGCCATCGAGTCCAACCCCATGCTCAATGCAGGAATCCAAATTAAAGCATCCCAAAGAAGGGGCTGCCCAGCTGCCTCTCAAAGGCCTCCAGGGTTGGAGAGCCCACCACCTCCCGAGGTCATTGGTCCCATTGTCATACAGCTCTAACAGTTAGGAAGTTTCTCCTGATGTTCAGTCGAAATCTAGCTTTCAGCCACTGGAACCCATTCTTCTGTGTTTTGCCTTCTGGGATGATCAAGAAGAGATCCTGGCCCTCCTCTGTGTGGCAACCTTTCAAATACTTGAAGAGTGTAATCATATCTCCTTTCAGTCTTCTCTTCTCAAGGCGAAACATGCCCTGTTCTTTCAGTCTCTCCTCGTAAGGCTTTGTTTCCAGTCCCCTGATCATCCTTGTTGCCCTCCTCTGAACCTGTCCAGTTTGTCTGCATCCTTCTTAAACTGTGGTGTCCAGAACTGGATGCAGTACTCAAGATGAGGCCAAACCGAACAGAGGCCCTAGTCTGTTCTACATTGTAGGACCTTTTGCCCACTGGGTTGCAGATCAAGACCCAGTTCCTGAAAACAGAAGGTGAAATCCTGAACTGGAAACCCCTTATCCCAAATCTAGGCTTTCGTGCAGGTGCAAACAGCAGTAGTGTTGACCTTGAACATCCCTCTCCACTATCACACCCTGCGACAGTGCCCCTTTGTCAAGCTTAGTAGCCTTAAAAGTGACCCAAACCACCCCCCTACCAAGTCAGTACTAACTCTGACTTTATACAGACATATGTGGTGGTGAAGTCATGAGGTAGAGTCTCAGCGAGCAGCCCACCCCCTCCCTGATTGGCCATCATCTGAAGGGCGCAGAGCTCAATTGCCTTTAAGAAACTGCAGAGGGTCCAAGACCAGAATGATGGAGCCGCACTTGCCAGGAAGGAACAGAGAGGGGAAACTGAACTCCAGGCCAGATATTTCCTGCTAGCAGGCTCACCGCAAAAGGAAATGATGTGGCTGCTGTCTTCGTGCACAAACTTCCTCGTGACTGCTTCTTCCATTATCTGTTTCACCTGGAAAACAGTTCAGACAAAACAGGGAGGAAGTGAGTGTTTGAGCTACGAAAGTAAAATCCTTTGCATCTCTAAGCTCAATTCCTTGAGAATAACATTTCTGTCATGGCCCTGTCAGAGGACTCATCAGATGAGGATGACTCGGGAGTAACAGCAGCCGACCCAGAAGCAGCAGACCCAGAAGGAGAAACGGAGGAAACTCCTGAGAACCCAGCTGCTTCTCCCCCTCAGCTGCAGAGCACCCCAGACACAGCTGAAGCCCTTCAACCAGACGCAGACAGGGAACAGGATACTCCCCCCTCACCTGCAGAACGTAGACAGCAGAAGGTCAGGCAGAAGAGGGGCAGGCCTGTCCACTGAAGGCCAAAATGCTGATGGCTCACACCTGCTGACAAGCCTGCTCCTTAAAAGTCAAACCTTGGCTTCAGCTTGTTGCTGACCACAACGTCAGGCGTGACCGCTGTGTGTCTTCCTATCCCCTGAACCTTGACTTGGACTGATCTCTCGGCAAACTAGACCCGGACCTTCACTGACGTCTCTTCTCGATTTCTGGCTTGGCACGTAAGTTTTGAATGGCCTCTGCCCTTATCTTGCTTCCTCCTTGCTAGCCTGGCAGATTTATAGCCAAGCTGCCAGCTGAGGACTTACGGCCTGGCAATTACCAAGGAATCTCCAGCCATGCCTGCACCCCCACCGACACTGCTGTCTCAGTGAAGAGCTGACAATTTCCCATACATATGTTCTAGAAGGGAAAGGGATTTTTTTAATTAAAAAAAAAAGATCAGAAGGTTCAAATGCCAAATACATTTGGCATCCAGATATCTGCACAGGCAGGCAGCTGCTATTCTGGGCAAAATGAAATATGGCAGCCATCAGCTAAATCGAGGCTGGTGACATGTAAATGAATTTCACCCCACCCAGCCATGAAATTCATCCTGCCCCTCCCAAAAAAAATCACTGACGCCTCCCACACACACTTTCTTTACTTCTGAGCAGAGCGACAAAATTGGCAAAGGGGGTGCTTTAATTCAGCTCCTTGGATCCCCTCTGAGCAAGCTGCACACACCCATTTTGATAGAATCAACATCAGGATTTTGCATCCACAGGGAGAATTCAGAGAGAGACACCACAGAGACAAAGCCAGATGTGGGACTCCCATTGCAAACTTTCAACCACTTAACTGGTGACATCAAAGCTTCACCCATGCTTTTTAAAAGTCTCAACAGAGAGCACTACAGAGCAAGCTTTTCTTGTGGTCCAGAAAGCACCTTGGCTTGAGCTGATGGATACAGAAACTGGGCAAAGAGTATCCTGGATACACCCCAATCACCCCATCATTTGTGCCCTTGTGGGAGGAGGCTCAGGACTGGGAATGGTGCGAACAAGCGCCGTGCATGTCTCTTGAGCCAACTCTGCCAAAATCAAGCTAGGTGCTTAAAAACTGCTTCAGGGAACAAAGAAAACCTCAGTGCAGCATCAGACACTGAACCCATGGCTGCTCTTGAACTGGCAGCCTTAAGGATGGCAAGAAGAAAAGATCTGGTCTGCAAAGTGCTACCTGGCTCTAGCCAAAGTGGCAAACTGTAGGGATGCCATTAAAGGAAGCCTTTCTTGCCCCAAAGGGCCAGTCTGGCTTCCATCTGGCTTTGCCCCCAGTAATAGCCTTTCTTTTCTTTCTTGCTTTCCTTTCTTTAAACAACAGGCAGTCATAATCATTTTTAAAACATGATCCTCAAAAACACCTTTGTTTTGAGGTACTGCAAACAGAGACGGTGCAGTATGCCAATGCGCTCCATGCAAAGCAGAGATGGGGAACCTGTGGCTACCCAGCTGTGGCTGGGACGGCAACTCCATCAGCCTTAGCCAGATTGGCCACCAGTCAGGGATGAGGCAAGTTGGAGCCCAGCAACAACTGGGGGCTCCCATCCGGATTTGAAGTCACAGCATTCATTGGCTAAAAGAGGACCCTGTCAGTCAACAGTCTTGGCCAGTTACAATCTCCTCCTCCAAAACCTGGCTCCCATAGTCTTGGGTTCTGATCCCCAAACCAGCCCCTGGGACACAGATTGCTCCAGTCTTGGAAGCATCAAGGCCGCCCCTGAAAGCCCCTCCAAAAGACACACATAAATACACACAGAGGATATGTGGGGTTTTTTTGTCATTATGTATTAAAAGCTGACCTCAGATGGGGGTAGAGCTGAAGGCTGAAGATTAAGTCCAGGAAAGCAAAGGGCAGTTGGAGAAAAGCGCCTGCATCTAAACGAAATCCATTGATGGCTGCTTTGCAAATTCATTCCTTTAAAAGCACATTGAGTGCTTTGTGCCTGTAAGGGGACTATTACACTCTGGCCCCAGGGACATGATAGAACCATCTGAGGCCTGCTGTAATGAATTTGCTAGGCACTTCCAGGATAAAATCTTTAGCATCCGCCAGGACTTAGACTCCAGTGTTATAGCAGGTGAATCAAGTGAGGTATCCAGAGCACAGCCTTGTCCCGATTTCTTCGATGAGTTTCAGTTGGTACAGCTTGAGGACATTGACAAGGTGCTTGGACAGGTTCGTGCAACCACTTCTGTGCTGGATCCTTGCCCTTCTTGGCTAATAAAAGCTATCAGGGATGGAACAGCCAGCTGGGCCAGGGAAGTGATTAATGCCTCCCTGCGACAGGGGGTAGTCCCTGGCTGCCTGAAAGAGGCAGTAGTGAGACCACTCCTGAAGAGGCCCTCCCTGGACACAGAAAATCTTAATAACTATAGGCCGGTAGCAAATGTTCCATTCCTGGGCAAGGTCCTTGAACGAGTGGTGGCAGGCCAGCTCCAGACACTCTTGGATGAGACCGATTATCTGGATCCATTTCAGTTGGGTTTCAGGCCTGGTTTTGGCATGGAAACAGCCTTGGTCGCCCTGTATGATGACCTCTGTTGGGAGAGAGATGGGGGAGTGTGACTCTGTTGATTCTCCTTGATCTCTCAGCGGCTTTCGATACCATTGACCATGGTATCCTTCTGGGATGACTGGCTGAGTTGGGAGTGGGAGGTACTGCATTGCGGTGGTTCCGCTCCTACTTGGCAGGTCACCTCCAGAAGGTGGTGCTTGGGGAACATTGCTCGGCACCCTGGACTCTCCAGTATGGGGTTCTGCAGGGGTCAGTTCTGTCCCCCATGCTGTTCAACATCTACATGAAACCGTTGGGTTCGGTCATCTGGAGCTTTCGAGTGCGTTGCCATCACTATGCTGATGACATGCAGCTCTATTTCTCCTTTTCATCTTCTTCAGGTGAGGCTGTCAATGTGCTGAACCGGTGCCTGGCTGCGACAATGGACTGGATGAGGGCTAATAAACTGAGGCTCAATCCAGACAAAACTGACATGCTGCTAGTGGGTGGTTCTTCTGACCAGATGATGGATGTTCAACCTGTCCTGGATGGGGCTGCACTCCCCCTGAAGGAGCAGGTTCGTAGCTTCGGGGTTCTCCTAGAATAATCTCTGTCACTTGAGGCTCAGGTAGCCTCGGTGGCACGGAGTGCCTTGTACCAACTTCTGTTGGTGGCCCAGCTATGCCCCTATCTGGACAGGGATAACTTGGCTATAGTTGTCCATGCTCTGGTAACCTCCAAGTTAATTACTGCAATGCACTCTATGTAGGGCTGCCTTTGAAGACGGTTCGAAAACTGAAGCTTGTGCAAAATGCAGCGGCCAGATTGGTAACAGGGACCAGACGGTTCGAACATATAAAACCGATTCTGGCCCAATTGCATTGGCTGCCTGCATGTTTCCGAGCTCCATTCAAAGAGCTGGTTTTAACCTATAAAGCCTTACATGGCTTGGGACCACAATACCTGATGGAATACCTCTCCCAACATGAACCCACCTGTACACTACGCTCAACATCAAAGGCCCTCCTCTGGGTGCCTACTCCGAGGGAAGCTGGGAGGCTGGCAACAAGGGAGAGGGCCTTCTCGGTGGTGGCCCCCAAATTATGGAATAATCTTTCTGATGAAGTGTGCCTGGTGCCAACACTGTTATCTTTTCGGCGCCAGGTCAAGACTTTCCTCTTCTCCCAGGCATTTTAGCATGTTTTTTAATTGTTTTTTAAAAATGTGTTTTTAAATTTGTATATTTGTATATTTGTTTTTAATGTTTCAATTGTTGTAAACAGCCCAGAGGGCTTCGGCTATGGGGCGGTATACAAATGTAATAAATAAATAAATAAATAAATAAGGGCAGAACTACATGTTACCATGGTAACATGACTAAAGGTGTAAGGGGGCACCTATGGGGGGGAATCAGTGGGTCGTGGAGGGTCCTTACCCCACTCCCTGGGCTACAGATTCTCCCCTGCAACCTCCGAGGCTGTCATCTCCCACAGCTAGGCTAATTTTCTCAGTCTCTTGAATCTAGCTGGAGTGGAGCAAAAAGTGACCCCCAGAATGAGTGAACACCAGGAGGAAGGGGTTGTGGGAGAATGTGAAGAATGGGTAAGGATTAAGCATCCCTTTCCATTGGCTAATTTATTTATTTATTATTTAATTTGTATCCCACCCTTCCTCCCAGCAGGAGCCCAGGGCGGCAAATTCTCTTCCCACTGCCCCACATTACTAAACATAATAATAATTATAAACCGCTTTGAGGTTTTCTACAATCAAGTGGTATATATATATATTTTCCAGGAAGCCAGATTTCAGCTGAACTCTGAAAAACTTTGTGACCGTTAGAGTGGTCTGACAATGGAATCAGTGCCCTAGGGTGGTGGTGGGCTCTCCAGCACTGGAAGCCTTCAAGAGGCAGCTGGACAGCCACTTGTCAGGGATGCTTTAATTTGGATTCCTGCACTGAGAAGGGGGCTGGTTTCGATGGCCTTAGAGGCCCTTTCCAGCTCTACGATTCTATGAAAATAAAATAAATAAAACATATTTAATAAAATAAAATAAACACAGAAACAGGCAGGATTAGGAACACGTCTTGCTGATGCGTGCAAGGGCAGCGCAGGGCTGCCAAGGCAAGCATGGTTTGCTTGTGTGCAGCACCTGCGTCATGCCTGCACCCAACTGCCAAGGATTTCAAAATAACTGCACTCGAGGGCTACATGAGAGAGAGAGCAGATGGGAAGACGACAAGAAAGGGGGGTGGGGAAGGAGAGAGGTTTTTAAGGTGGCAAAACCGAGACTGGAACTCGCCATCATGGCTGGGGCTGCTCCTTCCAGGAACCCTTTGCCATCCAAGTCCAAGAGCCTCAGAATCCATCAAGTCCAGGATCCTATATCTGCTGATAACCAGCCAGATACCTGCAACAAACTCACCAAGCAACACCACACCACCCTCACATGTCCCCGGCATCTAGTATTTACAGGTACACTGTTCCTGAACATGGAGGGTTCACTGAGCCATTTTTTAACTCCACCACCCAAAGGCCTCCTGCTGCCTTAAAAGACTGCCCTTTCCACCCCTTGGCCCTGGAACTGCCTTGCTGCCCTCAAATCTCTCCCTCAAAACCTCCTCTTTATTTATGTACTCATTCCACTCACATCCCACCCTTAACAATCCCAGGGAAGGTTACCAAAAAAAGAGAGATTTAAGATATCAAAAGACAAAACTACAGCAACACTCTTCAGCTCATAAACAGACAGCGGCGTCACTAGCGGGAGTGCGGGGGGGTGCGGACCTCCGGTGCGTGCCCTCCCAGGGGCATGGATGAGGTGGCTGGGCTTGCGTGTGTGTGCACTCAAGGCCAACCACCCCGTCCATGCCCCTGGGAGGGCACGCGCCGGAGGGGCACCCAGCCGGAGAAGGCCTGGGAACGCCGGTGCGCCTCCCTCACCCCGCCGACGCTGCTCCCGGTCTCGCCTGCCCGCCTCTGAGGAGTTGGAGCAGCCTTGCCGGGCAACGGTGCGGGGCGGCTCTGGGTGTCACCCCCCTCATGGTGACACCCGGGTGCGGGCCGCACCCTCCGCACCCCGGTAGTGACACCCCTGTAAACAGATCAATCCCCAGTAATATCCTGGGAGAATTGGGATTTTAACTGCCATCAGCCCTGCAGAAAAGCCAACTCTCAGTAGTTCCTTGCTTGGGGGGGGCAAGTGTCAACCCAAGCTAGCGCTCAGTCCCAGAAACCATTTTCATTGCAAACAGATCAAGTAGTAATACAACGGGAGTGGCTTCTAGGCATGTGCAGACTGCCTTTCACCTGTCACCAAATTAGCAACCATGGCACTGTGCCACCCATCCAAGGTTGGAGTTGGCTTTGTGGGTATATGTGAGATCTCCAGCTGAGCCTGTTGGGACAACGTAACGGTACCTGATTGCAGGGGGATCCTCTGGCCCGTAGGGATCCTAAGAAGGGTCTCCCCTGCAGAACCTAATGCAACTGCTTGTTGCTACAGAGAGAGGAACTTCTGCAAGCCATCTGGGTCCCACGTTGCCTTGAACAACTTGAACTGAGCCTGGTAACATATAAGCAGCCAATGCAATGCCCTCAGAAACTGTGCCCATATGATCCTCCTTCCCCCTGCCCCCCCACTGCTCTTGTGTCCTCAACCTGTCACTAAGCCTCAGCACATGTAAATGAAGCAGCCATGTCATGGAATTTTAGACTGTAAGCTCCTTGCGGGCAGAGCCCTGTCCATAAAGTGCCATTCACACAGGTGGAGCTGTATAAATAATAACATCACAACTAAAAATATGCCGGCAGGCCTATGTTGAACATGTCTGTGTTCATGTGGTGACTGTTTCCAGCCTGTTCGGCAACACATAACTCTAACCAGATCCTCCTGAGAGCCGTACGTGTTTAGGCGAAGGGTTGCCTCCCCTCTTATCCTGGCAGCTCCATGCCAAACTGTTCTAAGGCACAATTGTTGATCACGGATGCAATTGCAAGCAGCAGCCAAACCTGGCAACCACCATAGGGATGGGCAACTTCCTGCCAGACCAGCTTCCATCTAAAAGTAACAAGCCACCCACACCTGTGCCTATGAATGGAAATGGGCTGCCTTCAAGTCAATCCCGACTTATGGCGACCCTGTGAATAGGGATTTCATGGTAAGTGGTATTGAGGGGGTTTCCCATTGCCTCCCTCTGAGGCTAGTCCTCCTCAGCTGGCCGGGGTCTGCTCAGCTTGCCACAGCTGCACAAGCCAGCCCCTTCCTTGTCCGCAACTGCCAGCTGGGGGGGCAACTGGGCAACTTTGGACTATGCCGCTTGCCCACGGCTGCACAGGTGGCAGGGCACGTAAACCCTGAGCCACTCACTGTGGAGTGATCTTTAGCTGGCTCTTGACACCCAGGAGACACGAGCGGGGATTTGAACTCACAGACTCTGGACTCCCAGCCAGGCTCTCCTCCCCACTGTGCTACACCAGCTGTGCCTGTGCCTTTAGAGAAGAAAAAAGCAAAATCGCAAGAGGAGCAGCCAGGGAAGTGCAAGACTGCAGTGCACCAAACTCAGGACGGACGGGTTCTCAGCAGGGCCTTTTGAACATCCCAGTAAAGCACAGTTACCAGTTTATTGTGAACGCACAATCTCAGCTACCTTCCTCCTCCCCCTCCATGCATGGGAGAAGTAAGCCACAATTCCTGAATGTCCAACCTGGGAGCCATGGTCTTTTTTTCGCTCAAATAAACCACAACCAGTAGACCAAGAACAACCCTTGGCCACCAGTTTTGGTTTGTTTGGAGCAAAATGAAACCATAATCCTGGGTTCAAACATAGCACTGAGCTACAGATCTCACATGCGCCGACAGGGAGGAGCAGATCAGGTGAACAAATCAGCGTGTTCACAGTGACACAGGTGGGGAGTCTTGGGCCCGGAGCCAAATGTGGCCTTCTGGGCTTCTCTATCAGGGCTTTCTTTAAGCTACACCCCTTACCCAGGCCACATTCTGCACCGGCTGTCCTTGAATACTTTTGCCTGGTTGAAATGTGTCCTTAGATTGCCATCATGCCTCGTGCTTGCCGGGGTGGAGGATGAAGATGGGTGTGGCGGGTGGGTGTAAACCTACAACTTTTGCACGGCTGGAATGCAGCCTGAGGTACAAATCCACCCACTTTCACCCCTGGCTCTACCCACTCCCGGCACACAGCTCCCCTGGATGCAGCCCTTAGACTAAAAGAGGCTCCCCGTCTCTGGAATAATGACCCAGTGCTGGCTGGAGCTGGTGGGCGCTGGAGTCCAAAACATCTGGAGGACAACAGGTTGTGGAAGGCTGACCTCAGCACGCCACCGAAAGGGAACGCCCCAAGCAAATGCTTCAGCCCCAACAGCAGTCCGCCATCAATCCCAGGAGCCAAGGGCCCAGCAAAGCTTGGGTTTCCCCCTCAGCGCTGGTAGCCCTTTTCCAGGGATCAGGAAGAGGATGCAACCACCCTGACTCCTTTCTGAAAACACCCTCACACCTGCAGTGCAAACAGCTTTGCATGATCTGAATATAAGCTGCAGGCATAGTGATGGCAAGCTTCCCTCAGAGAAAATTGGCCCGTTAGTGATGCTCTCTATCGACTGATTAGGAAACGGAAATTAAAAAAGGTGATGGATACAATGCAGGCAAGTCCAGAGCTTGGAGCGCGGGCGAGGGACGCAGGCCAACTGCAGCTTGAGAGCAACAGCTCAAAGCAGCCCTGGGCACAGGCTTGTGTTCTTAAATGTCTGAAACACAACCTCGTTCACACTCAGAGGAGCCATGCAGGTATTATACACACGGCAGGGACCACATATACAAATCCCAACCTGTTAAAACTCAAGAAATCAGCTGTTGTAATATTTATATAACATTTATATCATCCCTGAATCTGTTAAAATAATAACAATTAAACACTTTCCACTGTAACTACCGAAGCCAAACAACAGACTTAAGACTGCGGGGTGTTCCCCTCCCGCCTTTCTCTTTTTTGTTCCATTTTGTTTGCAGAGCTTAACGTTCACTGACTTATGGCTGAACTTTCACATAAATAAAAAAAAATAGGAAGCTGCTTTTAAGAGAATAATCTGCAGGTTAATAGAGAAGTGCAAAGTGCATGACCCCAAGGGTTAGAGTAATGCCGATCTAACAGCTGAGCTCTTGCACAGCTCATGTTGCCTTGCACACATTGACTGCCTTATTTTAAAACACAGGCACAGACAAAACCACGTTGCCAGGCTGGCATCCCTATTGTCTTGTATTGCCAACATCCAGCTCCATTGGTTTCTGCAGCTGCCAACCCCCAGTGCCAGCCCTCCCCAGGATTTCCACTGCTGTTGTGCCTTTTTTCCTGCCCTGCAGCTGTTTCTGCTATTCACAGAAAAGTTAGCTTTGCAGCAGCTAAGCCAATGGCTGCTGACTAACCCTCTTCAGTCTATAGTCTTCAGTCTCCGCTTCTGTTTGCTGCCTCACCGGCTGGCTGCTCCTGTCACCACCACACTAGGATGTCCTTATTAATGCATTCATACTCACAGTTTCCTGTGCAGGTTTGGTGCTTCCCCAGCCCTGCAGAAAAGCCCAGTTCCCAGTAGTTCCTTCCTGGGGGGGGGGGGGGGACAGATGTCAACCTGAGCTAGCACTCAGTCCATAGAACTGTTTGCATTGCAACAGATCAAGCAATTATAAATCAGAAGAGGCCTCTAAGCATGCACAGAGTGCCTTTCACCTGCCACCAAATTAGCAACCATGGCACTCTGCCACACATCCAAGGTTGGGACAAGGGCTTGGAGGGGGCTTTTTCGGCACATATAACCTCCCCAACTGAGCCTCGTTGGGCAGTGTTATAGTACCTGGTTGCTGGGGAATCCTTTGGCCCAGTTCTTCTGAAGAGCAGATGAAGAGGTAAACTTCCATTTCTGTGTGGTATCACTTCAGATGGCAGAATGGGACCTCAGATGATGGATTTAAAAAAAAACACCCTGTTCACAGAAAACCAGCATGTCAGGGGGACGTATCCTAGCCTAGCCTCACCCTACCATGCTGATTTTCTAAGTGCAGGGAGTTAATGCCCTCAGTGATTCAGTCCAGGAACAGATTCAACTCCTGTCAGTAAACAAGAGGCCTTTTGGGGGGCTCTCAGAGTTGAAGGAAACCCTCTACAGTGCCAGTATGTGAGGAAGAACCTGGGCATGGAGTCAGCCCAATGCCAGGAAAAGCAAGGGGCCCTTTCAGCAAGCAGTCCACTATTCCTCATTGGTGGGGGGATCTCAGCCCTCTTGAATGTTGAGCCAATAATAATAATAATAATAATAAAACTTTAATTTATAGGCCGCCTATCTAGCCAGTGGCCACTCTAGGCGGCGTACAATAAAACATGATAAAATACAATAAACAATATAGCCAGTACAGTACAATACAAAAATTACAGTATTTAGTAGATTCTTCATTTTTTCCAGTTCTAGAATTAGTTCACCTTGGAGGTCTCAAAGGTCATAAAGGCCTGATGGAAAAGCCAAGTTTTCAGGCCCCGGCGAAATATATCTAGGGAAGGGGCATGTCGAAGATCCATTGGGAGGGAGTTCCAAAGCGTGGGGGCTGCCACAGAAAAAGCCCTCTCTCGAGTCCTCACCAACCTAGCCACTTTAGTCGGCGGAACCGAGAGAAGGCCCTGAGTGGCAGATCTTGTAGGGCGGCACACTTTATGACGTTGGAGGCGCTCCTTCAGGTATACTGGGCCGAAACCGTATAGGGATTTAAAGGTTAATACCAACACCTTGAATTGAGCCCGGAAAACAACTGGAAGCCAGTGGAGATTGTATAACACTGGGGTAATATGATCATAACGGCGGCTATTCATAAGTAAACGAGCCGCCGTGTTTTGTACCAGTTGTAATTTCCGGACTGTTTTCAAGGGTAACCCCACGTAGAGCGCATTGCAGTAGTCTAAACGAGAGGTGACCAGAGCATGTACTACGAGTGGGAGCTGGTGGACAGGAAGGTAGGGTTGCAGCCTTCGGATGAGACGCAACTGACCCCAAGCTGCCAGGCACACTGATGAAACCTGAGCCTCCATGGACAGCCCGGAATCAAGGATCACCCCGAGGCTGCGGACCTGGTCCTTCAGGGGCAGTTTTACCCCATTAAACATAGATTTGTTTAATTAAATAATAGATTTGTCCTTGCGTTTCCTTATATAAAAGCAACCAGCACCCCCTCAATCCCAGTTCTGTGCAAACAACAGCCTTGCCGGGGGGGGGGGGGAGACACATCCATCATTTTGATTCTCCTCCAAAGAAATCTGTCCTGCTAGAAATTGGGGAAGGGACAGCAGCGAACCAAGGTGGACAGCTGGTTGCCCATCCCAACCACGTGGCCAGAAGTGGCCCTGCCGCAGGCAAACTGGTCTGGCCACATTCTCTACCTGGTTCCGCAGCTGGAATAGCCGGTACCTGAGACAAGCTGCCAGATTTCTTTTTATCCCTCTCTGCAAAGTCAGGTCTATGCCAGGCCTGTTAACGTTCTGTCCGTTAAAAAAACCATGGAGGCCCATCGCTCAGTGGCAGGACATCTGCTTTGCATGCAGACAGCCCTGGGTTCAATACCCAGCATCTCCATGAACAGCAGGGAAAGATTCCTTTCTGAAGCCCTGAAGAGCCGCTGCCTGTCAAGAGTGGGAAAGCTGTGACTCTTGGACTCCCAGACCCCTCCAGCCCCAGCCAGAATGGCCAATGGTTAGGTACGACTGGAGTTTTGTTTACTTATTTACTTATTACATTTATATCCCACCTTTCCTCCAAGGAGCTCAAGGTGGTGCGCAGACATGGTTCTCCCATTCCCAATTTCATCCTCACAACAACCCTGTGAAGTAGGTTAGGCTGAGAGACAGCAACTGGCCCCCAATATCACCCAGGGAGTTTCATGGCCAAGCCCTGGCAACCAAAAAGTCTTCTGTAACTTTAAAAGTTGTGCAGGGGGAAGGAAGAATTCCACCTTGTGGTTTTTCCCATTACAGGGTTGCAAGAACACCTGCGCTTGGCTGACTTTCTCTTCTCCTAAAGATACAGGATCAGCCTCAGGCCAGGAACCTGGCAACCCTACACTGCTGCCTACATCCAATTCTTAAGAAGTCAACAGCAAAAGCTTTCCCCAACAATCAAACTGGCCACCAGCAATGGTTTGAAAATCAAGGCTCACCTACGCAGCAAGAAAGAGATTTTTAGGTAGCGGCATCTGTTCACATTAAAATCAACTCCAGCTGGCTGGCTTGACCTTGGGCTGGTCAGCCCTGCAAAACCTTTTGTTTTGAATTTGCACAGGCATAAAATCAGGAGAGACTCTGGGCTTGCACATTTACTATCCTATTAACAACATACACACACTCTCTTAATCCGCTCTAATTTGTCCATATGGTGTCAACAACCTGCAATTCCAATATCCTGCAGGGACAAGCAGAAAAATTATCCTGCAGATAAAGGAACTAGCAACATCCTATTAATAAAGAAAAGCACACTGCCAGCATTATTCTTGGGTGTTCAGTCACTGTTTACTTTAGGCTATATAGCTGATAACATAGCTGAGAAGTGTGATAAGAGTAGAACAGGCAGAACTGTTGCCTCCCCAAGTTTCATTTAGAGAGACAGTTAATGACGCTGGCAACTCTGATTTTCAACAGAGTTGAACCTCAAGTAGGATTCAAGGTGGGAAAATAACTTTAGAAGTCCAGGGTAGGAATCTTTAGAAGGCAGGAATCAAAACGTTCTTAGGATCACTCCCCAGCACAGCCCCTAAGAGCCAGGCATGTTAAAGCACTTGTAGAACCAGCTGCCGCGTTTCCCATCGTTCCATCTGGACAAAGTGCTTTGCACTCCCCAGCTTTGCCAAGCAAAAGGAAATGTCTCAGAGAAGCCTTTTACAGTTACTTGCAGTTGAGTTGGGAGGGGGACACGCAGAGAAGATCTAGAAAGCCATCTATCTCTTTAACTCTTTCCTTCTAAAGCAAACAACACGCTCTTAGAGCCTCTCAAGGTTCCATCACACCAACCCTGGGCTCCTGCTGGGAGGAAGGGCGGGCTAGAAAAATAATAATTAAATAAATAAACTCAGATCTGTCTCCTTCGCTAGCTATAGTCCATCTGCAGTACTGCTTTTCTGCAGACCTTTTACAGTAATACCTCAGTTAACAAAGTTCCTGGATGTCACTTCTTTAACAGCAACTTTGGCACCAGAGGTAGGAATAACATGGAAAGAATAGGGAGAGTTTCCTGCCCCTGGTCATAGATGGTGGGGGCAGCTTCAACAGGGGCTTTAAAGGGTGCCTACCTGGCACCCACCCTCTCCTCCTTCTCCCGCTCTGAATCATATTGGATCCTTCCCTCCCCTTGGACAGCCATCTGTCGGGAATGCTTTGATGTGGATTTCTGCATTGAGCAGGGGGTTGGACTTTATGGCCTTATAGGCCCCTTCCACCTCTACTATTTTATGATTCCCCAGCCCTGGGAGAAAGCAAGAGATCTCTTTGATACAAAGCAAACACACAGGCCTGTCAGCGGCTTGTCAGTTTCACCCTAGCAAAGCCAAGGCCAGGCTTGTCAGTTTATCCATGGGAAAGCAAAGCTGCTGGGTTTCACCTTTTAAAAAAGCCTTAGGAGATTCCTTCCTGGAGGATTCGATATGTGGGGGTTGACCAATGACTAGCTAGCAGACACTACCCATTAATGGCCCCCTTAAGCAACTATCTTCTAGCTATCATTTGCTCTTGAGGGAGCATCTTCAGCTACCATCTTCTGTTACACAAAAGCCCAACTCCTTAGAAGATAGCCATTACAATATAAAAAGATTCCCTAGCTAATTTCAGTAAGCCTCACAGCATTTAAATGCAGAGCCTTTCCCCTCACCCCTCTTTTTAACTGACAACTTTTTCTCCTTTGTTGAAGAGCTTTTAAACCAGCCAACCAACCCTAAGATAGCATTTTAAGCATGGAAGGAGAGCCCTGAGGATCAGACCAGAGGCCCATCTTCCTGCTCTCACAGTGGCCAACCAGATGACTCTTCTGAGAAGCCTGCAAGCAGCACATGAATTTAACCGCAGCACCCTCCCCACCTGGGATGCCCAGCGCCTGCAATCCAGAGGCATTCCATCTCCAAAGGTGGAGATAGTACCTAGCCCCTGATAGCTTTATCCTCCATAAATTTGTCTAATCTCCTTTTAAAGCCATCCACGTTGGTGGCCATCACTGCCTCCTGTGGGAGTGAATTCCATGGTTTAACTACGCACTGAGCGAAGATTCAGCTAGACATTCCCCTCTAGAGCTGTTATGCATCCTGCAAGCATTAATTCCCATTCCCACTGACTTGGCAGCCTTCATTTTTTTCTGGAGAACAGAAACTATTTACTAAACAAAACACAGCCATATAACTCCTGCCTAGTTATGGCTATGCACTGTGTGGAGAATTGGTGCTCTTCCCCCCCCCCCAAGCTGCCATTTCTGTGCCAGCTGACAGCTCATACAAATTGGGTGCATTCCGAGAGGAAAATATTGGGTCAAAATAAGTTGATCCTGTGAGTTGATCCAAGCTGAACTTGGCCCTGTGGACCCCAGAAGGGGGACTCACATGCAGGTAAACAGCCCATTTTATCTACCTGACCCCAGGGCTGCTCACACCAAGTAACAGAGTATTCCTTAAGTATTCCTTAGTTCAGTGGTAGAGCATGTTTGACAAGCTAGAGGCCCCAGGATTAATCCAGATATGGTTGGGAAAGACCCGTTTGAAACCCTGGAGAACCCCTGCCGGTCAGTGTAGACAATATTGAGCTAGATGGACCAGTGGACTGACTTGGTACATTAGAGAGCTTCCTATATGCTCCTATGATTTTGCACACTTGGCAAATGCAATTTGCACAGTATCTTGTCCCAACATAACAATCATGGAGCTGAGAAGTGCTATAAAATGATCAGGAAAAACATCCTAACTGTTACAGCGGTAACACAATGGGACCAATGACCTCAGGAGCTCTCCAGCACAAGAGGCAGCTGGACAGCCCGCTCTCAGGGATGCTTTAAGTTGGATTGCTGCATTGAGCAGGGGGTGGACTAGATGACCTTGTAGGTCCCTCCCAACTCTACGATTCTATGATCATCCAGAAAGGCCCTCCAGATCATTCAATTTCACAGAGAGAGAGAGAGAGAGAGGTGAGGCTGCTCTGACGCACAGTTCCAAATTTTGTCCCCTTCCAACGGCTGCATTCGCCAAATGCTACAAAGCCACCGACAGCTTTAAAATCATGGCAGTGGCTCATGAGACTGTTGTTGTTGCCAAGGAAACAGACCGATGCCATCAATGGCAGAGCATGAGCTGGCACGGCTGAGAAAGGATGGGGAGAGGCAGCTTCCGACTGAGTATGTGGATCTTCTCCTGGAATGTTATCAGAGGAGAAGAGCAGGTGAGGCAGGAGAGGTGATGCTTGGCTCTGTGGAAGAATTCTCTCCGGGAGGCACAGAAAGCCCACTGAGCAGCCAGCCATGGCTGTCCTCTTCACAGAGACATAAAATGGCCCCAGAAGATTTCCTCACCCTAGAAGGGCAGCTGCAGCCTTCTCTCTCTTTCGGAAGCACTTCATCATCATCATCATCATCATTTTATTTCTACCCCGCCTTTTGGCCAAAAGGCCCTCAAGGCAGCTTACAAAAAAACACAGATATAAAAATACATCAATGGCAGGGCTTCATATCAACAGCTGGGTCTACACTAAAAGGGGGGGGGACTTGGGAGAAAAAAACACTTTTCCCTCATTTTCCCTGATTGTTTGGAAAAAAATGTAAATGTACTGCCTTTTCCGACTTATGGCAACCCTACGACTAGGGATTTCATGAGGCTGAAAGGCAGTGACTGGCCCAAGGTCACCCAGTGAGCTTCATGGCTATGCAGGGATTCGAACCCGGGTCTCCCAGGTTGTAGTCCAACACCTTAACCACTACACCACACTGGAAAAGTTGGGAGGGTTAAAAAGTGGTGGTCTCCAGGCCTTCACATACCCTGTCATCTAATGAAAGCAAGGCAGATTTATACGACAGCCAAAAAATGACCACCAGGGACTTTTCATCTCTGCTTCATCCCAAAGCCCCAGGTTCTCTGTCAGAGGGAAAATGCAGCTTGTTCTAAATTACGTCCCCACATATGCTAACAAAACCTAAATCTGCAGGCCACAGCAGGGAGCATCAATTATTTCCCAGGAGCCACTGGGCATCTCCACAATACAGCTTGAAACTAGTTTATGACTCACACTAGGGACCGCTAAGAATCCACAGAATTCTTTGGGAGAAATCTGTGACAGCTAAAGAGAATATTAACCAATATAAATGAGCAGTATAGATATGACTGCATAAGCCTTATCTAATAAGTAGGATTATCACCTACTTAAAGAGTCTAGTTTGGCCCTTAACTGGATATATTAAGTGACTAAAACTCCAGAGCTGGTATAGCACGGTGGGGAGGAGAGCTTGGCTGGGAGTCCAGAGTCTGTGAGTTCAAATCCCCGCTCGTGTCTCCTGGGCATCAAAGGCCAGCTAAAGATCACTCCACAGTGAGTGGCTCAGGGTTTACGTGCCCTGCCACCTGTGCAGCTGTGGGCAAGCTGCGTAGTCCCAAGGAGCCCAGTTGCCCCCCCAGCTGGCAGTTGCGGACAAGGAAGGGGCTGGCTTGTGCAGCTGTGGCAAGCTGAGCAGGCCCTGGCCAGCTGGGGAGGACTAGCCTCAGAGGGAGGCAATGGGAAACCCCCTCTGAATGCCGCTTACCATGAAAACCCTATTCATAGAGTTGCCATAAGTTGGATCGACTTGAAGGCAGTCCATTTCCATGTCAAACTCAGGTAATTGAATTTGGTCACTTAATATATCCAATCTGGACACAACCTCATATGCATGATTAACAACTATGTGAATGGCTATTTTAATTTATGGCAGGCTCCAGCAGCCCGATCCGGATCAGGTCCTGGGTGATGGTTAGGGAGCTTTAACCCTTTGCCACTGCAGCCCTGATCTGGAAAGACACCCTCCAGCAGCTACAGCTTGCACTGGGGCGTGGGAGGCCCCATGGCAGTAGATGAGAGCTCATCCCTCACACATGTAACTAGCAGGCTCAGGGGACCCAATCCAGGACTGTGTTAAAGCCCCTGACCCCATGCCAGGATTCTGATCCTAACTGGGGGGCACCACCTGCAATTTACTTTTAAAAACCATTTAACAATCTTTTCTCTTAGTAGCTGTTTTAGGGCACAATCCAACTCATATTTACGTCGGGGTGGTGGGAGTTGCATGTGGCGGACCCCTGCCTGAGCTGCCAGACTCCTGGTGCTGCCAGGCTCCACCGGCAGAAGCCCTTCATCCTGGCACTGCTGCGGCACCCTGCTGGCGCCATGGTGGATGGAGAAGGCAGGGGGATTTATGCATCCTCCTCCTCACGTTCTGAGCGCTCCTGCAGGTCCTGATCCAGGTAAAATTTCCACCAGCTGGTGGGGTGAAATAATTTCTATGGTGGTCAATAGGGAGCACTTACTCCCCGGTAGGCCTGTTTTCAGGAGCCAGTCTTTCTTTTTCTGGCCCCCACACACAACTCCCAACTGAATAGGGAGTGAATGCTGTGGACCTTTCCACGGGCTCCACTGCCACCTCCCCGTGGATCATGACTTCTCATGATCTGGATTCCTGTGTTAATTGCTTTACATGTTTTTAATTACTTGTTTTTAACAGTTTTCTTGATCATTTTAATGTTTTTTGTAAACTGCTTAGAGGGCTTTACATTCAAGAAGTATAAAAACAAGACAAAAATCACCCAATTTTTTTTGCTAATTGTGTGAATGGCTCGTTTGGCCCTAAATCTGTATATGGTCAGAAACAAAAGAATATTTGTTAAAGGAGACAGTCTTCCTCCTCTGAAATATTATCTCAAAT
Organism: Rhineura floridana; assembly: GCF_030035675.1. Lineage (NCBI taxonomy): Eukaryota > Metazoa > Chordata > Lepidosauria > Squamata > Rhineuridae > Rhineura > Rhineura floridana. The sequence continues at coordinate 2,374,323 of NC_084498.1, forward strand.
GGATGATAGTGATAGTGCTTGCCATCAACATTTTTACATAAGTATTCATATTTAAAGTAAGTGGGATTTTTAACCTCTTGTCCAATTAACCAGTGAAACTTTTTAATTGGTTAAACATTTTTTTAACCAAGTAAGAAAAACACTGCAGCTCTACCAATAAGGTTAGATTCACATCATCTTCCCCAATGATTTTATGTTATGTTTATTTATAAAAATATTTATATATACCGCCCTCAGGCACAACATCAGAGGGATGCACAGCTTTTAAATGCTCTTATGTTGCAGCACAAAACAATCATTAAAGTGACTGGCTACGTAAAACCATTTTAAACAGCTGCATAAGCCTGTTGGCACAAAAAAGTCAGCCAGCGGTCAGGGAAGATGGCAGTTGTAATCCAGCACCATCCAGAGAGCACCAGGTTGAGGAAGACTGTTCCAGGTTTAAAAAAGGAACTTAAAAGACCGCAGACGCAAAAGAAACTTGTTCTCATCTCCCCAACCTATCCCAGGATGACATCCAATCAATACACGACCCAGAGTAGCCCACGCACCGTATCAATAACTGCAGGCCATTCTGAGAGCGACCAGTGCCAGACAATCAATAACTCTCCAGAAAAAGCTATCCAAGAATAGACCTTAAGAGTGTCCAATGCAGGCCTGTTCATTATTAATGGATTATTAAAGGATAAAAATGTCTTAAGCTCATTGCTGGCAGAGCAGACAATTAAAAGGCGCTTAAAAGAAGCCAAGCTGCACATTGTGTCCTGCAAGCTCCATTTAAAAATTAAACAGAAAGCACACCACTGAGAATTGCACCTTCTAGGTCAGGAGGGGCGGCCAATGTAATGCCTAGTCCTGGGTGTTAAGTAACCGCCATCTTTCCAATATTGGCGGGGTTGCCAAGGCAACCAGAAGGGCTTCTCCCTGTTCTGCCATCATCAACACAAGAATTGGTGCTGCACAAAATGGTTGCCTTCCTGTTCCTTGAGAGCATTTATCAAGGGCTTTAGAGTCAGAGTGAGAAAGATACTAACCAAGATTAATGTGCTTTGCCCTCCTCTTCATGCAAACCTCTACTGTGCATTTTAGCTTGTGTCAGCTTTGGGGCATAATTCCAGTGTGTGTGTGTTGGGGGGGTTATTTAGCAATGCATCATTTCCCCAAGATTCGTTAGTACAAAATCATCCCACAAAACTACATTTTCATAACCCGCCATGCCCTAGTCCTCAGGAGGAGTAACAGAGGATGGAAGAGCTTTGGAGAGGCACTTTCCGGCAACCCAACTCTATCATCCCGAAGTCCATAAAGTGGGAATGTAGGCTCAGTTTGGGCCTCACAAATTGCACGGATGGCGAGAAGCACATTTTATTTGACGAACAGAGGAATGACCAGCTCACAGCAGTAGACAGAAACAAAACACACAGAAGCGATGAGGTCACATGTTCATTTTTCTTTTTTCTTGTAACATGCACAGGCCTACATCACAACGCAAGTGGTGCAAGATGTCGGCCTTGAAAACATCACCGTCCAGATGATGTCTCTGGCAAGTCCCCCAATTAGCACAATTCCTATTCAAAACCAGTTCGTCTTCAACATTCTGGTCCCCAAGAGGAAGCCTGAATGAAACTCATCCACAGCATTTACGTAACAGTCTTCATGCTCGCTTACTCATCAAAAGCCTTGCACAGCATCCCCTTGCAGGCTGAAGTGTTGCCACTCAGAGTGAAAGAGGCAAGGCAGCTTGCAACCATAATTGTTGCTGCTGTGGTCACCGAAAGGGAAGGGCCATGCCTTGTCCCAGTGACAAGGCACCTGCGGGTTCCATCTCTGGCCCGACACCTCCACAAAGGGCTGGGAAAGATCCCTGTCCAAAACCGTGGCGAGCAGCTGCCAGTCGGAGTCAACCGGGATGGAGAAACCTTCCCAACCGAAAAGGCCACACTGCCACACAGGCGAGCTTCTGAGGGCCACATTCCAGCGGTGGGCGGTAGCCAGAAGGAAAAAAGGGCGGAGCAACAGACATGGCTCCTCCCTTTGCACGGTAAGCTTCATTCCTGCTGTGCAAAAGCCAGAGTTTTCGACACAAAAGCGGCTCAAGGTGCATCCCAGCCAAGCAAATGCACTCCAGGATGGCACAGGGCAGGGCGGGTGAGGGGTGTGGCCTGCAAAGAGTCCTGAGGGCCGGGCAGAGAGGCCTGGAGGGCCATACTCAGCCTGCAGGCCAGGAGGTTGCCCAGCCCTGAGCTGGAAGAGCCGGCAGGCTAACTTGGTCCAAGGCAGCTTCCTGTGTCTCTCTGAGAGACAGGCCACTGGAGGAGACCCTGCTGTCCCCCAAGTGCTCAGACCAAGCTGCCAGGCCTGCCCCTCCACCATGATCCGCAATCAGTTACAGAGAGAGAGAGAGAGAGAGGCTTTGAGCTATGGGAGCATCAGGCCTTGGGAATCAAAGGCAATGCCCTCCCCTTGCTCCTCTTGACCTTGCGTGGCACATTATGATCATCTGTAGGGCCAGGGCAACAGACAACCCCAGAACTCAACTAGCTGGAGCCACTGAGCAAAGCTGCACCATGAAAGTCCACCCAGCACCAGCCATCATTAAAATGAATCCCCCGTGAGAGAGCAGGCAAGGGGCATCCCAGTGCCAGCAGCACGCAACGCCTGGAGTCTGACAGTCACAGCAGCTTATGAAAGGTGCAACTCTTCCAACACGAGGACCAGCGGGCGGGGGGGGGTAAAGATCCCAGCCATCTAAATCCTGACAGCAAGGAGTCCTAAAAAAACCCAAACCAAAACAAATCCTGCCCCAAATACAAAACTTTGGGAAGGGGAGGCCGAGAATGGCCTTGAGTTAGCACTGGCCTGCTGAGAATTTTTAGACACAGCCGTCAACCCAGCAGGTCAAAGGTCCAGATGCAACACAGCGAGAGACCTTGGAAAATGTCCTCACCATCCAACAATGCTGGCGGCAAGAAAGATAATAAAGCTGCCCAGAGGATTGGTGATGGCCACAGTCCTGAAGGCTAGAGAGGAAGCGGTTGCAGTTTAACCATTCAGCACCCATAAGGGGTTATGCCAGGGCTGATCTCTGCAGGGGGGGCACCCTGCATGTCCTCAGAGACCCTCTCCATCTGCACTATTTCACCTGGCCCCAGGGCCAAGGGCCATCTCCAGCCAGTCATTCTTCCACACCTTTCTCTCTCTTTGTTGCCTTGAGGCAACAAATCTCATCCACAATCTCATCCAAAGGCCGGGCTTCAGCTCTGGAGCATGGCAGGGAGTAGCAAAGCCCCTGAGCATGAGAAGAGGGCAAGTACTACCACCACCACCGGGGCAATCCAGCCCATCCATCCAGGCCAAAAGAGGCAGCGCCCCCAGGAGAGTTTTGCAACCCGTTTCTCGTTGCCTTTCATTTCTGAACAAATGGCCCTGTTGTTTGGGGGCATTGGCGAGGCAAACCCCCCCCCAGCTCCGTGCGTAGCGCGGCAGCTCGCTCCCCCCCCTTTCAATAGTGGAGACCAAGCAGAGTGGAAATGGGAAAGGGCTCTCTCCCGTCCCCCCAACCTTGAAGAGGAGAAAACCCAAGGAAGGGCCCCCTTCCGCATCACCCGCCTCCTGCACCCGACCCCATCTCCCAGGTGATAGGAGCAAGCAAGGCAGCCCCCAGCCTCGCCCCCCTCCCGAAACGGAAAGCCAGCCCGCTCCTCTCCTCCTTCTGGGGTTCGCGGGCCGGTCGCTCCCGCAGCAGATGGGCGGGCTGCGCGCCTCTCCCAGAAGCCCCCGGCAGCCTCGAGGGGAAGGCAAACCCGCCCGGCCCACGAGCAGCCCCCCTCCCCCGCCCGGCGCGACCCACCTCCTTCTTGGCGGTGCGCAGGAGGCGCTGCCGGGTCTCGGCCTCGGCGGGCAGCAGCAGCAGCGAGGAGGGCGTCAAGGCGCGCAGGGCGGCCGCCGAACCCCCCGACGGGCCTCGGCTGCCGCTTGGCCCGCTGGCGCCCGGCGCCCGGCGCCCCCCGGTGGGAGACGCTGCTGCTGCCGCGGCTGCCGCCGCCATCCTTCTCCTCCTCTTGCGGAGCGCAAAATGAGCCGCCAGCCGCGGAGAGGCAGGCAGGGAGGCGGGCGCTGGGCGCGCTGGGCGGGCAGAGCCGAGATGCGCCGCCCCCTCGAGCCGCAGAGCCGGCGCCGCCGCCTTCCCCTGCCTCCTGCGGAAGAAGGCGGCCGCGCGGCCCGGCGGACTCTTTCTAGAGGACTAGACGCCCCACGACGGCGCAGACCGATCCTCCACCTGCGCTTTGCGCGGAAGGAAACGTCAGCTCGCTCAGTCGGAGCGCCGCCTCCTTGGTGGCAAACGCCCGCTACGGAACGGTCTTTTTCTTGGAGGGGAAAGCCGAGGCTCCCTTGCTCAGCGACGCACCGCATCCGCCCCGGCAGCAGTTGCGGCCGGGGCCGAGGGCCCCGGGTTCCCCGCTCTGTGTCCGGACGCCTCCCCCCATTGTGCCGCAGGGGAGCGTCCCTCAATTGCGCCCTCTGGGAGGGCATCCTGGGGGGCCTAAGAAAGCCCTCGCCCTGCTGCCAGTTTGGGGCACCTTTTTAAAGTCCGAACAGGGCCCCTCGTCGGGGGGCTAGGCAGAGAGAGACGCCCCGCAGGGCTGGGCCACAGAAAGAAAGGCTCCTGCGGGAGAAAGGCAATGAGCCCCCGCCAACCTGGTGCCTTCCAAATGTTAGGGGCGACAGCGCCCGCCGGCCCGAGCCGGCACAGCTGTGCTGATGGGAGTTCTCGCGCAGGGCACCAGGTTAGGGAAAGCTGATGTGAAGGGCTGCACTGGAGATGCCGTAAGGGTGGGCTCCCGGTGAGCCTCGGCCATTGTGAATCATTGCATAGACCTACATCTGCCTTTGCAGCTCCTCCTCCTGAGTTCTGTTCTTGGTCACGCTGCAGTGTGACAAGATGTTAGGATAGAGAGAATAGCCAACCGAGTGCCCACAAAGGCCTTCATTGGCACACCTAGAGTCTGAGCTTTCATTTTTTTTAAAAAAAAGTAAGTCTCTAGACCTCCGAGAAAGAAAGCTATGAAGCAAAATGTGCAGGTACCCTTCTAGGCGATGTCTCTGAAATGAGCCAGTCTGGCTGCTCCCTCTTGTCAGTGTTTTTAGCCGGTGAGTGTAGTTAGTGATGTTATTGACGAGAGTTTTTCGGAGACCAGGCTGTAAGAATCCCCGGCATGTTTTTAACTTGCCTATCAGTTTTTATGGGTTTTAATTTGGTATGGTTTGGATTTGTATGTTTGTTTTAATGTTTTTAATTGTTGTAAACCACCCAGAGAGCTTCAGCTATAAGGCAGTATATAAATGCAATAAATAAATAAATAAAGAGCTGTTGTTTTCTCCTCCTCCTTTAGTGTACTTTTATGGTTTCTGCCTTGTTTTCTTATAGTCCTTGGAATTGGCGTCGTTTGCCCGTCCTTTTTCCCTGTGGTGGGCTCATCTGAGATCAGGTACTCCCTAGAAGGGGGGCTCCCAAACTGTGGTCCAATGGCCCATGAGCTTCATTCAGGTGGTCCATGGCATGTCTGTGAAGAATGGCAGGAACAGCAGCTGCATCTTTGAATCTGCCAGTCTGCGTGGAAGATGAGCGGGACAGACCTGGAAGTGACAGGAGGAAGCTCTTGAAAGGAGTAGAGAGGATGAGCGGTAGTGTTAATGGGCTAAAGAGAAAGGTTAATCCTGATTTGATCAAAATATACCCTTTCTAGCACAATTGCCACAACAGGCAGAAAATCATTAAGTGGTCTGCAAAGGCCTTCAGAAATTTTTAAGCGTGCCATGGGGGGAAAAGTTATTTTCTGCAAATGCTGCTACACCAGAAGTGTGGGTGGGTGTTGAAGAATTTCCCCCTCCCCCAAAAATGCAAATGTGAAAACTCTGCAAAGCAGATTAGGCTTGTCTCCTGCTTTGGAGGAGCTAAAGACAAGGGAATCCTTAAGAATTGCAGGACCATGGCATATATCCCTACTCAGAAGTAAACCTCTTTGTGTTTAATGGGACAGCCTAGGTTTTGCTATGGGGTTGGCATTGGGGGGAAACAGAGTTCTTGTGCCTTTCACAGCTGTATGGCAGGCAGAAATTCAACAGGTTAAGCCATTTTCTAGTATGGAAATACCATTAAGGGAAAAGCGTCACCATGACTGTACTGTCTAATTTTGTGTTATGCCACATACCCCCATGGCAACCATGATAAATGTTGCAGCCACCCAGGGACGACTGCACAGTTGTAAAAGGACAAAGAATTCAGGTGATGAAAATACACCTGTCTGAACCTGCCCGCAGACTTGGACCACACAATATGTGACCAAAGACAGCAAACCAGCCATGCTCGAGGATGCCCCAGTGCAGGCTTCTCTAACCTGGTGCACTCCATATGCTACTGAACCTCATTTCCCATCATCCCAGAACTTTGGCGAAGTGGCTGATGGGAGCTGTAGTCCAAAACATCCAGAGGGCACCAGGTCAGGGAAAGCTGCACTAAGGAAACCATTGATCTGTTTTGCCTGCCTAACACTGCAAAAATGGGGTTGTTGCCAACTAAATTCTACTCAGAGTAGACCCATTGGAATTAATGGACCTAAGTTACTCGTGTCCATTATGACCAGAATTAACATTAGATATAACCCAGCATGGTCAAGCACCAACGGGCTAGTAAGCCAAGGTAAGTTTTGTTACCCTTCGGATAACTTTTCAAGGCAGCTTGCAGTACAAAATCACTAAAAAGCATAGTCATGCTACAGGTTAGAAGTAGCAGGATCCAAAAGGCAAAGGAGCACCCTGGGAACCTCATGAAGACCAAGCGCTGTAGACTTAAAGGCTTGGGGGGGGGGGCAGGCATTCACCATATGCCAAAAGGATGTCACCACAGGTGAGGTAAGCATGCCAGGATTGTTCAGAAGTTTTGTGGAGCTCATCTGGTCCCTGCCCCTGTTAAGTGAGGGTCCCTCCCTGGGCCTTTTAGAGAGGTCTTCACACTTTGTGTATGGGTTGCTTGACCCTCTTCTGAGGATCTAGGCAAATCTTAGAGTGGGGAGATGATGTGTCACCCCTCATGTCACTGCACATGCAGCACCATCCAGCTTGTCAATTCACACACTGCAGGTGGTAAGGCATATTTTAAACTATGGAAAAGATGTTGTAGGACAGTTACAGCTCGCCTCCCCTCCTCCCCAACAGCATATGTCTGTAACCAAATAAACCCCTGGATTCCGAATTAGCGGAAGACATGGCTGCCAAATAAGGGAATCCAGAAGACAGAAAATGTAAACACTGTGTAAAGTAACTTTAAAGGAGTTAAGTTTAAAGCGTCATCAAATGGGATTTGTTGTGGCAACACAGGCGTTCTCTGGAGTGACCTCACCCACAATGCTTCAGTGGAGGCTGGTGACTCCGATGTTAGTGGGGCAGTGAATCCACTCCTGGTTTTAGTCTGAACTTTCAAAGAGCTGTCCAGCCTCCACTGGCTTCACTCTGAAAAAAGATCCCTTCCTTGGAGCAACACCTGGGCTGGGTGCTCCAGAAAGCGTATGAGCCACTCCCTGAGCCATGTGGCTCCGCATGACGTGTGGCAACATGTAATAGTGAAGAGGGCTCAGGCAGCAATCCTGCACATATGTCAAGCGGGTCAGAGGATCTATCTGGACAGCCACTGCCACTCAGTGCAGCCAATATTGCACTAGATGGACCAGTGACCTGACTCAGCAAAAGGCATTTTACTGTGTTCATGTGGCGCTAGCCGGACAGGAGTGATCCAGTCATCCTGGGAACTTGTTGACCGAGCAAAGAAGAACTCTTTTTACCAATAGATGGCGCCATTGCTGTGGATTTTGGAACTGAAAAGGCACCAGTTCTGTCTGGATGACATCCAGAAAAGTGGGGGGGGGGATGTGTTTGGGGCATCTAGAGCCAGAGGGTTGCCTCCCACTGCAATGCCACTCAGGGTGACATCGGGCACCCAAGGGTTAAAACCGCCTGCTGTGCCATGGTCCCAATCCAGCCCCACATTCTTCCTCATCTTGTTGTACCGAAAACAAGTCTTGAGTCACCTTAAAGGTTAACAAATTTGTTCAGGTATAAGCGTCCATGGTGTGTGTGTGCTATGTGCCTTCAAGTCATGGCGACCCTATGAATCAGCGACCTCCAAGAGCATCTGTTGTCATGTTTATTTATTTACTATTTATTTATTAAATTTATTAGTCGCCCATCTGGCTGGTTATCCAGCCACTCTGGGCGACGTACAAAATAAAAAGTACAAATACATTAACATTCAAAATTTTGAATGCGTTGCATTTAGGATAGTCTTATGGCGACCCTATGAAGAGGGTTTTCATGAGACTGAGAGGCAGTGATTGGCCCAAGGTCACCCAGTGAGCTTCATGGCTGTGTGGGGATTTGAACCCTGGTCTCCCAGGTTGTAGTCCAGCACCTTAACCACTACACCACACTGGCTGGAGCCAAAAGCAATGTGTTCATCTTTAAGGTGCTCCCAGTCCCTTTGTCCTACATGTTTTCTGAGTAATCCTCACACCAGCCCTGTAAGGCAGGCCAACCTTATTCCCACGCTGACAGATGAGGAGAAAGCTGAAGGTGGGAAGGTGAAATGGGGGAGACTCTCTGGGCTTGCAGCTCTCCTCTTTGGCTCTTGCTGTGTCTGCTCAGCTCTGTAGCAGAGGAGCCAAAGACCAAACTTGCACCTCCTTATGCAGTTGGGAAAGCACCAGGTAGAGGAGAAGCCCCCCAGGATAAAAGGTGGTAAAGGCTTTCCTGCCCTTTGCTCTCCCCCACCAAAATCTCCACTTTTGTCAGTCTCCCTGCATCCTCCTACAGGCAAATGAACATCAGCTCAGCGAGGCCTGTCAGTTCCCATCAGGGTCAGCTTCACAGAGCAACTTCTGAAATGCGGGCAGGAACCCAAAGGCAGATGGATCTGCCCTCCTCCCAAATAACTCCGTCCTGTTGCCCCTTTCTTCTCTAGGAGCCCGTCCACATGACTGTATAACCTGCAATGTTACAGGTTTGTGTCCTCATTAATTCAGTGTCGTCCATATGATGCTGCAAGCTAGTACAGATTTTCGCATTCACAAAGCCACATTAGAAATACCACCGAAAAAACGATATGCTTTCCTAAACCGATCAATCGCATTAACGTCCGTGTGCTCGGACGCAATGCCGCAGACTTTCCTGCAATAGGCAGTCCATGGGTGTTCCTCCATCCACTGCCAAACCCCTTGCCTCCTTCCCACCCAATAGCGCATCCACAAACCTGCACACGCGTGGAAATTTTAGAAAAAGATATAAGTTTCTGCACTCTTCCAAAAAAGCGCATGAAAAGCAAACAACCGTTATGGACCAGTCACTGAAAACGGGTGGACTTAGAGGAGTGGCCAGTGCTAAAGCAATTTTAGACCAAAAAATGCCCACATGTATAGACGCTTGATAATGGAGTTTTCACCACAATCCAACCAGAAACAGGACATTTATGGATCTTGAGGCCACCAACCAAATATGGAAAACGTGGATTTTGTGGTTAAGTATGGATGGGCCCTTAGTGTCCCACTCCTCTTATCCAGAGGCAGAAGGACCTCTGGAAACCAGGACTGGAGCTGAGAGGAGCTCCAAAAATGGCTTCTGGGGTTGCCAACTTTTATGCCAACCCTTGCTGCTGTGCCTTTTACGAGCAGCTTGGTCTACAGGCATCAATTGGTGACTGATAATGCTCTCTGTGGAGTAAAGATATGAACATAAGATATGAATAGCCCTGCAGCTGGATTAGAGCAAGGCCCACCCAGTCCAGCATCCTGTTCTCACTGTGGCCAGCCAGATGCCCATTCTGGGAAGCTGCAAGCAGGACCTGAGAGCGACAATATTCTTCCCACTTGTGATTCTCAGCAACTTGTATTCAGAGGCCGTCTGCCTTCGACACCAGTGGAGGCAGAACACAGACAGCAGTGGCAAGTAGCCACTGAAAACTGTTTTAAATATGTTTTTAATTACTTGTTTTTAACTGATATAATGTTTTTTGTAAGCCACTTAGAGGTCTTTACATTCGAGCGGTATATACATTTTTTTAAATACAACACAACAGCCTTCTCCTCCAGCTCCCAAGCGTTGTCAGCAGGTGCCTGCAGGAGAAGCTGCCTGTGGGTCGGTTTGTCTGCACCTCTCTGCCGCTTGTCTTACTTTCCATTTTACTTTGCCACGTTGGCTTTCCACTTACAAAGCTTGAGTAAGTGAGGGAGGAGGAGAGAGCAATGGGGAAGGCCAGGACCCCTTGAAGGCAGAGGATGGGGTCACCCGGCCTGAGCAGAGCAGCCTGTGCCGTGCGTGGCCCACAATTTCACGTGTGGTTGGTCCAGAGCTCACGATCTCGCTCAGCGTCTGTGAATTCCTTCGCTCCTTTGACTGACAACTTGGAGAGCCAGGTCTTTCAAAAATGAATGGAGACCAAAGATCAAACTGACAGACAACAGACGGGAAGGCTTGAGGGTCACTTTTCCTGGCTAAGTTTCTGAGACGAACACTGCCAAGCGTAAGAAGATAACCACAGAGTCTTGTGGCATCTTGAAGAGGAACTAATTTATTACGGCACAAGCTTGTGTGGACTAGAGTCCGCTGCATGAGAGGCATGGTGGGTGATGCTCAGTTGGAATTTCATGTATCAGATGCCTTCGACCCTGCCCACGAAAGCTTATGCCGTCATCAAACTGTGGAGCGTTAAGATGCTACTGCAAGATTCTGTGACATGTTTGCTGCCACGGACTGACAGCCAACCTCTCTGGAAGCTACTGCATGATAATATGAGGCACAGACCTCCTTTTGGATTGGAGAAGGGGAAGGGGCAGCCTGAAGAAGTGCTCTGTAGCTGGGCCATGCCAAAGGGACCCATCTAGTCCAGCATCCTGTTATCACAGGGGCCAACCAGATGCCTCTTCTGGAAAGCCGGCAAGAGGGCTCTTTGAGGAATGGGTGCAATGTCACCATGAAGGCACACACATATTTGGCACTGCAGGCAAACCAGCAGGTTCAAATTGCAAGAAAAAGGATTTTGGTTCAGTATCAGGAAGAACTTCCTAATGGTGTGAGCTGCCTGACAGAGCCAGAATGGGGTGGAGTCAAAGGTTGGATGGCCACCTACTGGAGATGCTGTAGCAGTGGCTTTCCTGCATTGGCAAGGGGGTTAGACTAGATGGCCTTTGAGGTACTTTCCAACACTAAGATTCTAAGTGTATAAAGATAATAGGGATGAGGAACCTGCGGTGGCCCTTCAAGATGTTGATGGACCCCATCCTCCCTGACCACTGACCACGATGGCTGGGGCTGTTAAGAGCTGAAGTCTACTGTGATGTTCCTATATTAATGTATATATGGTAAGTGTTGGTTGTTTAGAAGATACATGGTAAGTGGAGTGAAAGAGGAGGGGGAGTGAATGGGCAGTAGAATGCGAGATGATTGGCTGAGTGTTTAAAATGGCTGAACGTATAAAAGGAAGAGTGAGAGTGGAATCGGGGGGGGGGGAAAGAGAAAGAGTGGGTTGTTTGGTGGGGTTTAGACAGTTGTTTGCCAGGAGGGAGGTGGAGTTCGGATTAGTATTGAGTAAAACCATATGCTTATGTGCCTTAAGAAGAAATCTTGTTAATCTTGTTAGCTTTGTTATCTTTAATAAATACTTAATTTGGTTTACCAAAGGCCTGATCCTTGGCTGGGGTTTCACAGACCAGAAGGGAGGGTAAGGTAATGACCAAGGCTGAAGGGGAACTGTAACAAATGGCGGCAGCGGTGAAGAGAATAACAATACCAGTATTCAGAGTCTCTGGGAATACTAGTATTAGGACGTGACTGGTGGTTGCCTAGCAGGGGGATCTGTTGAGATCTGTGCTAGAGCGGGGAGAGAAACAATAAAAAAGGACAGTCCGGACTGGTGGAGTCCCTGGTGGTGCCTAGTGACAGGCAGTAGCCACGCGCAGGTAGGAACCTGACAGGGAGAGCCAGGGAAGGGCGTCACATGTGGTGATAGAAGTGGGATACGAACAACAGAGAATCCAGATACGAATACTAGAGAATCCAGAACAGTGGTGTGGCAAACAGAAATAACAAAACAAGATTACTTGTGAGAGTGACCGGCAAAGAGTGTGTGGCAAAGAGTGAGTGAACTCAAACACCATGGCTGAATACATAAAAATGAAGAGAGGAACTGGTGGAGAAGTGCATAACATTCAATTTACCTCACAAGGGTAAAGGGGTAGATGAATTGAGGGTAGCACTTATAGGATTTGCTACTGCCCAGCAAAAACAACCTGTCAGGGAAGAGACCCCAGAAGGATATTTAAGCAATCCCGCTTATATAGAGTATTTGAGAGAGAAGTTAAGGATGGAGGCTGAGGAAAAAGACAAACAGAGGGAGTTGGAAACTGAGAGTATGAGAAGGGGGTTTGAGAAGAGGGAGAAGCAATGAGCAGTGGATGCCGAATTACAAGTAGAAAAGTTAAAATTTGAAAGAGAGAAGTTTCATTCTGATGAAACAAGAAAGGACAGAGATGGAGCAAAAATAAAAATTACTCCAAAGGACTTTGCTGTCTATGAGCCTGGTCAAGATCCTCAAATTTATCTCACAACCTTTGAAAAGGCAGCTCAGTTGTGGGGGCTACCTGAAGATAAATACATGCAGTATTTATCAAACCTGATTAAAGGGGAATTGGCTGAGGTATACCAATATTTCCCCTCAGACAGGCCCGTCACCTATGCTGAATTCAAAGAAGCAGTGTTTAAAAGATTCAGACTGAGGCCTGATCATTTTAGAAAGCTTTTCAGAAACTGTCAGATACAGACAGGGAGGTCTTTCATGGAGCTGGGGGCAAAACTGATGGACATATTTGGGAAATGGCTGACAAGTGCAAAAGCTCAGTCTGTGGAGGTGAAAAACCTCATGATACTGGATCAATTATACCATCAGTTACCACCAGAAATAAGGCTCCTGGTCAAAGACCGTTCCCCTACATCGGTGCAGGAGGCCGCAGAGATGGCGGATCACTTCGCCTCCAACAGAACTGGCTGGGTGGGGAAAACATCAAGAGATTTTAAACCCAGACCATATAACGCTGGCAGAAGGGATGTGGTACCACAGAGAGTGTGTCCTCCAGTAAAATCTGAAGGGCACAGGACACCCCAGAGTGGATCTGTGTACCCTAAAAGTGAGGAGAAATTATGCTACAAATGTGGTAGACCGGGGCACCTACGTTTTCAATGTGAGGTTGCCAACCCCATTAGTAATCCTGTTCAGACAAGGACAGTGAAAACAGAGCCCAAGGCTTTAGAAACAGCGAAAAAGGTTCAGTTCTGCCAGATAAACTGGATAGAAGTAACAGACCTTGATTCAAGTCTGAGAGAGGAAGTGAGTGTACAAGGGGCAAATTATTGGGCATTGCTTGATACTGGTGCCGCTCAGACATTACTGAGGCCAGATTTAAATCTGAGGTAATATTACCTCAGGAAACTGTGACTATCCAAGGAGTGAGGGGTCAACCAGAAAGTTTGCCTGTGGCCCTGGTGGAAATGACTTGGAGAGGCCGAGAGGGCCGATATAAAGTAGGCATTAATGCCCAGCAACAAGAACCAGTAATACTGGGAAGAGATGTAATGGGAGCCCAAGGAAAGATCTATGTAGTGACCAGACAGCAAATTGGCAGAGAAAAAGAAGCCATATTAAGGGGGGCTGAAACAAACAGGGTGGAATCTGTTAACCAGCCTCAGGTCACCATAGCAACCACTAGCAGGCCTGCTGAAGGAGACAAACTGTATCAAGTGGTCTCTGATAAGAAAGAAGCAGAGCAATTCAGGGAAGAGCTGCATAAAGATATAAGTTTGAAGCAGATAAAGGAACAAGCCCTGACCCAACAGATTCCTTTCACTGACAAACTGAGGAATCAAGTTGTGTGTGAGAATGGGATTTTATATAGACTGTGGATGCCCGCTGAGAGAAAGGATGAATGTGAACCAGTGAAGCAATTGATAGTACCTAGCAAATACAGAACCAGATTGCTAGAGGTAGCCCACGATGTCCCATGTGCAGGACATCTGGGAATAAAAAAGACCAAGAGGAGATTGGCGGCACACTACTATTGGCCAAACATCTCCAAAGATGTAAAACAACATTGTCTATCTTGTGGAATATGCCAAAAGGTGGGAAAAAGTGGAGTAAAGACTAAGGCACCCTTAAAGCCCCTTCCTATAATTGGACAACCCTTTTATAGAGTGGGAATAGATTTGGTGGGCCCTTTTTCCAAACCCACAAGGCATGGCAAGAAATATCTAGTGGTGGTGGTGGATTTTGCCACCAGGTACCCAGACGCAGAAGCACTAAGATCTGTAGAAGCCCCTGTAGTGGCAGAGGCTTTATTAAAAATCTTTATGAGGCTGCGTTTCCCTCATGAAGTGCTGATGGATCAAGGCAGTGTATTCATGGGAGAAGTGATGCAATGTATGTGGAAGTGTTGTGGTCTAAAACATCTAAAGACCACTACTTACCATCCCGCCACTAATGGGTTAACAGAGAGATTCAATGGCGTTTTGAAGGGCATGATCAGAAGCTATGTTCAAGATCACCCACAAGACTGGGATGAACGGTTGGGATGCTTCTTATTTGCATACAGAGAAGTCCCTCAAGAGTCAACAGGCTTCTCACCCTTTGAACTCATGTTCACTAGAAAAGTGAGGGGACCTTTGGAACTATTAAAAAATTCATGGGAAGGAGCCCTGGAAGAGTACAAAACATCTGTAGTAGATTTTGTATTGGAATTCCGCAATAAATTAACATCAATGATGGAGGTGGTGAAAAAGAATTTGAGTCAAGCACAGGAGAAGCAACGTTACTGGTATGACAGAACAGCCAGGGAACGTGTGTATGATGTGGGAGATATGGTTATGGCGTTCATACCCAGGAAACATGACAAATTACAGGCTAACTGGGAAGAACCATATACCATCAGAGAAAGGCTTGACACAGTGACGTATGTAATCACCACAGACCAATTAAACAAAAGCAAAGTGGTTCATGTAAATATGTTGAAGCCTTACCATACCAGGGATGTACAGGCGTTGCAAGTTACCTTATTCCCTGAGGGAAGTGGGTCTGAACTTCCAGATTTGGTACAGGAAAGCAAAGACAAAGGAGGGGTAGATCAAGTGGAATGGTCAGAGGAGGTGAAGGAGGAAGTAAAAGAAGAGATTCTGAGAGTTTTGAAAACCTATAGGAATCTCTTTAGCAACAAACCTGGCCGAACCAGTATAGTTATACATTCCATTGATACTGGAGATCATGCCCCAATCAGATCTGTTCCGTACCGTGTGAATGGGAAAGTTGTGAAGGAAGTAATCTATTTAGGACATAAGGTGGGGAGTGGGAAAATCACCCCCTTATGGAGCAAGGTAGATGCAGTGCAATTGTGGCCTATCCCCTTGCCTGAATTAACAAAGAAGAAGTGTTCTGAGCGTGTGGTATGAACGGATGAATGTCAGAAGGCTTTTGATCTACTGAAGCAAGCCTTGTGCCAAGGACCCATATTAATAGCACCAGACTATGAGAAACCATTCATCGTGGCTACAGATGCGTCGGACCTCGCGCTGGGAGTCGTCTTGCTACAGGAGAGAGAAGGCACCAGACATCCAGTGGCGTACCTGAGTCGCAAGCTGACGCCGAGGGAGAAAAACTATTCGTCGGTCCAGAAGGAGTGCCTAGCGGTCGTGTGGGGACTGAACAAGTTGCGCCCATACGTGTGGGGACGAAGATTCACAGTGACTACGGATCATCGGGCCTTGTTATGGTTGCAGACTATGAAAAACCATAACACTATGCTGCAGAGGTGGTCCTGGGCCCTACAGGACTATCAAGTGGACTTCCAGTTCATAAAAGGCAAGGACAATGTACTGGCCGATGGACTTTCCAGGCAAGTGGCTGGGACTGCAGTGACATGACCAGACAGAGGAACAAAGAAAGACATTTTCCCCATAGAGACTTTTATTTGTTAACGCGACGTATAAATCCTGGAACAGGAATAATACTCTGCCGTTGTTTTAAGGGGGGGGGGGGAAATGTGATGTTCCTATATTAATGTATATATGGTAAGTGTTGGTTGTTTAGAAGATACATGGTAAGTGGAGTGAAAGAGGAGGGGGAGTGAATGGGCAGTAGAATGCAAGATGATTGGCTGAGTGTTTAAAATGGCTGAACGTATAAAAGGAAGAGTGAGAGTGGAATCTGGGGGAGAAGAGAAAGAGTGGGTTGTTTGGTGGGTTTGAGAGAGTGGTTTGCCAGGAGAGAGTGGAGAAGGAGGGGGGTGGAGTTCGGATTAGTATTGAGTAAAACCATATGCTTATGTGCCTTAAGAAGAAATCTTGTTAATCTTGTTAGCTTTGTTATCTTTAATAAATACTTAATTTGGTTTACCAAAGGCCTGATCCTTGGCTGGGGTTTCACAGACCAGAAGGGAGGGTAAGGTAATGACCAAGGCTGAAGGGAAACTGTAACAAATGGTGGCAGCGGTGAAGAGAATAACAATACCAGTATTCAGAGTCTCTGGGAATACTAGTATTAGGACGTGACTGGTGGTTGCCTAGCAGGGGGATCTGTTGAGATCTGTGCTAGAGCGGGGAGAGAAACAATAAAAAAGGACAGTCCGGACTGGTGGAGTCCCTGGTGGTGCCTAGTGACAGGCAGTAGCCACGCGCAGGTAGGAACCTGACAGGGAGAGCCAGGTAAGGGCGTCACATCTACCAACATCTGGAGGGCCGCCGGTGCCTTACCCCAGGAATATAACAAGAGCCCAGCAGCTGCCTCAGACCAAAGACCTATCTGGTCCAGCATCTCACTTCCCACAGCAGCAAGTCAGATGCCTCCAGGAAACCCACAAGCAAGGCATGAAGGCAACAACCTTCTCTTGTTGCACATCTGGTATACCAGCCCTGAACATGGAGGTTCAATTTAGCTGCTGTGTGGATGGAC
Source organism: Rhineura floridana (assembly GCF_030035675.1). Classification (NCBI taxonomy): domain Eukaryota; kingdom Metazoa; phylum Chordata; class Lepidosauria; order Squamata; family Rhineuridae; genus Rhineura; species Rhineura floridana. The sequence continues at coordinate 2,391,355 of NC_084498.1, forward strand.
TTTTCCTCCTCCTCCTCTCCATGAATTTGTCTATGCACCTTTTAAAGACAGCTATGCTGGTCACCATCAAGTCCTGTGGCAGTGAGTTCCATAAGTTAATTCTATGCTACGTGAAGCAAATGCTTGTTTTGTCTCTCTGACTTGAACCCCCAGCTGTAATAGTATGAGAAAGGGGGGCAATGCCTCTGCCTATCCACTTTCTCTACACCATTTTATAAGCTTCTATAATAATAATAATAATATATAAATAAACTTTAATTTATAGGCCGCCTATCTAGCCAATGGCCACTCTAGGCGGCGTACAATAAAACATGATAAAATACAATAAACAATATAGCCAGTACAGTACAATACAAAAATTACAGTATTTAGTAGATTCTTCATTTTTTCCAGTTCTAGAATTAGTTCACCTTGGAGGTCTCAAAGGTCGTAAAGGCCTGATGGAAAAGCCAAGTTTTCAGGCCCCGGCGAAATATATCTAGGGAAGGGGCATGTCGAAGATCCATTGGGAGGGAGTTCCAAATCGTGGGGGCTGCCACAGAAAAAGCCCTCTCTCGAGTCCTCACCAACCTAGCCACTTTAGTCGGCGGAACCGAGAGAAGGCCCTGAGTGGCAGATCTTGTAGGGCGGCACACTTTATGACGTTGGAGGCGCTCCTTCAGGTATACTGGGCCGAAACCGTATAGGGATTTAAAGGTTAATACCAACACCTTGAATTGAGCCCGGAAAACAACTGGAAGCCAGTGGAGATTGTATAACACTGGGGTAATATGATCATAACGGCGGCTATTCATAAGTAAACGAGCCGCCGTGTTTTGTACCAGTTGTAATTTCCGGACTGTTTTCAAGGGTAACCCCACGTAGAGCGCACTGCAGTAGTCTAAACGCGAGGTGACCAGAGCATGTACTACGAGTGGGAGCTGGTGGACAGGAAGGTAGGGTTGCAGCCTTCGGATGAGACGCAATTGACCCCAAGCTGCCCGGCACACTGATGAAACCTGAGCCTCCATGGACAGCCCGGAATCAAGGATCACCCCGAGGCTGCGGACCTGGTCCTTCAGGGGCAGTTTTACCCCATTAAACACCAGGTCAATATTTCCCAACCCTCCTTTGTCTCCCACGAGCAGTACCTCCGTTTTAACAGGATTCAGCTTTAGCCTGTTTCTTCCCATCCATCCACTCACGGATTCCAGGCGCTTGGACATGGTCTCCACAGCCAATTCTGGTGAGGACTTAAATGAGAGGTAGAGCTGAGTGTCATCCGCATATTGGTGGCACTGCAGCCCAAACCTCCTGATGATAGCTCCCAGCGGTTTTACATAAATGTTAAATAGCATGGGAGAGAAGATAGAACCCTGTGGCACACCGCAGTTGAGTCATCTTCTTCCAAAGTAGCAAACCCCAAGTAAGAGCCCTGCAGATGGGCACATGGGCAAATAGGAAGCTGCATACCAAATCAGACCATTGGTCCACCTTGCTCAGTGCTGTCTGCACTGACTGGCAGCAGCTCTCCAGGGTTTTAGGCAGGGACTCTCTCCCTGCCCTGCATGGAGATGATGGGGATTGAATCTGGGACCTTCTGCATGCAAAGCAGGTGGTCTGCCAATGAGCTACGGCCATTTCCCAAATCACTCTAGAGAACCTGTTTCCCACAGTCGCCAATCAGATGCCACCAGAAAGCCCATGAAGGTGACAGGCCTCTCCTATTGTTTGTCCCTCAGCATCTGTTCATCAGAGGTAGACTGCTCCTGAACATGGGGGTTCTATAAAGTCACCGTGACTAACAGCCATAGATCTTTCTCTCCCTCTGGGTGGGGGGTGCCCATTCTGCCTGGCCCTCCCTTCTGAGGCCTGCCTTCCCTTCGCCAACTTCTTCAGTCAAAATCCTGCAGGGGCTTTCAGGAGACGCATGGAGGCTTTGGTCTGAGATGACTCTAGGACCGTTAGAGGGCTTCATGCTCGCCTTTAGGGCTGATACAAGACAGTTTGGTGCTTGAGGTGGAAAACCCGACTGATTAACACGAGACACCATCCACCAGGAAGAGCTCCTGAGCAGACCTTATCAAAATGAATAGTAGCTGCACGTATGGAACAACAGAGGCCTACCTCAGAGGGTTGTTGTGAGGTAGAGGAAAAACCCTTGAAGGCTGCAAAGCCTTTCGCAAATATAAGAGGGCTCTTGAAATACTGTATGTTGGCAGGGGTGCTATAATGAATTTACTTATTGAAATAATTTTTATCCCATTCTTCAGACAGAAAGGGCCCTGAGAGCTTACAGTCTCTACCCTCGGGTTTACAATCAAAAAGTCACAACACAAAAGGAAAGCGGATGGGGAGGGAGGAGAAAAAAAGAAAACCCAGGCACTACTTCTTAGGTGCAGACTTCTTGTACAGACCAGTTGAGATGGAAAGATTTTGAGGTGAGGAGGAGCCCGAAATTGCTGGTCTTTTATGGGAGCGAAGGGACAGGCCTTGCTGACCCCCAGTCAGTAATAGTCAACTTCAGAGGGGCTATTTCCAGGTTAAGTGAGTGTGCAGAAGATTACAAGCCACAACAGCCATTCACTGGAGGAAGACTGCAACTCCTAGAGAGGTCTGAGACCCAGCACCCCAGTCCTAAGTTTTCCCTGGAAGAAAGAGGGGGTGGAGAGGGGGGAAGAGAGCCCAAAACACACCAGCCAGAGCAGGACTGTTCCCCTCCTGCCACTGGGACACTCCCATCTCCTTCCACAGCTGCTACTCAAAAATCTAGCCGCCTCCAAAGCTTTGGACACCTACAATCCCCCCCCCCAGCCATCCCTAGGCCACTTTCAAAGCACATTACCTCAGTCACCCTGTAGTTGCAAATCTAGGGTTGAGTCTATAAGGATGATAGAGGTGGCTTGCCTAATGCTGTTGAGTAAGTCTGTGGCAGAGGTACCCTTTGAGCTGGGAGTTGCCTCTTTGTCCCTGAAAGTGCACAAGCTCTCGTGGGAATAGACTTGCCTCCTTTGACGGGCACCTCTGGTCTCCCTTTGATCCACGGCAAATCCTTCCAGTGGCTGATCTGGGGTGGGGGTGGGGGTGCCCATTCCGCCTGGCCCTCCCCTTGCAAGGTCTGCCTTCCCTTCGCCAACTTCTTCAGTCAAAATCCTGCAGGGGCTTTCAGGAGACGCAGGAGGAGAATGAGGTCTGCTCCTCTGGATGATTGCCTTGCTGGGCAGTCTGTGGTAGCAAACCCCAGCCCAGCAGCCCCTCTGCCCCATACAGACTGCAGGGACAAGTGGGAGAAAAAGATGGATTTCCTTTTGTCTGTGGTAGGATTTGCCGTGGACCTGGGCAACGTCTGGAGGTTTCCTTACATCTGCTACCAGAATGGAGGTGGTAAGGAGATGGAATTTTATTTCACCTCTTTGAAACGGTTACTTGCTTTCCACTTTAGCTATTGAGGACTTCTTAATTCTCTTGCCTGCGAGCCAACAATTTGCATTTCTAGCCAGGGTTTCAATTCTTGGGTAAACTTTGCAGGATTCCTCTTTTTTGCAAGATTGTTTCCCCCCCCCCCTCCATCAATGCAACTTCTGGCAGAATCCAGAAGATTTGATTTCTGAAGGCAGAAGGACAAGCTCAAAATGAGAAGGATGCAACATTTTAAAACCCTATTACTAAAAATGTGTTTAAAATACACCCCAGGAGCTCTTTGCACTGCAGAGTTTACACCAAAGTAGACTTACAACATAGTGCCCAGAGGACAGTGTCACCTACATGCCAGTGAAAAATGCCCCCCAGATTTCAACCACGTACCATTTACCCTGCTTTCTTCAAAATTTGTTTTCAAAAGTTACAGTAACATGCCGGGGCACTTAATCAATGAATAATCCAAGAAAACTGATCCAGGGTAGGTGATTAACATATTCATTTCTGAAGAGCAAAAGGTGCCTGGGGCAGCAGCAATAATAATAATAATAGTAAATATTCTACACAGTCTATTGACTTTTGCTACTGGGGTGCTTTTTTGTCCCAGCCAGTATTAATCTACTGAAGGTTTTTTAAAAAGTAACATGAAGTTTTTCAAGCAAAAATCAACCCAGGGAAGCTGGAAAGCGGCTTTGCTTGGGACAATCAGATACACAAAAATGTACTAGAATTTAGTTTAGGGGTAGTAAAATGTCCCATAAAATTGCCGGTGTTACTTATATAGTTACTGTTGGAAGAAGGCAGCCAATTTCCCCCCTTTTATCACTAACGTTTGAGGCTTTGCCCTTTTTACTTGCCATTGCAAGGGTTGTGCTGGGCTCTCCTCAGCTTGACAGCTGCTGCACAAGCCAATATATTACTTTTTTAAAAGCACTGCAGGGTTTTTTTACAGTCCTTTCCTCAGGAGCTGTCCATGGTATTCTCTTTCAGCTTCACAAAAACTGCAGGTAGCTGCATTGCCCCATTAATAAAATAATCCAAAATCCCAAAGCAAATGTTGCAAGGTAGTGAGCAAACTTACTCATGACTGAGGCTGTAATCCAATACATGTCTACTCAGAAGTAAGCTCCACTGAGTTCACTGGGACTTACTCCCAGGTAAGTGTGTATTGGATTGCAGCCTTAATAACATTTGTTCCTAATAAAGGTATTATCATACTGTAGAACCTGGAGCAAACATACTCTCTTCTTATCCTTCTAATTTCCATTTCAGTCATTTATTCATTACTTATATCTTACATTTATATCCACCTCTTTACCCCCCAACATGGCTTCCTTTTTTATGCAATCAGGCCACTTAAAATACAATAAAATAAAATCTCATATAAAATGAAGTTGAGGCAGAAAGAGAGAAAAGCCAGTGAACCTCTCCCCTTGGTTCCATGGAATGGAAAATATTAGTGGTTTGCTCAAAGTTAGCAACCCATGGCTCTTGTTTTAGAAAAGGCTTTTGGCAAGTGGGAAACCATCCTGCTTAAATAAGAGGGCAAGCACAAATCTAGACTACAGTGAAACAGAAATCAAAGAGGAAAGCCTTACTTTGGGCTTAAACAGCAGTGACCTGTAACTGATGGCAATTAAACTCCTGTTTGCTTCCATGTTTTGTAAATTTCATTTTTTAAGGGTAGGCCTTTCTCCAGCTGTTCAGTGTAGGGAAAATGCAACATTCAAGGATGTGCTCCAGACTGCCTGTGTGGAGTCTCCATCTCTCCAAATCTTATCTCATGGCTATCAAGTGGGACAGACAATGAACTCTCTATGACTGTTCATCTGTATATTAGGAAAAATGCATGTCTAGACATACATCTCAGCTAGTAAGATTTACCTTGCAGTATGACATCTCTGGCCTCTTGACCATTTCAGTTCTGTTTTTAACACACACGTTTCTAGACCACATGGGTGCAGAGAAATCAAAAGGTACCTTGGATCTCTTTAGTGTATTGTGAGAAGCTCTTTTAACATTTGGCCAAGTTGTCTGAGCATCTTTGCACCGTTTTTAGCATTTAACCCTTGGCAGAGATGTGAATAACTGGTGTCCCATTTCCAGACACACACATACAGCAGACTTGCACCCGACAGCCACACCTAATTGTTCTCTGTCTGTGTGTGTCCATCATATAACTGCAGTGTTGTAGGATATGCATCTCTCCTCACCACAGTTATATGCATTTGCTGCACAAACACTAGCATATCCACAACACGGCATAGAATGTGAAGAGACTTTTCTTATTTTCTGTATTTTTCATCATCAAAAAGAAATAGGGCTGGGTCTGCATGTGGATGCAAACTCAGAAGCAAGTGCCTCTTGATTCATTAGGGCAGCCTTCTAAATAAGTGTACTCATTAGGATTGCAACCTAAATTGATCACTCTTTGTTGGGAACAGGGGTGCATTTGTGGCAGGGGCAGGGGGCTGAGCCCAGGTCTTTTGTGTCAGGCTCCAGATCTCCTGCCCCCCTTAAAAAAACAAAATGCATTGATAAGGCGGTTGGGCGGACTGCACAGCGTAGTGCTGGCAAAACTCCAGCCGCATCTCCAGAGGCATCCTAGACAGTTACATAAACGTCTGTCCTAGGCCTGTTTCCCCAATTCCCCAAATACCTTGCAATGCTCCTGTTTGGGAAACTTCACCAAAAGCAGAAGTCCAGGGGACCCCAGTGGGCAGGGCCGGTGCTGTCATTAGGCCAGCTAGGCAGCCGCCTAGGGCGCAGACCTCAGAGGGGCGCAGTACTGACCTTTGAGGGGCAAAGTTTTATACATGCCCAAGCATCAGCATTTGACCTGAAGGAATTGGTGACAAAATTTGCAAAGGAAAAGGGACGCAAAGTGAGATTTTGATGTGCCTGAGATTGAAATTTAAGAGACTTAAATTTTAACATCACAATTCACAAGCTTATTCAAAATGATTTGTGTGCTAAAACATTTTGTTTTGTATTTGACAAAGATAATCAAAGATTGTTGTATTACTTATTCTTGCAATTTAAAATAAATTTAGCAGTTTCAAGTTTTGTGCTTTTCATTTTTTCTACAAGACATCTGTTTTTGAAAATTGAAGTTAGCAGTTTTTTGGGGGGGTGCAAGTAGTTAGCCTTGCCTAGGGCGCAAAATAGCCTGGCACCGACACTGCCAGTGGCAGGCACAAGGCAGCAGGAACATTCGCTACCACCTCATTTCGAATCATGCAAATTAGATAGTTAATTGTTCATATCACTGGGAGAAGGCAAAGCATATTCATGATGCTTTCTCTCCCTTCCTCCCTGCCTGCCCCAGCTGCCTGCCTTGCACCCACTTGCTACCTTTTAATAATTTCTCTCACCCAGTCCAAGGCTGATATGATCATTTCATAGTCAAAATGTGCTTGCCTGGGGGGGAGGAAGAGAGGAGGTGCAAAGCCCTGTGAGGAGAGACTGAAAGAACTGGGCATGTTTAGCCTGGAGAAGTGAAGACTGAGGGGAGATATGATAGCACTCTTCAAGTACATGAAAGGTTGTCACATAGAGGAGGGCTGGGATCTCTTCTCGATCGTCCCAGAGTGCAGGACACAGAATAATGGGCTCAAGTTGCAGGAAGCCAGATTTCGACTGGACATCAGGGAAAACTTCCTGACTGTTAGAGCCATAGGACAATGGAACCAATTACCTAGAGAGGTAGTGGGCTCTCCGACACTGGAGGCATTCAAGAGGCAGCTGGACAGCCATCTGTCGGGAATGCTTTGATTTGGATCCCTGCATTGAGCAGGGGGCTGGACTGGATGGCCTTACAGGCCCCTTCCAACTCTACTGTTCTATGATTCTAGGCCAGGTCCTCTGTGTGTCTGGATCCAGCAGTTCCTTTCCACAGGGAAACACAACTGAGCACAACCCCTTGCCCAGCTGCCTTGAAGAGACAAAAGGGAGCTGGAGGATAATGCTGGTCTTCCCATTCTCTCCTTCCAGGAGCTTTTCTCATCCCATATACCTTGATGGCTGTTTTTGGAGGGGTGCCTCTCTTTTATATGGAGCTGGCTCTTGGACAATTTCATCGGGTAGGGGCTATACCCATCTGGAAGCACATCTGTCCCATATTTAAAGGTAAAATCTTTTAATTTTCTTAATCTTTCTACTTTTAACATGTATCCTTCTTAATTTGTGTTGTATTTCATTTTTGTTGTGCTTTCTGTTGTTTGTTTGTACATGTTTTTGTGATTTTTTACTATGATATATTGTATTTTATCTTGTTTGTTCACCGCCCTGAGAGCTATTCTGCTAAGGGCGGTATATAAATTGAAATAATAAATAATAATAAATAAATAATAAAAGCTATCCAAACAAGCAAGTATGAACATTATAAAGTGTCATGAGCTTGCTTTTTTCTTTCTCCCTCCCCGCCCTTTTTTCCTTACACGTCATGTCTGTTAGATTGTAATCCTGGGGTCAAGGCTATCTAACTACTACTGTTTTTTGGAAGCTGCCCTGGGGGCCTTTTTAGCTAAAGAAATGTTTTAATTAAATTAAACAGATATTTTCCACTAAAGGAGCCCCCCCCCCGGCATGTTTCTAACCATCCCCAGGTTTAGGATAAGTTAAAGAAATCTATCTTTCAACATTCAGAGGCATATTTTAATCAAAATAGCCGAATGGTTAATTTCTAAAGGGAGAGATATTAAGTGCTTCCCTGGAATGTCAGACCCAGTCTGCGGCAGCTGCATGACTAAGAAAAATCCCGTGCTAGGGATCTTTAGGAATGGGATTGAAAATCAAACTGATGATAGCACATCTCTGTGGTGTGACTGCACTTCGAATATTGTGTTTAGTTTTGATTGCCCTCAAAAAAAGGAAACCATAGAGCTGGAAAGGCTGCAGAAAAGTGCAACCAAAACGATCAAGAGGTTCAAGCCACATCCCTTGGTGGAAGGGGCATGACAGAAGTGCATGGAATTATGCAGGGCACGGAAAGAGTGGACAGAGAAAAGTTTTTACCCCTCTCTCATAGCACTAGAACTCATGGACATCCAATGAAGCTGAATGCTGGAAGGTTCAGGACAGACAAAAGAAAATATTTCCTCACACAGTGCATAGTTATTTATTTATTATTAAATTTATATCCTACCCTTCCTCCCAGTAAGAGCCCAGGGCAGCAAACAAAAGCACTAAAAACACTCTAAAACGTCATAAAAACAGACTTTAAAATACATTAAAACAAAACATCTTTAAAAACATATTTAGTTAAACTATGGAATTCTCTCCCACAAGAGGCAATTTCACAGCTTTAAAAGAGTATTAGACAAATGAGAACAAGGCTATCAACGGCTAATCGTCACACTGGCTATGTACTACCACCATAGTCAGAGGCAATATGCCTCCGCGTACCAGTTCTTGGTAAGCACAAGTGAGGAAAGTGCTGTTGTGCTCATGTCCAGCTCAAAGGCTTCCCAGAAGAGGCAACTGGTCAGCCACCCAGAGAACAGGATGCTGGACCAGATGGGTCCCCTTTGGCCCAATCCAGCTGCAGGCCTCTTGTGATGTTCTCTTCTTAGTTTGACATCAGATGCAAGCATGAGGATGCCAATCGCCGTGGGGCGAGTGGTAGATTGAGGTGGAGTCCACTCTGGCCCTCCAAGGTGCCATCAATGGCTACTAGCCATGATGGCTATGCTCTGACCACATGACTTCAGAATACCAGTTCCTGGAAACTGCAGGAGGGCAGAGTGCTCTTGCACTCGGGTCCTGCTTGCAGGCTTCCCACAAGAGGCATCTGGTTGGCCACTGGGAGAACAGGACGCTGGCCTGGATGGGCCCCCTTTGGCCTGATCCAGCAGGCGCTCACTCATGATGTTCATTTTGCTCCCTTGCTCCCCACGCAGGCATCGGCTTCGCCATTTGCATCATTGGCCTGTACGTCTCGTTCTACTACAACACCATCATCGCCTGGGCCCTCTACTACTTCTACTCTTCCTTCACCCATACCTTGCCCTGGAGCAGTTGTGACAATCCTTGGAACACGCCCAACTGCACCAGCTACTTTGGGACGAGCAACGTCACTTGGACTAACTACTCCAAGTCACCAGCCGAGGAGTTTTACACGTAAGTAGTGCAGTCCTGGGAGATCAGAAGTGACCAATCGGGGGGGGGGGAGAAATTCAGGGAAGGGACTTACCTCAGTGGCAGACTACATGCCTGGCCTACAGAAGGCCCCAGATTCAATCCCCAATGGCATCTCCAGGTAGGGCTGGAAAAATTACTGCTGCCTGAAACCCTGGAGAGCCCCTGCCAGTCAGTGTAGACAATTCAGAGCTAGATGGACCAGTGCTCTGACTCAATAAAAAGCAACTTCCTTCTTCCCTGGGGCTACCGCTCAAAGCAGAGGAGCAAGGACGGGGGGGGGGGGGGGGGAGCTGCCAAACCTGGGATTTCATTAACAAAAGAACTGATTTGGTTTAACCTCCTGCATTTATGTAGTGAAGTCAACATTTGCAAACTCTGCCAGAATCCACTTCCTCTCTCACACACACTACTTTTTTCTGCTATTACTCACCACTATTTTGTCATTTTTTTGCTGTTGGAAATGTTACAAAGGTACTGTAACAACGGCAAACTCAACTTGTTCCCTCTCTGTGGTCCTTTCCCCTTAACAAATGGCTGTGCTACACCTCTCTCCAAAGTTCAGGAGATGGCCCCTCTTGCATCTCTCAAGCAAGGGCTGGGACACCTGTGGCCCTGCAGATGTGGCTGGACTACAGCTCCCATCCCCCCCCGGGCACTGCCCATGCTGGTTCATGAGGCTCCCGGGAGCTGGAAGGGCCACAGTGCTCCTTGTTCCTACAGTAAGAAAACAGGCAGTCTTCTGTGTTGCGACTGGCCAAAGCTGTGACTCCACATTGCAATACCATGCTAACCATACCTACCCCGAGGGGTGTCCCATTGACTTCAGTGGGGTTTACTCCCAGGAAAGTGAGGTAAGGATTGCAGCCTTCAGCATCTGAACTCCAGGGGCAATGCAGTTGCAGGAAAAGTACTCGGGGGTGGCGCTCAGCTGTGCCTACTTCCTTTTCTGTCACCACTTCAGGAGGAAGGTTCTTGAGCTCCAGAACTCGCACGGCTTGGATGACGTGGGAGGGATCAGTTGGCAACTGCTCCTCTGCCTCTTCCTAATCTTCACCATTGTCTACTTCAGCCTTTGGAAAGGGGTCAAGACCTCTGGGAAGGTAATAGGTGCTTTGAGTCTGTCCAGGCCTGAATGAGGTGGGCTGTCTAAGGAGGGGAATGGCACCACCCATGCACTTCACATTGGCCCCTGGATGGGCCTTCCTCTATTGTCGGGGGGGGTAGTAGTGCAATTGCACTTCCCTTGGCACTCAGCACATGCACCCCAGCTGGCCTGCGCCACCTTCTACTGTATTTCTCCAGCACATACACCACCATTTGGCTGGCACCCTGAGAGAAGCTGGGCCTCTTGGTAGCAGCTCCTAAACTCTGGGACCTTCTGACTGGGGAAGTACAAAAAATTAACCCCCCCACTTGCATTTAGGAGGAGATTTAAAGCTTTCCTCCTCCCCTCCTCCCACCAGAAGGCTGTTGGACCAATTTTGTTCTGTTATGTAGTTAGTTTTCTTTCTGGTGGAGTGATTTTGCTTTTCTACATCTATTGCACTGTTTTGTAGGGATCTTTTTAAATTATTTGCTGACTGCTCCAAGCTTCAGAAAAGGAGATTAGAGATGCAATGAACACCAAACAAGGACAATTCTTTGGGCATGGACAAGAGATTGGCTAAAACTCAATAGATTTGTTGCCCACCCTCACAGATCTGCCTGGACATAACCAAGGCCAGGCTGTGCATTTCCTGTGGTTCCAGTGGGAGCCACAGACAGGGATGTGCGGGTGCCAAACTTCGTGTTGTTAAGCATCCTCCCTTTCATTTTAAAAGCAAACAAATATGTACCTAGCCCTTAAGGTTGCAAGAAACAGGAGCCCAAGGGAGGAGGAACTGAGTAGGATTATTGAGAACAGGAAGCTGCCCTTGAGTGGCACCCAGCGGGGCCCCTGATTGGCAGGAGGGAGCAGAATAAATGTTGCAAAATAAGCCAATTTGAATAGCGTGCACTAGTTCCAGAGTTCAGTTGTACTTGGCCTGGGATGTTGAACATTCAAAACTAATAATAATAATAATAATAATAATAATAATAATAATAATAATAATAATAATAATAATAATGATAGCAGTAGATCATAGACTCAGAGGTAGGGCTCAAAATTCACTCCCGGACATCCTACTGGGGATATGTAGGAATTACTCCCACCCCCAAGGGAGAATTAACTGAACCATTTTGGTGGGCTGGCAAATTAACCGTGAATGAGATAAATTGGGTCAGGGGAGGGCAAGGGGCTCAGTAAGAAAATTCAGTTCTTTGCAAGGTCCTGGGAACGTGGCGTTTTGGGGAACAAGGAAGGGGCATAAAACCCACCCAGGAGTATCTTGAGGAGGGGGGCACATGCCACAGCTCACTACAGGCTTCTTGCTGCCTTGCAGGTGGTGTGGGTGACGGCCACTCTGCCCTATGTCATCTTGTTCATTCTGCTGATTCGCGGAGCAACGCTGCCCGGGGCTTGGAAAGGAATCGTCTTCTACCTGCAACCCAACTGGGAGAAGCTGAAGAGCTCAGCCGTAAGCCAGCCTTATGCATGCCTGCTGCACATTCATACAGCGCAGCAACGGTTGCCAATTCTTTCTTGCTGGCTGGTCAGCAAAAACTACACAGTGCACAGAGGTGGTGCCTGGCAGTTCACCATCTGTAGTGCTGAAGTCACTTCCACACTCAAGACAGCTTTCCAAATTCTGAGTGCTCCTCCCAGCACCAGGGAAATCTAAGAAAGGTTGACAGCCTGGTCCCTGGGTAGCATTAGGCCCGAACTCTTTCATTTAGCCACCTAGAATCAGATTGTAAGTGAAGGGCCACTGCAGCCCCACATTCCTATTGCTTAGATAAGACCTGCTGTTGCCCAGGATTCCACGTCTCTGATTTTTCTCCAGCTGATTAGCAGTGTTTGTTGTTGTTATGTGCCTTCAAGTCGATTACAACTTATGGTGACCCTATGAATCAGTGACCTCCAAGAGCATCTGTCATGAACCACCCTGTTCAGATCTTGTAAGTTCAGGTCTGTGGCTTCCTTTATGGAATCAATCCATCTCTTGTTTGGCCTTCCTCGTTTTCTATTCCCTTCTGTTTTTCCCAGCATTACTGTCTTTTCTAGTGAATCATGTCTTCTCATTATGTGTAATGTTGATACGTTCCATTTCTTGCTTGCCAATTTCCCTGGTTCATGCTTCTCACATTCCATGTTCCTATTGTGTGCGTCGTACAACTCCAGGCTCTTCTTTCGCACCTGTGTGCATCAGCCTCTGGGCTTCCTTTTGGCTTTGACTCAGCTGCGTCATTAGTCACAGCGCTACTCATACTTGTCCTTTGTTCTTCCCCAGTAGCTAGGTGAGCGCCTTCTGACCTGGGGGTCTCATCTTCCAGCACTATCTCATGTTGCATTTTGGATACTCTGTTCATAGGGTTTTCGTGGTAAGAGGTATTCAGAGGTGGTTTACCATTACCTTCCTCTGAGTTTGGATGCCTCTTAGTCTGATGTATCAGCTTTGACCATTCTGCCTTGGGTGCCCCTGCTAGGAATCTAGCTTCTTGGTCTAGACTCCTGACGGCATTGCTCTCGGCTTCTTCAACACTCGCAAACCCCCTCACCACGTTGAGGTGTGCATCCTAAAGGGGGGATTAGCAGTGTATGAATGCTATATTGGGATGCTGGCCCAGGGCCAATGAGGAGCTGCGATGGGCCCTCGCCCTGCCAGGCCAGCTGCCCTTACTGAGCCTCTGAGCAAGCTGGCACATGGCATTCCAGCTATCATTTCAAAGCCATGCTTAAGAATTCCATACTGGTAAGAAAGAGGGGAAGCAGAGGGGAGTAGAAAAAGAGGAAGGCCAAACAAGAGATGGATCGATTGCTTTGCACATACCATGGACTGCAAAAAAGACAAATAATTGGGTGTCAGAACAAATTAAACCAGAACTGTCACTAGAAGCTAAAATGATGAAACGGAGGTTATCATACTTTGGACACATCACAAGAAGACATGATTCACTAGAAAAGACAATAATGCTGAAAAAAACAGAAGGGAGTCAAAAAAGAGGAGGACCAAACAAGAGATGGATTGATTCCATAAAGGAAGCCACAGACCTGAACCTACAAGATCAGAACAGGGTGGTCCATGACAGATGCTCTTGGAGGTCACCGATTCATAGGGTCGCCATAAGTCGCAGTTGACTTGAAGGCACATCACAACAACAACAAGAAAGTGTTGCATAATACATTTTTATTATTGCAACATCAAGCTGGCTCCCTTTTGCGGGCCTCACCTGGTACAGATGGTCCTAAAGCCCAGTCTAGCTGCACTCCTACCCAAGTAGAGGAGAGACCCCAATGAAACAATGGGGGCAGGCAGGAGGAGAGGCTTGTGGGGGGGAGATGCGGTTGGGGCAATGCGTGGCCTGCGTGATGGGCAGCTCCCTTTAAAGTGCCATGGTTGCCCTTTTGACCACCCTTCCATCTGGCAGTTCTACTCCAAACAAGATCAGACGACAGATTGTCTGAGAGAGAGGGAGGGAATTAGGCTGATCATTGTTTCAGAAAACTGAGCGGGCCCTTGGAAATGCAAATGGCTAATGGAATTACTCATCTCATTTGCTGTCTGCTGGGATGCATTTGGTCAGCTTCATTTTCACACCTGTCTTTGGAAAGCCGGCCTGACAATGGACTTCCTGCCTGTAATTACCACTGAGGCACACTCACGCATTTTCCTGAAAGCTAATCAGGTGGGGAGAAAAAAAGCAAAGAGATGAGACCCGACAGGGGCGGCTCCCTTTTTAGCATGGTTCTGAGTACTGGTTGCTGGAAACTGCAGGAGGGGAGAGTTGCTCTTGTGCTCAGGTCCTGCTTGTGGGCTTCCCATAATGGGCATCTAGCTGGCCACTCTGAGAACAGGACACTGGACTAGATGGGCCACTGGCCCGATCCGGCAGGCTCTTCTCATGTTAGGATTTGGATCAATCTGAAGCAGAAACTTTTGGGAAACTAACTGGGGGCAACCTAACTGAAAATGAACTGGTTTGGGGTGACCTGAGGTGAGGTACATATTAGCTGAAGAAGTTACCTGGGATAATTCTAGTTGGTTTCTTTTCTGCAGCTTTTAAAGTCTAAATTTGCATCTAGGCATATAGATTTGCACTTGCAAATTTATGCCGATGTGCATCTCTGGGCCCACACCTAGCAATGCCCCAAGACTTGGCTGGCTTGACTGTACAAGTGACAGGAGGATTTCCTTGAGGAGGACCAACAAGGTGCAGTCCAAGAGTCCTGCCTCGGGATTCCTTCTGGAGGTGGAGGGGGTGATTCCGGGTGCACCATGAGAGGCCTGGCCTCCAGCTTGCTCCCGTCCTGCGCCTCTTGGCCAGAGCCTCTTTAACAGGTGCCTTTTGTGTCTGGATTTGTGCAGGTGTGGGTCGACGCCGCTGCCCAGATCTTCTTCTCGCTGGGGCCAGGATTTGGAGTCCTCCTCGCTCTATCCAGCTATAATCCATTCCACAACAACTGCTACCGGTAAGGGGCTGAGACTGAACTATGGCAGGCCCTACATTCTTCCTTCTTCATGCTCCCAATTCCTCCCTTGCAAGCATGAGGCAGGACAGGCTGACAATGAAGGGGCTCATGCACCCAAGGCTACCCTGGAGGACCTTCTTCCTGCAAAGCTTCATATCTTGCCCTTTCTCTGTGGCTCTCCCATTTAAATGCCCCTCCTAAGCAATTTACTTGGATGAGGATTGACCGTGTTTGGATGAAGCCTTGGTGGTAGCCCAACAGACTAAGTTCCTCTCCTAGAGAACAGGAGCTGCCACTTCTGCTGGAAGGAGCATCCAAGGAGCTTAACAGTCGCCTTCAGCATCCCTCCTGCCTTCCGTCATGTCAGGGCTTAATGGAGAGCAACATTTTGCTTACCGGAATAGGCCATAGGCCTGAGCCAACTCTTAGACAGAGTGAGCCCACCCAAGTGCTTCCCCTGACCCCATCTCCCTCCTCCTGAGCTGGTACCCTGGTGGCAGTCTTGCTTAACGGATGCAGGCCTGTCCTATCCGCCTGTCACCTGGTTGCCATTGGGAAAGGCCCTGATGGAGCAAGCAACAGGTGCGTGCACTGCTCTGCTCCCATCAAGGAATCCTGGCTCCACCACTGAGATATCGCAGCATTTGTAAGAGGTGGCAGCAAGCAAGCACTGTGCTCCAGGGGAGGCCCTTGTGTGTGGGGGGGAGAGGGGTGCTCAGGCCCCAGTCACAGAAGATAGGTGGCTTCTCCAGAGGTCTCGCCAGTGAGGGCAGGCCGCAGATGCAGCACCGTCCAAGCAAGCCAAGGCCCGACACAGAGGATCAGCCACGAGCCAGAGACAAACTTAGGCCACAGCCCAAGGCCAATATCTCTAGGAGTTCCAGCAAGGTGCAGCACAGCAAGGCAGGGGGACGAGGAGCCAAAGACCCTCTTTGTTTCCAGCAGCTGGAAGGCTCCAGAGGGAGGCCTTCTAAACCGCACCTGGCTGCTGGCAGTGGAGGAGCATCGGGGATTGCTTACTCACAAGTAGACTCCTTACTCACAAGCCTGGGTACACAGATGCACACTGTGTTGTCACTCTTTGGCCTGGGCCCAAAATATTTGGCGCCTGCACTCCCGAGGACTGGGGCATGGCTCCACCTCCTCCTCTGACCATTCCAGGGGTTCTTCATTGGGCATCGGCCTGGAGGGCCCTCAAGAGGATCCTGAGCATTGGATTCAGGGGGCCCTTCCTGCTTCTCAAGGTCCTCGACCTGCAGGGTGCCCGATTCAGACAATGAAAGCCAAGGTCATATCACAGGAACGCACCAGAGACTTGGTTTTTTACCCCCTCCCCCCCTTTCAGAGATGCCATCGTCACCTGCGTGGTCAACTGCTTCACCAGCTTCCTCTCAGGGTTTGTCATTTTCACTGTCCTGGGCTACATGGCAGAAATGAGACACGTAGAAGTGGAGGATGTTGCAAAAGACAAAGGTTTGTGCCCTGCGTGTCGCTTCTGTCAAAACCACAAGGCTAAAGATTCTGCCACGTGGGAGTCCCTTGATGTGGCCAACTGTGGCCCTGCACTGCAGAGTCTGTGACATTATAGCTAATACTGTCCTACTTCTGTTAGTCTGGGACCCCTGAGATGTGAAGAACCCTCAATACTCCACGTTTGGTGCTTGTGTCCTTGTAACTTCTAGTCTTAAGAGGCTCAAGTCACATAGGACACTGAACACGGTACGAGCTCTATGCAAGTGTAGAGTGTACACTTGTTGATTTATAGAGCTCAGCTCTTAGGTCCACGGATACGTTAGACTGTACTCTTCTTGAATGTTACATATGAGCACCCCTAACCATCCCCCCAACTTTACAAAAATCAGTGGTTCCCTATAACAAAATGCTAGGGGTATATTCTCATATGTTTTAGGCAAACAGCACCTAAGATGGGGAGGGCAGCTATGAGAGAACTAGAAAAGGTCCTCAAATGCAAAAATGCATCACTGAACATTAAAGTCAGGATCATTCAGACAATGGCATTCCCAATCTCTATGTATGGATGTGAAAGTTGGACAGTGAAAAAGGCAGATAAGAGAAAAATTAACTCATTTGAAATGTGGTGTTGGAGGAGAGCTTTGCGCATACCATGGACAGCGAAAAAGAGAAATAATTGGGTGTTAGAACAAATTAAACCAGAACTATCACTAGAAGCTAAAATGATGAAACTGAGGATATCATACTTTGGACACATAATGAGAAGACATGATTCACTAGAAAAGACAATAATGCGGGGAAAAACAGAAGGGAGTAGAAAAAGAGGAAGGCCAAACGTGAGATGGATTGACTCCATAAAGGAAGCCGCAGACAAGATCTGAACAGGGTGGTTCATGGCAGATGCTGTTGGAGGTCGCTGATTCATAGGGTCACCATAAGTCGAAATTGACTCGAAGGCACATAACAATCACAACCTGATTTTTAAAATCACCCTTTATCAATGAAGATCTCAGGGCAATTTACACGTCTGTCCAGTCAAAACAGCAAAATACACAATGAAACATTAATATATAAACTAAAAATCAAGTTAAAAGTCCTACTACTAAACAATCCAAACCATTAAACAAAACTGCAGCAGGCATCCTAATAGAAAACTAAACATCACTCGGGTTCAAAGGCTTGATTAAAGTGGTGTGCAATGCGATTGCAGCAGCCAAATCCATGGTCTTACGCCACCGCTCATCACTCCATCAGCCTTTTGAAAAGCTCGGCCAATCATAGGGTCATGAGAAGCTGCTGTATCGAGCCAGACCCTTGGTCTGTCTAGCTCTGTATTGTCAACACTGATCGGCAGCAGCTCTCCAGGGTTTGAGTCAGAGACGCTTCCCAGCCCTACCTGGAGATGCTGCCAGTGGGGATTGAACATGGAGCCTTCTGCACGCAAGGCAGATGCTCTGCCACTGAGCCACGGCTCTTGCCCACATTCTCTCCTCTCTCTAGGACCCAGCCTCCTCTTTATCACGTACCCTGAAGCCATTGCCAACATGGTCGGCTCGACCTACTTCGCCATCATCTTCTTCCTCATGATGATAACGCTGGGACTGGACAGCACGGTAGGATGACCACGGTCTGATTACCCTCAGGACTTTGAAGTCAGGTGGTGGCTACTTAAAAGCTTTGTTGCAAGGGTCGTGGGAGGGCACAGGCCCAGGGCACACACACTGGCACAAACTTTGAGGTGCTAATATGCATGCACAGATAAAAATCTAGGCCAGCACCCTGTAAGACCCAGGGTCTAGAACAAAAGTCGAGGGACGCAGGCCCCCAAGCTACCCCCTAACAATGTCCCTCCTTTGTTATCATGCAATGGGGAAAGTTCCAGTATTTTGAGAAATGTCTTCAATTATTTATTTTCAATTTATTGTTTAAAAAAATAACTAACAGTTACTATAACTGGAAATATTTCCAAATGCTTCAGATGTCTCTGTCTATCTCTAAAGAAAATGGTAACATTTCTGTTCAAGGAACAGTTTAAACAAGAGCAGAACAATTGTGTAGTGTGAAAGAATTATACCATATTTTCATTGATCCTATCACATAACTCTCTCTCTCTCTCTCTCTCTCTCTCTCTCTCTCTCTCTCTCTCTCTCTCTCTCTCTCTCTCTCTCTCTCTCTCACACACACACACACACACACACACACACACACACACACACACACACACAGACAGACAGACAGACAGACAGACAGACAGACAGACAGACAGACAGACAGACACACACACACACACACACACACACGAGTCCTCAACAGTGTCCTTTTGTTGACTCAGGCTGACATCTTTTTGGGGGGGTATTTGCAGTTTGGGGGCCTGGAGGCGGTGATCACAGCGATAATGGACGAGTATCCCCACATCCTGGCCAAGCAACGAGAGCTCTTGGTCCTCGGGCTCATCACTGTCTGCTTCCTTGGCTCCTTGGCCACCCTGACCAACGTGAGTTGTCATAAGCTGGGGCAACATGGGGGGGGGGCTCCATTGCTATGCAGCTCTAACCACTTGGAAGTTTCTCTTAGCATTTAGCCAAAATCTGCTTCCCTGCAGTTTCCACACATTGGTGGAAGTCAAGCAACCTGTGTGATGGTCCTCCAGATTTTAGAAGACAGCTATCACACCTCCCCTTGAACTTCTCTTCCCCAGGCAAAACATACCCAATCCTTTCAACTGTTCCTCACCGCTATTGTTAAACTATTGGCAATGCTAATACTAATACTAATAATCTGATGGGGATAACACGTCCAAGACATCCATAGAGAAACATTAGCCTTACCAGTCCCCCAGCAGCCGAGAAGTTACTAAGCACAGATCTTCCATTCTAGGGCGGGTCGTACATTGTGAAACTCCTGGAAGAGTTTGGTGCCGGCTGTTCCATCTTAGCTGTGGTGCTCCTGGAGGCCATTGCGGTCTCCTGGTTTTATGGTAAGGAGAGAAAAAGAGTTCACCCCAGTTATTATATTTATCATGTGTCCTGGGGAAACTCTTATCCTTCCCTGCCTTCTGAAACAAACCTCCATACAGGCTATTGCCTAAACGTGTAGAGGGGAGATTGTGTCCAGTGGGATTCCTTTGGGAAGGGACTCTATAGAGATGGGGCCACTCCCAAGAAGACCCTGATCCCAATGGCCATCATGCCACATCTGCCCTGGTGGTTTTATTAATACCACAAATGTTTCTACACTGTTCATCAACTGTTGCGGGGTGTGTGTGTTGTATTTTTTTACACAATCTATTTATTTTTAAATATGTCTATACCACCTCTCATGCAGGCCTCTCCAAGCAGTGTACAATAACAATATAAGATACAATAGAAATACAGTAAGATTAGCACCCAAATCCAATTAGTTGGCCAAATAAAGCCAAACTTGTAGAAAGCTGCCTTATCCTGAGTCTTGGTCCATCTAGCTCAGTACTGTCTACACTGACTGGCAGTGGCTCTGCAGGGTTCTCTCTTGACCCTACATGGAGATACCAGGGTTTGAACTTGGGACCTTCTGCATGCAAGGCAGATGCTCTGCCACTGAGCTACGGCCCTTCTACAGTCACATCCAGCTCATAACAACCAGCAAAGAATGAAGGTAAATTTAAAAAAGCCTTGAGCCTGCACCAAAATGTTAGGCGGCTAGTGCTTCTGCACCTGCTGAAAGGCTATTTGCCAAAGCAACAGAGTATTGTAAGACCAACACATGTATAGTGGCCGACGTTTTTGCAGACAGGTCCTGCTTTGCCAGAAGTGCATGACTAGGATTGCCGAACGCGTAAATGCCAAGCTTTCCTTCCTTCCTTCCTTCCTTCCTTCCTTCCTTCCTTCCTTCCTTCCTTCCTTCCTTCCTTCCCAGGGATCCAGCAGTTCTGCAATGATGTGAAGGCTATGCTGGGGTTTGCCCCAGGAATCTATTGGCAGGTTTGCTGGGTTGCGGTCAGCCCAGCCTTCCTAGCGGTAAGCGCCAACCATTCTCTATCAACCACAACCATCAGCAACCCCCTGCCCCCCCCCTTTGTAAACAGTTCCCTGTCTCCAAGGTGTCTACAATCTAATGTCAACAATGCAGTGAGACCACAGAGGAAGCCTAGGGAAAAGAGAGGCCAAACGAACAAGAGGTGAACGTAAGCCCAAATGCCTACCGTTGGGAAGTTTAGCTGAGGCTTGCTGGGCCCCTTTCCTTGGGAGAAAGGGTTACCCTTCCGGGGTAGAGCACATCCATTGCTGGCCAAAAGTTCCCTGTTCAGCTCCTGGAAGCGTCGTTGCTCTTGCCTGTGTCCTCCCCCCTCCTCTTGCTGAGAGGAAGACTCGGAAGGGAAGGAGGCTTCACCTAGGAAGCCACTGTCTCCCGCTCCGGGCTTTATCCTGGGAAACCCAAGGGGAACCCTCCCCCAGTAGTCCTCACCACCACAACACTGTAGGATTCAGGGGCTGCAGAATCAAACAACAGCCCTTTCGGAAACAGGCAGCTCCTCAGAGGGAGAGGGGTTCACAGCAAGCCCAGATGGGGCCACTTTCTGAAGACCTCGGCATGCCGCTGAGACCACATTCTCCTTGGGAAGCTCCTGGTGGCACTTGCCACAGTGATCTGTCCGTGGCCTGCTGCGATTCTGCATAGCCAGCTCTGACCTTGCTCTGTTGGACTCGGCTTTACTCTAACTGGACGTGGCTCTGCTCCTCTGGATGTGAGCCCTGCTCTTTCAGTAAAGGCCACAACTTCATCCTCCTACCTCTCCTGAGAGCCTTGAGCAAAAGCAGGACGGGGCAAGTAGCAAGTGATGTGAAAGGCCCTCCTTTGCCAGAGACTCAGTCTGGAGATCTGATTGCCACTCAGCGTAGACCAGCCTTGGCCAATCTGGTGCCCTCCAGATGCTTTGAACTACAACTCCCGTCAGCCATAGCATCATATAGCTGCATTGGCTGGGACTGGTGCAAATTTATTTACTTATATTTATGATTACATTTATCTTTTTGTACACAGCCCAGAGAGCCTTCGGGCTTAGGGCGGTATATAAATTAAATAAAATAAATAAATAAACTCAAGGTGGCATACATATTTTTCCTACATCTCCATTTAATCTTCACAGCAACCCTGTGAGGTAGGTTAGGCTGGCTAGCTCATCACCCAGTAGACTTCATAGCTGAGCAGGGATTTGAACTCTGGTCTGCCAGGCCCTAGTCTGACATTCTAACCACTACACCACACTAGCTCTCTAAAACAGCTGCAGTCTAAAACATCTGGAGGGGACCAGGCTGGCCAAGGCTGTTGTAGACAATACAAGGCCAGATGGAGAAACAGTCTGGCCTGGGATAGAGCAGCTTGTTCCCAGGTCTAATAAAGAATGGAAGTTGACATGCCTCTGAACCCCAAACTAAGGGTTGGGCCATTTTGAATCATCCACCTCCGTGAGCAGGAGATTGTCCCTTCAAGATGCATAACAAACTGGGGACAATTTCACTCTCATGGAGTTTAGAGGGTCCTCAAATTCCCATCACCCCCCCCAATAGCCTTTCTGATAATGCCAAAGTTCAAGTTGTTGCAACTGTGCTTCCAGCAATGGGGTCTGGTTTTTTTTAAGGTGAGTGGCTAGCCGCATTTAGCTTGAGGGCTGCATCCAGCCTTGCCCAGCCCCAAGAACCACATGCCCGGTGGCCGAAAGTGGGTTTGACAACCTCACACTCACAGAAGGCTCACATACAGTATACAGTAGTTTGATGACAGGGGAGGGGGGATGTGAGTCCCCATCAGGACACTGGGTTGGGTAGATAGTTTGAACCTCTCTGACCACCCCCACCCCATATCAACTCTAATTCCTCCCCCTCTTTTTGCTATCACCACCACTAAAATCAGGGGGATCTTGAGGGGCCAGAAAAAAATCCTTTGGTGCCTACATCAAGCCCCCAGAGCATCCCTGTATTAAGAGAATAAGTGGCTAAGTGTCATAGAGAAAACCTCAAGCATATACCTGTACATGATTTCTATGAGTGACTTTGAGACCAGAAAAGGGCGCAGGAGAGCTGACCACATAAACATCCACCCGAGCATTCGCCTTCTAC
The DNA here is from genome assembly GCF_030035675.1 of Rhineura floridana. NCBI lineage: Eukaryota > Metazoa > Chordata > Lepidosauria > Squamata > Rhineuridae > Rhineura > Rhineura floridana. The sequence goes on from NC_084498.1 coordinate 2,414,011, forward strand.
GTCTCTGTTGCAACCTCAGCTGGCTGTTGCACATGAGAAAACAACCCCCTTTGTTTCCTGCAGCAGAAAAAAGGAGAGGAGGGGGGGAAATTGAGGGGAAGCTTTTTAAACTGAAGACAAACTGCAGCTGGCTATCAAAGGCTGGGTTCCAAAGGGTCTCTTGCTTTTCACTGATCCTGGACGCACTTACTTGGAATGTGAAGGTCCTAAGGGCTGCAGAGGCCACAGCAGGGATGGGCATCTATGACTATAAGATCAGGCCAAACACCACCACCCCAATCTAGTCCAGCATCCTGTCCTCACACTGGGCAACCTGATGCCCCAATGGGAAGCCTGCAAGCAGGACCTGAGGGCAACAGCCCTGGGATTGCAGCAGCCATTGTGACTAGCAGTTCTGCCCAGTGCACACACAAGGGCAGGATTGCAACACTGACTCTGTCCACTCTCCCCCCTTGCCAGTTCATCATTGTCAGCTCACTCGTGGACCAGCCCCCCCTCACCCTGTTCAACTACCAATATCCACAGTGGAGCATCTCAGTGGGGTACCTCATTGGAGCCTCATCCTTCCTTTGCATCCCAGTCTACATGGTCTACAAGCTCACCTGGACCCCAGGATCTCTGAAGCAGGTCAGAGAACTAGAATCCTATCCAATTTGTGTGGTTGTGTGTGTGCTTGGGAGAGGGGGTACCACAGCTGCATCTGCAGTATTGCCACTCTAAGCTCACCCCCTACTCCATGGGACTGCACATCTCAGGTAGCCTGGTGGTGGCTAAGAGACTAAAGCTACAATCCAATACATGCCTACTCAGTGGTGAGGTCCATTGGGTTCAGTGGGACTTACTTCCAGGTGTGTATTGGATTGCAGCCTAAGCTGTGAACCAGCTAGGGGTGGACACATGGAGGATCACCCCTTTTTATGAGTGCTCTGAGTGTTTGTGGCAAATAAATTCAAAAGTAATTGAACTGGAGGCTGATGCCATGATGTATATGTATGTGTGTGTGCCTGTTGAGAGCAAGGTCTTTCACTTCCAGACCATTAGAGATCTTGGTTACTGTGCAGGATATTAATTTGGGGGGATTTCTTAGTTTAAGATGACTTTATCTAGAGATGATTGTGGGGTTAAAGAACGGAGGGAACTGAATTGGTCTGGAGAAGGAACTGTTGGGAAATCAACTGGGGGTGGTAAGATGAAGTTGGAAAGGAAATGATTTGGGGTGGGATGCAAAGTAAACAGAGAACTTTCCAGAGGTGATTTGGATGGGAAATTAGTTGGTTTCCCTTCTGTGATGTTTAAAGCCTAAATTTGCATCTATACCTATAAATTAGTATTTGCAAATGTGTGTCCATGGGCCCCAGATCTTGTATGTACCTAACAACAGCCCTGTGAAGCAGGCAGGCCTCCCATTCCAATCCTGCCTCTGCCAAGAACAAGTTAACTGGCCTTTGACAACCCTGAGGCAGGTTGCATCAGCCACATCTGCCATTTGCAATATGTATTCATGTATGTTGCTATAAGATCCTCCGTGGCGCAGAGTGGTAAGCGGCGGTAACGCAGCCAAAGCTCTGCTCACGGCTGGAGTTTGATTCCAACAGAAGGAGGAAGTCGAATCTCCAGTAAAAGGGGTCGAGGTCCACTCAGCCTTCCATCCATCCGTGGTCGGTAAAATGAGTACCCAGCATATGCTGGGGGGTAAAGAAAGGCCTGGGATGGAACTGGCAATCTCACCCCACATATACGGTCTGCCTTGTAAACGTCACAAGATGTCACCCTAAGAGTTGGAAACGACTCTCACTACAAGTGTGGGGGCACCTTTACCTTTACGTTGCTATAATTGGGAGAGCCAGTGTGGTGTAGTGGTTAAGGTGTTGGACTATGACCTGGGAGACCAGGGTTCGAATCCCCACATAGCCATGAAGCTCACTGGGTGACCTTGGGCCGGTCACTGCCTCTCAGCCTCAGTGGGAGGCAATGGTAAACCCCCTCTGAATACCGCTTACCATGAAAACCCTTGAAATCCACTTGAAGGCAGTACATTGCTTTGCTATAATTGGGATTCATATTTTAAACTATTTCATATTTTATACATTGATTTTATTGTACACTGCTTAGACACATCAGTTTAAAGTGGCATATAAATAAATAAAATAACGGTGGGATGTAAATGTAACAAAACATAAATAGGTAACTTTACATTTTAAGGTTAGTGACCACTTTACTGACCACTCCTGTCAGTGCACTGGTAACCTCTAGACTGGATTACTGTAATGAACTCTATGTAAGGCTGCCAAAGGTTGGTTCGGAAGCTGCAGCTGATGCAAAATGCAGCAGTGCGACTGCTCACTGGGGCAGGATATCACCAACAAGTTGCCCTGCCCCTGAAATAATTGCACTGGCTGCCCATTAGCCTCTGGGCCAAATTCAAGGTTCTGGTTTTAGTGTACAAAGCTCTAAACAGCTTGGAATCAGGATACCTGTCTTGCCCCTTACATAGCCAGTCGATCACTGCGCTCTGCAGGTGAGGGCCTCTTGGAGATACCATCTTATCAGGAGGTCCGTTCTGCACAACATAGGAAACAGACCTTTAGTGTGGTGGCCCCGACTCTTTGGAATTCCCTCCGCTTAAATATTAGACAGGTGCCATCTCTGTTGTCTTTTTGGTGCCTACTGAAGACTTTCCCCTTTCAACAAGCCTTTTAGGTTGCGACCTTATCTCAGTCTACATCTGTGCTAGATTGCTTTTAAAGATGTTTTTAAACATTTTTAAAAGGTATTTTAAAATATTTTCTGTTTTAAAAATGCTTTTAAAGATATTTTGTTTTTGAGATGTGTTAAGATGTTTTTAGTGTTTTTTTCTTTATTTGCCGCCCTGGGCTCCTTCTGGTAGGAAGGGTGAGATAGAAGTGTTTATTATAATAATAATAATAAAATAATAATGATAATATAATGCAGGTTGCCAGCTTCTCTCTCTTAACGTGTCTGCCTGTCTCTCTCTCCTTGGTCGTTCAGCGCCTTGCAGTGTGCCTTCGGCCGGAGAAGGAGATCCGAGAACAGCCTTTGGAGCCTGGGGTCTTGCCGCTGGCCCCCTAATCCTCTGCACAGGAAGCCCTCCAAAAGGGAAATGCGGCTGCTTGCTCCTGGGCGACAGAGCGGATGGGACCAACACGGCCCTTTGCTGCTCAGGTGGCTCCACTGCCCGGTTCTCCTTTCCACGAGTGTCAGACACCTTCTGCACATCTGTCCCAGAGGGCAAAGCTGCTCCAACTCACCCCTTGCTCCTCCATCCCTGCACCACTCCAGGATCTGTTGCACATGCCCCCCCCTTTTTCTCTTTCTTCTCGTACTTGATTGTGTCAGGCTAGAGCATGCGACTGGGATGTCCTAGAAGGATTTCCTAGGAGACTTTAAGGGAAGAGACAGGTGGGAATGGAGAGGTTTTGGAAGCACACGGGCCTGCAAGCAGCAGTGGTCGCTAGTCGTGTGGTCTGCAGAAGACGACTGGGAGGGGGAGGAACCGGCCCTGAGGGGGGCCCTTCCTTAACCTCACATCCACAGGCATGGAGGCCTGTGGACAAAGTCCTCAGCGCAGGCTTGTCGTGTAGCTCTTCCCGCACCCATGAAGTCGTTCAAATGCCTACCCACCTGTGAAACCTGTTCATAGGAGTATGAGCAGAGCTGGGCCGCTGGAGCAGACCAAATGGGTCCAGCTAGTCCAGAGTCCTGTTCGCGCAGGTGCCCCAACGGGAACCCCCAAGCAGGATAGGGCTGCAACAAGAGCAACACTGGGGGAGCCACTCTTTCGGCCAGAGCCTGTATTCTGTGCCAGGCCCCCAAGTCTCCTGCGCATTTCTCTCCTTAAAAAAAAGGGAGGTGAACCCACTTCATTTACAGGGCAACAAAGAACAGCGCTGGTCTGCCACCATGATGTTAATTTTCTCCAGAGGCCCATGCAAGAGCTGGGTGGGAGGGGGGCACATGTGCCTGCCTTCATGCACACACATGCATGCGTGAGATGGAGACAGAGCCATCTTAGGTATTGGACATGGCTTGCTTTAATCTGCACCTAACCCTAAGCAGCCATTCTGGCAGACTGGAGGTGGGGCAGATGGCCTAATCCACATAAAGTGAGCTGGGTCCAGAAAATCCTGTTGGCACGCTAGCATCTTCTTGTTAAGAGTAGGCCCTAACAGCAAGTTTGTTTTTCTCCTCTGAAAGTTGGCTTGAATTTGCATATATACTATCATATGCAAATGCCTGGGCCTGGCAACTTCCCTGGGAGGAATCCCCACTAATTTCAACGGGGCTCCATTCTTGACAGTGCTCTTTGGCAAGCAATCATATATGGAGTTCAGGCCCACTGAGTTCCATACGAAGCATGCTTTGAAACCCTCGGCAGAGCTGGCCAGTCCCATTAAACTCAGCACAGCTACTAGGTATAAAGATTTGGTATCATGCTGCAAATGTACAAGCTGTATAGCAGCCTTCCCCAGCCTAGTGCCTGCAGGTACATTGAACTACAACTCCCATTCGTCAAATTAAACAAATATCTTTCCCATTCAGCCTTTGGCTGACCAAATGCAAAGGCGGGGAGGTGGTTTTGCAGTGCTACATTCTCCTTTATGATAAAGATCTTTCAAATGTCTGGATTATGGCAGTGTCCTCTGATGTATTTTACTGTACACTGTGGATGTTGGTCCTCTGTATATCATCCCTCTTGTAGTCCCCAATTAACCATTTTATTTTGTTTTTGGTGAAGCGTCCTCTGGGCAAGAGGAAGGGATTGCTTTGAGAATGTCTTTGCACTGTAGTTCCAAGTCCAAAGATGGATTTTCCTTTCAAAGCGATGCTGGTCATGATTGCATCCAATGGACTCCACCCCGCAAAAATGTATGCCATAGTAATAAATGTGTTAGCCTTGGAGGTGCCACTAGAGTCTCTGTTTTTGCTACAGTGGACTAACTAGCTGGAAATGGCCATGGGTGCCAATTCTTTTCAGAGAAAAAGGAGGCTGACGCAAAAGTTACTGACTTGAAGACTATCTCTTGTCATGGATACAAACAAAAAACGAGTGAGATTAAAACCTGATTGTTAAAAGCTTCTTGCTTAAAAGTGGGGAATGATTTGTTTTCATTTTGCTTCAGAATCAGGCATAGCTGCCTTCTCTGCAGGCACATGCAGGGTGGCTAACACATCAATAAACATTAATTAAAATACAGTAAAACAGCAGAAAATTAAAGCCATACAAAGCAGGACTGACCCTTTGGGAGATCTACTCACTCTTTTGAAGTCTACCTGAAAAGTTGTAAAGGCCTCAATCATCTGATCTTAGGCTACATGTGAGGAGCAGGCCCACTGAACTCCACCTGATCAATTCTCAGCAGACGTGAGTTGGCAAGCTGCCCCCTCTCCCCCTCCTGTTAAGCAGAAGGGTGGCATTTTTTGGCTGGTCATTTTTTGGCCCACGGATGGGTGGGCGGGCCAGTGGGGTCAGGCCCTGCTGGTCCCTAGAGAGGAGGAGGAAGGGGCCAGCAGGCTCTCCCTAGCAGTGCTGGCAGCCTAACCCCATCCATGTGGGAATCATAATAATAATCATAATAATCATAATAATAATAATAATAATAATAATAATAGTTATGTGCCTCAAGTCGATTATGGCTTATGGCAACCCTATGAATCTGTGACGTCCAATAGTAAATAATATTAATTTTGTTGTGGGTCCAGAATGTGGGATCTGAGACGGATTACAAAAAGTTAAGAATACAACGTATACATAAGACCATGCATAAACAAACCCATAAAATCCTTAAAAGCATCAGTAGGAAGGGGTAAAAACTTAATCGACGGGAAAAGCGGGTGGAGGCACTGGCGACAGGGTGGGCTCAACTGTGACCAAGCGCCATCCACACTCCCCAAGAGAAGCCTGATATGCGGGTCCCTCAAGGGCTGTTGCGCCGGGCACTCCGCACATCCTCAGAGGCGCGCTTGGCCTCTGCGGCGGCAAGCCGGGCGGGGCGGGCCGAGCGCACAAAGGGGCGGGCGCCGCCTCGTTCAGCTGTGCCGCCGCCGCCGCCTCAGCCTCCCGCTTGGGCTGCCTGCCTGCAGGGGATGATGATGCCGCCGCCGGGCCGCTCCTGGAGCGCCCTGGCCGCGATGCTGCTGCTGGTGCTCGCCGAGGCCAGAGAGGCGCGGGGGAACGAGGGGGCGGCGGCCTCGCTGGGGCAGAGCCGGCCGTACGCCGTGCTCAAGACGCAGAACCTGGGTGAGGCCGGACGCCTGGATCCCCTTCCCAATGCCCCCGTCCTCCTCCTGCCGCTTCCCCCCTGAGCCGCCGGCGGAGCAGCAGAGACTCCCTCCCGGACTCCTGGGTCCCACCTAGCCCATCACGCGGGGGAGGGGGCGGGCTTTCCCGGGGAGAAAGGGGAGAGGCCCCCCGGGATCGAGCGGGAGAGGGCTCCATCCTGCCGCCAGGTGAGTGCGGGGCGCCGCCTCCCCCCCCAGGGCCCTGGCCGGGGGTCGCGCTCCGGCTCCTCCTCGCGGCGGCGGTGCCTGGGCGCAGGGGAGCCGCCCCCGCTCCGTCCCCCCTGAGCCTCAGCCCGCTTGCGGGAGCCGGGGAAAGGCGAAGGGCCTTCCCTTGCGGAGGGGCAGTCGGACGGGTGGCCGAGTGCGGCCGGATGGCTCGAACAGACGGCCTCTGGAGGTCCCCGCCAGAGCGGCGAGGGATGCTGGCCTTCCTCGCCCTCTGAGGCGTCGCCTGGCTCTGCCTTAGAGGAGGAGCAGCGGGGGGGGGGGCGGCGCCTGGCTGGCTGCAGCAACCCGGGATGGTGTCGACCCCCTGCTCTTCGGGGATTTCCCTTGCTCCTTGTTTTTCCTCCAACCCCCCTCCCTCCCGTTGGGAGTGCACAGGATACAGCCGTTGTTCCCGCTGCGGAGGGGCAGCCTATGGCTCCCCCCCCCCCGAGTAATTGGAGTGTAGGAGTTCTTTGCCCAAGAGTTAAAAGACAAGAGACTGTCGTCAAGAGTCATAGACATTCAGACAGGAGAACAAAGCATCATTCTGAGCCCTTCACACCAGACAGGTGAGGGGAAAGTGGGGAAACGGTTCCAGTGCAGCACCTCAGAGGATGCCCCCTTGTTAAATGGCCACCTTTGCACAGCCTTAGCAGGTCACGCCTTCTGGGGACCCTGAAATGCATAACCCCCGGGGGCTTAAACATAGATTTCTGAGAACAGAGCAGCTGGAAATGGTCCATACATGGTGCATACAATAATGCATTGTGTGGAGAGGGTTTTTTTGTCTATAATGCTAGAATCCAAGGAGGTCATCCCCTGAAGTTGATTCAGGACATGCAGAAAGGAAGGCCTTGAAATTATGCAATTCACCAACATTAGGTTGTAGTGATTGATGCCAAGGGGATTACTGCCGAAAAGGAGAGGGATCCACAAAGGAAAAGGGGGAGACGTCACTACCAGGGTTTTTGGAACCTGTAGTGTATTTCACAATCAATGTCAACAAATATAATATAAATATTATTAACATTTCTATCCCTCCCTCCCAGAAGGAACCCAGGGTGGCAAATAAGGGTCAAAACACTCAAAACATCTTAAAACTTCTCAAAAACTAAGCATCTTTATTTTTTTTAGAAAATAAAACATCTTGAAAAGATCTTTAAAAACATCTTAAAAAGCAATTTCAAAACAGACTGCAGACTGGGATAAGGTCTCTACTCAAAAGGCTTGTTGAAAGAGGAAGGTCTTCAGTAGGCACTGAAGACAATAGAGATGGTAGGTTTCAGAGCTGTTCGAAGAGGTGGGCCAGAAGGTAGATTTGGATCTATTAATACACTATGTCTCTGGGTGATTTCTAGGCGATTGTCAAGATTTTTAGCACAGTGGGGAGGAGAGCAGGCTGGGAGTGCAGAGTCTGTGAGTTCAAATCCCTGCTCGTGTCTCCTGGGTGTCAAGGGCCAGCTAAAGATCACCCCACAGGGAGTGGCTCAGGGATTACGTGCCCTGCCACCTGTGCAGCCGTGGGCAAGCTGCATAGCCCAAGGAGCCCAGTTGCCCCCCCAGCTGGCAGTTGCAGACAAGGAAGGGGCTGGCTTGTGCAGCTGTGGCAAGCTGAGCAGGCCCTAGCCAGCTGGGAGGACTAGCCTCAGAGGGAGGCAATGGGAAACCCCCTCTGAATGCCGCTTACCATGAAAACTCTATTCATAGGGTTGCCATAAGTCGGGATCGACTTGAAGGCAGGCCATTTCCATTTTCTCCTGATCTTTTAACAAGCTGATAAGAGCAATCATGAGAAGACATGATCCACTAGAAAGGACAATAATGCTGGGAAAAACAGAAGGGAGTAGAGAAAGAGGAAGGCCAAACAAGAGATGGATTGACTCCATAAAGGAAGCCACAGACCTGAACTTACAAGATCTGAACAGGGTGGTTCATGAGAGATGCTCTTGGAGGTCGCTGATTCATAGGGTCCCCATAAGTCGTAATTGACCTGAAGGCACATAACAACAACAACCTAGCGTAACCTTTTCCAACCTGGCACCCTCCAGATGCTTTGGGCTCACAACTCCCATCAGCCCAGCCAGCACAGCCATTCACACAGCCATAGCCCAGGCCACTCCTGATGGAAGCAGTAGTCTAAAAAATAACTGGAGGGCAGCAGATTGGGGAAGGCTGACCTTGTGGAAATTGACTTTGCCTCCAGCAAAAATCTGAAGCAGTCCCAGCCTTCCTCCCCCTTGGCAAGACATACTGGAAATTGAGGGAACCAAAGGAATTGGATAGTGACATGCTCAGGCTTCTGACCACCTGAAGGCAGTTGCTGAATTTCACCTAAAGAGGTGTATTTGGGGGGAGGGGAATCAAAGTAATTTGGACACTTATCCTTGTTCAAAACCTCTGCAGAGTTTCCGGAAAGCTGAAGGATGCGTGAAGTTTCTTAGGGTGCGTAGGTGGGTGAAGAGAGCTGCATGTTCCGATTCCTAGGCGAGCCCCAGGGGCTGCGGAGTCCAGGGAGGAACACCAGAATCTACCTTGCGCCAGGTGAGACCACGGTGCCATCTGTGTCCCCAGGGACTGGCAGCGGCTCGCCAGGGCATCAGGCAAAGGCTCTTCCCTGCCCCACCTGGAGATGTTGCCAGGGATTGAAATGGGGGCTTTCTGCACACAAGGAAGGTGCTTTGCCACTGAGCTGCGGCCCTGTCCCTAAAAGCAGAGTAAGTTTCCAGCCCTCATGGTCCTGAACAAAGGACTGCATTGACAGGGACATGGGAAGCTTCCTTGTATCACGTTATGTCCTTGGCCCGTCTGTCTGCCCTGATGGGCAGCGGCTGTCCAGGGTTTCAGGCAGGACTTTTTCCCCCAGCTTGAGATGCGAAGGTTCAAACCTGGGACTGTTTGCACGGAAAGCATGTACTCTGCCACTTTTAAGAACAGTGTCTTGCTCTTAACAAGAAGGCAATACCCAACTTCTAAGGAATGACATATGCTGCTTCACTGCCTGTACGTTGATCTGTAATCAAACATTCTCTAATAAAAATAATCTGTCCTATGGTGCCATTGGGTGGACCAAATCACAGCCCTCCCCCGCCCCCCAGCCTTCCATCAGCTGCTCTCCTCCATTCCTTCTGAGGCGCTTCATTTTCCTTCTTCTTGCAGTTCTGATGGGAAGTGTCTTCGGCGTTCTGCTCATCGCCGTGATCCTGATGGCAGTGTGTGTCTACAAGCCCATTCGCCGGCGGTAGCCCGGGAATGTGTCTTCAGGAGAGCTGGGCTCTGCTTTTGGCCTGGTGGCTGGAGGGGAGAGACACCCTCTCCAATACCAATCTGTGTTCTGCTAAACTCAGCCTCCGTCTCCTTGGTCTTCAAGCTTCTGAACGCTTTGCTTCCAGCTGAAAGTGGTTTTGCTCCTGGTGCAATCATTCTAGTCACTCTTTCATGTGTGTATGTACTGTGAATATATTGGCAGGGAAGGATCTTTAGGGATTTTATGGCTCAGTAGAATTTATTTTTTTTAAAATGTTGGGTTTTTAAAGTTGGCCACTGCATCAAAACTGCAGACTTTAAAAAATGTAGAGAATCTTTTGATTCCTTTGGGAGCAATGGAGAAAGACTTGTCAGCATTCATGACAATTGTTTCTTTGTGTGTGTGTATAAACCAGAGGCGTTCCCTGCGCCTCAAAGTGTTGAATATTCCAGCTGACAAAACACAGGGATCTCCTTCGGCACTGTTTTTATCTTTCATCACTTCTTGGGGTGCATTGGAAGATTGCAATCCCTCAAATGCTCTTTAGACATAGCAGTTGAGCTTTGCAGAATTAGATCTGCTCTCTGCTTTGGCCGGGGAGCTTATGAAACATGGATGGGGGACCATCTGTGGCTCTCCATCTGTTGTTGGACTCCAGTTCCCAGCCAGCATGGCCAAGGATGGCAAAAAAACGACTCCAGCAACATCTCAAGAGCCACAGGTTCCCCACACCCGTGGTAAAACATCAGTCCCATTCTGGTTGGCCAGCACAGAGTGCTCACTTTTCATCATTTTGGAGGAAGGTAATACTTAACAATTGCACACATTGATATATTCCAATTTGAGTGCTTCAGTAGTCACTACAGGGGTCTTTGGAAGCTGCCAGTTTTCTCAGCTTATGGGAAGGCCGTTAGCTCAGTAGAAGAGCACCCACTTAGCATGCAAAAAGGGCCAGGCTCAGTCCCCAGCATCTCCAGGTAGAGCCAGGAGAGATTGCCTGCCTGAACCCCCAGCCAACCACTGACAGCCAGGGAAACCATCCTGAGCTAGATGGACCATTGGCCTGCATGTGGCAGCTTCCTATTTGCCCATATTCCAAACTGTCAGCTCGCCTTCTCTGCACTAGCCAAACTCTCCACATATGCAAGACAGATTAACCTTAATCTGGTACTCATTTTGGTATGGGATGGTAGTTTAAATTTTAGCAAGATCCATTAAAGTCATTTTGGATTACAAAAAAGGAGCCATGCACAGCCTGGGTGCCAAAAGGAGCTAGTCTGTTTTTAGGAAAAAGGGTCTGTAGAGTAGAAACCAAAGGCCTCAGTTTTCCTCTCCTGTGAAATGGGACCGGTGTGACAAGAGATCCACAGTTCAAACGCCAAAGCCTCTCCTGTAGTAAACTCAAGGGTACTTAAAAGGAAAGAGAGAATCTTGAAAGTCTTACATTTGAGTGAGATAATAGACTTCTGCTATTACACACAGACTGTGTTGAATGAATGAAGCATTATTTTGCTTGTTCTGTTTTCTCCAGATAATAGAATGTCTCCTACTGTGAGTTATTCTCGTGCATGGATTTGTGTGCAGACATTTTAAACAATGAATCATAATAAGCAAGTGGAGGGGGAGGATATAATGGTGCATTGGCATCTCTATACATATTTGTGGAGTGGACTGAGTTGGGCACACAGATTTGTATGTTTGTGGTGGGGTGGAGGAATTGTCCCTTTCACAAGAGATACCGTTGTGAGTGGGGGTGCCAAACATCCTGGCTGCTGCACAAAACAGCACAAATAGACGTCAGTGGCCATGATCCAGTTTATGCTGAGCGTGTGGAGTCTCACAATATGCAGTGGAGCCACATCCATACCTCTAGAATTCCCTTGCCAGCAAGAGAGGCTGCACCTGTTTACAGCTGCCTGGATTGTGGCCAGTGGCTTTTATGTGCATCCAGCGCTGCAGTCACTCCAGGGAGTCATCCAGAGGGTGGCAGACCAGCTGCAAGAAGCTGCCTGGATGTGTTCACACTGAAAAGTTGCACACTTTAGTTTTTGTTGCTGCTGGTTTTGTTTTTGTTGTTTCAGACTTGATTTTCCTGGTGTATATTTTTTATACATGTTGATATATAACAAAGGCTTAACGTCACTGTATTAATTTATGTTTAGCAGTTTTCAATCTAAATGTTGCTTTCTAAATGAAAATTCTGCCTGAGTCTCTCTCTGTCTCCCTCTTCTTAATGATTTCTTAATAGTCATCCTTTATGACGACTATAAAGTTGGCAACGTGATTGCTTCACGGCACAATAAAAAAAAGTGTCTTCACACAATGGATTCCTGGCTACTGCAGTTCACATATTTTCTATGATAATTATGGCTTGCAAAGCTTTTGGCATTTTGCAACCCTTGCATCAATCACAACAAAGAGGCAACATTTCTAGATACTCCACATGACTGTACCCTAGGACAGCTGGTCATGGAACCAACCAGAGGGGGACCTACTGAGAGATGCAAGTGTTGTCAAACCATTTGGGAGCAGTGACTGTAGTGCTATTAAATTGAACATATATGTAAATCACCAATTGCCAAGAAAATCCAAATCAGTCGCATTTGACTTCAAAAGAGAAAACTTCCCCAAAATGAGGGGATTGGTAAAAAGTAAGTTAAAAGGCAAAGTCAAGAGGATCAAATTACTCCAAAATGTTTAGGAGTTGTTTAAAAGCACAATATTAGAAGCTCACTTGGAGTGTATACCGTAGGTTAGGAAAGGTACTACCACACTCAAGAGGATGCCAGCCAGGTTAATGAGCAGAGTCAAAGATGCTATTAGAGGCAAAGTCCGAATGAGGAAAATAAAAAGGAACAGAAACTCTGGCAAAAGAAATGCAAGAAGACAATAAGATGCTAGAAAAGAATTTGAGGAGCAGATTGGTAAACACATAAAGACCAACAACAAAAAATTAAATACATTAGTAGAAGGAGGCCGTCTGTGGAGGATGTTGGATGTTTGGATGACAAGGTGTCAAAAGTGTGCTAAAGGAGGATAAGGGCGGTAGGAAGTGGAGTACCCCGGGAATCGGAATTGGGACCTGTGCTTTTGAACTTGTTCATAAACTAGAGATAGGATGAGCAGCGAGTTGGCCTAGTTTGCAGATGATAAATTGTTCAGAGTCAATAAAAAAGGATTGTGACTGAGTAAATAGGTAGTAAAATGGCAAATGCAAATCAGTGTGAACAAACGTAGTAAAGTGATGCATGTCAAGGCAAAAAAATCTTAATTTCACATATATATGCTCATGGGGCTGAAGTGGTGGTGACTGACCAGGAACCAGACCTTGGGGCCATAGTGGATAGCTCAATGAAGGTGATGACCCAGTGTGCAGCAGCTGTGGAAAAAGCAAATTCCATGCTAGGGATCATTAGGAAAGGTACTGGAAACAAAAATGCCGATGTCATAATGCCATTGTATGAATCTATGGTACGGCTGCATTTGGAACACTGTGTACTGTTTTGGTTGCCTCAGCTCAAAAAAGATATTGTAGAGTTGGAAAAGGTTCAGAAAAGGGCAACCAGAATGTAATTGAGAGAAAAGGCAAGAAAGAGGGGACACACTAGAAGTATATAAAATTAAGCATGACATGGAAAAAATTGATAGAGAATTTTTTCTCTTTCTCATAATACAAGAACTCATGGACATCCAATGAAGCTGAATGTTGGAAGATTCAGGACAGACAAAAGGAAGTACTTCTTTACTCAGTGCAGAGTTAAACTATGGAATCTGCTTCCACAAGAGGCAGCGGTGGCCACCACCTTGGATGGCTTTAAAAGAGGATTGGACAAATTCATGGAGGAAAAGGCCAGCAGTGGCTACTAGCCGGGATGGCTATGCTCTGCCTATATGGTTGGAGGCAGTACACTTCTGAAAACCAGTTGCAGGTAGCTGCATGAGGGGAGAATGCTTTTGTGCTCGGGTCCTGCTTGCGGGCTTCCCAGAAGAGGCATCTGGTTGGGCACTGTGAGAGCAGGATGCTGGAGTAGATGGGCTCCCTTTGCCCTGATCTAGCTATAGGGCTCTTCTTATGTTCTTAACAAGTTTTTAAGGTAGGCTTCACAAGGTTCCTAAGGCCATCCAGCAAAGTACACAGCCGAAGTAGGATTTGAATTCAGTGCTCTCATGTCCAAGACCTTCCTCCATTAATACAATAACCAGAAATAAATATGAGGCTATCTCACTTAGAAATGTGGGTACTCTATGCTCAAAATTAATTCTGCTCCCTGGCAATCCAAGTCCAGCAACATGTATAACTATGCACGTTTGTTTAATTTGCTATTTTTTTTACTATTTTGCATAATTCCAGTTTTGCTGGTCAGGTATGTGTGGGGCAGGTGTGGAGAAGCAAAGTGCTTTGTATGCTACTGTCGTGCAATCTTCAGAGTAGCAGATATTGCCCAAACATTTTCAAGCATGCCTATGTGACCATAAGGACTAGATTAAAAAAGAGAGAAATGAACAGATTATGTACCAAACAAGATGCCACCCAGATTATGCTGTATTATCACTGTCTGCACAACCTTTGAATTAGTTCTCGTTGCAAATAATCAGCTCAAGATTTGGTTTTAAAATGAAAACTGCTTTACAGGGCTCAGCAATTCCTTCTTTTACAAGCACGTACAAACAAAGTTGTTGAATGTAACAAAAAGACCCACATCTAAGGAACTGGAAGAAAGTGATCCATCTCTCTGAAAGCCAGCTCTTGACCCTCACTGCGTCAAAAGAGAAGGACCCACTTACTTGCTAAATGTCACAGAATGTCCACATAGCTTAAGGTGCATCTGTTCTGAAGCACCCAAATTGGCCTCTGCTGACACTGTGTGTTGAGCAGCATGTACCTACAGAAATGCCAGGCTTATACCTGTGGACTGGTATCTGCGATAAAGCACAGAGTGATTTAAGGGTGCTTCATCTTCCTTTGAGGTTGCAAGAAGATGTAAGCATCAAACCAGGAATTAGAAGGAGCCAGATTCTGTGGAAGCAACAATTTTGGTTTTTAGTGCTGTCTAGATAAGCAAACTATTCCTGGGGAGGGGGGAGTTAAACTCACTGGATGCCTGCAGAGCAAGATAAGCCACTGTTAAGCCATCAGTGGCGCTGAGAGGCAAGACATGAAAAAAGTTTTAAATGAAGACCACATTCTTCCAGGAAGCCTCTCACCTACTAGGGTCTCCTGCCTCTGATGCTCCATAACAGGGCAAGTGCTAGGTAAGATCTGAATCATCAAAAGGAGCAGATTGAAATTCTCATCAACTGGGTTTCCCCCCCCACCATCAAAGCTAACAGTTAAGCCATTGCAAGATTACTTGTTTTCCTTGTTCTTCCTTGCAAGAGGCCTCTCATATTGAGATAATTTGCCTAAGAACATAATTAATAAAGAGCCCTGCCGGATCCCAGCAAGTGTCCTCCTAGTTTAGCATCCCGTTACCAAGAACAGAGAGGCAGAAGCCCCTGGGAAAACCCACAAGGCTGTGAAGACCACCTCCAATTGGCCCACTGCATCTCACACTCAGACACACACTTGGGACTTGCAAGATCTTGCAAAGGAGTGAGTACTTCCAGGCAAGTGAATAATGTAATATCGAAGCCATGTGATACTATAGTAGAGATATATCCTTATAGGGGACCACTTCCCAACTGGGGTTCCAATATTCTGGGCCAAGCAACATCCAAGTTTACTGCTGGGTCCATTATTGGATAATACAAATCTAAAATTAGTTAAGAAGATCTCATATTCTCAACAACCCTTGAGAAGTCTTCATCCCTAATGAAGGGAACAAAAGTTAGATTAATTCAGAAAGGGGGATTCCCTACTCAGCATTTTGAAGACAAAGCAGTCAGATCTTTTCTCTCAGAAGTGAATGTGAAGTAGGGAAAGCACCCCTGAGCAGGTTAACAGATCTAAGTACAGATCTTACTCACTGGGATGAATCATTCACAGGACCTCCTGGAAGTACCCTAATGACCCACAAACATTCTTAAATTGACCACGTAAATTGTCAGATTGGCCAGAATGACTCTTCCAGCAAGGGGATAACAGGAAAGTGTAAGTACAGTAGATGAACTAAGCTGCAGGAAAAGCTAGGCAATATAGAGGAGGATCATTGCCTTAAAGTGCAGTTGTAAACAGTTGTAAATCCATCTTGCCAAAAAGCAATCATACCCAACTGTATAGTTTTTTAAAAAAAAGACCACTGGAACTTTTAAGCTCATACATGCAGAGCTGCAAACTCAACCTCCTTGAGAATATGAGTCGGCAAAAAACAGATAATGCAACTTCAAATATTCCTAACCTTGCTAGAACTAGGCAGTCCTTGGCCATCAACTGTTAATGGCACCAATGAGCCACCAAAGGTCTTCTCAGTGTATATAGATAAATAGTGCCTTGAAAAGTAATCAGACCCCTGACCAATGCTGTCATATTGGACTGCCTTCAAGTCAATCCCAATTTAGGGCGGCCCTCTGAATAGGGATTTCATGGTAAGCGGTATTTAGAGGGGGTTTACCATTGCCTCCCTCTGAGGCTAGTCCTCCCCAGCTGGCCAGGGTCTACTCAGCTTGCCACAGCTGCACAAGCCAGCCCCTTCCTTGTCTGCAACTGCCAGCTGGGGGGCAACTGGGCTGCTTGGGACTATGCTGCTTGCCCACGGCTGCACAGGTGGCAGGGCACGTAATCCCTGAGCCACTCACTGTGGGGTGATCTTTAGCTGGCCCTTGACACCCAGGAGACACAAGAGGGGATTTGAACTCACAGACTCTGGACTCCCAGCCAGGCTCTCCTCCCCACTGTGCTATACCAGCTGTGCTGTCATATTACTGAATTACAAATGGTACATTGTAATTTTGTTCTGTATGATATTTTATTTTGAAACACAAACTCAAAATCAATTATTGTAAGGTGACATTGGTTTTATATTGAGAAGTGTTTGTAAGAAACATAAACAAACATGTTGGTTGCATAAGTATTCGTCCCCTGTGCTGTGGAAGCTCCCAGTTTACACAGATGAAAGAAATTGCTATATTGACGACACAATTACCTTACCACTGGCCTCCACTTGTGACCCATTAAAGTTGCTGTCACATTGTCAGGATAAAAATCCCACTGTTGAAGGATCATTGGTCAGGCGGTGGATCTGAAGGAAAATGAAGACCAAAGAGCATTCTACAAAAGTGAGAGATAATGTAATACAAATGCATAGATTAGGAAAAGGGTACAAACTAATATCCAAGTGTTTGGATATTATTGTTATTAAAGTTTATTTATATACCGCATTTTCCACAAATACACATGTGCTCAAAGTGGTTCACACAAATAGTCCAAATGCAATAGCACAACACATAATAAAAAGTATAATCACTACAGTAAGAAAAAATATATACATCAAAGCATAGATGAGCACAAAGCTCAACAACAAAGCCAAAGCAAGAATATTTTAAAAAACTAGCCCCCAAGCTGATACAGAAATCTCTTCCATCCCCCGAACCCCCATAGCTCAACCCGAAGGGCCAGAAAGTCTTCTGAAAGAAGCTGCGTTGGAAGGCTTCCAGGGCTGGAGGGTGGGGCAAGGCAGGTGGAAACAGCCTCCCCTGATGGCAAACCGAGTCTCTCTCCCCTCATCCCAGTGAGGACAGTTGGATCAATAATCAGGAAGTGGAAGCTGCATCACACCACCCAGACACTGCCAAGGAAAGGCCATCCTCCAAACCTCTGCTGAAACAAGGAGACTTGTGAGAGAAGCCACAGAGAGGCCAACAATCACTCTGAAGAAGCTACAGAGTTCAGTGGCTGGGAGCGATGGTGCACAAGTCAACCATATTAAGAGCTCTGCATAACACTGGCCTGTATGGGAGGGTGGCAACTGTCAGCTTCCGAGGGCCGACAGCTGGGTCGTAACTAATTAGCCGGCAGTTGGCTGGGTTGTAAATCTGCCAAGGCTAGGCAGATAACAGGAGCCTGCCAGGGAAAGGAATGTCTCTGAACAAGTGTACCAGAAGCAGGATCCAAACATGTTCGTCAAGGAGGGAAAGCTGGGTTCAGTAAGCCGAGGGTTCTGTCCGAGGTTCTGGGTTTAGAAGCTGGGTCTCACACCAAGGGCACGACCAACATTGTAATCAGCAACATGCTGAGGCCAGGAGTTGTCTTTTAAACCCCACTCCCTAAGGCCGGTGCAGGTAATCAGGCCACTAGCTTCTGTCTTAACTGGCCCAGCCGACACCACTGCTGCATGACTCTCTGTCATCTTCGCTCTGCAGGTGGGAGGGGAGTCTCTTGCTCACTGCCTGGCTCTTGTTGAAGGGCTTCAGCTGTGTCTTGGCCACTCTCCAGCTGAGAGGGAGTGGGAGCTTTATCCTCAGGAGTTTCATCTGTTCTTCCCTATGGGTCTGCTGCTGTTCCTCCCAAGTTGTCCTCCTCTTCCCCCTCTTCTGAGGAGTCCTCCAAAGGGGCCATGACAGCAACAAAGAAACCATTACTCAAAAAGTACCATCTGAAAGCATGTCTGGAGTTTGCCAGAAAGCATGAGAGTGTCCCAGCTGTGATGTGGGGAAAAGTTTTGTGGTCAGACGAGACCAAGAGAGAGCATTTTGGCCCAAACCCAAAGCGCTGTGTGTGGCACAAACAGCCCATGCCTCAAGACACACCATCCCTATAGTGGAGGAGGGACTGGGCATCTTGTTAAAATCGAAGGAAGAAGGGATGGAGCAAAATACAGGGAAAGACTGCAAGAGAACCTGCTTCCGTCCACTAAAAAAATGAAGCTTGGGAGGAAATTCACTTTTCAGCAGGACGATGATCCCAAGCACAAGGCCAAAGCAACATTGGAGTGGCTCAAGAACAAAAAGGTGAATGTCCTGCAGTGGCCCAGTCAAAGTCCTGATCTCAACCCCATTCAAAATCTGCGGCGCTTTTTGAAAATTGTGGTCCATAAGCAACGTCCAACCAACCTGAATGACACTGTGTGCAAAGCTGGTACTTACCTACCCCAACAGACTTAAAGCTGTTATTGCAGCGAAAGGTGGCTCTACCTAATATTAATGTGTGGGGGTTGAATACTTATACAAGCAACATGTTTCAGTTTTTTGTTTCTTACAAACATTTCACAACATAAAACTAATGTCACCTTACAATAATTGATTTTGAGTTTCAGTGTTTCAAAATAAAATATCATACAGAACAAAATTACAATGTACCACTTGTAATTCAGTAATATGAGAGCATTGGCCAGAGATCTGATCACTTTTGCAAGGCACTATATGTGCTTTTCTTAAGACACTGAATCCTTGAGCAAAGTGGAATCAGATGTACATCCCCAAGTGAATTGGGGCTAAGATTGTTATCCTGGAATATTGCAGTTTGGCCTTGTAAACAATATGACAAACAATTTCTGGATTTCTTGAGTCATTTTGATTGTGTACTCCTCTTAAGAGGCTTGGCAAGTTGAACTTACAGCACTTGATGGCCACAGGTGCCTCTTTCGGGCAGCTGTCCCCACTGGGGGAGGCTTAGTGTGCGTTTTCAACAAACGTTAAGACAGTTATGACATCCCCTGATCCCCTGTAAGCTTTTTTCAGTTGCTGTGACTTATTAGGCTCTCAGCAATCCATCTGATGGTAGTCAATGTTTATATACCACTTTGTTCTAAAAAAGAAAAAATCAATTGTGAGCAATACTTGGACGAAATTAGACACCTGCATTGAGTTTCCGGACACATCTTATCATTCTTGCAGGAGACGTCAGTGCATGTGTGGGTGGGAGTGCATCGTCACCTGGTAGAAGCAGGTGCGTTGCGTTCCTCTCAAGGTCTTTAGCCATCTCCTTCAGGACACTTTTAAGGACCTCCTCCCCCTTTTCCAACTGGCACCCAACAGCCCACATTGTTGAGCATGTTCAATTCTTACTGGGCTTTTTTTGCCGGGGTGTTTGGGAGGTTACCACCTTAGGGTTTTTTTTCTGTGCATCTGCAATCTTTGGGGGTTCCCTTGAACATATTCATTCCTCCCTCTTGTTTCTCAGTGCCCCTTTTTGCCTCTCCCCCCATCGGCACTTCTCCCGAGTTTGCTGTTGGGAGTGATAACAGACACGGACATTTTTCCATTGGCCCCATCATAGCTGACAGCCAGCAAGGCTCACATGCTCTGTGAACTTGTCCGGAAACCTTTTTACAGACATCTAAGAGAGTGGCAGTCTTGCAGCAGCGAAGTCTGTTATGTTACACAGCGCTGTGGGACGCACTTGGTCTGTGCTGGGTCCACTGCAGGACAGTTTTCACTAAGCGGCAGCCTCAGTTCTAACAGGATGTGAGAAGCCAGGAAGAGTCTCTGCCCACCGTTCACAACTATAATTGTCCTTCAGTCATCTTCCCTCACCTGGCACCCTCTGGGCTGCCTTGGACTACAAGTCCCAGCAGCCGCAGCCAGTGCAACTAAATGAGGCTGGGGCAGGCAGGAGCTGTGGCCCAAAAGGTCTGGAGGAGAGCCAGGTGGAGGGAGGCTGCCCCAAACTGAAAGTACAGAGTATTAGCTGTCCTAAAAAAAAAAGGGGGGGTCTGGAGGGTGGGGCTCCAAATCCAATTGCTGAGCAGGAGATTGAGGGGAGGCAAGGGGCTTTCAGACAGATTCTGGCAGGAGAAGACGAAAGGAGCCTCCCATCAGGCTTCCGATATGGAGAGGACAGCCAGCTTGCTACAGATGTGCCAGGGAAGGAAAAGGCTTCCTTTTAGCAGGGGAGAGGCTTTCTCATTCTTCCCTTGCAAGTGCTTGCCACTCTGGGCTCCTACTGGAAGGGCAGGATATAAATCAAGCAATAAATAAACAAATAGGTACTTAAGAAATACCAGACAAGGCGCTCTTCAAAAAAGGATTGCTCTTTATTTCCAAGTGAAACATAGCCATACGTTTCCAGCCTGGTTACAAAGTCAATCCCCCCCCCATAGTGCACCTGAATACTGCAGCCACCTCTCCCCCCCCCCCTGCAAGGAGCACTTTGTCCCTGCAGGGGCTTGTGATGGATTCAGTTAAGAGCCAAGGGGCATAAATAAAGGCTGCCATTGGCACATCTGATGGGGCTGCCCCCAGTGCAGGCCCACGGAGGGGTGTTAATCTGCTCTGACTACGGCTTGCTGGGCGACCCCTACAAAGGGAGAGTGAGCGAAGGGTTAGTCTTGCAGCTGGCCCGAAAGCAGCTGATTGGCTGCAGCAGTGCCTGAAACACCTGCAACGAGTTTGCCCAGCGCTTAGAGGTGGGGGGCTCTAGTTAGGAGCTGCTGCTCAGTTACTGTGTATACTTGACACCCCCACCCCCAACTGAAGGGTGCACAAAAGGCTGGCAAGGGGTGGGGGAGGGAGGAGAGTTAAAGGATATTGATATGGCAGCCCTGGGTAAAAGTCACTCTCTGCAAGGTAGCGTTCCCCAAATGGTGCCCTCCAAATGCTTTGGACTACAACGCCCCTCGGTCCCAGCATCATGCGGTTGTCCCATGGCAGCTGGAAGGCACCAGCTGGGCAAAAGCTGCTCTTAAGGGATTGTGCTTGGTGGGGCTCCACATCTGCTCTTTCCTGCCTGCCCCCATTCCTTAAGCAACTTTTTTTGGGGGGGAGGGAGAGGAGTACACTCTGCTTTTCTCTCCTCCACCCACCATAGCCTGTGCCTGTCGTTGAGAGGGAGATGGTGATGGCACATCTGCCTCTCCCGGCTCCCATGCCCTTCATGTTTATTGCTAGCCACGGCAGCATGACCTGGAGGCCACAGAAACACAGACAACATTTACTCCTGTACTACTCAAGATGCTAGTCCTCATGGCAGCTGTTTTAGCTACAAGTCTTAAAATAAAAACAGACAAAATATGCTACTTTTAAGAGGAAGTGGGTATATAAACATTATGTGAAGGCAACACAAATTTCTCTTTTGGTCAACAGAAACTGTTTTACTGCAGCCCCCCCCCCTTTCCTGTACGGAATTCGGCACACAGAGTAAGTTTTCCTCAATTCACTTAAAAAACAACCCCAAACACCATCTAGACATGTCGAGACCCTTATAAACCTCCTGTGTGGGTCAGGAGGTTTGCCCATGGGAGTGTAAGAAGGGGCTAGTTGTGAACTCCTACAGGGAGACAAGCAACTGGAGTTTAGGACTGCACTGAAGAGTGAAAGAAAAAGGGGGTTCTCCATAGAGCAGCCTTCCCCAACCTCGCACCCCCCATGTGTGTTGGACTACAACTCCCATCAGCCCCAGCCAGCATGGCCGTACGATGCTGGGGCTGATGGGAGATGTAGTCCAAAACACCTGGAGGGCAGCAGGTTGGGGAAGGCTGTTCCCCACTCCCCAACAGACTACTGCTGCGGCTCACTGGATTCAGAGAGAGCCTGGAGAACTGGCTGTGTCTCTGATGGGCAGCGAGACGATTATCACGCAAACCCTCGCCCAGCAGTGCAGGCTCTCAAACGGGCACACCAGCTCTGTGCCACACTGGCTGCAGGCGAAGGAGATGAAGGCAGCCCAAGCAGCTTGCCTTGGATTTAATCTGTCGCACACAAAAAAGAGCACAGCGATCCTGTCTGCGATGCTGTGACAGACCAGGGCAGCTCCCGCAGATCCTCTGAATCGCCCCACAGATGGCAAAGCGCAGCCAGCCCCAGGCCCCCACGCTCGTGTGGTTCTCAGGACTGGAGGAGGCCAGGCTCTTCTGTTCCAAGAGAGGCCGGGCCGCAGGAGCAGCCGCCTGCCTACTTCTCCAGGAGGGAGCGCTGGAGAGCTTGCTGCAGCTCTGCCTCCTCTTCCTCCCTCCGCCGCCGTTCCAGCTCCTGCTGCTCGCGGACAGACAGCTCCATGGCCAGCTGCAAGTCCCGGTCAAAACTGGAGGAATCCCTCAGAGGAGCAGGAGTGCTGGCATTGGCCAGTAAGCTTTCCTGCAAAGCCCTGGCCAGAGAGAGGGAGAGAGAAGCAGTTTCAACCAGCTGCCGGATACAGAGCCTGCTTTCCTACCCTCCATTTCTGAGGCAGAGCGGGGCAAGCGTCAGCCCCCCACAAGCGTGGTGAGCAGCGTGCCTGAGCAGAGACATCAAGAACCTGCTTGACCAGCTGTGTGCGGGAACAGCGGCAATGAGGTGATTTGCCTGGGCCCTGCAAAGAAGCCGCTGGGCCTCTGAGACCCGCCCAGATTGGCGTTTGCCAACTGTGGGACTCCAAATCCCAACAGCCCCAGCCAGGATGACCAATGGCAAGGGACGATGGGAGTCCCACAACAGCTGGTTCTCCATCCCTGCTTTAAATTTTGCAGCAAGTAGCTCCTTGTTTTTAGCAAGAAGGAGTATTACCTTTGATACTGAAGGTCGAGGTCCTGGGAGTAAGGGACTGCCCCATTCGAGTCTGGCCCCAAAGCCTCCTGAGAAAGACACCAGAACAGTTACAGTTTACATTTGAGAGGTACAGGCTTGTCATTCTGTTCACGCGTGAAGAAGTGGCTGGTGCTGGGGTTTATTATCACCAGTATTGTTTATATTCCACTATTCTGTTGGGACACATTAAAACTGTCTTATAAAAAATGTAAACACAATCCAATCTCAAAACTAAACACAACTAGACGCCGTGACAGTAAAACAGCAGTATTAAAACTATGTCAATTTAAAAGCAAAACAGCCCTTCAAAGCAGCAGCTGTACACAACTGAACTAGCAATAATAGTCTTCGATGCTTGACTAAAAGCAAACACGGAAAGAGCCCAGTGGATCTCTCCATTCCTCCAACGCTGCTGCCTGAAACCCACAGAGCTGCTGCCACTCAGTGTAAGCAGGGATGAGGCGGCGGCTGTGGCCCTCCAGATATTGTGGGACTCCAGCTCCTACCAGTCCCAGCTAAGGGAAGCTGCAACTCCTGGAGGGCCAAAGGTCCCCACCACACCCAGCATAGACACTAATGAGCCAGACAGACCAACGGTCTAACTCCATATAAGGCATCTTCCTGGGTTCCTTTCAAGATGCATTCTTCCATTCCCGGAATGTATGTGAAAAGGGCAGCGTAAGAGAAGGGAAGGGGGAAGCACATTCATGCAGGTAGCGGAAACTGGGCAGGGAGGGAGGGAGAAATGTAGGGACCTCTGCAGTTACAGGAGCTGTTTGAAGGCCCCGTTATTTAGCGCCCCTGACCTCCCCTGTGCTCTGACTATTTCAAATGGGCAGGAAAACATCCCGGTGCTCAGAACTCTCCCATTCTGTTGCTGCCGCCCCCCCTCCCCCCAAACCCACCTCCTCATGTGGCCATCTCATGGTTGGGCAACCTCTGTGGTGTGGAAAACAAGCAGGTGCAAAACTTGGCCAGGCACTTAAAGCTCACTGAAGTTCTTTCAGCCTAAGAAGATGGGCCAGGGAATGCCCACACCTCTCAAGGAAGGGGCATGCCAGAGACTCACTCTGTTCTGGCCAGACTCCATCAGGCTCTGCTGAATGGCAAACTGCATGATCTCATTGTCTTCGTCTTGCACACGCACGTTCCTGCCGTCGTCCTGAATGCGGTAGGATTTGGGGATCTCGAAGACAGACTGGTCAACAGCAAAGGCAGAGGCTGGGGAAAAGGTACAGCAAACGTTAACACCCAGAAACTCACAAAGGTCCCTTGAAGTAGCAAACAAAGGTGCAGTCGGTATAATTTCATCTGGCTCATTGGTCTGAGGATATAGTTCTTGCTTAGGGTGATAAAGATCTTGGGTTAAAATTTAGCACAAGGGTGAAGTCACTGGGGATGGCCTCTCGCTCAGTAGCAGAGCACCTGATTTGCACAAAGAAGGCCCCAGGTTCAGCCCCTGGCATCACCAGTTTAAAGGATCTGGACTAACATGCCACCATATCTCCTCCTCCTGCTCTAACTCCGAACTGAATCAGCCTTGGTCACCCCGATGGATGACCTGCATCGGAGACGGGAGTATTTTGATCAGCGCTTACCAAAGCTCCCATTGGCTGGCTTTTTTTTTTTTTGTAAACCGCTTAGAGGTTTCTCACAATCAAGTGGTATTTAAATTTTGTTAAATAAATAAATAGGCCACGGCTAAGAGCTGTGCAAGGAGGCACACTTTTCTAAGGAACTGCAGCTAGATAAGGGTTAAATCCCCCCCCACATACTGCAGTCCCGATGAGAAGTATATATCCCTCTTCCCCATCCCAACACCTGCGAGGCAAATTTAAAAATCCCCAACATGCTTCCAAGTGACACATTCATGGTCTCATGTAGTTTGGCCCTCACATTCATGCCTCCTCCTCCTCTCCCGCTGGGCTTTCCCTCGCCACCCTCTCCTCCTTCTCTATGGCCTACTGTCAACTGCAAGCTCCTCAGGGCAGGGAGCTGCTTCTTTGCTTTGATTTGACTTTTGACGTGTCTGAGAAGTCCACCTCACACTGGGGAGGCTGCAGAACTGGAATAATCTATTGCTCGAGAGGTTAATGGCTTAGCAAAATTGCATCTTTTATGGCAAAGTCAACTTTCCCAAGATGAAAAATGTCCACTAATGCCAAGTCACAGTGAACACACAAGGTTTGGTTGGCATACCTGACTCTCTGCGATAGAAGCCTCTTGGAGAAAGAGAATGCCCGTTTGCTGAAATGGCATCTTTGCATCAGTGTCTCTTTCTGACATATGTGCACTGAGCAACATCTTAACATGGAATTCAGCAACACTTAGAGGACACCACCTTGGGGAAGGCTCCATTATACCCTCTGTATGGATTTTTGTTCTTTGTTGCTTTGGGCTCCTTGGCTGAAAAGTGGGTTATAAATATATGAAAATAGCTACCTAGCGTGATTCAGCCTGCATGACTCACAGCACAGAATGCCTGAAGATGCCACCAGGAGCAAAGAGGTCCACATATTTTATCCACTTTAATCTTTCTGCCATAGAGCCTCCTAGAACATCTGAATCTGAACACCAACAGTGAACCCCACATGTTCCTCCCCTAAACCCCGGGACAGCAGAACCGCTCTCTCACCTGATGGTTGCTGAGCGACTGCAGGAGCCTGGGGGGACGCCTCTTCCACGGTGCTGCAGCTATTCACGTTTCCAAAAGTAATACGAGCATTCAGTATGTGGAACAAGGGGATTTCTGCATGTGGGGGGAGAGGAAAGGGACAGGAAAGGACAAGCAAGGCCACTGATTAGCCTTACTGCCACATTTTGTTTTGAAGAGGCGCCCAAAGCTAACAGGCATCTCAAGGGGGTTTGATATTGTCCTTGTAAAGCTTAAAAGTGGGCAGGGGAAGGGCAAGAGAAACACCCAACACAGCACACGAAAAAGGGGCCATACCAATTTTAACAGGGAATCCAGGAGGAAAGTCTAAGGTGATAAAGTCTTTAAGTCGAGCAAAATGGGCGCTGGTCCTGGCCATCAGGTCAATGATGGGGGTGACCTGTTCCACAAGCGAGAGGGGGAACTGTTCAGACATCCACAAGTTCGCTTTAAACCTGCAAGAGGAAGGAGCATGTGTGTGTGTAGAAACTCGGCTAATGGTCAGAGAAACCCATATGCTAACGGTCTCCCCAAAGGATTCCTGAAAGATCTATTTATTTATTGCATTTATATACCGCCTCATAGCCAGTGTGTTGTTGTGGTTAAGGTGTTGGACTACGACCTGGGAGACCAGGGTTCGAATCCTCACATAGCCATGAAGCTCACTGGGTGACCTTGGGCCAGTCACTGCCTCTCAGCTTCATGAAAACCCTCTTCATAGGGTCGCCATAAGTCAGAATCGACTTGAAGGCAGTACATTTACATTTTCATAGCTGAAGCTCTCTGGGCGGTTTACAGCAATTAAAAACATTAAAAACAAGTATACAAATTTAAACCATACCAAATTAAAACCCATAAAAACCGATAGGCAAGTTAAAACACATGTTATTCAAATGCTGTTAAAAATGCCTGGGAGAAGAGGAAAGTCTTGACCTGGCGCCGAAAAGATAACAGTGTGGGTGCCAGGCACACCTCGTCAAAAACATCATTCCATAACTTGGGGGCCACCACTGAAGGCCCTTTCCCTTGTTGCCATCCTCCAAGCTTCCCTTGGAGTAGGCGCCCAGAGGAGGGCCTTTGATGCTGAGTGTAGTATATGGGTGGGTTCGTGTCAGGAGAGGCGTTCCATCAGGTATTGTGGTCCCAAGCCATGTAAGGCTTTATAGGTTAAAACCAGCACCTTGTATCGGGCTCGGAAACATTTAGGCAGCCAATGCAAGCAGGCCAGAATCGGTTTTATATGTTTGAACTGTCTGGTCCCTGTTACCAATCTGGCTGCTGCATTTTGCACAAGCTTCAGTTTCCGAACAGTCTTCAAAGGCAGCCCCACGTAGAGTGCATTGCAGTAATCTAAGATCACCTTCCCCCTCATATACCCAGTCGATCACTGCACTCTGCAGGTGAGGGCCTCCTGCAGATACCATCTTATCAGGAGGTCTATTCCACACAACATAGGAAGTGGACCTTTAATGCAGTGGCACCAACCCTTTGGAATTCCCTCCCTTTAAATATTAGACCGGCGCTGTCTCTGTTGTCTTTTTGGAGCCTGCTGAAGACCTTCCTCTTTCAACAAGCCTTTAAGCCGAGACCTTATCCCAGTCTGCGTCTGTGCTGGAGCTGCTTTTTAAGATGTTTTTAAGGTGCTTTGCTGTTAAGAAGCTTTGCAGATTTTTTAGTGTTATGTGGCTTGCTTGCCACCCTGGGCTCCTTCTGGGAGGAAGGGTGCGATAGAAATTTAATAAATAAATACATAAACAGAACTCTCTGGCCCACCACAGACAGAAGTAAAGATAACTGGACAGGGCAGCAATAGGACAAGCCCATGCAGGGCCTCCTGGACAAGACCCACTGCAGCAAAGGGAGGCCGCACAGAATGACATTTGTGGTCTGGTGGGGTTTGTGCAAAGAACATTCCTGATGAATTGTGCCTTGTGTTGATGGTGGGGGGAGAAAGAGAAAGAAAATGTATCACAGGGATGAAGGCACCCTTCCCCACCTTGGTGTCTTCTTGGTGTTTTGGACCCATCAGCCCAGTTATTTTAGTCTAAAACATCTGGAGGGCATCAGGCTGGGGAATGGTGGCTTAAAGTTTCGACAGATCAAAACAGAATCTCTCTCCTGCAGGTTACTGGGATAAGGAAAGTTAAGCACATCTCTAAGAGTGAAAAATGCAAAGCCAATAAATGAAAAAGACAAGACGTACAGAGCAAACATTGCCCTCGACTCAAGCCTTAACAAAGCAAGCGTCACTAAGGCTTCTGCAAGGGGAAAATGAAATCCTTGCACAAAGTGATTTAGATGTCAGACAGATGTTGGGCTACTGAGGTTCCCTACACAGAAAGGTTCTGGGTGCAGAAGGCCTTTTTGTTTTTTTTAGAGCATCCAGTCATGGGATTCCTCCACTTGCAAGTCTGAAACGGTACAGGTTTACCGCTTCAGCCGTTCTCTCTGTGCAAACTACACTTAAATCACGGGCCGGGGGGGGGGGGGAAGAGCAGGGGCTGGAATGGTGGATCTTCCCTGTATGCTACTAGTCTCCAGGCTACAGTTAGAGATGGCTGAGCTGGAATTGGTGGAGAATTCATAAACATTAGAAGCACTATGGCTTGAGCTAACAAGGAAGGCTTCTCTCTGACTCTCAGATGTTTGAGGATTGATTATGGTCACCTTGACCATGTTGAGGAGGATTCTCACACTCTGGCTCACACTACGCGCTGCATGACTGCTCCAGCAGCATTCCACTGCCCAGCAGCAACGGTGTTTTACTTCTGGGGAAGCATCTCTGGTTTCAGAGGCAAATGGAGTGGGGGACATGCAAGTTGGGGTGCAAAGACAGAAAACGGCACGAGAGACCAGTGTGTGCGGGGGAGGAGCCATCTGAATCACGGGAAGTTCAACAGGGGTAGCTGGCGGCTTTACTTCTGAGTCCGAATGGTAACTTCCTTGGGTCTCCCGATGTCCCTGTCTTTCAGGTCAAACTGAGGGTTGAAATATTCCTCAGGAGTGATGGCTGTTGGGTTGTTTGTTGTGGCGTATTCTGTTGTGAGGTCCTGCGGGAAAGAGAAGAACACGGAGTGGGTTACCAGCAAGGCTTGGCGCTCAACTTACAGACTGCAAAAACTCTCTGCCATCTGTCCAAGTTGCCTGAAAAGCCGACTGTACCCCCAAAAGGGAAGTATGTAGGGGGAGGTCAGGGGCTGTGTGCCACAGCTTCCAAACCCAGCAGGCCAGCTGCTCAGAGGGAGAGGGACTGGGCCTTGAAACTCCTCCACAGCGAATTGGCCCATAAGCCAGAAAAGAGAAATGCAGGTTTGACGGTGGCTGTGCAGACCACACGGCCGGTTCCAGGTGGGAAAGATAAGGATATTCAAAAGATGGTGGTGACCAGAGGCCTTCCTACATTCATTTGTTATGACGTTTATATGCCACTATTCCTTCAAGGAGCTCAGTTCTTTCCACCGGACTTCTCCTGAGAGAAGAGAGAGTGTGCCAAGAGCCAGTGTGAGACTTCCCCAAGGTCACCCGGTGAGCCCCCTGGCTGAGCGGGTATTTGAACTTTTAAACAGAGCTTTTTTCCCCCCTTTCCAGGGGAAACAGTTTATATTCGAAGCACTGGAGGAGAGCTGTCTCTGCAGAGGGGAAAACGCCCGGCTTCAAAGGGGCTCCCTGTCACCAACACTCTTGGACTTCCCTTGTACTCTGACGTATGTCAATCAGCTGACATCACGATGGCATCAGCAGATTGGCACGTGGGTGGCTCCACCCCCTGCCAAAGCTGACCTGTGGAGGGAGGGCTGATAAGGACCTGGCCTGCTGGCTGGATCCAGTTCTCCACCCCTCGCCTAAGGGCGATGACGGTGAGGACACAGCGCAAGCTGCGCAGAGAGAGCGGGAGTCCACTTGTGCTTTTAAGGCAATTGTTTGTATTGTTCTTTTAAAATCAGAACTGCATCGTCCTACATTATTCTTGTAATTTTTTTATGTTAGCCCCTTTGGAAACCAGGAGGCCGAAAGTGGGAGATACATTGAGTTAATAATAAATAAGGAGCCCTCTTTTGCTCAAGAGATTAGTCTCAAAATACACCTGATTTGCTTACCTGCTGAGCCCCGTACTCATGCTCAATGGTGCCCAGAAAGGATTCAAAGGGGTTTCTGTCGGCTGAAGGAAAAAAGGGAAGAGAAGCACAATAGCAGAGGCATCTCTCTCAGCACCCCCACCCTCCATGCCAAAACATGAACCAGGACGAGCCGCCGAAAGGGACTCGCAACACAGCACCCATGCAAGAAAGGCAGCCTTGCCCAGGTGGATTTCCTGCATCTACTCATGAGGAGGGCACGACCAGGAGGCGAGTAGCAACTCCTGTTCCAAAATATAATAATCACCAAAATGTGACTCTTCCCCTCCCTTAAAGATGCACACAATACAATAAACCAAGTTGTGACAGGACCCACCCACCCCTCCCATGTTGGAATCTACCATGGGTCAGGAGGCCATAACTTCACATGGGAGCTGCTTCACGTAATCACTTGGGCACATGACTTGGGGTGAGGAGGAGAAGAGCTGTATTGTGGCAATGCTTGCCAACCTGGTGCCCTCCACATGTTTTGGACTACAACTCCTATTAACAGGTGTGCTGACTGGGGCTGGTGGAAGTTGCTGCCCCAAACAACTGGAGGGCTCAAGGTTGGCAAAGTCTGTTCTAAAGGCTCTAGAATTAAAAGGGGGAAAGCAAGGAGGAAAACTGGGCATTGCAGTTCTTCAAAACAGCCAGCAAGAGGTTGCCCCTATGCTTGAGATAGGCTGGTATCTACAAAGCTCAACTTCCGGCTCACCCCAAACGCTGCACGGAATGGCAGGTGGCCCTGCCAAGAACAAAGCCCCAAAGGCGCCAGTGGTCCTTCCTATCACGCTCCCTGCCTCTTTGGTTGTGAAGCAATAGCAGCATGTATGTGAAGGGATTTTTATTCCACTCTTATTTAATTTTGGGTTGCGATGCAATGCGATGCCAGGGCTTAGTGAGAATCAAAGACGTATTGCCTGCTAGAGGGTGGTCAACCTGCAGATCCAAAACGTCAGCCTCTCCTCCAGCAGGACGATTACCTTTGTATCTCCTCTTTTCTTCTTCAGTCAAGTGCTCTGTTCTGATCTTAGTTACAACGTTCACATTGTTGGCTGTGTAGACCTTGAGAAAAACAGGAAGGAGAAGTGCTCTCTAAGAGACCTGCTAAATGGCAACTCAGGACAGCAGAGCTAGTCCTGGAAGCTTTTGAACAGGCTACTATGGGGCAACCGGCAAGGAGTGTCCCATTGCTTCTTCATCCAACCCAGCTCCCAAAAGGAACGCGTCTAGGAGACGCCCCAGAAGGTGCCAAAGCACCATCTGCTGACTAGCTAGAGCATCTCATTGTGTCATATTTCTATATGAAGCATGCACAAAAAACTCTTCAGGTGATAAAGCAAGCCTGCCAACATCACACGCAGCGTGTATTCTGAGATTCTGCAAAGTTGGCAAGCGAAAAAGAACAATCTGGCGTACGAACCTCAGCATTCTGGGCCACAGCAAAGGCCCACTCAGCTCAGTGTTCAGTCTTGTGAAAGCAGCCAGCCAAACACCTCTGAAAGTTCTCAAGCAGAACTTCATGGGGTAAACTCAACACTCGGTTAGTTATCTGCAGTACGTGACTCTCAGAGACATGCCATCTCTGGACACGGAGGCTGCACTTCTCTTGGCTTCAGCCAGAAGATGTCAAAAGACATTCCTCTGTGTGGCTACCAAAATCCTTCTTAAAACCATTGAAACTAGTAGCAGAGAGTTCCAAGGGCTCATTATGCTCCCCATTGTTTTGTTTGCCATAAACACACTGACTGTCCATGTTTTCAGCAAATGGCTGCATATCTTTATATTTCAAGACAGTGTGGCTAATCTTTGCCCTCTTTGCTTTCCCAGGCCACCTGAGGTCTCATATTCCTCATTCCTGCTCCTCTTCCCAAGCAGGGTCACAAATTCTCAGGCTGCATGTGCTCTTGTGCAATTTTCAAGTCCTCATGACTGCAGATAAAAGCTTGGGGGGAAAGTGTATGGGCGATGCCTGGAGAAATCCTGAACACTGAACGAGGGGCTGAGCAAGGCCCCCAGCTGTTAGGGGAAAAGGACTTCCGTGCAAGAGGAGGGCCTGTGACTTACCTTTGCTTCATAATCGCTCACCACTTCACTCTTCTCCGTCCTCCACACCCAGAAGCCAGATGTATTTCTGCAGGAGACAGTAGGCTATCAAAGTACCTGTGCTTCTGCCTTTACAAACTGGCCTCCCCTAAACCAGCGTTTGACAGCCATGGCGGGAGCTTTGTGGCTCAATCAAGAGCAGCCTCGTTCCCGTTTCCAGAATTCCTTGGGATCTATCCTGGGGCACAACAGCTCCAGAAATTGTGCTACCTCGACTAAGGCAGGACTGGGGAACCCGTGCCCCCCCACTCTGTGGAACTCTTGTCGCGGGCTATCAATGGGTAACTCCTGTCTACAATTCTCGATGGCCCCCTCCAGGCCAAATGTGAACACCGCCGGGCCAGAAACTGCCTGGCACGGTGACGACAGAGTGCTGGCAGCATCAGCCCCATCCTTGCAGGTATATAAATAGCCAACTGAACAGCAAGCACCAGCAGCAGCAACCTCATTACTGGGATTCTTGGAAGCATACAGAGGAACCCATTTGGGAGTCTTTGTCACAGCATGGGAGGAAGCCAAAACACCAAGCAGGTAAGGACTCAGCAAGGTGGGAGAGAGCTATGTAAGAACTGTGAGTGATGCAACTTCACAGCTCGGGGTGGGGGGGACGACGACGACAGAGAGAGGTCAATTAGAGAATGTTCACAATGTGATTAGACTGGAAGGAAGCTGTCGTACCCGGCAGGTTCACTGTACCATCCAGGGCCTCTGCTTCATCACTGCTAGTGGCAGCAGCTCTCACAGGGGCACCCATTACTTGCAGGGACAGCTGAGCTCCTGCCCCAGATCCATGGCCTGGAATCGGGGGGGGGGGGCGGAGGGGAGGTCACAATATCAATAGCACACCTCTGCCCAGGCCAGCCCACCTAGGTAGGAGTGGGCAGGAGAAGGGGTAGAAAAGAAAAAAAAGGGCAGTGGATTGTGATGGAGGAAGGAGCAGAGCTCAGCAAACACCCCCGTCTCAAAGCCACTGGGTGGGTCCACTTGGGGGGACGGAAGAGGCTAACTTGAATGGCCCTGCCAGCCAGAATGTGCAATACTTTCCTCCACAACAGGAGAAGACGCATTCCTCCTGTGTGAGAGGGAACACAGGAGAAGGCTGCCTTGTATTGTGTTAGACCACTGGTCCACCTAGCTCAATATTGTCTACACTGACTGGCAGCAGCTCTCCAGGGTTTCTGGAAGGGGCCATTCTCAGCCCTCCCTAGAGATTCAGGGCACTGAACTTGGGGCTTTTGGCATGGAAAGCTGCTGGCGTTCTACTACTGAGCTATGGCTGTTCCCCTAAAACCAGGTGCGGCTCTTTTAAGAAGGCACTCATCCCCTCACCACCCCACTGTTAAGTATTTGTGCCAGCAAGAGACTGGCTGCGGCCCTCCAGTGGGTGCCGGCTGGGGCTGATGGGAGCTGTAGTCCAAAAAACCTGGAGGACACCAGGTTGGGGGTGGCTGCTTTAAGAGACGCTGCTGGAGAAAGTGTGCCTCTGCCACTCAGCTAACAACCTTGCCTTTGCCTCCTCTCCTTACCTTTCAAAGGCGATGTTTCTAGTATCCAGGGACGTGCTGATGATGGGAGAGGTGAGCCGCCTCTCTACCTCCTTGGTCTTTGGGGTCATGGAGTCCAAGGTCAGGCGCTTAATTTGCTGAGTGATTTCGAAGCGCTCCGTCGCCACCACCTTCTCGTCGTGGTTCACCTCAATCAGCTCTGCCCAATGGCCGGTGTCTGCAAGGACAAGAAAGAAGCTCTTGTGGTGGGCGGTAACAGGCAGAGGGCTGGTTACACTGGAAGGGCTGGTGGATCATAGCACAGCAGAGATGGACGGGGCCTATAAGGATATAAAGACGGAATAGGATTGTTCTGTTGCTCCAGAGGCTGGGTGGAAACTGGGCAGGGAAGCAGCTCTGCCTAAACGTTAGGGCAGCCTTCCCAAACTTGGGGCAACCTCCAGATGTTTTTGGCCTCAAACTCCCATCAGCCCCAGTCAGCACAGCTGTTTTGCCGGGGGCAGATGAGAGTCGTCCAAAACATCGGGAGGGCTCTGCTAGGACTGGGCAAGGCTGCACTCTGGGGGTTGCAGGCAGCTCAGTCATACTTAGAGGAGACACGACTCACTTCATTTACTATTATTAGTGTTTATTCAGATAGCGCCATCAAGATGCACGTGGCGCTGTCCATAAAACAAAACAGTAAGAACAAGTCCCTGCCCCCAAAGGTGCACAATCTAAATACAAGAAAAACTTCCGTCCACTGATTTCCGCGGGTGTGCTCTGAGTGTGACTTAGGTAGGTATAACCCTATGAGAATGCTCCTAGCAGCAAGAGCTGATCAACAGTGGCACAGACCTGTCTATTCGGGAGGAGGTGGACTCTTCTGTGCGGGAGGTATTTGAACCCTGCACCGAGCAGGAGGCCCTCAAAGTCCCTTCCAGCACTATGGTTCTACAAAGGCCCACTGGTTCCAGAATACGGAGCTCTGGGGACAGGGGACATTTGCTTTAAACAGGAGCTAAATCCCAAGCCAACTGAATGTGCAACAAAGTTGATGCAAAGTGGTCTAGAAATACCTGAAAATAAATAAATAAAGGTAAACAACCAATACTAATTAAATCACACAATATGAGCAATGGCTTTTAGTCTTAAAATCAGACTTCTGTAACCTGGTGCCCTGCAAACCTTTAGAACTCGTAGCTCCCATCAACCCCAGCTGGCACGGCCAACGCTCAGGGACAATGAGAGCTAGAGGGCATCAGGCTGGGCGAATGACTGTGTCTCCGCTTGGGGACAGAAAAGTGGCATATAAGTAAATATAAGTAAATAAGTAAAAAGAGCAAGAAAGCGTGCTTCAGGGGACTCAGCTGCTGAACTTTTTTAAGCTGACTGCTGGATACAAATTGTATACCGTTGATGCATTTATTTATGTTGTTGTTATATGCCTTCAAGTCGATTACAACCCATGGCGACCCCATGAATCAGCAACCTCCAATAGCATCTCGTGTTGCATTTTGGACAGTCATAGGGTTTTCATGGTAAGAGGTATTCAGAGGTGGCTTACCACTGCCTTCCTCTGAGTTTGGATGCATCTGAGTCTGGTGTCTCAGCTTTGACCATTCCGCCATGGGTGCCCCTGCTAGGAGTCTAGCCTTTTGGTCTAGACTCCTGACGGCATTGCTCTCGGCTTCTTACACTCTCAAGCCCCCTCACCACATTAAGGTGTGCATCCTGGAGGAGGCACTTATTTATACTTTTGAATTATTTAACAACAACAAAATAACATTACTGTACAGCGCGCTGAGTGTCTTTTCTTTTGGCAGAAGGTTTGAAACGCATGATTAACTGCTTAACCCAACAGCCTGGGGCAACTGAAATACTGCCAGAGATATTCCTCAGTAATGACCAGTGACAGCGGTAGCCAGTACTTGGTCCCCAAAGGATAGGAAATAATGAAGCAGGGTGACATCAACTGAGCAAACTCAGGTTGGTGGAGGAGTCTGCAAGCTTCAGAATTTCAGAGTTCTTCTTCAGATGGTATAGAAAAGAAACCCCCTTTCCCAGGCTTTGTAAACAGACAAAGGTTTTCAGCCTGGCCGTTTTGCTTTACTGAGCAAGAGGCATCACCCGGATGTCAGTTCAGAAGCGTCAATTATACCCTTGGCCTTTGGCAAAACCTTAACAGGAGGGACACAGAGCTCACCTATCTCCCTTACTGCTGAGAGGCTGTCTTCCTGCATAACTTGCAGCAGAATTCTAGTCATGTCTACTCAGAAATCAGTCCTTTTGAATTCAATAGGGCTTACACCGAGGTAAGTGCGGTCCTTAGGATTGCAGCCTTACTTGCCTAGTCCTACCTCTGGCAGCCTGGAAATTCTCCACCTGCGTCCTGCAAACCCCACCCTGCTCTGACCCCTCCCCACCAGCTCCCAGAGCATAGGCTCTGCCTACCTTCCCCCCTGAAGATCAGGCTGCGCTTCCCTCGCTCCCAGCTCATGTTTTCAAATCCCAGCAGCGTGATATCAACTCGCAGCTTTGCGCCACTCTTCCAGATGCGGCAAATGTCGCTTGGGCAAACTCTGGAAACCAGGGGAACTGTCAAGGTTGGAGAAAGAGCGAGAAGACAAAAGGTAAAGAACTTTTGTTGTTGTTTTTGAGGGGAAGCAGAAACAAAAGCCCAAAGATCCCTCTGAGATCAAACACACTGTCCGTGTAGGCTAGCATCCCGCTTCCAACACTGGCCAGCTGGAGAGTTCCAAGAAGCCAGTAGGCAGCACGTGAAGATGATGGCCTGCCCCCTTGCACCCACCACGTCGTCAACCGCCTCTGAACATGGAAGTTCCATTTAGATATCCTGACAGACCCATCCTCCATAAACTCGTCTAATCTTTTTAAAGCCATGCAACCCAGTAGCGCAGCGGAGGGGGGACGAAGAGCAGCGCAGCTCCAGGGCTTTTCTCAGAGCAGCCGTCATGTGCCAGAGTGCCACAGTAGTTGACAGAGCCTCCTTAATATGGCAAGTGGATGCGGCGATAACAAGGCTTTCAAGTTTGTTTGTGACGGATTAGCATACAGGAAGTCAGAAAAGGAGGAAAACTACCAAGGAGTTGGTCACCTCGTTTTCTTTGGTGGGTTCCGTACTTTATGTTAGCTATTGAGATGATCTATTAAACCCTATAGCCTAATAATACCCTATGTGCAGGTGAGAGCGAGTGAGAGAGAGAGCGCACACACACGTGTGTATGATCAACACAGCTGCCTGCATTTTTGGACTCTCCTTGGGAGCATGGCTTGGGAGGGGGCATCATGATGAGCTCCTGCCCTTCAAAAGTTATCACTGTGCCACTACATGTAATGCAGCGGCCATTCTGTAGCAGCAAATTCCAAATAAACCTGTATTGTGCAAAGACCTCCCTCTGACCTGCCCAGAATCTCCTGCCTATCAGTCTCACTGGTTGACTCCCTCCCCCATCCCAAGTTCTACTATTACGAGAAAGGGAGGAAAATCTCTCCACAACCCATCCTCATCCTGCTCTTTACTAATTGGTGAAGCCGCAAAATGCTTCAAGCCCAGGGGTGGGGAACCCTGGGGGCCTCCAGATGTTGCTGGACTCGGTCTTCCACCAGCTGCAGCCAGCATGGCCAATGGTCAGGGATGATGGCAGTTGTGGCCCAGCAATGTCCGGAGCCCCCCACCCTTGCTTCAGGTTCCTCCTCCCTGCTTTAGCCTTGCCTTGTAGGGATGGTGCTCTGCTCTGTATTATCCTTTGGGCTGAATACCCAGCATGAGGTGGAAGGGAGGGGAGCAGGCACTCACATTATGCACCGTGTGTGAGGTCTGCAAACATACATTATGACAAGAGAAATGCATTCTACTCCTACCAAAGCTCAGGTTTTCATGGATGTAGCAGTTGTTGTTTGAAAAGGAGAATGAACTATGAGCAGTGTTTGGGGACTGCAGACGCGTACTACAGTGCAACATATTAGAAAACAAGACCTAGTTTTCCATTTTCAACCAGTCCTAGAAGTGAGCTGAATGCAAAAGGGAACACACAGCCTCAAAAGAGAAAGTTTAATTCAAACTTACCCCAACTGGTGAATTCCCATTTCATTTCCACATAAAAATCTGGAGTCTGATGGGAAGAAAAATAAAAAAGAGTATCGCTGATGTGCAATTCAGACTGGGACAGGGCCTATAAAATTCAATGTGTTAAAGCAGGGGTTGCCAACCCTTTTGGTCCTGAGGACACATTTCAAATTTTGAGAGTGCTGAGGGCACCAGTCACAAAATAGCTGCCATGGGGTATGAAAATGAAATGGACTGCCTTCAAGTCGATTCTGACTTATGGCGACCTTATGATTAGGGTTTTCATGGTAAGCGGTATTCAGAGGGGGTTTACCATTGCCTTCCTCTGGGGCTGAGAGGCAGTGACTGGCCCAAGGTCACCCAATGAGCTTCATGGCTGTGTGGGGATTTGGACCCTGGTCTCCCAGGTCGTAGTCCAACACCTTAACCACTACACCACACTGGATCTTGCCATGGGGTATAGCATACCACAAAATTTAAGAGTAGTCATGGTGAAGCTTTCCCCATAACTGTATTTCCATACTAGAAAAGGCTTGAGCTGTTGAATTTCTGCCTGCCACACAACCATTAAAAGGCCATTTCCCCCCCAATGCCAACCCTAAACCAAAGTCTAAGCATCTTTGCAAAGTTTTCACATTTGACTTCTTTTTTGGGGGGGGGGAGGGGAATTCTTTAACATTCACCCACACTTAGTGTGCAGCTATATTTGCATTTCTAGGCAGTACCTGAATGAAGAAGAACCCAGCACAGGAAGTATACATGGTGGTTGCTAGGGAAAAAGGAAGGGCAAACTACAGAGATTCCAAGGACGGGGGGGGGAGGGGAGGAGGCAGAAGCAAGAAAAATGCACTAAAAGGAACAGCAAAACAGCAGCTCTTTAGGGTCCCAGGGATTCCTATTGTCTGATGTCCAAACAACTCACTTATCAGTTACAGCTCTGACTTCACTCATCAGCTAATAACACTGACAGGCAGGAGCAGCCAGGCTGGCACATTTCACATAAATGGTTTAGAAGGGTACCTGCATATTTTGCTCCATACCTTTTACTCTAGGAGGGCTAGAAACTTACTTTTTTTTAAAATGAAAGCTCAGATCCTGGACTACCTGCTGGTGGTGCCACCGAAGGTGACCGGCTGGTAACTCTTGCTTTAAAGTGAAACAAATATAAACTATTGCATGAATGTGTGGAATTTGTAACCTGGAGTCTATGGAACTCCAGCACTTCATGATTGCGAAATGGCCACTTGATCAAACTATTTCAAAAAGCGGATTTGGTCAACACACAGATGAAAAGTCAGCTAGGGGTAGCTAGCCGCAGCAGATGCTGAGACTAACAGATTTGCAAAAGCTTTCACTGATTTATTTCTCACACTATTTACTCTTCACAGCAATGCTCCTGAAGCAGCTCCCAGAAAGGATAAAACCCCGAAACAATAACATGCTGATAAAAAAACATCGTATAAAAACCATAAATAGAACAAGGCAAGATTAAAGTCAACAGGTTTTTTAAACACAGCAGTCAACTGCAATGAAACAAATGCTTTGAAAAAGGAACTGCCTTAACCTGCCTTCTAAACGCAATCAAGGAGAACATCAGAAGAGGCCTGAAGCTCAATCAGACCAAAGACCCATTTAAAGATGTGAAGGCAAAGAAAAAACTGGAAAATTTGGGAAAGCCTGGGGGTGGGTGGGGTGTTTTTGATTTTTTCAAATTTTCATTTTCCCCCTGGGCCTTCAAATCTCTAGGTCCTTCTAGTCCAGTATTTGGTTTCCTACACAGTGACCAACCAGATGTCTGTGGGAAGTTTGCAAGCAGGACCCAGGCGGAAAAATAATCTCCCCACCTGCGATTCCCAGCACCTGATATTCGGAAGGGCAAACTGTCTCCAACAGCGGAGGCAGTACACAGCCAACATGACTAATAGCCATTGATAGACTTATTCTCCATGAATTTGCTGTATCTTCTTTTAAAGCCATCTAACTTGGTGGCCATCACTAGCTCTCCTGGGAATGAATTCCATAGTTTAACTGTGCACTGTCTGAAGAAGTCCTTTCACCCCTGTCCTGAATCTTCCAACATTCAGCTTCACTGGACGGCCCCCAGTGGGTTCTAGTATTACAAGGGAGAAACAAACTTTATCCACTTTTTCTGCACCATGCATAATTGAAGATACCTGCTATGTTTCCCAACCCCCAACTTGACTCTTTTTTAAAAAACAAGAAATTACAAAGACCCAGAAACATTGTAGCCTTTCCTTATAAGGGAGTTGCTTAACACCCTTAATATTTTTTGTGGCCCTCTGGAGGATCAGAGTTAAACTGACCAGTAAGAGTGGATGTTTCAGTTTAGTGTTTTTTTCCAGCTTACAGACAGAATTTGAACAGTTTTATAATTCATTGCCTAGAAACTTACTGATGGAGTCAAGATCGCCACTTGTGGAGAGTCTCTGCAAAGGGCAAAATGCTGCTAAAATGGAGCATTTCCCCCTTTACAGAGGAAGCTGTTTTGCTTCAAAGCACTTCCTCTAACGTGATGACTCCAAGCCACGTCCTCCAGTTCCCACAGCTACGCGAAGGAGCTCCTGTCATGGAACTCCATCTGATTGTCACCTGTGCAGGGTTCTCTTCAAGCCCTGGCAGACAGCTGATCATAAGTGTTTGCAGAGAACCCTGTGTTGTGCTTTGAAGCCCCTACAATCAGTCGATAGTTGGGGCTTCAAAGCACCTTTACCAGCAGCAATCTTACCTGCCCCACCCCCAGCGTCATATATGGTGTCAGGTGGGCACCACTTGGCCAAAATGGTCTGGAAAGCCAAATGGGGAGATCTGGTGGGCTTAGTTAGGCCTGCAGCTGGAGATTCCCTGCTGCTGTTATATGGAGAGGAAGTATCCTGCATCTTCTATCCTTTTCACTGCTCTCCTCAGATGTCCGTGACAGAGATACACTGTGCTACGAAACTAACAGCACAATCCTATGCATGCCTACTTATAAGTAAGTCTTCCAGGAAAGTCTGTATAAAGTTGCAGCCAAGGGAATTAAAGCGGTCGGTACCTTGGGGGAAAGTGACCACGTAATGCTGGAATTCGTGATTCTGGGGAAAGCCAAAGAAGAATATAGTCAAATATGGACCTTGGATTTCGGGAAAGCCAATTTTAGCAAGCTCAGGGAAATGATGGGTAGGATCCCGTGGCTAGATAGACTAAAGAAAAAAGGAGCCCAAGAAGCGTGGGAGTTCATGAAGAACGTATTACAAAAAGCGCAATCGCAAACAATTCCAAAGAGAAAGAAAAACAGAAGACATCGGAAAAAGCCAATGTGGCTACACGGAAGAGGAGGTAAAAATAAAAAAGAGCATGTATAAAGAATGGAAGGAAGGACGCATCACCAAGGAAGAGTACCGACGAGCGGCTCGGGCTTGCAGGAATAGCATAAGGAAAGCTAAAACCCAGAATGAGCTGAGGCTGGCGAGGGAAGTGAGGAACAACAATAAGGGTTTTTTCAGATATGTTCGAAGCAAGAGAAAGACCAAGGAAACGGTGGGACTGCTGCTCAATGAAGATGGCAAAATGTTGACAGATAACAAGTAAAAGGCAGAACTGCTCAACGCCTATTTTGCCTCCGTTTTCTCCCAAAAAGGGAACAGTGTGCAACCTTGCATTGGTAGCAATCTCAGTAAGGGGTCAAGATTGATAAGGAGATAGTCAGTTAACCTAGTTAACCTAAATGAGTTCAAATCTCCAGGGCCTGATGAACTGCATCCCAGAGTATTGAAGGAACTTGCTGATGTACTCTCGGAACCTCTTGCCATCATCTTTGAGAAATCCTGGAGAACGGGAGAGGTGCCGGAGGATTGGAGACGGGCAAATGTCGTCCCGCTCTTTAAAAAGGGTAAAAAAGAAGATCCGAGGAATTACAGGCCGGTCAGTCTGACTTCAATACCGGGAAAGATATTAGAACGGATAATAAAAGAGTCCATTGGCAACTATCTAGATGACAATGCTGTGATTAGTAGGAGCCAGCATGGGTTTGTCAAGAAAAAATCCTGTCAAACTAATCTCATCTCTTTTTTTGATCGGGTCACTAGCTTAGTAGATGGTGGAAATGCTGTAGATGTCATCTATCTAGATTTCAGCAAAGTGTTTGACAAAGTCCCCCACGACCTTTTGATTAGCAAACTCGTCAAATGCAGACTACATGGAAATACTGTCAGGTGGATTCACAACTGGTTGGAAAACCGTACTCAAAGAGTGGTCGTCGGTGGCTCTGCTTCGGACTGGAAGGAGGTCTCGAGTGGAGTGCCACAGGGTTCTGTCCTGGGGCCGATACTCTTCAACATTTTTATCAATGACTTAGATGACGGGGTGGAGGGAAGCCTTATGAAGTTTGCGGATGATACGAAACTGGGAGGGATAGCTAACACAATGGAAGACAGGAATAAAATCCAAAGGGACCTGGATAGACTAGAAAATTGGGCTGAAATTAATAAAATGACATTCAATAAAGACAAATGCAGGATTCTACATTTAGGCCACAAAAACAAAATGCACGGGTACAGGATGG
This sequence comes from Rhineura floridana, assembly GCF_030035675.1. Lineage (NCBI taxonomy): Eukaryota > Metazoa > Chordata > Lepidosauria > Squamata > Rhineuridae > Rhineura > Rhineura floridana. The sequence continues at coordinate 2,456,151 of NC_084498.1, forward strand.
GGAATACCCGGCTTAGCAGTAGTGCATGTGAGAAGGACCTTGGAATTGTAGTGGATCGCAAGTTGAACATGACCCAGCAGTGTGATGCTGCGGCAAAAAAGGCAAACGCAGTTTTGGGCTGCATAAACAGAGCTATAGTTTCCAGGTCGAGGGAAGTAATAGTCCCACTATATTCTGCATTAGTCAGGCCCCATCTGGAATACTGCGTTCAGTTCTGGGCGCCTCATTTTAAGAAAGACATAGACAAGTTAGAGCGGGTCCAGAAGAGGGCGACAAGGATGATAGCCAGTATGGAGAACAAGTCTTATGAGGAAAGGTTGAAGGAACTTGGCATGTTCAGTCTGGTGAAGAGAAGGAAGAGGGGCGACATGATTACACTCTTTAAGTACCTGAAGGGCTGTCACATAGAGGAGGGTACAGATTTGTTCTCTGCTGCCCCAGAGGGGAGGACTAGGTCTAATGGTTTTAAGTTGCAGGAGAGTAGATTCAGATTGGACATTAGAAGGAACTTCTTGACAGTAAGGGCAGTTCGGCAATGGAACTGACTGCCTAGGGAGGTGGTGGGATCCCCTTCGCTGGATGTCTTCAAGCAGAGGCTGGACAGCTATCTGCGGGAGATGCTCTAGCTGTGGATTTCCTGCTGTGAGCAGGGGGTTGGACTCGAAGGCCTACAAGGCCCCTTCCAGCTCTAGGATTCTATGACCTTTGAGGCTGTAATCCTACCTGTGCTGATTGGGAGTAAACTCAGGTAAACCATGGGTCTTATTGCTGAGTAAATACGCATAGGACTGCTTGTTAATATGGCTAGTAGTATAATTTTTTTATCTAACTAAGCTACACATTATGTATTTGATGTTAAAGCAGTAAAATAAGTTTAGGTTTGATAAAAATAGGTACTGCACATATTTGTTTCTCCCAAAACGTTTGTGTTTTTCTATCGCTTCACAATTTACCAGAAACTTTACATTCCTAGTCTATGAATGAGCCAAGTACCTTTGAAATGAGGGAGATTACAGAATTAAAATGAACAGGCAACATAAATAACAAAAGCTGGCTGAGTATTGCCATTATGCCAGGGAATCTTCTGGAAGCATCTGGCCATTGCCTGTGGTAGACAGAACCCTGAGCTTGATAGGCAATTCTGTGCTCTCATGCAGGGAGCTGCATTCCAAAACATCTGGAGGACGCAAGGTTGATGAAGGTTGCCTCAAAGCAACCATGTGCAAAGTGCATTGTTCATGTTTCTCCATTTACCTCATTGATTTTTTGGAGCAATTCTGGGACCCCACCAAGAGTAGCGGATGTTTGATGGTAATCCCGATGCTGCAGGATCGTATGGACCATCTCAGGATCCCCTGTGCTTACAGCTTCGTGCAAGACTGGAGAAAAACAAACAAGCAAGCAAGCAAACAGAAATAAGCTAGGGGAGAGAGAGAGAGAGATTTACATCATGCTGGATACCTGCAGCCAGAGATCTAGTTCAAACAAGTATGTGAAATTTCACTCCCGCTTTCCCAGAACCTTCCCTGAACTCCTATCCTCAGAAGCGCCAGTGCCTGCCCATGCATGACCTTTTGCTGTAAGACAAAAACATCTAAGCCAAGCTGCAGGCTTGTCAGATCTACTAGGTTTTTTTCTAGAGCCCCAAGATGTGCAAAAGAGAGAAAGGTACAAAAGACATACTATTAGAATTAAAGAACAGGGTGCCTCTGAGCTGTTTTCAGAACTAGAACTGAACTGAGCTCATAACCCTGTCATGCAAAAGTCCACTCCTCAACTCAAGCTTTCCATGTTTCAGCAATCTAAATTAAGGGATGAAAGGCATCTTTTATTGTTGTTGCCATAATTAAATAATCAGGAATAAATTTTTCGACAAGGAGCCAGAATCCGTGATTCGTTGTAGTAGCAAACCACCGAGAGAGTGACCACCAGCTGTACTTTCTGCCCAACCCAGGTCTAGGCCCTGCTCAAGGTCTTTCCCCACTCTTTCCTTTTGCTGTGCACTTGCCTGGATGCAACCCCTTACCTGTCCATCCCTGTGCATTCTCTTTGGTGACATCTGCTTTATGTCGCAGAAGGACTCTGGCAGACTCGATGTATCCCAAAGAAACAGCAAGATGTAGCAAGGTTCGCCCACGGGGATCCCGCTGGTCCACATCCTGCTAAAAAGCCAAAAGGAAGATTTCTTCTAAGGCATCTGCTATAGCCAACACAAGTCATCAGGACGTATGGAACTAAACACAAAAGCTGACAATGTTTCATGGAGTCTACGGAGGTGCTTCAACACTGCTGGTGTGTTGCTTGCAGGACACACAGACAGGCAAGCTTAAAATGAGACAGCAATCCCAAGAAAAATCAAGCTGATCACCCTTTAAAAAAAAACCCTACACAAGGTATTTATGAAGAGGCATGGAGGAAATTCTGGTCTCAAAGTGCAGCTCATCTGGGGCACCTCACCAGCTGTCTGTGAAACTAACAGATTTTGCCTTTTTAAATATTTTGCAATTAAGTGTAAAATATTTTTCTCTAGGTGGATTTCATCCACAACTGATCCAAAAAGCTGCCTTACACAGAGCCAGACTATCAGTCCCTTTAACCCAATATTGTTTTCTACAGTCCTCCCCAAACTGGTGCCCTCCAGATGTTTTGGACTACAACTCCCATCAGCCACAGCAAGAATGGCTAGTGACATCTGGAGAGTGTTAGGTTGGGGAAGGCTGGTCTACTCAGAGTGGTGGCCGTTCGATGTCGACTGCTACGCCTGGGACTTTTGGCATGCAGTGCAAGAGGGCTCTGTCACTGAGCTAGGATCCACACCCACCCTTGCAATAACCATGAAAGCACATGCAGGAAGAGGAACCAGCAGCTGCAGGCTTGCTCTCAACTGGTGTTCCTCTATTATTCAAACTGGAGCATAATGGGAACAGTATAAGAAACTTCCTGCAGTGCTCCAACTAATCATTTCCCAGCTATTTGCGAGTCTATGGGCAGGCTTTGGGAGTGAATCGCTAAAAGAAAAGTCTGCTGGGACTCTGTTGCTCTCTTATTATACCTCCCTTCTTTTACCAACCCTGATTTCTCCTACCACAAGGTTGGAGAATCTGTTGATGGACTCCATCTCCCATTATCCCTGACCATTGGTCATGCTGTCTGAGGCTAACTGGAATCCAACAACATCTGGAGGGCCAAAGCCTAGCCGCTCTTGCCCTAAAGGATCCTCTTCCACTGGGGACCCAGCAGGGCAAGGCCTCCTTGCACAAGCTCTCGTCTTGCTTCAGACTCAGAAGGACAAGGCAGTCTTCTCTTCAGTGCTTGTAAAAGGAGAGACTCAGGAAAAGAGGATGGGATTCTCATGCTCTTCAATACACCTGCTAAGAGACTGAGCTGGGGACTTTTGGGTAGAAAGCACGTGCCCTGCCACCACATATGCCCAAGCTGGTGAAACTAGCTTTTTCAAAAAGAAACATGTGGCCTCCGATTTCCTGTACGAGGAATTGCTGTCACCCGATTCAGCTACGAGAGGATGCTATGACAAAATGCCTGCGGACACACAGAGCGGGAGGCAACCTTTACAAAGCAAACTTTGTAAAATGGCTGGTGAGGTTATGGAAACAGATGGCCACTAGGAATGCATCCTCACTTGGAACACACACACAGGACAATGAGCACTCTTGACAGATCACTACAAAATGCAAACCACACAAGGCGGAAAAGAGCCACTAGCATGCAAACAGCAACACACTCCCACCTTACCTAGGTCTTTCACTACTAGCTTTAGAAATCTGAAACAGAAGAGCATCTATAGCTAAGGGAAAAGATTAAAAATCAACAGTGAGCCAAAGAGGAAAGGTCATTATCAATGTTAATACTGCTGCTGCTGCTGCTGCTGCTGGTGGTACTATTGTGTGCTAGGCGCTGTACACAGCACTGTTTCGGACAGCCTTCCCCAGCCTGGTGCCCTCCAGATGTTTTGGACTACAACACCCATCAGCCCCAGCCAGCATGACCATGTTTTCATCAGTCCAAGCATCATACCGCTGTGGTGGCCAGGGGTGATGGGGGTTGCAATCCCAAACATCTGGAGGGCACCAGGTTGGCAAAGGTTAGGTTAAGACCATTTGGGCCAACACACACACACACACACACACGCACGCGCGCACACACGTGCGTGATATAAATAGGCAAAGCTGTATATAATTATAAAGTTAGGCCCATCAACAGATAATCAGTTTTCCTACTGACAAATTTCCTGCCTTTCAGATGATGTATCAGTTAAGATTCAAGATATTTACAGAATACCAAAATCTCATCAGCAATATAACCTTATGCCCTGCTGAACACAGTTAGGCTCACTTCTGTGTAAACGTGCAGAGGGTTGGATGGAAAGATATCAAAGGATGGTTTTGGGTGTGATTTTTGCAATATGCAGATTAAGAAAGCTAACTGATAATTTATTTATTTATTACATTTATATACCGCCCCATAGCCGAAGCTCTCTGGGCGGTTTACAGTAATTAAAAATTAATTGATAAATTAATCTTCTTTAAGTCATTGGTGTTAGACACACCTATGCATGCTTACATAGGAGTGGCCCCACCAAATTAATTTAGTGAAATTTACTTCTTAAGTAAAAGGATTGGGATGTTAAGAATTTTAATAAACAGATGGGGCTACTCCTTGTCAGAAGTAAAGGCCACATTTTATATTTTCTTTAACATTATAGATTTTTGCAATGTCCACTGCGAAACCTTAGATGGTCCCTTTGGGCAGGGAGGGGCCTGAGTTTTTGGTTATGCAGCTTTTTATATATATTAGCAACAACAGTGATAACAGAAATCAGTATCACACATACATTGAAAACCAAGCCTAGCCTTTCAGTTAGCATTTATGGCTCTAAGGAATCACAGGGCAGGATGGCTAAAGCAGTCAACGGATCCCAGCTCATCTCTAAGCCTGCTGCAAGCTTCCCCTGCCTTCAGAACTCACCTAAAAAATGAAAATGGACTGCCTCCAAGTCGATCCTGACTTATGGCGACCCTCTGAATAGGGATTGCATGGTAAGCGGCATTCAGAGAGGGTTTACCATTGCCTCCCTCTGAGGCTATAGTCCTCCCCAGCTGGCCAGGGTCTGCTCAGCTTGCCACAGCTGCACAAGCCAGACCTTTCCTTGTCCGCAACTGCCTGCTGGGGGGCAAATGGGCTCCTTGGGACTATGCAGTTTGCCCACGGCTGCACAGGTGGCAGGGCACGTAATCCCTGAGCCACTCACTGTGGGGTGATCTTTAGCTGGCCCTTGACACCCAGGAGACACGAGCGGGGATTTGAACGCACAGACTCTGGACTCCCAGCCAAGCTCTCCTCCCCACTGTACTATACCAGCTGTTGAACTTGCCTAGCTTTGTTTAAAAAATCACTCCCTCTCTCTGACAAAGGGAAGGAAGCAAACAAATTGGCTAACTTCTCGAAACAGAAATGCGGCTTCACCACTAAGGAAGGGCTCTTTTTTTTTTTTGTAGTTTGGGGAAGAGAGAGGTCAGGACTAAGCAGAGACAGACAAGGTATCCTTTGCTCTTATAAGCTGTTGGACAACAGTAGAAATTGGTTCCATTTGGCAAAGGCCGAAGCGTCTTTCCCATCTAGGTTGATTCCAGATGAAGCAAGCAAGCTCATCTTCATAGCCGCCTCACTTCTTGGCCCCATTTGGACAGTTTCCAGAATTTCCTCTGACACCAACAGCTCTGTTCACGGGCCACCTGTACGCCTTTGCTACAACCCAGCAGCTGCAGGCCACTGTGCAGTTATATTGGAGAACAGCCAGTAGAACAAAAAAAGGAAGTACAGCAAATCAGACTGGCCCATATACCCTGCTCAGAGAGATCAGGGCTGAAACCTCTCCACCATGGAGCTCACTAGGATACCTTGGGCCAGTCCCTCCCTCTCAGCCCAGCCCCTCCCACAGGCAATAATCAGAGGAAAAGCAGGGCACCAGCACCATAAACAGAGAAGCACTTTCTGCTCTGATGTGAAAAATGTAGGAGAAAAGCGAACATGATGCTATCTTCAGGAATCCCCGTCCGCATCAAGGTATCAGCAGCAGATCCCTGAACACCAAACACAGCATCACAATGTGGAAAAGTTCATGGCATGTTCCAGGGCACAAGCTCAGTTTCCAAGCACACTTGACCCGGCATGCAGATCACCTGAGCAAACTAAGATTGTGCCCTAGAGCATCTGCAGAGGGAACATGGGTTGCAAATGGTCAGGCAGCAATCTTGTAGGAAAGCTCAGGTACCATTACCGCTCTCAGTGAGGGCTCCCAGGACCCTCTGGAACGCAGCCTGAAACCATTTGCTTAGAGCTGCAGCTCTCAAAATGGAAGGCCAAAGCAACTGCCCAGCAGATCAGGATCCTACCTGTGGCATGAGTGGGCTGGGGCTTAAATACTCACCCCTTTGTGTTGCTCTGTTGCCAGTGAGGGGAACCTCCTCTAGTCTCCTCATCCTTTTCTCATAATGCATTTTCCCCCCTAAAAAGGTTTAATTCCAGATGGTCTCTCTCATCTCTTTTCCTGTTCTATATCAGCCTACAGGCCTTGGATGAGAAACAGAGATTCCATTTGGCCTCGCTGCTCTCATTTCATATTTCACAGGATTAATTCCGCCAAACCAGATTCACTTTCCCTCTTTCATTTAGGGAACTTTCAGCAGCACAGTCTGAGAATCAAGCATTATCTCTGTGTTTTTAATCACCCTTGTTTTTATTTATTTATTTTGGCCAATCTCATATCAGCCCAGAGATCCTTTTTATGAGTCTGAAAAATCTGATCTCTTTCTGGTAATTCTGTTTTTAAAGACGGAAAAACTAACAAACCACATGACATAATTGCTACAAGTGTTTTAGAATACCTGCAAGCCCAGAAATAGGTAGGGCAGCCTTCACCAACCTGATGCACTCCAGATGTTTTGGATGACAACTCCCATCAGCCCCAGCCAGTGAGTCATAGTCCAAAACCTACAGACAGCATCAGTATGGTGAAGACTCAACTAGGAGGCATAGGACTCCTGTCCAGGGTACCCATTCCCCACCCCTCTCCAGGGCATGTTTTGTGCCTAACAGCTTTGCAAGATTCGAAAAATGGTTCCTCCCGCTTCAATCAGACTTGTAACTCTGCTGTCACAGGTCAGTCAAGAGTGGGAATCCTCTGGTGGGCAGCACCGCCAGCACGGAGCAGGAGACAGAGTTGCATCCCCAAACCAGACAGGGGTGGCTTCAAACGTCTGTTCGTCCACATTGTCCACCCAGTGAACTTGGGCCACTTGCTTGCTCTCGCAACCTTGCAGGGTTGTTATGAGGATACAGGGGGATTATCCCCAGTACACCATACTGAGGAAAGATGCAAAAAGGTGATGGATAGCCAGCCAGGGGCCACGCAGAACCCCCCTCCAGCCCCCCTCCGCCACACTTCAGAGCCCAGATGAGTCCCACCACCTGCCCTTGTTTTTTTAAAAAATTTTACCTTGTCTTTCAGCACTTCTTCCAGCCGCTGGAAGTCGTTCTTCCAGACTAAGCCGTGCAAAGGAAACTTGTTGTTGGCATCGCCGGAGGAGCTCATGTTGGGGCTCTCGCCCCCCGTCTCCCCACTGCAAGGTGTGGGGGGGGCTACAACCCTAATGTGGGGCAGGAGCTTTCTATTCAGGCCAAGCCGGCTCCTTGCAGCCCATGCCCCCCTTCCCTGAAATAGGGAGTGAAAAGCACCTCTCAACCCCCTCCACTTTGGGGGCTGCCAGCAGGGACCTCCCTCCCAATGAACTCCCTCCCCCAACTCCCACTGTGTCTGGTGCCAAGCTCAGGTAGAGGATCCCCACATGTATATAAACCTCACATCTCCCCAACTGTGGGGGGGTCCTCCACAAGCCACCCCCTCCCCGCTTTCTGTCCCTCCCTAACCTTTCCCCTTTGAGCCGGCCGCCTTCGGGGACCAGTAAGAGGCCGGGGGAGGAGGAGGAGGAGGAGGAAGGAACCGCAGTCCCCTCCCCCCGCGGGACGGCCTATGGGGCGTTCCTGCTCTGGGGCTGCCTCATGAGTCGTTGACGCGGCGGCGGCGGCGGCGGGGCAGTATCGCTCAGGGCAACCACCACCCTTTCCCTCATCCGCTCCTGTGAAGCCGTGGGACGCCATATTGGGTAAGGGCAGTGTGGCAGGCGGCCATCTTGGGGAAAGGCCGTACGTGGTCCCCAGCCTCTCTTCTCCCACCCCTCCTCCGCCGCCTTCGACCACCATGATGACTAAGGGCGCTATTATCGTCAACATGCATTAAGACTGCCATGTTTGAAGAGGGCACCCTGTTGTTGTTGTTGCCCCCGCCTGTAAGTGAAAGTAAGTGAATCGAGCTCCGCCATTTTGAGAGAGGGCAGTTCCCTGTTAAATCAGGGCAGCTTCTTCCCCTGGACACGCCCACTTTAAGGAGCCCCACAGAAACAGATGCAGCAGAACTGGAAAGAGGTTTTTTGTTTTTGTTTAATATGCAGAGCTTGGAAAAGTTACTTTGTTGAACTACAACTCCCATCAGTCCAATCCACTGGCCATGCTGGCTGGGGCTGATGGGAGTTGTAGTTCAAAAAAAGTAACTTTTCCAGTGTAATTATTCATTGTTTTGCCTAAAATTCGAATATCGCATATTATGCCTATTTATTCCGTCTTTTTTTTAACCTAATGTGCTTTCTGCGGTAAATCTACTTAAAAAAAAACTTAAAAAAAAACAAAAACAACCTTTGCCCACAACCAATATGGTCGCATTCTTCCCTCGCTTTTCCAGAAGCCAAGATGGCCCCCAACTCTTGTCACAGCAGCGTGATGAGGTTGGCTGCGCAATGTGCGGAAGCGGCGTGGTGAATGTCGCCGTGCGCGAGAAGGCGCGCAGCCGCCGTACGCATGCGCGGGATGGTTTCTCCGTGACTGGCGGGGCTGAGAAGGGACCCGTTAGCTGGAGCAGTGGCCCCGGGTTGGCTCGGCTCAGTCCGGCCTCGGACCTGCTAGGCCATGTCTAAGCGGCTGCGGAGCAGCGAGGTGTGCGCCGACTGCAGCGCTCCGGGTGAGAACCGGGAGGAGGAGGAGGAGGAGGAGGGGCAGGGGCACACTTTGAGGGACCCAGGCGTCCGGCGCCCAGGGTTTTATTCCCCTTGTGATGCGGTCTGTGAGGAGGAGCTTTTGGCGAGTCTCTTCTCCCCCCCCTCCCTTGGAACCGACCAAGTGTTTGGAGGATCATAGAAGGTGGAAATGGGGAGGGGGAGATCTTAGGAGCCTCCCCCCCCGCGTGCACACGGGTACTCTTGCACGCCCAGCCACACAAGCAAAGGAAGCGGCTGATTTCTGCTGTGGCGCTCAGGTCCTGCCTGGGGGCTTCCTAGAGAAGCGTTTTCTCACACACCCCAATAATGGGATGCAGGGTGCTGGAGGAGATGGGCCTTTGTTGTGATCCAGCAGCCTGGCTCTTCTTAGGGTCTTACGTTTTAGGAACCCAGCAGCGTCTGTGACACACCCATTCCCCCCTCCCTTGGGCCTTTTGATGGAGATGGCGCTTTGGGCCGCAAACAGGAAGCCAGTTGCGGAAGTACAAGCGTCCTGCCTGAGTTTGCTGCAGGTGGCAAGAGAGAGCGGCAGCCGGTTCTCGGTTCACTTGCGCCTCTCGGGAAATCCTGTGGCTGCAGTTGTCATCAGGGAGTCTGAGCCTTCCTCCTCTATTTGGCCAGAGCATGCACCCTTGGCATCTGCCCAGCTCAAAGGATGGCGGAGCCAGAATCGCCACTGGTGTGTGTTTGTTTGTTTATTACATTTATATCCCAGCTTTCCACCAAGGAACTCAAGGTGGCCTACAAATTTGGTTCTCCTGATGTTTATCTTTGCAACAAACAGCCTTGTGAGGTAGGTTAGGCTGAGAGACAGTGACTGGCCCAAAGTCACCCAGTGTGCTTCCTGGCCGAGTGGGGATTTGAATCTTGGTCTCTCTGGTCTCAGCCCAACATTCTAACCGCTGCACCACTCACGGGTGCCTGTGGGTAGAATCCCGATGGCTACTATTGTGGACTTTCCTGTGGCAGCGGATCTTGGAGTGTGCATTGTTGCCCCATGTTGGCCTCATTGTTTTCTGGACACAGTTCAAGGGGCTGGCTCAGGCTGAATGCTTCCTCTCCGTTGCGCCATCACTGAAGCATGACCTCAACTGTGCTGTTTGTGTGCCAAGTTTGCACAGCGAAAAGCACTTGGGACAGGCATCCCCCCCAAAAATGTGGAACTCACTCTGGCCAAAGCAGACATAGCTAGCTTCTGTAATCTGCCCACCCCCCCCTTCAGGCTGAAGCCCAAGAGTTGCCAACTTGTACTAGTGAGGACTTCACAGTTAGGGAGCCCATGTGCTTCGGCCTAACATTGCATATAAATCCTGAAGGAGAGCTGTGATGATGTGGGCACTCTTCTTTCTTGCAGCTTGCAGTTCCACTTTGCTTTTGTGCAAACGAGTAGTTTTTAGGGTGGCATCTGAATTGCCATGCTCCTGAAATGTATGAGGATCCTAATAATTTATGTTTCAGCAATCTTGCCCCAACTCTTCCCCCCCCCCCATTCAGTACAAGAATTTCTTTGTTGTATGAGATGCTTCAGTTCCCTTGGGGCAGCAGACAATTTTCTGTACTAGTCTTAACAACTTCTGCGATAACAATGCATCTTTGCTGTAAAGACAGTAGCATAGCCAATACTTTCTTCCTGCTTCAGTTCAAGAGATCACATGTCTTGCCAGCAACCTTTCTGTTTTGCTCTGGTTCACCAAAGAGCTTGGCCTATATGACTCAAGCCCAAATCTGGCTTGACGCTGATCATGCTTCCTATTTTGAGTGACCCTCGCAGGCTCCTTGTAGCTTGTTTCAAGTCATGCCCCGGGTGCCTCCCTTGCAAAAAGTATGAATTAAGATTTCCTACCTTGCTTAATATTGCACAAACTGGTTTTTAAAATTTACAAATTGAACGTAAAAAACCCAAGTCACACACCCCACCCCCCTGCTGATGTGGGGTGGAGATTAATATCCTTGCTTGTTGCAGGTGTAGGGAAACTCCTACCTCTCCTGCTTCCTATGCTAAATGTGCCAGTGTTCTTTTTCAGACCCATGCTGGGCATCAATAAACAGAGGCGTCCTGATCTGTGATGAATGCTGCAGCGTCCATCGAAGCCTGGGCCGGCACATCTCCCAAGTCAGGCACCTGAAGCACACTCCGTGGCCTACGACCCTACTGCAGGTAACAAAGATTCAGCTCATTCCATTCAGCCTTGCTGTTGCCCACACAAAGGAACAGCTCTGCTGCTGACCACCTTCCTGTAGTAGTCATATATGGCCAAAAGGAAGGGGGGGGGGAACAGGAGAGAAGAGGCAGCTTGTGCAAAACTTCGTTGGCTGTGTAAGGACCTGGGTTTGAGCTGTACTTGTAAACCTTTGTAATGTGGATGCCTTTGTTACTACTTTGCCTCCTGTTTCCAAGTATACTCACTGGGAAGTAAATCGGTCTGAAGTAAATGGAACTTAAACTTACAAGTGATCTGTTGCAGGTCAGGGCACAATCCAGCGTCGCTTTCTTTTGCTTTTTAAGTAACTCCGTGCGTTCCAGGGTTGTCTCCTTAGATTTGCATGTCAAAATCAGTTACTCAAGGGTGCTTTGTTCTTTTTAAGCCTTACCTTTCTTCCAGAAAACTTCATCGCTGTCGAAGCACTTCTCTTACAGTATATGGTGGTGGCAGCCAGAGCAAGGGCCTATTCAGTGGCAATGCCCATCTGCCATTGTGCTCATGTCCCGGTTGGGGGCTTTCTATTTGGGGTATCTGGTTGGCCACGATGAGGATGGGCTGATGGGCCTTTGCTCTGAGCCAGCAGCCAGGCTCTTCTTATGTTCTTACGCTGTGAAGAGCTGAAAAACGTTGACCGATGGATTGCACAGTCCAACCAAATGCCTTCCCCCAAGGTAATGGTGCTGCCGGTTGACATTCCCTTGACCTTCAGTGTTTCTGAACATTCTCTAACGAAGCTGCAATTGCATGAGGGGTGGGTAGAGAATGGCATTGTAATCAGCCTCTACCCACTCCCGCTCACTATGACAGCAAAGCAATGTGGCATTATTTTCCACTTGGCCCGGTGCCCAAGGCACTAAGGTGCCCAGGGGCCCTCCCCACCTCCAGCCAGGTGTGGTGGTGGGGAGGTATATTCATTCTTCTGATCTCTTTTGAGGGAGGTCAGAACAAGTACATAGTTTATTAAATTCTGTGTGCTTGTTCTAGTCCTTTGAAGCAATAAAAGGCAGGCAGAATACACTGTTTTTCCTCAACCACAGCTGGGAATATAATCTGAAGGGTTGTGATGTTTTAATTTTTTTTAAAAAGCATCCTCAAGGGTTTTCTGGCCATATTAAACAATAAGCTAATTAGACATAACTTCCTGTACTGAAAATAGCTTTATTGGGAAAGGAGGAAAAGACTCCAGGAAATTCCTGAGCATAGTGGGTATTTAATTTATGCTTTGATTAATTTTTAGTGTTGTGTGTTTGGGCACTACAAACCACCTTGTAAATTTTGAAAATAGCACTGAAATAGCACACAAATGGCAAAAAGACAGAATTTGATAGCCTTAATTCATATTGTTGAATTTGAGCAGAGACTGACTAGGCATGAGTCTTCAAAAGTGTCTTGGGGCCTGTTGAAATGGATGTTTTCTCTATGTTAAACCCCAAACTCTAATTCTGAACTTTGTTCTGAAGGTCAACAAAACTTTGAGCACAGTATGAAACCTTGAAGGGCTGCTTGTGAAAAAAGGTGTACTGTACATACCGAACACTTGCACCATACACCTGAAAAACATTCCATGCCAGTGAAGTGAGAACAGTCATTTAATTGTTAAGTTGCTTTGGACAACAAGATAATGCAGAATCAGTGTTGCTTCATGTTCTTTTCTTTTTTTTCAGATGGTGGAAACCTTGTACAATAATGGTGCTAACTCCATCTGGGAACATTCATTACTGGATCCTGCGTCCGTCATGAGTGGAAGGCGCAAAGCAAACCCCCAGGACAAAGTTCAGTAAGTTGGATCACTGGGGCATTGTCTCAGTTTTCCCTGGAGGATCAAGGGGGTGGAACCACAGTGAACTTTAACAAACCGTGACCAGGGCAGCAACAGATGCAGACAAACCTGATCCTGCCTCCCACATTGGCAACAGTCTTCATGGCAGATGTGAATGAAACGGAGAAACCTTTTTCATTCAGGGAGCTATCTAGGCTGGCGGGGGGGGGCAAGTGAGGGTTGCATGACTAGTTTCCTGTGCTTTCAGCACAGAATCAAAATTTCAGAAACACTGGCTGAGTCAATGGCCTCCTTCTGCTGTTCTGTGATTACCACGATCTCGCTGCTTATTTCAAATCATTATGTGAAGTTCAGACCACCACTGCCACCATCACCCTTGTGGGCCTCCTTGGTCATGATCTTCTGTGCAGTGTGCTTTCTTTTCTTCTCCCTGTCTCCCCTATTATCTTTCCTCTCCACCTCTTTGCTCATCAATAGAGGCCTCGACTATTTTTACAGAAAGGCAATTAATAATTTTTGATAATTTTGGAATTTGTATGAATACAGTGTTCAGGTCACGCACAGCTTAAAACTGAAGCTGCAGTCCTAACTACACTTGATTAGGGAGTAAACCTCATAGAATACAGGCACAACTTCTGAGTAAACGGGCATAGGGTTGCCTGGCAAGGAGCGAGGGGAACTGAATGTATTTAAGGGTTTTTGCTTAGTCAGCCCCCCACCTTGTTCCGCCAGAAGCTGGTCTTTGCCGGCTGTCCTGTGCTGCATCTTTTCTGCCCTTGCCCTTTGGAAAAACAGATCTCACTCGTGAGCTGTCTCAGTGTCCTGCGTTGTAGTTCCTCTTTCTTTTGACTCTCTTGTAGCCCCAACAAAGCGGAATTCATTAGAGCGAAATATCAGATGCTGGCCTTTGTTCATCGCTTACCATGTCGGGATGATGACAGCGTCACTGCTAAAGACCTTAGTAAGGTGAGACTCTTTCATAAGAAGAGCGGCCAAAGGCCCATGTAGTCCAGCACTCTGTACGTGGGAAGCCTGCTCTGTGGGCAGGTAGTTGGTAGGGATGTGACCAGATCTAGTTCAACCACCGCATCTGGTTCAGCTTTGGAAAACAACCCGGTTCAATCTTAAATGCTTTGGAGGATGTCCAAGTCAGCTCGGGGTCAAAACCCAAATTCCAATTTGGGGAGGGGGGGAACTTCATGTTTTACCCATTAATTAATTTGGGAATTCAAAAACTGACTTAAATTCTTTGGTTTTTGACACAATTGGATAAAATTTGCAAGCATAGTAGCCTCTCCCCCAGTGGGTAAAGACTGCCAAATTAGAGGTGAATAGGTTTGGGGTGGGTTGTGCTGGGCACCTCTATGAAGTTCATTTTTCCCCCAAAAGAGACTGTTATATTCTTTTTGGCAGAAATGGATGAACTTTGCAGGCATTGCTGAAGCAATCGCCTGTCCCCATGAATTTCTCTCATCCGCCGCCATTAAAGCCACTGAAGCCTGTGCCTGTCGTATCTTGTGGCAGCAAATTCTGTACCCTAGTTCTGCACTGTGTTGCATTTTCATCTGTCCTGAGTCTGCTGCCCACCCAATTCCTTGGGTGACTCTGAGTTTCAGCTTTGTATATTTATTTACTTGCAGTATTTCTATGCTGCCTTTCATCAAAGTCTCATGGCAGTTCATAACAATGAAAAATTGATTGAAACACATTAGCCATATGCTAGAGTTCGTGATGTCCATGAACTTGCCTGACTTTAGACAAATTCATGGAGCTTAAGGCCATCAGTGGCCACTAGCCACAGTGGCCGTGTTCCCCCTCCACTGTCGGAGGCAGTCTGCCTTGAATGCCAGTTGCTGAGAATCCTAACTAGGGAGAGGGCTACAGTGCCCATATTCTGTTCATGGGCTTCCCGTTGGGGCATCTGGTTGGCTGCTCTGAGAACAGGATGCTGGACCAGATTTGCCCCCCTTTGGTCTGACGCAGCAGGGCTGCCCCATGCTCTTATTTACAGAGCCAGTGCAAGTCATGGTAAGCTGTTATTCATGGCCAGCAAAGCCCCATGAGAATAAATAATGTTTTTATGAGGGACGGAGAAGCATTCATCACTCTCCCTGCACCAGCCTTCCCCACCCTAGTGTCCCCCAGGTATTTTGGACTCCATTTCTCATCAGCCCTGACTTTTGGGCCTGCTGGCTGGGACTGGTGTGTGTTGGGAGTCCCAACCACATCAGGGAGGCCACGCTACACCATCTGCCATTTTATAAGTCTCTGTTGTGTCCCCACCCGCTTGCACGTTGACTGCGTGGCTGCCAGCTACCCTCTCTGGGAACCCCCAAAGGGAGGACTGGGATTGTGAATCCCAGGCCAGTGCAGGTCCAGCTATCTCTGCCTCGTGATGAAATGGAGTGAGGGAGAGAAGGGGCCTCGGAGGGGGGGAGTCCAAGGCAGGTGGCTGGGGAGGGTATATGTGCAGCAACCCCCGAGCCTGGCAGCGATTCCGAGAGAGGATTCTCGGCCGCGGTGAAGGAGGCCTTAAGAGGCGGGGAGCAACTCTGTGCTGATGCCCCCCCCTCTCTCGGTTTCAGCAACTCCATTCCAGCGTCAGGACTGGGAACCTGGAGACCTGTTTGCGTCTGCTCTCCCTGGGCGCCCAGGCCAACTTCTTCCACCCGGTAAGAGAAGGCCTTTTGTGAGCTCAGCGCAAAATCAGTTTTAGAGTGTACCGTTGTCGCTTCAGGCTGGTAGATGGCGACTCCTCAGCAAATGCCTGTTAACCCCCTTTGTAGGAGAAAGGGAACACCCCGCTTCACGTTGCAGCCAAGACGGGTCAGATTTTACAAGCTGAGTTGTTGGCGGTGTACGGGGCTGATCCTGGCACACAGGACTCCAGTGGGAAGACGCCCATTGATTATGCAAAGTGAGCCATTTCAAGCTTTTTTGGGGGGGCTTCATTGTCGGCAAGAGACAGCAACCGCAACGAGTGCCCCTTCCCCTAATCTCATCAGGTGTGTGTGTGGGGGAGCAAAGTGGGCCCACCAGACCTTACCAGTATTGAATTTCACCCTGAAATGGCACATGAGCAACTTTCTCCCCATGTCATTGGGGCACCAGTGACTTCTTCAGCTAGATTAGGGGCGGGAAGTCTGGGGTGCAGCTGGAGACTTTCATCCAGTTAAAATAAGACCTGGGGCCTTCAGTGCTTTCCAGGTAGCAAACCTGGGCAGTGATAGATCTGCCTCACTGGCCAAAAGAGGCACCTGTGTGGGACTTTCCTTTCTGGTCTTACTGATGTTTTGAACCCAACAGTAGTGCATTCTGAATGAATCTCCCACCCACCTTTTGCCCGATAGGCGAGGAGGGCATCACGAGCTGGCAGAACGCCTCGCAGAAATACAGTACGAGCTCACAGACAGGCTGGCATTCTATCTGTGTGGCAGAAAACCTGGTAAGGGCCTGGCTGGGTTTATTTTATTGCAGATACCCTGCTTTACTTCTGAGTAGCTCCTAGTAGTGCACATGGCTCTTATATCCCCCTCCCCTCCTCTGCCTATTTGGCTCTACCCATCTCACCATTCCACAGTGTGACAAGAACCTCTATAGGAGCGATGGCATGCCAGCTGGACCCCCCCCCATCATTCAGGAATCCAATAAATTCCATACTTTTCTGAGGGCAGACTATCTCAATGGGTCCCCTACTCCTGCAGATCAGAGTAGCCACATTCAGCCCAAACCTTGCTAGAAAATGTTCCTTTCATGACCATGGCCTCATAATGAGCTTCCCAATCAACGGAGTGTTTCCAATCCACTCTGTGGCAAAAAACAGGTCGAGGGTATGCCTGGTCACGTGTCGGGCCATTGATGTACTGAGACAGGCCCATGGTTGACATGGAGGCCATAAATTCCTGAGCTGGCTGATTTGAGACAGCCTCAGCATGGATACTGAAGTCCCGCAACACCTCCATGAAAGGATTCCCCAACACCGTATTGGAGTTTACCTCGGCCAGCTCTGTTAGGGAGGCTGTAGTTTGGTGTGGCGGATGCTATCTCAATGGTATCCCTGTTTTGGGTCTGGCACAACACGACAGCAATCCCTTGCATCCAGGGAATGGTGTTGCACCAAGTCCCCACGCAGACAGAGCTCGGTTAGTGTAGGACCACCAAGCGCATCATCCTAGGACTCGTCTATACATGTGAAGTTAGCTCCCACATCCAAGATCATATTGGGGACAACAGAGGTTTGATTTGGGACAGATGTGGCATTTACCACCACTACCAGGCCAGGGGGTTGGCTGACTGGCATCTCTGGATTCTGAGCCCCAGCGGGCAAAGCAGGGGGGGCAAGCACTTGATGTAAGTAGCCCTCTTCTTTCCCCCTATATACCTTCCCCCACATCTATCTCCCCCTATCTACCATGACAGGGAGGGCAGTCTCTGGCCCAGCCCAGCCCCATAATTTCCCTGGCCTGCCTCTCGTGAAACAGGAACGCAGGAAGAGGTTAGCGACAGGGGACATCAAACAGGGATAAGCTTACAATATAAATATTGGATGTGACTCACATCCCAGAGCTCAACCTGGGATGAAAACCCAACACCTGCCGCCAACCGGCTCGGTTTCCTGCCCAGGAAAGGCACAGTTTCATCCTGGATCCCTCATTCTAAGGGCACGAAATCACTTTCAACCCACCCACCCCGCTCCCACTCCAGAAAATGTCCAGCCTCTCACCCTGGAAATGGTCTAGAGAAAATCACAACCTCCACTCTGGGAGAAAAAACACACAGTACCAGACACAAAACCCTGCCCTCACAAAAGGAGGGTGAGACTTTGCCCTTGTCACACTGCGAAGAAGCTCCCCAAAGGGGTGCTTCCCTTTTGTGTCGACGGGCGTGGTTTTTGTAATTTGCTTCCCCATCAGCAGTGCAAGGGGTGCTGCCTTGGGGAGTGCCCTGGTCAGCTCCAGCTGCGCAGGTTGACGAAATGCAGTTCACTGGGGGCAGTCCCGATGGTGTCTTGTAGATAACCCCACAACATCGGTCCTCCTGGCAGGCAGCTGCTGCTGCACGGGGGTAGGGGGACCGGTGTTAAGCTTTTTGCCTCTCCCTGCCGTCCCTGTCTCTTCTGCCTCCCACTCACTGCCTACTGAGCAAATAATAACTAAAAAAAGAGGTTCAAACAGATTAAAATAGCAGTGAAATGGAGCAAGTACTGGCAGAGGTTACAACCAAACTCATCTGATTAAATGGCCTGCAAAACTAAACTAAAGAGGTCTTTGGGCAGCATAAGAAAAAAAAACACAATCTAAGTAGGTGCCAGGCAGGTCTCCCTGGAGAGAGAAATGCAGCACCACGACGGGTAAATAGTAGGGATGGGAGTTTTTTTTTTTTTTTTCTATTTGTAAAGTTTGTGACTTGGCCTGTCTCCTAGGAAGTCAGTGCAGTATACATGGAGTTTATCCTGTTGTATCCTTACAGCAGCCCTGATTGAGCTCAGGCACCCCCTGGCCGAATTAACTTTATCGTTGAGCTGGGATAGGACCCTCGCATCTCCCTTGTCCAAGCTGCATCCCTCTCTCTGCTGCAGTGAGCAAATCTGGCTAGTGCTTGCTTAGTAACTGAGTGTGTGTGTTGCACATAGTAAGTTCATCATGGGTCACCATTTACTTTTAACCGTGTGTTGACTGAGATGCATGCTATATATAACTCAAGGGCGAAGAGGCTTCAGGCTTGCAGGATCGACTTGGTATTTAACTAGAACACCAGGATCCACTCACTGCAACCTGGTGTGAAAGACTTATCCTTAGAATGAAAGAATTCTGAACCCAGGAATTTATTTTGAGTACCAGAACTGAGCTGAGCTCACAATTCTTCCACGTACAAATCCACTCTGGGTTACCCCCAAGCTTCCTTCGCTGCAGCAGTAAAATTTGAATGTGGAGGAAGTCATTCTGTTGCTCCCATAAGCTGTGGGTGGTATTCAAGTACTATTCCTACTTGGAGTAGATTCACTGCAGTTAATGGACATGAGTAACTTCGGTTTACTGATTTCATTGGGTCTATTTTTTGTTTATTTCATCTATCAGTCGCTTTATACAATAAAAGGCCTTATAGACTTGACAAAACAAAATACAGTACATAGAAGCAATTAAACCATTAAAAAGTTAAAATAATGATAATGTAAAACACTTTCACATCCAGCAATAAGTTCTTTCTCAAGTACCAGGTCCTGGCCCACCCCACTAAAAATGAGCCACAATGTAGGAGGCGACATTAACCGGAGGCCTGGGTGAATAGATAGGTCTTAGCTTGGTGCCTAAAGACTGCCAAGGATGGTGCCGGTGAGCCTCCCTGGGGAGAACATTCCACAGACGCGGGGCTACCACCAAAAGGGCCCGTTCTCATCTGGCCACCCTCCACACCTCCCTCAAGTGGGGCACACAGAGAAAGGCCTACTCTGAGTAGGACCTAGTTGAATGCAACCCTATGCTATTGCTAAACAGGTGGGAGCCAGAAATCCCTGCCAATCTACTATAGGTCACCCAGCTATGTATTAGTAGATCTCTGTCTGCCCCTGCTCTAGCTGAATGACACCCTCAGACCTCACCGGTTCACTTAGGCAGTGTGAAGCTGCTCAGTTGAATCCAGCTGTGGTGTGTGGAGAACTGTGGGTTAAGATAATGGCATCCCAGCCCCTAATTCTCTTTTGAAACTTCAATTTCAGATCACAAAAGCGGGCAGCATTTTATTATACCTCAAATGGCAGACAGGTAAGAATGCACATTAAGCACCGAGTATATATGGTAATAACACTGCTTCCACGTTGACCGACAGTTTATCTTGCCAGCAGCCATAGATTCCTTTGATTGTCAAGAATGACGTGCATAACTTTCCCCCCCCTTGCAACCTCTCATTGTCTTCTGTTAACTGCTTGATGTGTTTTAGGTCTTCCCTGCTAGGTGGGGCAGATGTAACATCTGCTAATTAAATAAGGCAAAGAGCATTAATAAATTGTCACTGATAATATATTTTTCCTCCTCCTGCGGTCCTTTGGGAATTAAGACGGCTGTAAGTATACCTTCAGGTTATCTCTGCCTATGTACATTTGTTTGGCAATATACAAATCTGTATGCTGATATTCCAGCATAGTCTACAAGGCTGCCATGTATCTATGCGTGTACGTACGTATGTATGCAATAATACAATGGTCGATATTCAATATTAATCAGATTCTGAATAGACCCATTGAAATGAATGTCCACTGATTCCAGTGGGTCTACTTTGAGTATGACTAACATTGGGTATCACTTGATGAATTCAAATAACCAAACACAGTTCTTGTTGTTTTGTTTTTTAATGGCCATAAAAACCTACTTGCATCCACACCAGCTTTTGTTTTAAACACGCTGGGGTTATCTTCAGTGTGTTTTTTGTGCTGTCATTTGCCCACATGGATAAAGGGAGATGCTACTATGGCCTCGTCAATTTGGCAACAAAAGTTAATCGCCTGTAAACTTTTTTTACTAGCCTGCTAAGGAGGTTTCTCTCCACTGTGGGCCAGCATAGACGCACAGGCTACCAACTTCTTAGCAAGGTCGTAAATGAGAAAGAAGAAGCCTTCATTCTCCCAAGCGGATAGATGGATGGAAGGAAGGAAGGAAGGAAGGAAGGAATGGCTTATCTCATCTCTCCACTGCTGGCCTTTTGCTGCCTTCCTGTACTGGTGGTGGAGGAAGCGACATTTCTTCCTCTGCAGCTGGCCGAAATCATCTCTCCTCCACTAGCCATTCTGGGTCACCTGTTGCCACCATCCTGTATTGAAATGGGAAGAGCATACAGACCCCTGCTGAAGGCATCACCCTTTCAGGGATGTCCTTGTTTCAGCCATGACCCCTGGAAATCACTCGTCTTTTGGGCAGCCTTCAGCAGCCTGATGCTTTCCAGATGTTTTGGGTTGCAGTTCCCATGATGCTGATGGGCTGATGGGAGTTTGTAGTTTAAAAGATCCAGAGGGCACCAAGTTGGCAAAGGCGGCTCTTTGCTTATCAGAAGGCACTGCAAGGAAACCAGCACCTCTTCGTACTTTTGGGACGTGCAAGGAGCTCTGCTTTTTCTCCCTTGTCCTCTGGGGACGCAGATCTCACGACATGTCTCAGTAGGGTTCACCACTCCCACCACTGGGCCAATGCCCAGAGGAGCTGATTCTTGGGGGGACATGTGTCTACATTTGGGAATACGGCTTTGGTGCCCAAAGGATAATGGGGTTTTTCTTTATAATCAGTTCCAAACTGGTGGTGGGTGGATGGATGGATGAACCACATCCATGGCAAAAGCCAAGGGGATTTGAGGTGTAGGGGGAATTGTAGGAAGTGGTTAAATATGTATTTTAAAAGTGCTGGAAGCCACTTGGATAGCCTGAGAGCTATACATGCAGTAGAGAGGACTACATTGCAAGTGGGTCAAGGAATGACAGGGGCTTACCTTTCATTTGCATGCCTCTTTGCGTGTCCTTGAATAGCTGTGCTTCTGAGGTTCAGGTCCTCAGAGGAGACCCGGCCTGTTTGGTTGATATAGTGATCTCTTCTTTCTTTCATAGCAGTTTAGATTTGTCAGAGCTGGCCAAAGCAGCCAAGAGGAAGCTTCAGTCGGTGAGTAAAGTTCTTTCTGCCCTTTGAAGCTGTGACATGCTTCCTGGCCCCAAACGTTGCCTTTCCAGGGAGGAGGCTCTGGCCACGGATGGGGCCGGAGAAGGATGCATTGGTGCTGGGGGATAATTTCAGATCCTAAGGAGTCTCAAGCGTGGAAAGCAATAGGGGCAAAGGAACCAGGCTCAGGGACTCCGCATTGTTCTGTGTTTTTGGATTTCTGCATCCTTTGCTGCAAAGAGTTCCACAGCCAGTGGGCCCAGTGGCTCAGCCCTCCTGCTTGCAGGGAAAGGGTTCAAGAGGCTTGCCATGAGGCCTGCTGGAACAGGAAGCTTGCCGCCACTGCTCTTGGGCCAGTCCCGGGAAGAGGAGGCGGAAAGCGTGCAGGTGCCAAGGGCCCTGGCAGGAACTGGGCTTCTGGCTCCATCTCTTCCTCTTCATTAGCATTTGTAGGGGGTCTGGAGTCACCAGTGCCTCTTTGGCGTCCGTCAAGGACCCTTTCCCCCTCCCGGTTTCTTTTAATTGGTTTTGGCTTATTTGCAGCTGTTGGGGGGATTGGTTGCTTTGGAGGGCATTGCCTGTCCCCATGTTGCCAAAACAACAGTGTACTTATTGTTGGATATGCCCGACGTATTTTGGCATGATTGCCTTTATCGAGGGCTTATCTGTTGAAATGATAGTAATGCAGTTGCTAGACCGCACAGATAGGAAAACCTTTTGGCAACTTTTAAAATGCACTCATATATTATAAAAATGCATATACAAGTGAGGCATTTGATGAGTTGACCTCCAGGGATGCAAGTACAGATCCACATCTGAGCTATTATACTACAGACCAGGGGTTCTCAAGGCCTGTTTGGGGTTGGGGGGAGCCTTTTGGCATTGCTGTTGTTGGGGAGTGGCCAGTGTCCACGCGGCTTCCTGGCGCATTAGGCCCACATTGATGTACAAGCGGTTAGGCTCCTGGGAGTCAGAAACTCTTCCCAGTTGTCCCAGTGGTCCTGGGGTAGATGCTGATCTTCCTACAGCTGAGCCTTGCTTTACAAAGGAGAAGAGGCTGATGGGTCACTTCACCATCTGTGGGCCCAAAGTTGGCCAGACAGCTGCATGTGGGAAGAGTCCTCGTGCTCCCCAGAGGCTTCTGGGTTTATTCCTCTTTGATATTCTATGCTATGTGTTTTCCTCCACTTGTCCTGAGCTTGTGAGCTGGTCTCTCGCCACTCTCTAAGTACATCAGAGTTTGTGCCACGTAGCCTCTCACCCCTGCCTGCATTGCTGCACATTCACGTGCTCCATGTAAATTGCCCCAAGCCACCACCTCCCTTCTGTGGACAAAGAATCACCCTTCCAGGAGCTTGACATAAATAAAACTGCCCTGGAGACTGTTAGGCGGCTCGTTGGTTGAGTGGGTCAAGGGCTCCCTGTTCCACACCGTGACCTGTTCAGTACATCCTTGAGGGGCTTGTGGCAGGATACGAGTTTAAATGCGTGTGTGTAAAAGCAGGGAAAACCTGTTGGCTTCATGAAGTGGGTTTCCCATCCTGACATGCGGTTGGCCAATGTGAGGAGCGAGGCTAGGTGGCCCTTGATTCTGATCCTGCCGGGATCCTCTTTGCTTCTGAATGTTGCAATATAAAAAGAGCACACTTGCTGTGCACTCTCCAGCAAGGGGGGGGGGAATTTGGCAACAGTCTTTCGCGTAACTTTCCCTTCCTCTCCTCTTCAGCTGAGCAATCACTTGTTTGAAGAGCTCGCCATGGATGTCTACGATGAGGTGGACCGGCGGGAGACCGACGCAGGTGACTTCACGTAGGAGGGTGGCTGTGTGCGTACACCCCACACTGCTTCTCACTTGCACTGCCTGAGGCCAGAATGGCCCACCTGGGGCAGAATTCAGCCTCCCAGGCAGTTCAGGAAGAATTCTACATTGCAACAGAGGGGACTGCCGCTGGAAGCGGTAGCTTTGTGCTGGGATCTGCCCCTCTCCGCCACTGACCCCTGGAGAGCAACTTGCCCCATGTCCTGGCATTATCATGCTGTGGTCCCCCCCTCCGTGGCTCCACAGTGTGGCCTGCCACAAATAGGATGGAAGAGAGGAGCACCATGGGACAAGGTTTGGGATGCAAAGCAACTTGTACACCATGGTAAAAAAATTAAGTTAGAGCTGCCCGTCTTGGCATCGGCTGTGCTATATGTTTATAGCGCAGCCTTCTCCAGCCTGGTGCCCTCCTGGTGCTTTGGATTAAAGTGGCCGTGCTGGCTGGAGCTGATGGAAGTTGTCCACAACGTCCAGGCTGGAAGACTGATCATACCACCTAGCTCTACCTTTTGTTTTTACTTCATAATGGAATCATGTTTCAAGCACTCATGGAAATACTTATCTGTTAGTACCGGGGAAAAAGGCCACTTGCCCTCAAGGCTTAATCTGAGGAAGCATTTGGCTCCAGGACATGCTTCCAGTGCTCTGACTTCAGATGTGGAGGATTTATGAGGGAGGGAGCGCACTGGAGCATGTGCGGAGTGCCCGTCACTTCCTCCCAACTAATACCCAGCCACGACTTCCCAGTTGGCAGAGCCAGGGTTCAGCACCAGCACCTGCTGTCTTAGAACAGAGGTGGAGGACTTGGGGACCTCCAGCTGTTTTTGGACTCCAACTCCCAGCAGCCATCATGGCCAATGGTCAGGGCTGATGGGAGCTGGACTCCAGCAATATCTGGAATGGCCATCACAGGCCCCACCGTTCCTTTAGCAACTAAGGAGAGCCAATCCTGGCTTTTGTGTCTCTTGTCTTGAAACAGTGTGGCTTGCCACTCAGAACCACAGCACGCTGGTCACCGAGACAACAGCTGTCCCTTTTCTGCCTGTCAATCCAGAGTACTCCTCAACGAGGAACCAGGTATGTAACCTGTGCAGTTTCACTGTGGTCTAATGGCAAAGACTGGGGAGGAACAGCTATTTCCCGGTCCTCAGTGCAGGCGTTGCATTTCTCCGTGGCCAGAGAGCTGGGTTTTCCCCACCTCTGCTGGGGGAAAAAACCTACTAATCTTGGTTCTGAATGTTGAACCTGTAGCTGATAGTTTGGGAACAAGGAGGTCCCTTGAGCTCAGTCAAAAATGGACACTTCCAAATTGCCAGGACAGCCGGAAAGCATGAAGCTGTGCGACGCAGACGGCACGAGGAGGAGCAGCCGTGGCTGCCCCCTCCTTGTCTGACTGCTCTGCTGTGTTCCTGGCAAGCGGCTCCAGCTCCTGCCAGATCCGGAGCTACCTCTTCTTTCTTCCTTTCTTCCAGGGAAGGCAAAAGCTGGCCCGGTTTAACGCCCACGAATTTGCAACGCTCGTCATAGACATCCTCGCGGATGCCAAGCGAAGGCAGCAAGGGAACCCCGTCCCAAGCTCCAGGGGTGAGTCCCTCGTGGATTACCGGCAGAGCCTCAGCTGTTGGCATTGCCTTTCTCCTTTGCTGCCTCGGAAGGTGGGACTCTGCCCTTTCCTTGATCTGCGGCCGGTGCCAGCAGGAGGTTGGGTGCTTTATAGAACATGGAAGCGACTGAGCCCTGGGGTAGGCCCATGGGAAAGGGGATCAATTGGGGATCAACACAAGTAGTCTTGGGGGACCAAAGAGGAGGAGAGCATTGTGGCAATGGCAGAATCAGCCGGGCTGGCCGAGAGCGACTTTGCTAAGGACGTGGGTTTTAAGGGGCAGAGGGAGCAGGGCTCCCTTCAACAGGAGGGCAGAGGGCGGGCTGGAGGTTTCCCAGGCAGGCAGGAGGGCATCGTCAAGTGAATGCAGTGTCTTTGTCCTCCTCCTTGAACTCTTCTCTGCCCCCCCAACACAACAACAACGTGCTGCGTTGTGGAGCTCCGGTCATCTGTTCCACGAGCACTAAATGTGCAGAGCTCTATACAGCCTGCTGTTGCAGCAGTGGGGCAGCAATCGCCAGCATGGCATCAGAAGTGGAAGAATGGGGACCTGTGACCCAGTGTTGCAGCGTGGGCCACTCCTCCTCATGGCTCCTGGTGATCCTCCGTGCCCTCCGCCACAGTCCTCCATTCCGCCCCACCCCCAGTATTCCGTGCCCACTGAGCATGCTGAGTCCTCATTGGATGGTTTTGGGCTTCCCTCCCCCATGGTTTCATTCTCCTGCCCCTCTCCCCGGCTCAAAAGTTCTTTTGAACGCCTGAAAACCTCCCCTGAACCCCTCCTGCAAGCTTCCTCTTGTGCATGGGGAGAGATGCTTTGGCTTCTTCAGCCTAGGGGGTACCCCTACCCGAACATTGGGGCAGAGGGAGTGGCCCAGCTGGCGCCCTTCAGAGGACGACCCCTTGCATCGGCCCCAGCTTCATGGCTGTGCTGGCGAAGGCCGATGCGGGGAGTAGCGGTCCGAGACATCTGGAGGGGGCACCGAGTTGAGGTGGACTGTCCTACAGCCAGGCACAGAGAAATGCAACAGCTTTTTCCGAGTCACCATGGCATGATGGGGAGGAAGGTCTGCAGTTACAGGGCATCTCTTGTAGGTTTGGGTTGGGAGGAGAAAGAAGGGCACTGTTGCCACAGGACCCAACCGCTCCTTGGAGCTGGGCGCTCGTGTATCATGCTGCTCCTCCCCATCCATGGGAACCTGCTCCCTGTTTGGCTTAGTGCACAAAGTAGGGACATGGGGATCTGCCTCACATCAGGTCAGGCTGATGCAGTTGTTCCTCTGGCCCAGTACTGACTCGACCGGCCTTCCCTAGCTTGATGCCTTCCAGCTCCCACCATCCCTGACCGTTGGCCATGCTGGCTGGAACTGATGAGAGTTGGAGTCCAGAAGACCTAGAGGGCACCAGGTTGAGGAAGGCTGGCTACACTGGCCGGCAGCAGCTCTCTGTGGTTTCAAGCAGGGAACCTCCCGAGCTCTACCTGGAGATGCCAGGGACTGGACTGGAGACCTCCCGCATGCAAAGCAGGTGCCTTGCTGCTGTGGCCCTGCCCAGAGTTTAAGGCAGACGTCCGCCTGACCATCACTGCGACAAGAACCCCCAAACGTTTCACTCCAAGCCACTGCCAGTCAGTGTTAGTAATCCTGAGCTTGATGGGCTGATGGTGTGAGATTGCTAGGAAGGCAGCGGGCACGCTTGGAATCGCATCTTTGCAAGTCTCGCTGGCAGGTGCATCCTGGAGAAACCAGCGGAGAAGGCCTGGAGGCAAGGGTGAGCTTGTCTTGAACCTGAGGGAGCAAGATAGGGACAAAGAGATGGAGATCCATGGAGCTAACCAGGGGAGACTGGCAGGATGCCCCTCACCCTCCTCCAGTGCAGGAACTCAAGCGGGTGTGTGAAGGGATGCTAGGGACGGGAGGCACCTCCTTGCCATAGGACTCCACCGTCATCCCTGCATTGCTTTCATTTTGGTTTATGGAGCTGCACTCTCAGGGCTGGTCGTTCCGAGAGAGGCCATGTTCTGCATACATTTCCTAAACGTAAAGCCTTTTGTTGTTGCTTTTTCAGAAAATGTGGAACTGATCCTGAAGTCTATCAACAGCCAACATAGCACGGAGAGTCAAGATCATGACCAGCCTGACTATGACAGCGTGGCCTCCGATGAAGAGGTGGATCTGGACACGACCTCTGTTAAGGCACCAAGGCAGAAGGTAAGCCTGTGCAGAAATAGCAAGAGGGCAGCAGCGACTTGGGAGGGGCTGTGGGAAAGCGCTGCTCCTTAGTGCTCACCCCCTGGCCCATCGCTGCTATTACACAAGGTGCACTGTCTTCCTCTGCCTGCTGGGCCATGCTCTTAACTAGCTTGATCGGCTGTGCCTCCAGCTCTGGCACTGGTCATTTGGAAAGAGATTGGTAAAGGCTCCCTGGTTCCCCCCCCAAGTCCTTTCAAGCTGGGGAGGGCAGGCAGGACATTAGTCCCCTTTCTATCCTTAAAAGCCAGGAGAGGCTGCAAAGACTCCTTCCAGACTGGGCTATTTTTAAGGTACGAGAGGGAGATGGTGCTTCAAAAGCCGTGTGGTACTTGTTCCAAGTACTGTGGTGGCTGCTATGGAAGGTGTGGTGGAGGAAAGGGCTGGTGCTTGTCTAGTTATCACAGACCAGATTCCACTTGCCCCAGGTGAGCGGTAGGTGGCACCTCTGTCTTTTGGATCAACATAAACCATTTTGTTGCTTGAACTTTGAAACTTGAAGCTGATTCTGAGATGTTTCCTCATTTCTGACTTATCAGTTGCAAGTTTCTAGATACATTGACCTATTCATGAAACTGCCCTTGTGGATTTTGTGCCCCCCCCCGTTTCTTAAGCAGTATAGAAGTAGCGTTGAATTCTGCACCATACCAAACTGTTCTTTAAGATATTTCTTGTTATTTAACATGTCCCGTTTGACTTTGGCCCTAAAAGCATGGCACAGACATGTTTGTTGTTGTTGTTATGTGCCTTCAAGTCAATTACGACTTATGGCGACCCTATGAATCAGTGACCTCCAATAGCATCTGTCATGAACCACCCCGTTCAGATCTTGTAAGACAATAGTCAAGAAATCAGAAGGCTGGGGAGAGAGAGCATCAGATACCAACTTGCAGCGCGGCTGGTTGTTTAGTTTGTTCATATTTCTTGAGCATATGCCTTTGGGTGCATCTCCTGTATTTCATAAGTTTGTTGTTATGTGCCTTCAAGTCGATTACGACTTATGGCAACCCTATGAATCAGCAACCTCCAAGAGCATCTCTCATGAACCACCCTGCTCAGATCTTGTAAGTTCAGGTCTGTGGCTTCCTTTATGGAATCAATCCATCTCTTATTTGGCCTTCCTCTTTTTCGACTCCCTTCTGTTTTTCCCAGCATTATTGTCTTTTCTAGTGAATCATGTCTTCTCATTATGTGTCCAAAGTATGATAACCTCAGTTTCATCATTTTAGCTTCTAGTGACAGTTCTGGTTTAATTTGTTCTCACACCCAATTATTTGTCTTTTTCGCAGTCCATGGTATGCGCAAAGCTCTCCTCCAGCACCACATTTTAAATGAGTTGA
Source organism: Rhineura floridana (assembly GCF_030035675.1). Taxonomy (NCBI): domain Eukaryota; kingdom Metazoa; phylum Chordata; class Lepidosauria; order Squamata; family Rhineuridae; genus Rhineura; species Rhineura floridana. The sequence goes on from NC_084498.1 coordinate 2,484,910, forward strand.
TTTTTCTCTTAACCGCTTTTTTCACTGTCCAACTTTCACATCCATACACAGAGATCGGGAATACCATGGTCTGAATGTTCAGTGATACATCTTTGCATTTGAGGACCTTTTCTAGTTCTCTCACAGCTGCCCTCCCCAGTCCTAGCCTTCTTCTGATTTCTTGACTGTTGTCTCCATTTTGGATAATGACTGCACCTAGGTATTGATAATCCTTGACAAGTTCAAACTCCTTGTTGTCAACTGTAAAGTTACATAAATCTTCTGTTGTCATTACTTTACTCTTCTTGACGTTCAACTGTAGTCCTGCTTTTGTGCTTTCCTCTTTAACTTTCATCAGCATTCGTTTCACATCATTACTGGTTTCTGCTAAGAGTATGGTATTGTCTGCATGTCTTAAATTATTGATATCTGTGAGTAAAGCATCATTGAGTGTTGCTGTTTTGCAGAGCCTGGATTCAGACTTGTCAGATGGACCCATCACAGCCCAGGAGTATCTACAGGTTAAAAATGCCCTGGTGGCTTCGGAGATGAAAATCCAGCAGTTAATGAAGGTGAACGTCAACTTGAGCGATGAGCTGAGGATCATGCAGAAGAAGGTAGCATGAGAGTTTACGAGAGAGGGTTTAGTTTAGTGTACCTCAAATAAAAATCCCACATGTGTGATAAATAGCAGAAACATTGAGACAATCAGGGGCACAGAACTTCAAAAAAGTACTGGCTGGTTTAGTGCAGCCTTCCGCAACCTGGGCCCTCCCAGTGTTGTTGAACTGTGACTGCCGCCAGCTGTGGCCAGGCGAGATGATGGGAGTGGGGGTCCAGCATCCTCTTCAGGGCACTAGGCTGGTGAAATCTGGCATAGAGTAGCTTCCTGATGGGGCTCAAGCCCACTCAGTTGGGGCCGGCAAGACACACTTTTGACCACTTGGTGGCCCTTCTCCTCACGAGCCGCAGGGCCCAGTCCTGCAAGGAGTTCTGCCACGCTCACTGTTCTCGGTGGAATGAAAGGAAGTTGGAGCCCTTGGCTCCCGTTCATTTTACTTGGGATTGCCCAGGGGAACTTCCTGCAGGATCGGGTTTCCACGAATCAACATGCATCCTGAAATGACATCCCAGGTCCACAGCCTCACTTTACTTCACAGTTGCGCCCTCCCCCCCCCCCCGGCCTGGATCTCAATCATTCCCTTAAGAAACGGCATTGCTGCAAAGGGTTAGCTGTGGATCCGTAAAACCATTTATGGGCTTAAAATCTCACCTCTGCCATGAATTTCCTCAGTGGTCTGGGGCAATGTTTTGTCTATACTGTATCAGAAAACTGGAATTGTTTGCCTTTATTTCATATTTTTCTGTGCTGTATTTCCCCGTAACATTATGATAAACAATATCATTATTTTCTTTTACATATTATCCTGTTCTTCCTCCAAGAAGCTCAGGATGGCATACTCTGTGTGGCCCTCTCTTATCTTCACCACAGCCCTGTGAGGTAGGCTTAGGCTGAGAGAGATGTACGAATCCAAAGACACCCAGTGAGCTTTGTGGCCAGTCAGGGGTTTGGACCCGCGTCTCCCCAATCGTAGGCCAGCCCTTGAACCCCTGACCCATCAGGGCTCATGCACAATTTCCACCATGGTAGCGGTCTGTTGTGTGAGAGCAAACCCAGTGACAATTATAAAATGTTTTACAAGTTGTACGTGATGTATAAACTAGGACTAACAGCGGTCGTCATTGATAAAACTTGACTTGCGAGCCTTGCTAAAGTTACAGATGTGCTTTGGGGAATGCATGAAGGACTCTTTGGTGTAGCCCCCAGGGGCACATCGTAGCACCATCTCCCACCCCACTCCCGCTGCTTAATTTCCCTCAAAGGTTTTCAGCAGGGCCAAGGTACAGCAGACGCCCACAGAGCCCACCTTGGCCATGTTTTCAGACATGTTTAATAAGGCTAATGGAGGTGGTGAGTAGGTGGTTTGATGAAGATGCTCCAGCTCAGGGTAGGAAGAGGAACTGAGTAAGGGTACCCAAAGGACTCAGGGGTTGCACAGACTTCCAGAGGCCTTAGAAATAGAGTGTTAGAAGAAGATCTCTCTGACCCAAGACTGTAATTGCACAGTGTTGCATCTTGGTGCTCTAGAAGGTTCCTCTCCCCCTGCCTTATGATGTCTGTAGTAATTCATGAGTTGAATGAGAGTGTGTGCTACTTCCCCTTTAAAAGAAAATACAAATATCAAACCTGCATGCTTTAAAGTGAACAGAAAACTGCAGAATACCCTCGTAAGACCAAAGGGTTTTTATTGCCCTTTATCTTGATTGACTGCGCCATTGCTGACTTGAGGATGCGATAGGAAATCTGTTGTGACTTGACTTCTTTTCTGAGCGCTCATGTTGTGCTTCCGTTCTCACTGGCCTCCGCTCTCTTGCTTTTGCAAATTGTTTAAACCTCATTTCCTCTTCCACTTACTGCTGGGATATTGTCATTTTCACACTTCCCCTCTTTCCTCTGAGTTTACCGTTGACCATTCGTGGGAGTTGTTTCGATCTCTCTCCCACTGAAATTTTGGGCTGCTGAAAGTTCTGGCTCTGAGGACATAGCTGATTTGTTCCTTTTTTAAAAAAAAGGTAAATACTGTCTTTAAAAATAAAAACAGAACTCAGCTAGCTGATGACAATTTTCAAACGTGTGAATGCAACAACTGTGCATACAAGTTCTTGGTTTGCTTGCTGTGGGGACAATCCACGTCCCCACTCTGAAACGTTTTGTTCCAGCTTCATTCGCTACAGAGCGAAAACACAAGCCTCCGCAGGCAGGCCATGACAAGCGCCTACCAGACTCCCACTGGCTCTGAATACCCAGAGGCCAGCAGCCACTCTTCCTTGATTTGGCGGCCCTCTGTGCGAAGCAGTCGGCCCATGTCGATGTATGAGACTGGATCGGCTCAGAAGCCCTACTTGCCGCTAGCTGAGGTCTCCTACCCTGAGGAGCACATGACGTCACGGCTTCAACCATTCCCTCCCCACGTAAGTAAAAGCACTGTCCTGTCGCTTTTGGGGTTGGCTGCTTTGGCTCGGCTGGATCGACCTTCCTCACTTGGCTGCCCGTTTTGGACAAAGTCTGAAGGGCACTGGATTGGGGAAGGCTGGTGGAACTGGTAGGATCCTCTCTCTGTGCTGGCTGAAAATCTCTGCCTGGCAGTCTGAGGGCTGTAGCATTTCTGCAACACACTCTAGAGCTCTTGACTTCTGCTTACCTGGTCTATTTTAACACACACACACACGCACATGTTGCTTCCTTCTCCAGCCTTGGCCAACCTGGTGCCCTCCGTGGTAGACCATCTGCTTTGCATGCAGAAAGCCCCAGATTTACTCCTTAATGGTATCTCCAGGTAAGGTTGAGAGAGAACCCAGCCTGGAATCCTGGATAGCTGCTGCCAGATGCAGAGGTTTGGACTACAAGTATCTGGGAGTGACGGGAGATGTAGTCCAAAACATCTGGATGGCCCCAGGTTGGCTCTATTGCGAAAGGCCCTGCCTGGAGATCCTGGGGATTGAACTGGGGCTCTGTGCATGCAGCGCAGGTGCTCTGCCACTGAGCTTCAGCTCTTCCCCAGGAGGGCACCAGGTTGGCTAAGGCTGGAGAAGGAAGCAACGTGTGGAATTTTATGGGGAACAGGCAGCAGTGGAAGGAAGGTTGATGAGCTGTGGCTCTCTGGCTTTGTTGGTTTTATTTAAATATTTCCAGAGCACGCTTGCATAAAAATATAGCAGGGTGGTGTACCTGCTGGAGAGCCTCAAAGTGCCCCACAAGGTGTGCTTGTGCAGGCCAGGGAACCCCAGTTCATAGAGGAAGAGCATCTGGCTGCCGGCTGTGATGGCTGCATGGACCCTCCAGTGTGAAGGGAAATGTACCTCTGCAGAGCAGCTGCTGGGGAGCAACCCTGAGCAGCAGGGCTGTTGCCTTCAGGCTCTGCTTTTGGGCTTCCAAGAGGTATTTTGATTGACCGCCGTAGGAAGCAGGTTGTTAGACCAACATTCACCTTTAAAGATTTGCATGGTGTCCTCGGGATGTTATCGAGGGAGTAGCAGGCAGTCTGTAACTTCTGAAAAGCAGGCCTGGAAGGGGGAATGCTCTTGTTGGCCCTGGAAGGGAGCTGGGCTGCTTAATTCTAAGAGCATGGGGGCAGGGCGCTGTTGCTCAGTGGGGAGAGAAAGCCACTCTGTGCATACTCAGGAGACTTTATTCATACACTACGCTTCCTTGTCAGTTTCTCTAAGGAAGAGGAGCAGCCGAATATGGGAGAAGGGTGGTGCTAAATTAGCCCCTGTAAGACTCAGGCCAGTGGGTATCTGCAAGGGATTTCTTCCTATATGCTCTGCTGCTTTCAAGCTAGAGATTGGTCATGCCGAAGCCCAAGCAGCCTTGGCTTCTTGTGATGGGGTCCCCCCTCCCCTTTCAATTCTTTAGCGCCTGTGACTTGCCTTGCTGATGCTGACATTTGTCTCTGTGTGTGCTGCAGGATTTCAGCGCTGTTGCACTTGCATCCCCCACCCATCTCCCCTCTTGGGACGTTGCCTCTTTTTTCTTTAATAAGAACCTGCTTTTGTATTTTGCACATGTTGGGAGTCTGTGTGGGTGCCTGTTTGTGTGTGTGTTTCCCGCGTGTCCCTTTCTCTCCTGTGTTTGTGGACTGGGTGGGTGACGGCCTCTTCTTCTTCTTCCGTGCTTTCTCCTCCATGCTTTCCTGGTCAGAAGACGGGAGTGCGCAAAGGATGACACTCTCTTGCCCGGGAAGAGCCGCTCTCTTCTTTCTGCTGGCAGAGCTCTTCCCCCCACCCCTGCATGGAGCGGAACATGGCAGCAGCGCCCCTGCCCCCCCCTTTCCTTCCTTCTGCAGGAGGGTCGCTTCTCTCCCTCATGCTGCCCAGGCTGCTGGCCCTGTTTGTCCACAGTGTGTGTGCCCCCCCCCCCCCAGCTACTTGATCTGCAAAGCTTGTCTGGCAGATCAGGCCAGGGTGCTGGCTGAGATCAAGATGCAGTCCCAGCTGTCTGGCATCCTTAACCCTTCTGCGTTGGGATACTGCTGGGCCAGGCCGGCCAGAAATGGGGGAGGCTATGAACCCCCTGGCTCCGGGGGGTGGGGGACTGTGGTCAGCTCAGGCTGGAGGCCAAGCAACACTTGCAGGGAGGTCCTTGGAGTCTGTTGTGCCGTTAGGCAATGTTTTTGTTTGCCACCTGGGCCCAGAAGCCCATTAGCGCTGGGCAGGCCTAGAGGGAGAAGAGCCGCAGTCCGAGGGCCTTCAGTGCCAGAAGGGCAGTTGAGAAGGGCATAAGTCACAGCAGGAAAAGCTTTTGTTGGGGGGGGGGCGAGGCTAGTCCTGCAAATGCAGCAGCACAGCAAAGGGGGGTGGTTAAGAAGAGGAGAAAAGTGGGGAGGGGGCAGACCATTGATGGGTTTGCCCGGGATGCAGAAAATAAGAAGGAAAGGGGTGCATGGGGTGAGGGAGGGGCAGAGGAGTGGCGAGCTTTAAAAGTGGAGACTGCTAGCCCCTGACAGACGTGCCTCTTCCGTGACATCAGAGCAGCACAGCCAGTGGCAGCCAGAGGGGACTGTGATCTCCTGTGATGTCAGAGTGCAGCCGATGGAGCAGGAGGAGAAAACGAAAGTGGGGAGGGAGGCAGCTGGAGAGTGAAGAGGGCAGCTGGGAGATTTGCCATCTTACTCCGGGGGTCTTTAACCTGGCGAAGCGTAACCACTTGCAAGGGAGATGATAAAACTGTGGTTGTTCTGTGCAAGGAGATGCCTGTTCCTTGGATTTCTCTATCTTTTATCCCACTGGTATTTACTTGTTTGATCTGATTTTTTCTTCCAGTTATTCATGTATCTCTTGATTTGGCTCTGCATCAAATCGTGCCGTGTTCTGTAAATGTTGGAGAAATGTGTGCTGCCCACCCACATGTTAATCAATTCCTCAATTAGTCGATTCCTTGATCACTTTTACTGTCCATTGTCCGCTATGTATTTAACTAGTTTAAAACCTGTTTCACTGTTGCTCATGGCAGAGGAATGGGGGAGGGGAGAATTGCAGCTCTGTCAGGGATGGAGCTCCCCAACCAAGAAATGTTGTGTGGGACCCTAAAGCAGCAGCTGCCAAAACCCCACAGAGCCTTGCAGTTGTCAAGATTCTCTTAAACAGAGCACAGTCTTTAACCAGTTACAAACTGGTTTGAACATCAGAAGAGCCTGGCTGCAGCTGCAGTCCAGCATCCTGTTATCAAAGGGGCCAGCCAGATGCCTCTGGGAAGCCCGCAAGCAGGATGCAAGTGCAACACCACTCTCCCCACTTGCAGTTCCTAGCAGCTGACATTTGGAGAGGCAAAGTGCCTCTGACAGCGGAGGTGGAACATAGCCATTGTGGCTGGTAGCCCTTGATAGCCTCCTCCTCCTCCATGAATGTGTCTTATCCTCTTAAAGGCCAGTGGTACCTCTTGTCGCAGCATGTCACATAATTTAACTACGTGCGTTGTGAAGAAGTTCTTCCATTTGTCCGTCCTGAATCGCCCAACTCTGGACTCCATTGGCTGGCCCTGGTGGGTTCTATAATACAATGAGAGAGGAATGACTTCTGTCTGTCCTCTTTCCCCACACCCCTGCATTGAAGTCCAGAGTGTTGATGTGTCCTTGCACTGGGAAACGCTGGCATTTTTGGAGCGAGGCAACTGGTTGCTCTCCAGTTACAAGGATCAGGCGGCAGGTGAGGCGTGCAGAGAAGACCTGTCAGAGGACACCATCCTGGGCTAGGCAGACCAAAGGTTTGGCTCGGGATACGGCAACACACTCTGTTCAAGACAGCATCTGTCTGGCTATATCTCCTCAGTTGAAGTGAGGGATTAAATCTTTTCTCTCTCTCTCTCTCCTGCCACCCATTGTGCTTCTTCCCCCCTCCTCTTCCAGGCGGCCAAACTGGAAAAGCAGAGCAGCGTGCCTGAGGGTGATTATGACAATGCCGTCCCTGCGCTGGAGCTGGATGAGACGGGGTATACATCAGGGGTGGAGCTGCCTGCGGTTTATAGGGCGGGTGGGGAACTGGACTCCAAAGTCCTGTCCACGCTGGGGGGTGCATTGGCCATGCTGGCTGCTGGGAGTTGGAATCCAGCAACATCAGGAGCAGGGGGGGCACCACAGGTTTCTCATCCCCAATTCATAGCCAGTCTCTGTTCTCAACGTGCAGCAGCCTTTCCCAACTGGATGCTCTCCAGATGTTGTTGGCCTTCTACTCCCATCAGCCCCAGCCAGGGTGACCAGTGACCAGGGAGGATGGAGTCCAGCGACATCTGAAGGCACAGAGTCTCCAGCGTTCAGACATGATTGCTCTTCTGCTCCTGTTACAGCATAGATAGCCCTCAAGATTGCACATGAGCAGAATGCAGGTGCCCTGCAAGGGGCTGTTTGCAGAATGAATGCCCCGAGGTGACTCCTGTTATCGAGCCAGGCTGCGTTTTCACAAGGAAGAATGGAAAAGGCCCCGGCGTTCTCTCCCCAAATGCCCCTGGGTGCAGATGCAGATGGCTGTGAGCCAAAGCGTCCGCTGAGCCGTTCGGGGAGGAACTTCGTGGCAGATCTTCCCCGGACCTTTTTTTGGCTGTTCTTTACTTACTAGGGAGAATAGAGAATGGGTCTTGGGGGGGTGAAGGGGTTATCTCTTCTTTACCGCACAGCCAAGACCAGCTGAATAGGGAAGTGGGCTAGGGTGCAAAGAGCGCTGTTTGTATACCAGCCTTGCAAATATCCCCTGCTGGGCCCAGCACGCCTCCTTAGTGGTTGAGAGGATAAGAATTATCCTTTCCAAGCCCAGATTCTGACTCGCCACAAGAAATCAGGCAAATGGCTACATGTGTGTGTTTGCAGGATCAGCAGGAAGGCTAAGCAGCGAAGTGCCTTCCGACAGGGAGAAGGACCCCTCCCCGAGAGCAAGGACTCTGACACCCTCCCCAGTGCCAGCCTGCCCAGCACAGAGGATGTAATTCGGAAAACAGAGCAGATCACCAAGAACATTCAGGAACTTCTGCGGGCAGCTCAGGAGAACAAGCACGACAGGTGAGGCATGAGAGCTGAAGGAGAGATCTCTGGAAGAAATGCTTGGCAAGCCTTGCCTGCGTGAGCAAAAGTGCCCTTTGCCATTCAGGAGGGATTCTTGCCTACCATAACATTGAAAGTATTTGAAGGAGGCAGCATGCAGAGCAATGATGGGCGTGCATCTTGCAAGCGTGGGTTGACTCTTTTTTTAAAAAAAAAAAAAGCAAGGGCCAAATTCTTTCTGTTTGACTTGCGTTGCTACCCACTTGGCCTAAGCCAGCCAGTTTTTATTCTTATAGACTTCCTAACAGACACAGCCATGCGAGGTTCTTAATATTATGCCCTGTGCTTCTTTAGCTGGGAAGATGCATGTCTATAACAGCATTTCTGATCCACATACTTATTTATTTGATTTATATCCCACCCTCTCTCCAAGTAAGAGAATCGTACACAGAGTATACGATTGCATCTTAGGTTTCTCTGCAGCCTTTCCATCTCAACGTGTGGGGGGGGGGGGAGGGGGAGGGGTCAGAAGCAGCCCTGAGAATTGCAGGGGGGGGAGTTTGAATGAGGAGTACCTGAATGGGCAAGGGTGTAGGGTACGCAAGCTTTCCTTGCTGCTTGGTTCTGCAAATGCTCCCTCAGGCTGTGACATGCAACTTTGCTGAGTTAACTGCAGAAAAACACCTCTGGCTTTTTTTCTTCTCTTCCTCCTCTGGGCAACCAGACCGCTTGGGCGTGGCAGCGTGCCCAAGCTCAGGCACAGCCTGGGCTGTTTCAGTCCCCTGGTTCAATGGGCGGAGCGAGGTTCCCTGCAATCTCTGACCCTCCGGCAGCCTGACCCCACCTCCTGGTATTCTGGCCTCTGTCCCTGCCTCCCAGGCACAGTGTCCTCCTTCTTTCTTTCCAGTTGTGCGTCCCCCATCCCATCCCAAGCATGGAGGGGCGGGGTTCAGCGGTTATGCAAGAATGGCTGCCGGGTGCCTGAAGCAGTCTGCCCCCTGCTGTCCAGTGGAAGAGCTGGGCTTTGATAGAAGTACACATTTTGGGCAGGTGGGGTGTGTGTGTCTTTTATCCATCCTGGCATTTTCCTTCTGGTTGCCCAGTGCCTGGTGCATCCTGCCTCTGTGGTAGTGAAAGGGGGGACTTCTAGAGCCAGTAACAGAGATGGTCTCTGCTCTTCCTGGCATTTTGTGTTTCATGACCTCTCCCCCATGGGACTTTCTGAGCTTACTTGAGCATGCACGCACGCACGCACACACACAGTCCCAGCCCCAGAAGCCTAGGAAGCTGCTGTCTGAATGAGAGACCTACATCCAGACTAAGAATCCTGTTTCTCTGAGAAACTCACAGGTCCTGAGCAGGACCACAAAGAAAAGATTGAGGTCCTGAGGACTGCCTGGAAACTGCTAAGAGGCAAGGGGTGGGAGGGTGCAAGTGAGTGGCCTTCTCTTTGGGTCTTAGGGGGGTCCTGAGTGCTCTTGGAACATAGAAGTGACTTGCTGCCAATCCAGAGGGCCTCCCTCAACACCCCCTGGCTGCCTCTTCTCCAAAAAGCAGAGTCACCAGATTGCAGCTAAAATGGGCATTCGTTTTTTGTTCAGGTGGGGAACATGTATGCCTCCCCCACATTGTTGGACTCCAACTCCCAGCAGCCAGCATGGCCAATGGTATGATGAGAGCAATGTGTGGAGGGTCACCCAAGTTCCCCACCTCTGTTGTAGTGGGAACAGCTTGACCTGAGAGAGGTTTGCCGTGAATATACCTCACCAGGGAGCATCACAGGTGGGGATGAGTGTGTGCTCTGCCCCGTCTGATGCCACATCTCCACTCAGCTCGGCCCTAGGAACAGTTTGGGTCCCACAATGGTCTCCACCTCCATTAGGCTCTTTCTACACTTTCCACAGTTCATTATGCCCTTCATGGAGTGTTGCTGCAGGCAAGTTGAAGGGAAGTGGTGCATTAGACCCTGTAGCTTTAGCAGAAACCTTTCTCGCCTTGGAGTGACCCTCTGAGCCGAGGACTTAAGCAACTTTCCTGCATAATCGCCCAAGATCCCTCCCCCCTGTCTGTGTGTCTGTCTGCTTTTCTGTGGCTTTGGTTTGGGAAGGGGCATGGAAGTTGGCTGTACGGCCGGTGGTAAGGACATGCCTGTGTCTTGATGGGGGGACTAACACACAACTTGGCTGGCCACAATTCCTTGCTAGCAGTCTTGCAAGCAGCAGCGGGGCTTACTGGGCTGTGTTGGTCTTGGTGCTGGGGACGCACAGGCTCCAATCCCTGCTTACTTGTGATTCCAGGACATCACTGTTTTGGGACAAATTCTGGCAAGCACTTGGTTCCCCCCCCCCCCGGCGTGATTGTTCTCTGAAAGGGAGAACACACTTCTCCCCGGCCAACACTTGTCTCCGTAAGACATCCTAATTACTCTGTTTTAAAGTCCCTGCCTCAGTCTCCCCCAAGTTAGTGCCCTCCTGAAGTTTTGGACTACAGCTTCCATCAGCTCCAGCTAGCACAGCTGTCGTGATCCAAAATTCCTGGAGGGCACCAGGTTGGCAAAGGCTGCCCTATACTGTTTTAAGAACAGATGTGACAGAAGTGTAGGAAACAGGAAACACACCAGTGGCCTTTCCTCTCCCTCTCCACTTAGTGCCATGCCCGGAATAGCCCTCTGCTTCCTGGCTGCAAGATGCCTCTGACTGATCTTGCAGGCTGGTCATTAAGAGCAACAACCACACAGCTCTTTGTGAAGTTTTGTCATTGAAGTGACTAGAAATCCTCTGAGGACCGGAGAGAGTCCTGCGGGACCTTCAAGGCAAGTTTATTATGGTAGAAGCTTTTAGGGATGATGCGTGATGTGTTGTCCTCAGCTAATTGGAGTTTCTGGCTGCAAAAAGGAAAAAAAGTACATAGCACCAAGGAATGCAGGAAGTTGCCTGGCCCGGTGTCAGAGCCTCGGTCCCTCTAGCTGAGTGTTGTCTCTCCTGACTGGCAGCAATGGCTTGCCAGGGCTTCAGCCAGGGGACTTGCCCAGCCCTACAAGGAGCTGCCCCTCGAGAGTGAACCTGGGACCTTCTCCACGAAAAGCAGGGGAGCTACAGCTACAGTGAACAGCAGGGTCAAATTCATGAAAAGAAAAAAATTGCCTGTGCCAATTCAGCTGATGTTGACATGTATGCAAAACAAGCACAGTGACCATTCAGAAAGAGCAGTATTTGGCAGTAACAGTCATCTTAGCACTGCCGACCTCAGTAACACAGGGACCCATTCTCCTCTCTTGTGTTTTTGCTGTCGCTCTGGACATTTTTAATAGTATTTTGTATTTTTCATGGAATAATCTTCCTTATGCAGCCCTCTAAGGGGGCTGGGAGGCTGGGTGTAAAGCTGTGTTTTGCAAAAGATCTTTGGTAGCTTTAGAGCCCAGGCTCCTTTGCTCAGCACCTAAACGACCGTCACCTTCTGTTAGAAGGAGCACGGCCTTATGCCTGTTGGCCCTGGGTCAGTTTTTCTACACTGGCAGTTTCCCCCTCTTGGGTGAAGTCTGATTTTATAGTGCAGCTTTCTCAGTCTTAGATTTGTGCCCCAACCCTTCTAAAGGGATCTGCATCCTCTCTTCACTTTGCTAGGCTTTGCTGTTTGTGATGACTGGTACCTGAGGTGAAAGGCTTGTTGTGACACAGACATTAAATTGCAGTACCTGACAGGCAGAATCTAGAAATAATCTTCCAGGAGTGATGCTTATCTTTTCTGTTACTCTCCCACCCTCTCCTCCTAATAGCGTAATGATAAGTATCAGCCATTTTTTCCATAAGAAAGGCTTTGTGGAATGGTTTGGAAACACCAGAGAAGCTTATGCTGCCAATAGATTTGTCCCGAAGTGCGTTGAAAGTTTGCCGGGTCCTCCCGTTGTGTTTTTGCCTTGCAGGATCTTGTTTCACTTTAGAGCAGAAGTGAGGAGCTTCTGGCCCACAGGCCAATCTTGGCTCACCAGAGGGTCCAATTTGCCCTGTGAGGCCATTTACCCCAAGCCGTGCCTCTGCCAATCAGCTGACGTGGGCAGGAGAGCAGGGTTCAGTTCTGTACTGCTGCAGCAGGATTTAACCCCTGCTCAGCAGCCAATGAGCAAGGGTTAAATCCTGCTCAGTTGGGCTGTGTATGTCTGTTCCCTCCTGGGAACACACACACAGCCAGAGGAAGCATCAGAAGAAAAGAGGCCTGTCCTTTCGCTGGAGTTGATGTATCCACAAAGCCGGCTTCTTCCTGCCCTGGGGAGGGGGAGAGAGAAGCCTGCTTTGTGCAGACATTGGCTCCAAAAGGGACTTCCATCACACAGCAGCGAAGGGAAAACCCAGGTCTGCTTGCTTTCGCTGCATGTGTGCCTCTTCCGAGTGTGGAGCTGGCAACACCCCTTGTGCTGTGGATTCCCAAGTACCTGGTAGCCAGATCTGTTGGGCCTTTTCCAACATTGAAAAGTTCTGTGCAACTCTGAAAGTCTGCAGGTTGCATTGCCAGCTCTTTGTTTATCTAAAAAGAAGTAGTCTCCATAACAATTTTTTCACATCTGTTGTGGATGGAAAACCTGAACGTGGATTCTAGGCTTGAGGATAATTGTTTCTGTGTAGGAGCATCAGTGCTCTATGCTCTCTTCCCCATCCCACCAGTCATGAAAGCATTCCACCCCACCCCACCCTTTTGCCTTCTGTAGCATTGGGCTTCTGGGCCATAATATTTTGCAAGCGCTTGTGTGACTTCCTTGCGTTGTTAACTTGCCTGGGTGTGTGAAGTGGGCCTGGGTGTGTGGACATTCTTGTTTTTAACTGGTTTGCCTCTGGAGTAGCTAACGTCACCTTTTGCGGTGCTGGGAGTGGGGGGCCCTTGCCGCCACTGGAATAACCTGCTGCCCATCTCCTCTTGCAGCTACATACCGTGCTCAGAAAGGATCCATGTGGCAGTGACTGAGATGGCTGCACTCTTTCCCAAAGTGAGTAGACCCTCTGAAGTCAGAGGGGACAAAGGGGGAGGGAACTCTGAATGTGATGGAGCATTTGGCTTCTCTGTTGCGGTAGCCAGTCTGTTGAGAGGGCTTGCGGACTTGGGAGAGGAGCCGTAATCCATTCTGCCACAGAAGAGAACTCCACTGGCTTTATTGGCATGAGGTGCTGCACCACCTCCGAGGCACTGAACTTGGGGGGGGGAAATATCAAATGCTCTTATTAGTCATAGGAAGAGGCCTTATTTGAGTTGGGCCATCGGCCCATCTGGCTTGCTGTTGGCTCTCTGCATTGGCTGGCAGTGGCTCTCCAGGGCTTCAGGTAAGGGGGCATTCCCAGCTCTACCTACAGATGCCAAGGCCTGAACCTGGGCCCCTCTACAAGCAAAACAAGTGCTTGGCTACTGAGCTCCACTGAAGAGACGTTTTGTTCCCGTCGCATCTTTGTCATTTTTTTACCTTAATATTTCACTGCGAGTTTTGCAAATAGAAAAAATTATGTACTCGTCATAATAGCCAAAAAAAGGTTGATAACATCTATTCAGATTTAAAGACAAAGGGAGTCCTTACGCAGTCATCCTGCACACAGAGATGTAATACTATACAAAGTTTAAAACCTCCTGACATTTTGCCATAAATTACGCAGTTCGCATCTGAATCGTTGGCCAAGATACTTGGCCAAACAATCCAGGTTTGCCCCCACTAAGTGAATGCTTAACAGAGCACTGCAGCCAGTCTCAGCTCCCTAGATGATGTACATGTTTGCCTTTGGCCACATTAACAAGTTACCTTTTTTTAAGCCTAAACTTAAATCATGTTGGGTGGACAAAAATGTGTTAAATAACCATTGAGACAGTTCTGCAGGTGAAATAAACTATTAAACCCTTAATATTTCTTATCTGCATTCCCTCCTCCCCAAAACCCCTTAAGTTCATACAGAAGTGCTTTAAATCCTCTCACGCTGTTCTAGGTGAGTAGCGTCTGCACCACGTGCTGTCACCTCTCTCTCTGTCTCCCCAGAAGCCCAAGTCTGAGCTGGTGCGGACCTCTCTGCGGCTGCTGACCTCCAGTGCCTTCCGCCTGCACTCTGAGTGCACGAAGGCCCTTCCTCCGGAGTCCTGCCCCATGGCTGACATCCAGCTGGTCACCCAGCAGGTCATCCAGTGCGCCTACGACATTGCCAAAGCTGCCAAGCAGCTCGTCACCATCACGACCAAGGAGAACACCAACTGAGGCAGGCGTCCTTCAAAGGGGTGCCTGGGAAGCTTAACACGTGTTGACATTTTTGTGTTTTTTACAGGAATATTTAAGGTGGTGCATTACCTTTTTTAAAAAAGGAATCTCAGTATTAAAAAATTTTTGCATGAATTTTTTTCCTAAAATCCCCCCCCCAGGATTAATGTCGCCCACTGCCTTATTTTCTGCCTGTACTGCCAGTGTAGAGAGGGTGTGTGTGGGGAATGTCTCTTGAGCCAATCTTTGCATCACCAGCTCTTAAAGGACTTTTTTCATGTGTGTGTGTTGGGGGAGAGGGGGGGTCATATCCTGCATTCTCAACACCATTGATGAACTGAAATGCAAATATCTGGATATAGGGCACCTATCCTGGTGCCTTGTGCGGTTGTTGGACACACCTGAACCACTATGTAGCACATACCACTAGCCTCTGAGGTAACAGTGAGTGGGGGAAAGGACACCCCACTCACCACAGGGATCCCTGCCAGTCAGGTTGCATGGCTTCCTGAGACACCCCCCCCCTTGTGCAATATCAAGTCAACATGGGCTTGCTACAAAATGGTAGGAATAGCCACTCCAGTGGCCCCCCCCTTTGTATTTTATTGGCCAGGGACTCCCAAGTAGGAAGCAGACTCAAGCGTCTGTGGATTCCCCTCTGGCACCACAGATTTTCTGTGTCCTTTAGAAAGTGCTTGTTTGCTGGTGCGGTGGGAGGAGGGCCCTCCGTTAGTCATGAAGGTGGAGTTGAACCCAACCTGGGGCTGGGGGACGGAAGTACTTGGCACTGCGAGTGTGTGTCGCTGAGAGCTGTGTGCAGTGTCTCACTTGGGCACTGGAGAACGAACGTGCTTGGGAGCAGCCGCTCCTGTGTTCATCGAGGCTACAGGGCCGAGTTATTTAAGAGGGATGCCAAACCAGCCATTGTCTTTCCCCTGCACAGTGCCTGAAGAAACCTCTGTTCTGCCCATTTTGTTTCCAAGTGGTCCAGTGGATGTTGTGGTGCGGGTACAAGGGGCCACAAGGAAACAGAGTGGCCCAACGGCAGTGATCGATGCAAACAGTGAAGAATTGGTGGGCAGGGGTGAGTAGGGAAAGAACGTGTGCCCCGTTCCAAAAGCTGGATGTGCCTGTTGCTGAAAGTCACTGTCATTCCTACTAGGTCGGTGATTTGGCTGGTGCTGTGTTGACAGAAGTGTATTAAAATGATGGGCACAAAAGAGAGAGGCTCTCACACGAAATACAGCGAGCTAATTGTGCTTAAGCTCTGCTGTCATTGCTCAGACTTGAGTTGTGACCGGTTTGTCTTGTTGATTTCAGGGGATGTTAATGGGACTCTGTCTCCTGTGAGGCTGAGGTCTACTCCAGCAGTCTCGCCTCCTCCCTATATCCTAAACTGCTTGCCCAAGCAAATCCTTTTTAGGCGCCACTGAAGTCCCTTAGAGCTTGTGACTGGAGGGGGTCTACCCTGGGGCTAGCTAACTGGGAAAAGGAAAGGGAAGGAAGTTCAGGGCGCAGGTCCATGGCTTGTGTGCATTGGGAATTTCTCGGGTGGCCCCATCAGTAGCAGGCAGGCTGTTTGACAATCTCTGGCAGGGCTTCTTGCCAACAGTTGCTTTTGTCTGGCAATTGCCATATGCCTTAAGCTTCATCTTTGTGTGGCTGGGGCATTGTGGTATGTGCTTTGTTCACCACCTGCTCATTCCAGTACAGCTTATAACCCATCTAGCTCCTCTTTAAGAGTTTGCCTCTGGCCAAAATGTACACACAGAAAACAAGAGGGCCTTGGCTTTGGAGGTGCATGGAGCCTGAGGCGAGGGGCAAACAGCTGGGAGCGAAGGAACAACTGCCTGGCAAGTCATTTCTCCTGTCTTGCAGACTAGAGTGAAGCTGTCATTCACTGCAGGGTGCTCTTTCTGCATAGCCACTCAGTGGGGAGGAGAGGTTGATTTGCCCACCCTCGCAGGGAGTGGGCAGGGTGGCACTCCAGGTATGCTTGGTTGGGTGTGGAGCATTTCCTGGGTTTAGAAGCAGCTGCCCAGCTTGAGGTTTGTTTGTGTGTGTGTGTGTTTTACCCTGTTGGTATTTATATATTAAAGAAACCAAACCAAGTGCCATAATAATGTTGGATGCTGATGTTAACATTGTAATTAACTATCTTTTTAAAAAGTATTGTACTATTTTTGGGTTAAAACAAGAAAAATAGAACAAGTCTCTTGCTTTTTCCTCATGTTTCCATCCTCTTGTAAACGGAGTTGACTGGCATAAAAGGTCAGCTGGGACCAAATTGAGAAACTTTTGATTGGGTCTGTGGGCACATTGCAAATGGGAGAACCAGCTGTTTTTTCCCTATCCCTTAGAATCTTCATAGTTTGCCCTTCCTTTTTCCCTAGCCAGCAGCGAGATCGGGTAGTGCATAGCAGTTATTTTCTGCAAATACTGCTACACATGAAGTGTGGGTGGGTGTTAAAGAATTCCCCCCTCCCCCCAAAAGGCAAATGTGAAAAAACTGCAAAGTGGCTTAGCCATGTCTCTTGCTTTGCAGGAGCTAAAGACCAGGCACTCATTAAGAATTCACTGTATAGCTAACTTACAGGATAATGACATACAAGTCTACTCAGAAGTAAGTCTCTTTGTGTTTAATGGGGCTTATTTCCAGATAAGTGGGTATAGGATTGCAACCTTGGCAAAAACAGGGCTCTTGTGCCTTTATCAGCTCTATGGCAGGACAGAAATTCAACAGGACAACAGGATACTTTTCTAGTATGGAAATACAGTTATGGAAAAAGCTTCACCATGACTACTGTCTAATGTTGTGTTATGCCATGCCTGTGGCAGCCATTCTGTGAGTGGTGCCCCCAGCCCTCTCAGCATTTGAAATGTGCCCCCTGCTCTAACCTATAAAACCATCTTTTGCTGAGCCGACATTTGATCCATCAAGTCCAGTACTGCCTACTTCAACTGGCACTCTCTCTTCCTAGCTCTGCAAGGTGGGATCCTTTTTAACCTGAAGTTGCAAATCAAAGATTTCTTATGCATGCAAAGAAGATGGCTTGTTTACTTGTAGCTTATAGCCCCTGCAGTGGGGTCAAGGGATGAGGAAAGGGGGGCGGGGAGACCTTTGAAGCTGTATAGTCTTTTTCTTCCTTTCCCTCTGGAAAATGGAACAGGAGGCCTATTGCAGAGCGCCTGCTTTGCTCACAGAAGGTCCCAGGTTCAGTCCCGGGCATCTTCAAGTAGGGCTGGGAACATCTCCTTTCCTGAAACCCTGCAGAGCTGCCGCTGGTCAGGATCACAACACTAAGCTCAAAAGACTGATGGCCTGTCTCGCTATCAGGCAGAGTCCTGATGTTTATTTGTGCCGTGCAGGGCAGTGGGAAGAGAAATCCCTGCAGTTGCAAGGACATGCACTGTATACCCTTGCGAGTTTCCCCTCTTCCCCAAGCTGCGCTCTGGGCCTTTCCGGAACGGCAGAGGAAAGATGGCGGTGATCCTGCCAGCCGCCTTAGTGACTAGCTGTCCTACAACTCCTCTTAAGGATAGCTGAACTTTTCCAGCTATCCTCTCCCCCCCAACCCTTGCTGCCGCCTCCTCTGTGACTTACAGCATCTTAGTGTTGGGGTCTAGCTGCTTCTCTCTCACGGGGGAAACACAGCAGTGGCACCAGAGAGACGGGGGTGAAAAACACAAAGCTTTATTGAACCTTTTAACATCCCTACTGGAGACTGAGCAGGAAGTGCTTGAGGCCTTCCACCCACCTCTTCCTTATGCTGCTCAGGCAAGAGCCACTGAAAGAAGGGGAAAGTGCCCTCTGAAGGTTGGCAGGGACTGAGCATGTCCACCCCCCAGCCCACCTCCCCAAGTGCCTTGCAGGGCCTACCCTGTTCCTTCCAGCAATTCCTCTTGGAGCCACAACTGTGCCTGCCTTCCAGGAATGTCAGCACCCAGCAGCAGAAGAGAGCTAACGTGCAGAGGGGTGGAAGCCCTCTACCCTCTCTCAGCACACAGACACCTGACAGCACAGAACGCAGATCCTGGGGTTTTTAAATCTTTACAAGTACTCCCTAGCAGGATGCAGCCAAGAAACTCTTCCCTCCGTGAAGGTTTTCATCCATTCTAACTGGGAAGCAGGCACCCTTCCCACTCCTTTAGGTCCAGGCTGTTTTGGGATAGCTGTAGGTCTGGCAAAGAACAGAGAAGGAGAAATTCTTTCAGTTCTTGCAGGTAACGCTCAGGCCTGATGGGAGCATTTCCAGCTGCACGTGGATGAAAGAGCCAGGATGGGAGAAAGCGCCATGTGAAGAAGGCAGCAGCTGCTGCTGCATCACTTGTTGGCCTCCCCCAAAGAGATCAGTCCAGGCACAAGACACAGCTATTTAGACAAACCTTGCCCCTTTGCGCCCAGGACCAACATACCAGAAGGCCAGGCAGGCTGCTCCCCATAGAGATGGCAAGCAAGCAGCTAAATTGGTGCATCCACGAGAGGCATTTCAGAAGAGCCAAGCACCAGGAGCACTCTCACGGGGAGGATGGGAGGCAATGCCCCTTCCCCAGGCGGAGGTGAGCGGCACCAGCGGCCTCCCCTGCCCCCTCACCTTGTTGCGATAGCCGCGCTCCATCATGCGCCTGGCGGCCAGCTGCTCCAGCTCTGCGTTGCGCTGCTCCTCCAGCCGGGCCTCAGCCTCTTCCTCCTGCTGGCGCCGCAGCTCCTCCTGCCCCTGCAGCTGGCGCTCTGTGAGCTGAAGGGGGGGGGGCGTCAAGGAAGAGGCCGGCTTCATGGCATCCCCACGGCCACTGCCTTGCCGGTCAAAGCGCCCACGTTTTCCAGTCTTCTTTCTGGATGCCCCCCAAGACCCTGTTGTCCCCCCACCCCCCGTCTGTGCCAGAGGTGGCTTCCATACTTCAAAGCCCCTCTTTGTAAGCAAAGGTGGCCCTGCCCTTTGAGCCTCACTTGATCGCCCCCCTTCCGCAGTCCCCCTCACCTTGCTGCTGTCCCTGCCTTCCCACTCCTGTTGCCTGGAAAGAACAGGGCCATCCCTGACTTGTGGGGTGCAAGGGGAGGGAGGGAGACCAGGAAGCAGCATTAAGTAGACTGCCCTGGAGGTGCCAGAGGGATACCTGCCCGATACTTCGAAAGAGCTACCATCGATATTGAAGGTTTGGGATGCATATGCCCCACGTTCCAAGTGCCTGACGCCCCTGCTGGCTCGTTCACGAGGAGCAAGAGCTGCCAGCTGTCTCTTTTGCTCTCTCCTACCTGGGCCTCCAGCTCCTGCCTGCGGGCAGTTTTCAGCCCAGCCTCCTCTTCCTGCTCCCGCTGTGTCAGCTGCTTGGCCTCTTCCAGCTCCTGGATCAGCTGCTCCCGGCACTTCACCAATTCCTGCTGGGCCTGCCTGTTCCTCTCCATCCTCTCTTGGATCTGACGCTCTCTCTCCGCCAGGACCTGTTTCAAGCAGGAGGGGGGACTGAGCCCTGGAAGGGGGACAAGCCCGAAGTCCGGACCCCGCTGGGCAAGGAGAGCTCACCTCGGCCATGAGTCTGTCCCGGGCCTTCTGCTCTCTCTCCCACTCGTGCTCTCGCTTCTCCCAGACCTGCTTGGCTTCCTCCCTTGGGAGAGGGAGAAACAGACTTTTGGTGCCGAGGCTTGGAGTCCAGAGCCACAGCACAGCAGCAAAGGCCCAGGGATCCCTTCAGTAGGGGATACCGCAGTTGGTTTGAGAATCAAAGAGCACCAATCCGCAGGCAATTCCTGCATGCACTGGGGTGCTCACGGTCACAGAGGAGGGTCCGGGCAAAGGGGGTGCACAGCGAGTCTTCCAGCTGTTTTTGCCTTGCCACAGATGCGCTGGAGCAAAGCAGTCCTCCAGCTAGGGCCGGGCTCCCAACGCCCATCATCTCCAGCCAGCATGGCCAATGGGTGGGGATGATGGCAGGTATGTAGTGGTCCAGCCACTTCTGGAGGGCACCAGGTTAGGGAGGGATGCTTTAGTCCGGTGCACCTGTGGAAAGGCAGGCCTCCCCTCTCCACAAACCGTTCTATCACAGCAGGACTAGCAACCCCTTTTTGCTGGGTCACTTTTACTGCAATAGGTCTGCCAGCTGGGATCCCCCTTCAAGTACAGAGAAGCAATTCCTCCTCCGTTGCTACCAGCACACTCTGCAGGGCTGGACTGAAGAAGGGAGCGCCGGCAGCTTGTGCCGCAGCAGTTCCTCCCTCCTCGGCCTCACCTGAAGACAGTCTCCAGCTCAGCCTCCCGCTCCCTTTCCAGTTGGAGCTGATCCTCGATGACCTCCTTCATCCAGGCAACAGCAGCAACCGCTTGCTCCCGCCGGGCCGACTGCAGCCGCTCGTCCTCGCCTTCCTGCTCAGCCAGGGCCAGGAGGATCTGCCTGTCCTTCTCCTGCGCGGGACAAACATCAGAGAGCTGCCTTGGACCAAGTTGAACCACTGGCCCATCCAACCCAGCAGAGCTCCGAGGCCTTTCCCAGCCAGCTCCTTTTAGCTAGAGCCACTGAGAACTGAACTCGGGACCTTCTGCACTGTAAGAGATCCAGCCCGTTCCCTAAGGAAGGTTCAAGGCAGCTAGAAGAGAGAGTGGTGGTGGTAGAGATTGAGCCAACCAGATGGGATTCTTGAGCTGCCTGCTGAAGAATAGGGCAGTACAGATAGCAGGAATACAGTAATACCTCAGTTAAGGAATCCTCCCCCAAGGAAGCTCCTTTTAAGGAAGGCTTTTTAAAAGGTGAAACTAACCAGCTTTGCTTTGCTGTGGATAAAACTTTCAAGCCTGTGCCTTGGGTGAAACTGACCATCCTGTGCCTTTGGTTTGCTGTTAATAAACTGACGTGCCTGTGCCTTTGCTTTGCATTAAAGAGATCTCTTGCTTTCTCCCAGGGCTGGGGAGGGAAGGATCCAGTACGATTCAGAAGGGTAGGGGTGGGTGGGTGCCAGGTAGGCACCCTTTAAAGCCCTGTTGAAGCTGCCCCCACCATCTATGACCAGGGGCAGGAAACTCTCCCTATTCTTTCCATGTTATCCCTACCTCTGGTGCCAAAATTTCTGTTAAAGAAGTGACGTCCAGGAACACATCCACTTTGTTAACTGAGGTGTTACTGTGTTGAGGTGGGTGTCGCCTGTATTGTTGGCTTTGCAAAATACATTGAGATTTGAGGGCGGGGCTGACTTGGAAACAGTGATGTCATCAAGCGCATGGGCAGGAGTGCAGCTACCTCTGCAGCCTGGGGACTACGGGGCATGGGATATCTAGCCTCCCTTCAGTCATTCCAGGGGTGCCAACCTACCAGCTCTTCCTGGATCTGCTGGGCCCGCCTCTTCAGCTGGGAGTGGTATTGGTGTTTCAGAAATCGCCTGGGAAAAGAGAGAAGCAGCCCCACCGTCAGTCGTCCACAGGAAGGAAGAGCCAGAGACAAGAAGCCGGAGGATGGGAAGAGGTCAGGCTGCAAAGCTGCTTCAGCCTGTTAGGGGGTGAGCACCTCAGCTGTGAACATGGGAGAAGCACACTGGTGCATGTGCAAAGTGCCTCATTTTCACCACAAGGAATTGCACCCACATGGGTACTTTGGCAAGGTGGAAGGCGCGGCTTCTTGGCACCTTCTAAGCATCGTGCCGATCCATCTCTTCCCATACAGCAGCAGGACTTAAGAACTACCCCTCCCCCTAGTCCAGGGTTGGGAAACCAGTGGCCCTTGGCCCAGTTTCAAGCAGGTGGGAGGGGGAAAGAGGCAGAAGGAGACAAGGGGCGCCCCTCGTTTTCGGCTCTGGCACCGCTTAGGTGCTGCCCCCAACAGATTTCCCCACCAGCTGAAGAAAAGTCCCCCTCCCGTGCCCTTGTCTCACCACCACCGCCTC
Organism: Rhineura floridana; assembly: GCF_030035675.1. Classification (NCBI taxonomy): domain Eukaryota; kingdom Metazoa; phylum Chordata; class Lepidosauria; order Squamata; family Rhineuridae; genus Rhineura; species Rhineura floridana. The sequence continues at coordinate 2,507,069 of NC_084498.1, forward strand.
CCAGTCCCCACACAGCAGGGGGAGGAGGCTAAATGGCAACTGTTAGGGCCCCCCATGCCCTTCTCTCCTCCCCTCCCACTGCTCTCAAGAACCACACCTGAGTTCAGTCTTCTTCCGCTCCTGCTCCTGCCGCTTCCTCTCGGCCTCCAGGGCTCCCAGCTCCCACTGCTGCTTCAGCAAGTCCTCCTCTTCCTTCTTCAGCTTTGCTGCCTGAGAAGAATGAGCCAGACGTCTTCAGCTACAGCCTCCCTTCCATGTTCCCAGCAAGAAAGCGGTGGTGGCAAGATGGAGCTACTGCAGCTGCCCCAGCACTCTCAGCACATGAGCAGGGGCGGCCTGGCTCTTCCGCCAGCTGGCTCGTTGCCCCCCACAATGGCCAGCGGATTGCTCTCATGTGCTGCCTGCCCCTCAGAACTCCTCCTAGCAGGGCAGATCCTCCCCAGCTCCAAAAGCATTCAGTCAGCCACGTGAAATATTGCAAATCAACACCTGAAGCTGGGTACGTTTACAAGCGTGACCTCACCTAAGACCTTCAGTCATGGCCCCCCAAACGCCTGACCTGAGTCCCACCCTCCTCCAGTGGCTACATACGCTGCCATCCCTTCACCTGAGGTGGGAAGGGCAGAAGAGGGAGAGAGGTTTGGACCAGGGATCTCCACTGCACCAAAAAAAATCGTCTTGGGCTTTTCCCCCTGCCCCAGGGAACTGCCACAAAGAGAACCAAGACGCGACTGTGTGTGTGTGGACTGGTGATCCTGAGCTGGCCTTAGGCCCACGCGAAGGCCTTTTCTAGCAAGGCCTGGCCCAGGCGACGCCACATCGCTTACCTCCGCCTCCCGTTGCCGCAGCTCCTCCATCTGCTGGCGCAAGATCTCTGCCTGCTTCCTCTCTTCCTGCTTCCGCCTTTCCTCCTCCTCCTTCATCCTCTCCAGGGCTTCCCTCCGGGCAGCCTCGTATTTGTTTTCCATGCGGACTTTCTCTTCCCACTCAGTTGCTTCTCTCTGGATTGGGGCCAAACGGAACCGTTAGCCTCCTCAGCCCACGGCACTTGCCCTCCTGCCCCGCGAGCCTGAAAGGAGGAGGAGAGAGGGCCCCAGGCCCAGGAATCCTACAGAGAGACACTAAGTAGTCCTAGGAAGAGCCCGGCCTACCTGTTGCTTCTGAGTCAGCTGGTTCCCCCAGGCCTCGACCACGTGCTTCTTGTGCAGTTCAGAGCCAACCTGAAGGAAGGATCATGGAAACAGACTTTGTTGGCCGCTGTAGGACACCTCTCCCCCTAGTGTTGGCAAACCTGTTTAGGGGGGAGGAGGCACAGCGAGCACCTCAGACGCACTGCCTCCCCATTCCAAGGTCTCCGCTGGGGGAAAGGGGCCAGTATCAACCTCGCCCTGATACAGAGAAGCAGGGAGCCAGGGCTAGTGTCAGCACCCATCTCCTGGATAGAATCTGAAAGGCCAGGATCCCTTGGGGCAAAACCGTGCTGGATCATGCCCGTCCAGCTGTTCAGCCACCAGCCCATTTCTCACCTCTCGGAGCTTAGCACTGTTGTTCTCCCAACACTCGTAGAGACGATCTTCGGCAATCTGTTATGAGGGCAGAAGAAGGAAACCTTCCTGAAATAACGCAGAGCCCTGTAGCTGGAACAGAGCTAGTTCAGCAACCTGTTCTCCCAGGGGCCAACCAGAAGCCCCAGGGGGAAGTCGCAAAGGTGGGTCACAGGAAGCTCACCTATACTGAATCAGACTAATGAGTTTAGTATGTCTACACTGGCTGGCAGAGGCACTTCAGGCTTTCAGGCAGGAGTCTCTCCCAGCCCTGCCTGGAGATGCCGCCACTGGGGACCTTCTGAATGCAAAGCAGGTGCTCTGCCACTGAGCAAGCAACAGCACGTGTAGAAGGATGGCTACCTGTAGAGGAAGCCAATTCACCAAAAGGTATTGAGTCCTGCCTTCCTCATCCTTGGAAATGTTTAACCTCCACTAGTGTGGCCAAAAGCAGCGTTCCCCCAAGGGTGGCTCAGAAGACATTTTACGTGGAAGAGGCCACCTCCTGACAATCTCCTAAGCACTTTCAGTGCCTCTGTTAGTACTTTCTCATATCCTCTCAGGCAGAACAGCCCTCGGGCTCTCTTATTTGAGACTCTGACAGAGGACGCCTCTCTCTTCCTGCTCTCTTCCTTCCAGACAGACCTGCTTCCTCCGCTCCTCCCTGGCCGACTTCAGCTCGTCGCTTTTCTGCCTCATCTCGCTCAGGTCTGTGTCCTTGCTCAGCCGCAGCTCCTGCAGCTCCGCTGCCAGCAGCTCACGCTCCTCAAAAAGCAGCTTCTGAAGTTGCTGGCGCCTTCGCTCCAAGCTGATCCGCTTCTCCTCCTTCAGCTTCTCGTGGTGATAGGCAGTCATACTAGCAAAGACGAGAAAGAAGCAGACAAACAAACAAAGAGTGACGATGGCAATTCTGAAAGCAGAGTAGAGATCCTTTATGTATTTGTTTATTTATTAATAGCATTTGTTAGTTGCTTTTTTCCAAAAATAGGACTCAAAGCGACGTACAAAGAGAAAAACAAAAACACATTGCATATGAAATAGTTTATAGCAAGTCAAACAATGGCAAAAACAATTTCAAGTGAAATAATACAACATAATAGAGAAAAAACAAATGGCAGATATAACAGTAACACAAAAACCATACCAACACTATAAATATAACACATTGTAACAATCCTATTACACAACTAGTCAATATGGCAAAAGTACTCAAGTTTAACTTTTGAAAACAGTCCCAGCCTCCCTGGCCCTCCTCCTATGCCCCACTCTCTTCTACTTCCCTGTAATTGACGCAATGCCCAACGCTGATGTTGGTGCCCCCCCAGTTTGACTGCTGCAGACATACAAAAACTGGCCCTTCCAATGGCAGACCTCTCTTCCCTAGAGAAGAGTCAGCTCTGCGCCTCTTTCATATCCTAGTACCTGTTAACACTTTCAGCTCTTTTGCTTGCGCTCCAGGTGCCTGGGACTTCGGATAAGGCTGTGGAAGAGGGGCCAGGGCCTTTGCCAATCCTGCTGCTTCCCTTTCAGTTCCTTTTGCTTGCGCTGAGTTAAGAGCAGACCCGGCCAAAAACTCTGCCTGGGCCCTGTTCATGTTGCTGCTGCTGCTCCCCCCCCACTGTGCCCTCTCTGGGAATGGTGAAAAAGAGTCATCCCCCACCCCCACCCCTAGCCTTACCTTTGCTGATAGGACTGGCGTGAACTCCACTGGGCCTGCTTTGAGCTGTAGACCCCAGACTGTTGGAAATAGCGGCTGTTCAGCTCCCACTGCTTCCGGAAGCGGGCCTCCTGCTCTCGGTGGTGCACGATCTGTTGCTCGAGGGCCCTGCTGCGGTTGCTCCAGAACGAAGGGATTGTGGGCAACGCCATCTGGGCAGCGAAAGCAGGCTGAAATCGCCAGATTTGACACCTGGTTCCTGAAGGACATGAGAAGTGTTAGTTTAATGTCTGTGTGAGCCATCAACCGTCTGGCCTACGACTGTGCTGGGCAGCTGTCCCAGGGTCTGAGGCCTTCAGTGTTCTTCTGTGACCCAAAGCCCTCCAGAGCTACACAAGACATATTAGGGCTGCAATGTTTAGCCAATTAATCACACAGATCAAAAGTTGGATCAGCGAAAAAAGCTGCTGTTGGTTAATTGGGCAGTAATTATTTTAAAAACATATATTAATACAAGTACTGGGAGCTGCAGGGAGTTCACTGCTTGCCTGCTCCAACTAATTGCCTGTTGCCCTGGTCTGGAGAACAGAAGGGCAGCCCCCTCTGACCTCTGCCACAGATTAGGGCAGCAAGAGCCACTGGCAAGTAGCACCCCACTCAGGGAGCATTTTGAAAGGATTTAGGCAAACTCATGGGGGAATAAGCCTAGCAGTAGCTACTAGTCATGATGGCCGCATGCTGTCTCCACTGTCCAAGGCAGCATGCCTCTCAGTACCAGTTGCTGGCACCCACAATGGCCCAGGAGGAGGAAGGAGACCTCCTGTTGCACTCACACCCTACTCGTGGGCTTCCTATTCAGCATCTGGTCAGCCCCTGTGAAAGCAGGATGTCGGCCGGGCCCCAGACAGACCTTTGGCCTGATCCAGCAGGGCACTCTTCTTCGGTTTTTATGGGGGAGGCCAACCTGGCCTCAGCGCTTGCTTTCCTCATTCCTTCCCCTCTCTTTTTCCTTTTGTGCCGTGTCTGGTAGCTTTGAGCCTGCAAGCGGGAACTAGGCTTGTATTTTAAAACAGACATTTTTAAGTGCTTCGTAAAAGTTAAATAATGCCGATGACAGGCATAAGAGGCGCAGGTGCCATCATCTTGGACAGGCGGCCCACCCCGTTCCCCCACCCCAAAGCCTAAGCTTAGCTCGCTTAGTGTGCCGGTTAAGGCTTCTTTAAACGCCGGGGAGGAATTTCCACGCGCAGAGACGCAGGCCGCGCTCGCGAGACAAAGCTACTGACGTCAAGCAGCCGATGACTGACGTCACGCAGTTGGAGATCGTGACGTCAGCGTGCTTTAAAAGGCTCCCAAAGGTAACATGACGTGCTTCAACTTGCGTAAGACGAAGTTGCGAGGCAGAAATAAACCAGCGTCATTCACTGGAAACAAATTTGCATATATTTAAATACACGTAAATAGTACGTCAATCAACCCGTCCTCCGTCCGGGCCCCGAACTAGCCGCCAACCCCGACCTGGGCCGGCTCGTCGCTCCCTCCTTCGTCCCCGCCGCAAGTCGTAACGGCTCCGACACTTCCGGTGCCGCCGGGCGGCTCCATGGTAACGCTTCCGGGCAGAGTACAGGGGCCGCCGAGGGACAAACGCCCTCTTGTCGCGCGGCACTTCTGGCCCCGCCTCCCTCTCGAAGAGTCGTGCCCAATAGAGTCGCCACAGAGATAGGAGAAAAGGAGAAAGAGAAGCATCTCGGTTCTTCTATGAGCGGCTTCCGGGTTCCTCCCGTAGAAGTGAGAGTTGCCCCTGGAAGTGCGGAATTGCACCGCTCAAGCAGCAAAGAGGCTGTTTTCAGACTCGGGTCTTCCATGGTGCAGAATATTCCAGTTTTTAAAAGAATAGATTTTAAACAATGGAAATATATTCCCACCGCTACCATTTACAAAATACAGACTCCATAATATATATATTTATGGGGGCATGCTCCAAAGTTCTGATCTGCACGTGGTTTCAGGAAGACTCCCCCACTGGAACCCCAAGGGCCGGTATATTTTTCCGTCCGTGGGGATGCCCCGAAGGCGCCCATCAGCACAGCCCACAGAGAGCCCTTGCCATTTGCAGCGGCAAAGCAGGTCGTGTGAATGCGGGAAGAGCCGGCTGTGCTTGCACCTTCCTGACTGAAGACGACACCAAACGGAGGTGAAAGCAGCCTTTAACTAAAACAAAACAAAACGGCCCTTCCAGTTGGGAATCTGGTTGCTGCTCGCAGGAGCAGGCGGGTCTGCGTTTGTTCCTCGCCTTCCTTTCCAGGGGCTGCAGTGCAATACGCCCTTCCCTGGGAGTCAGTCCCATTGGACCCTACTCCTGAGCAGGCGCGTATTGCAGCCCAAGTCAGCCTTCGCCCACCTGGGGCCTTCCAGATGTTTCAGAGCACCCTTTCCCAACCTTGGGGGGGAGGTCCCCAGATGTTGCTGTACTACACCTCCCATCAACCCCTGCAGGAATGATGGGAACTGTAGTCCCGCAACATCTGGGGACCCCCCCCAAGGCTGAGAAAATTGGACTGCCACTCCCACTAGCCCCATCCTCATCCTCTGGCTGGGGTTGATGGGAGGTGTCGTCCAAAGCGCCCTTCGCCCCCAAGGGGCCTTCCCTTGCATCCCTTCCTCTCCCGGGGAAGGGAGGCGCTCCTGGGCGCTGGAGAGGGAGCAGCGTCACCCGGCAGAGCCTTTGCTGCCCTTTCTGGCCACCGCCTTTGCCGCAGCTCTCGCCAACTGGGTGCCCGCCAGAGGTTATGGACTACAACTCCCATCTGTTGACTATGCTGGCTGAGGCTGATGGGATCAGTAGTCCAAAATGTATGGGAGGCACCCGGTTGGGGAAAGGTTTGAAAGAGGGTTGGGCGCAAACACCCCAACTCTGCGACTTGCGTGCAGTATTTCGGTGAGAGTTCTTGCGGAGGCATTGATAGGTTGCGCCTGTCGTAGGTCTTAATTTCTGGTTTGATTCTCTACCCTGCAGATTCTGGCTGTGGGCAGATTTGGTCCTTATTTGCTGGCCTTTGACCTACATGTGCCTTCATCACCGTTTTCTGCCCTTAAGGGTGCTAACGAGGCTACCAGCGGATTTCATCAGGTTGTAAATGTATTGGAGCCCTGAGGTTACCAAGGGTGATGATACCTGACATTTCCTTCAGAATCTGCGAAAGTAAAGTAAAGGCGTCCCCTTTTCTTTCCTCGGTTCCCTGTTTCCATTTCAATCTCTTTTCTGCCGCAAAGATGACTTTGGTAAAAGCTGTATAGAGGAAATGGCTGAGGCTTGTATGTATAGGTAAGTTAATAATCAAAGGCGTGTGTTGAATCTACAAATGGAAAAACCACAATAGGTTTGCTTATGTACTGTGCAAGCCATGTTTTACTTGTTGCAAGCAAGCCTCATTTATTGAGTTTTTCAACTTACTCAGTTTAAACACCAAGCTTTATACAACAGTTCCAGAGCGGTTTGCGTAATAAAACAGGATTTAACTCCCAGGAGAGTGCAGATAGAGTTGCTGCCTCAATCTGCCCATTGCAACATCACCTGTGGTTTCTTGATTGACATTCCTTGAGCATTAAAAAAAAAAAAAGCCGCTTTCTATCTAAATGCAAAATAAAGCTTGAAAATCCTAAACTACTTTAATCAGTGGGGTTGGGGGGGTGTCACTTTGTTTCCTGGTTTTAAAACTTTCTGGAGGCTATTTTTGCACCTATAAATGCTAAAGTTTTGCTAAATGTTTTTTATCGTTTTGTTTTAATGTATTTTAAGGTCTTTTTATGATGTTTTAAAGTGTTTTTAGTGTTTCTGTTTGCCACCCTGGGCTCCTGCTGGGAGGAAGGGTGGGGTATAAATAAAATAATAAAAAATAAAGTTGGAAGAGGAACTTTAATGCAACAGCAGCTGTGCACTCCCAGATTTTTCTCCCTCTCCTCTCCCCCTCCCCATTGTTCACTCCTTGGTGACATTTTGGGTGGTCCTAATAGAGCTGTTGCCTTGCTGTGGATTTGGAATTATATATATATACCTGTATAATAGCAACTCTCAAGATGATCCCGTAAGAAGCATAGTAGAGGTTGGTTTGCTTCTCTCTTGGGGTTAAGCTGATAACAGCTAAGTTTATTCTTTGTTTTTAAGAAGTCTGAATTTTATTTTATGTACTTGGGAATGTTCTCTCTTAAGGTGGCCTATATTTCCTTTTTCCTTTTTTGAGGGCGGGCAATTGTTAGGGCACATCCTAGCCATTTTAAGAGTTCTTTTGCTAGCCCTTTGCAAGTGAAGAGTTCTGAAATGGACCCCAAACTTGAAGCTGACCATTTGTGGGGAACCCCTGGCACCCTGATGAGCCTATGCATAATCTCTAGTCTGTAAAAGTAAGCTAACAGTGCAATCCAAGCATGTTTGTTTAGAAGTGAGTTCCATTACCTTCAATGGTATTTACTCCCAGTTAAGTGTTTATAGGATTGTAGGCTAAGTTTATGATCCTAAACACGTTTACTAGTGAGCAAGCTCAGTTAAACACAACTTACTTCAGAGTAAACACCTATAAAATTGTGCTGTAAAGTTGTAATCTTATGCTGGCATACTTGGGAGGGAGTTCCTTTTAACTCAAGTTGAGCTTCTGCAGGGATCCAAGGCCAAAAGTATCAAAAATGGTTTTATCTGTTGTCCTAAAGTGTTCTGGGAATGTAAGTAGAAAAGTGTCAAAGACAGAGAAAATTGTCGTCATTATTAAAAATTAAAATTATTGTATTAGGGGGCAGGATTCCTCGTCTTCTGAGATTCATGTACAGTATTTGTAACACGTTGCACATAGACTTCAGAAAGGCCCTACTCAAAATAAAACCAGAATTAATAAAAAAAATTGATTTAGATATTGGCCATGATAATATTACAAGTAGTTTTTGTTTATCTTGGAAGCGGCATTAAATTTAGCAGCAGCATAATTGGCTGTCTCTGCCAGCAGCAGCGGATGCATCTTTACAAATGGCCATGTGTGGCTAGTGCAGTTTCATAGCTGGCTGGCATTTGGTGACATTTGGGACTGGGAGGTGTACACGTTGTTCGAAACAGTTGTCTGTTTTTGGAACTTGAAGGCGACCTTTGTCCCACTTAAAATTAAGTCGGCCCACTTGGAGCACTGCAGAATGCTTTGGGATCGTGCCACACAGCTTGTTGATCCTGGCAGCAGTTTGTTCACCCTTTGAGCCCCGAAACCTGCTTCCAGGCAAAGTGAAACAAACATTCTAAGTTGAACTTACTGGTGCAATTTCAGGAAATCCTTATGAGATATGAAACCACATGAAGAAGTTGACTGGCTTTAAACATTTAAATTCCCTGAAAAGTTGCATTGAGTTGTGGGCATCCCTGGACAAGTTATTTGTTAACATTTATGATATTTATATCATACTTTCCTCTCCCTCCCCATCCAAATGGTGATGTCCAAAACCAGAATAAAGTAGAAAAACAACAAGCCAACAGTAATTAAAATATTAAAACAATGTTGAGAAAAATATATACCAAAAAAAGCAATTAAACATACAAATTAATTGCCAACAAGTAAACCAGGTGAAGGCAAAGAACTGAAGGCTGCAATCCTATGCCCACTTACCAGAGAAAGCCCCATTGAATTTGATTGGACTTAACTTTTGAGTAGACATGTATAGGATCGCAGTGTTAGCAACAGAAAAGTCTGGAACTTGATGATGAGAGAAGTTCTTAAACAATGGAATGCCGACAGTAAAGGAGATAACCTGACCTCAAGCGGCAGTGAGTTCTGCATACTAGGCGCTGCTGCAGGAAAGGTCCTGTGTGTACATAATTTGTGCTCCTATACAGTTGTTTATCTTGTTTCAAGTGGATAATAACAAACGGTATATCCTCTGTGCTGGGACAAAATATTATATGGCAAGAAGTTAACATTCTGTAATTTGTATAAATTTAAGCAGGTTTTCTGTTCTTGCTTTGTCCTATTTATTTTATTAAAAAAGGTAAAGGTGTCCCCGCACTTGTAGTGCGAGTCGTTTCCGACTCTTAGGGCGACATCTTGCGACGTTTACTAGGCAGACCATATATATGGGGTGGGATTGCCAGTTCCGTCCCCGGCCTTTCTTTACCCCCCAGCATATGCCGGGTACTCATTTTACCGACCACGGATGGATGGAAGGCTGAGTGGACCTCGACCCCTTTTACCGGAGATTCGACTTCCTCCTTCTGTTGGAGTCAAACTCCGGCCGTGAGCAGAGCTTCGGCTGCGTTACCGCTGCTTACCACTCTGCACCACGGAGGATCTTATTTATTTTATTAACTTTGCATAATTCTGCCTCTGCTGCTCATGAAGGAGGGGCAAGGGTCTATCCTAGAGGTGTCAAGACCTGGGGAAAAAATGGAAAAATTAGGGGGAAACCTTTCCTCCCCATTTTTTTAAAAAAAAATTAAGAGGGGGGGAGAAAGGTATTTTCCAGGCCTTCACATCTCTGGTCAGGTTGACTAAAACCCTGCCCTCTTATTCAGCAGCCCCTCTGGGTTCGTCAGCTGCTGCTTGTAGTGGAGGGGGGCCACGGGGGAGCACAGCTCCAATACTTTTTTTAGAGCAGGCATGATGACGTCATCCTCTGGGGGTACCAGGGTAACTGACACTCCTTCCTCTGCCAAGTGAATGAGGTTGTAGCAAGGCTTCCAAGGTTTGCTATTGTTTGCAACGGATTAACAAAGAGGAAGTTAGAGAAGGAGGAAAATAATCAAGCAGAGAGAGAGGCTACTTCTTTCCTGTTATTTGATGGGGTTCCTACTTCAAGCTAGCACTTTAAATGGTAACTTCTTTGGAAGATCGTTTCTAATTAAATGCTCAAGGCTACAGTTCAGCTGGCTCTCTTGTTAAAACTCAGTGTTGTTTTACAAGTTGAATTTATTCTGTACGCATCTATTCTGTGGCTGTTGGTTGATCCTAATAAATTGAGTATTATGGATGCTCTTTCAGGAGTGTATATGCGTGCATGTTTATATATGGAGCCATACAGCTTTTGCCTGCATTGTTGGACTCTCCTTGGTGGCTTTTGTGGGTTGTGTCAACACGAGTTCCCGCAGTTCAGAATTTACCACTGCACTGCTGTTCAAACCATAATGGCTAAGAACATGCACTCTCACTTTTTGAAGATCTGAGAAGATCTGAGAAAGATCTGAGAATCTCAAACTGGTTTATGCAAACAGAGCTATAAATAATAAAGAGTTTAGTACAGGGGTGGGGAGCCTGTGGCCCTCCAAACGTTGCTGGATTATAACTCCCATTGTCTCCTACCTATTGACTATGCAAGCTGGGGCTGATGGCAGTTGGAGTCCACCAACTTCTGCAGAGCCACAAGTCCCTCACTTTTTTAGTGGGTTAAAAAAGTGACTTGTATCTGTTGCTGTAAGTTTTCAGAACTTTCTTGATGAGAGAAAACATATCTATATTTTAGAGACTCCCCCAAATCAATTGCTATTTCTCACTTTCATAGTAAAAGGCTGTGTTAATGAAGGGCGGCAGATTCATTAATTAACAGCTGTTTCCCTGCCCACCCTCACAAAAAAATCATCTCCTTAACTCTGCTCCAGCACTGCTGATGCTAAGATGCAAATAAGGACTGTTATTTTGACTCCTTTTTTTGGCTTGGCAGGACCAACCTAATCTGAAGTTTACGCTCTTCACGGCAACTACTGCCAAACTTGTTCTGGGACTTCCAGCGGCTGGCCTCCGTGCCTGGTCAACGCTTTAGCTTCAGAGACTACAGAAAGCAAGTTTGCCGATTGTGCCGTGTGAAGGTGAGAGAGGTGATCCGTGGCACAAATGGGCTGGTAGGTGTCAAAAACGAAAGAAAGCGAGTATTTCTGTATATGATCATTCATTTGCATATGATACAGAGACATTTCCACCCCGTAATAATTATAAAATTTAGGGGGGGGGGAGAGAAAGAGGAAAGGGAGGAGACCTCCAGAATACCTTCTCATAGTTCTTCATCTTCATGATGTGTATGTTTGTTTTGATGACCCTTTGAAACTTAATGGCACGCATGTGTGTTACTTGTATGTGATAGATGGCTGCAAGGTTATTTGTTCCTTTGGTTATGTGACTCTAGTTCTTAACAACCAAAAACTAAATGAATAAGAACGTAGGAGGAGCAGCTGCAGCTGGATCAGACCAGAGGCCTGTCTGGTCAAGCATCCTGTTCTCAGCCAAATGTCTCTGGGAAGCTCACAAGCAGGACATGCGTGCAATAGCAGCACTCTCTCTGCTGCTTCCTCCTAGCAACACACGCGCAAGAGCACATTCGATGTCCTGTTTGCTTTTTAGAGAAAAAGTGCAGTCGATTTTATGGAAGCATATGCTTGATACGGAAGGGACTCCTTGTGTTTTAATAAAACTGAGGCTGTAACCCTGTGCGAGCTTACGTGGGAGTTAGTCCTGCTGAATTCAGTGGGATGTGTCATATAAACGGGTGTTTTTTTCTCTGTGTTCAAGAGTGACACATCCATGAGTGCTTCGTGCCCAGGCTGGGGATGGAAAGATCTGTCAATTTTGGTTCTCTCAGATTGTCATTTTTTCCCAGTCTTAGTTTCAGTTCTCCACATTTCTGCAGCAATTTGTGGATTTAAAAAAAAAAAACACTCATGAAAATTCTCCAACATTTTAGCGCAAATTTCTCCTCCTGAAACACATTTTTGTTGGCAGTTTTGACTCATGCACACATTTCTGCAAGCAATTTCTTGTCATATAATGGTATTATATAATGTTATATTCACTCATATCTTCATTTCATGCACACTGAAATAGATGCATTTTAGTAAACATTGTTTGGTTGACAAACTGCATTGCAAAATTCGAAGAAGTGTGAATGTCAAAGGGTGGCTGAGTTTTGGTTCTCATATTGTTTCGAACAGCCACATTTGAAAGATTCTACTTGAAATGCGAACTGAATTGAATTTCTCACCCATCCCTAGCCCAGGCCTGGCCCAAGACATTTTGTTGCCCGAGGTGTATTGTGCCCACCCCGTCTCCTCAATTACATATACAAAAGCTAATCCGAAGGGCAGTGGAATCTCCCTTCCCGGGGTGACTGATGGGACAGCATCTCCCACTCCGCTTGAGGGCAGCTGCCTATCTCAGGGAGTACCTCAAGGTCAAAGGGTTATCTCCGCTCTCTGCCCTCCCTCTGCTAGCCCTTCTGTGTCTCTGAAAGGTATTTGAAAGTGGCTTGGGGGAAAAATAATTTGCCCAAGGCTATAAAGTGAGTCCCTTGCCTCCCAAATCCAGCTGCCACCCTGGATCTTGATTCATCCACCGCCCTTGAAAAGAGAGTTCCAATGCAGTTCGTTCAGCTTTCCCTGCCTGGAGGAAGACGGTCGCTTTATTATGATCCTTGCAGATCTGCTGCCTGGTACTTCCTGGATTAACAGGTGTTTTGATCCTGGTGATCTTGCCTGGTGAAGGGCTGGAGCCCCTCCAGCAGTTGGGGGTGTTCCCTCATATTCAGGCCCTGTCACTCGCAGCCAGATTGCAGGCAGACTCCCTGTTGCCAAGGGCCTGTTTTCAGAGAATAAAAATAGCTCTTGTGTCAAGACCCCTCCAGCTCAGCCGCTGTAAGGCTGTTGCGGCGGAGGAGAGGCGTTCAGCAAAGGGATTTTATTGGCCACAATATGAAATCAGAGGTGGATCTTTCCTGACAATGTCTCTGTGTGTCTTTTGTCTCTCTGTAAGGGAAGAGCTTTCACAGCAGTTTTGCGATGTTGGGGGTGCTGTTGGAGCTCTGTTTTTGTGTATGAATCTGCAGTTCCTAGAGATTCTCTTTTGACTTGACTGTGGGGTCACAGCTGGCAAAATATCATTTCCAGTTTCAAGGAGCCGGTGTCAATTTCTTTTAGGTGCCCAAACAACCAGGTGCCTATGGCTTTCTTTTTCTAAGCCTGTGGTGACAAGTGCTTGAGCTTAAAGAGATAGAAAAGTTTCTTTTTTGCGGGGAAGGGAGGGGTAGGCGCAGCAGCTGCAAAATAAATGTTTTATGTGAAACTGTCCATTCTGGTGCAGATTTTGTCCAGCGCTGTCTAGGGCTGATGGGAGTTGCAGTACAAAACATCTGGGAGTGCACCAGATTGAGGGAGGCTGTCTCAGACAACCGTGGAGGACTCTTGGGCCCCACTTACGACACTGAGTCTCATGACTGTCTGGACGCCTCTGTGTGTGTTTTCTCCGCCATGACTCCAACATCAGTTTATACTCTTTTCTCTTTTTTCCTCTCTCCCCCTCTAGGAATTCTGAATGCTTTTGCTAGCTTTTTTGCCTTTGCTAATTGTGGTATGGTTAGTGTGGACCAAAATGGCAGACTGTCCCTCTGTGAACCAAAGAAAACTGGAGCTGGGAGAGCCTGTCCCACACCAGCCGCTTCCTTCAGAAACTCTGGAGCTTCCTACCAGTGGATCCCCTCTGCAGGTGTCTCAGGCTCCCGGGCCACAGCCCCCATCGGTAGGGCCCAGCCGGGCCTCTGAAGGTCTCTCGCAGTCACAGCAGCTGCCCCCTCTAAGCAGCCAGACTTCTGTGGGTGTCCCTAAGCAGCCAGAGCATCCCTCTTGCCAGTGTAAGCCGCCAGTTCCCCGCTCTGCCTCGGAGACTTTGACACCGTCCCAGGGGCTCCCAGGCATGGACTTAGCGAGGCCTTTGAGCCGGGTGGTCGTCCCTTCCTCCAGCCAGTCTCTGAGACAAATGAGGTCCCTCTCGTGGGAGGAACCAGAGATCAGCCAGGCGCAAGCGAAACGGCAAGTGATGGCCAAGTTTGTGCTGGGCTCTTTTGAAGACTACTCTTCTGACGATGAGCTTGTGGCCGGGTCTTTTAGGTTGGCTGGCAGGAGGAGGAGCAGCCTGGCCAGTATCGGATCTTCATCCTCTGTGGATTCCTCTTCGCTGATCTCCCTGTCGGAGGGCAACATGGTGATGAGGTAAGCAAAGGTGTAGTCCAGCATCCGGTGCTCTCAGAGGCCCCAAAGGGAAGCCCACAAGCAGGGACTGAATGCCCTTCATACTGACTCCAACGTTGGAGGGAGAATGTGGCCACCCGCAGCCTTATTATCCTCCGTGTCTAGCCCCCTTTTAAAGCTATCCAAGTTGGCAACCATTGCCACATCTCATGGTAGCAAATTCCATAGTTTAACTGTGCACTTGTGCACTTGTACTCCCACACCTAGGGCGCGGGGAAACCTTTCCCAGTTGGGCAGTGGTGCTGCTGTGAGTTGGAATTGAGATGTGGCCATCTCTGGGGCAGGTCTCTTGGAGCACAGTGATGCTTCAGTGGCAGTTTTCCCCCCTCTGTTAGCAATGCCGTGTGACCTCACAGCAGGACTGGGGCCAGTGGTTTGCATGCAGTCCATGGCGGCATCCCCACTTAAAAGGATTGGTCAGTACTCAAAGCATTTGCTCTCTGCTTTGTGGCATTGTTAGTTGAGCCTTACTGTCACTCTTAAATTTTGTTTAGGTTAGTGCATTTTTTTTCTAGACAATGCATGGAGTATATATGGCTTTTTTGGCTTAGAACTGTAGGCACTCTTAATCAAATAACAAAGAGTTAGAAGGGGCCTATAAGGCCATCAAGTCCAACCCCCTGCTCAATGCAGGAATCCAACTTAAAGCATCCCTGACCGGTGGCTGTCCAGCCGCCCTTTGAATGTCTCCAGTGTTGGAGAGCCCACCACCTCCCTTGGTAATTGGTTCCATTGTCATACCTCTCTAACAGTTAGAAAGTTTTTCCTGATGTTCAGCTGAAATCTGGCTTCCTGCAACTTGAGCCCATTATTCCATGTCCTGCACTCTGGGACTATCGAGAAGAGATCCCAGCCCTCCTCTGTATGACAACCTTTGAAGTGCTATCATATTTCCCCTCAGTCTTCTCTTCTCCAGGCTAAACATGCCCAGGTCTTTCAGTCTCTCCTCATCGGACTTGGTTTCCAGTCTCCTGATCATCCTCATTGCCCTCCTCTGAACCTCTTCCAGTTTGCCTGCATCCTTCTTAAAGTGTGGTGTCCAGAACTGCATGCAGTACTCAAGATGAGGCCACCCCAGTGGAACTTTAAAAGACTGAGCAAATCTTATTATGGCTTAAAGGTCTACTTCATCAGATCATGAAATGTAATTCTCAGTTGCAAGTATATATATCTCCACCCCTTACAACCTGGTGTATAAGTACAGATAATGACAATTCAGTAAGTGACCTCTTACAACAGCAGCAGTGATAAAACAATCATCTCTGCAATTTAACGAACATCTGACGTAGGCAAGGAAATGATTGCCTCCATTCAGACCCAAATGAACAGAGCTGAACTTCTTGATGAATTTTTAATTCAGCAGTTTCACATGGAAGCCTCCCGTTACAGTTCCTTAGTTCAAGTCTGGCCACCTTAAGATCAAGTGTGGTGTGTCCTGGTAGACTGAAAATGTTTGCCTACTGGTTTACGAATAGAAATCTTCTATATTCTCCACAAACTCCCAAATCAAGGGGCAAGGGTGCATGTCGCAGTTGTAGAACAGGCCAGTTAATGTAAACTCACAGCATCCTATACTTTTGGTTATTTGCTTGGCTTGAGTGGAAGGAACGGAATTATTTCCAACGTTTCCTTACAATTAATATGTAGGCTGCAATCTTAAACCCCACTGAACTCTCTTCAGAGTTAACGTGTAGGATTCTGCTGTAAACAATAATTTCTCTTCCTGTCATGCCTCCCTGTCTCGTGAATGCATAGTCATACAATGTTCCAGTTTCTTTATTTTTATGTCACACACACCCTCCCTTTGCTGCTGTTTTTGCAGTCAAACATGCAAACCAAAACAGACTGGACAGGAGAAAGCAAATGGTCAGAAAAGACTAAAGGAGAATATTATTGTAAGCTACTAAAAGAGACCTTTTCTTTTTTTAGTTCATCCACCGGCTGTTTCTGTCACACCATTGCTTGTTTAACCAGGGGATGTGAAATTGACATAATACCAGTTCCTGTGGTTTTTAAAAAACTCATATGCCATACATCCGCTTTCAACAAGTCTTTTAAGTTGAGACCTTATCCCAGTCTGTGTCTGTGTTGGAACTGCTTTTTAATGTTTTAAAACCTTGTCTTTGTTTTTTAAAGATGTTTTTAAAGATATTTTGTTTTAATATATTTTAAAGTCTGTTTTTAGGATGTTTTAAATTATTTTTAGTGCTTTTGTTTCCCTCCCTGGGCTCCTGCTGGGAGGAAGGGCGGGATATAAATCTAATGATAAATAAATACATATATTTTATTTAAAGCTCATGACTTTCCCAAAGAATCCTGGGAACTGTAGTTTATCCCTTACAGAGCTGCAGTTCCCAGCACCCAACACACCACAATCCCCAAGATTCTTTGAGGAAGTCGAGAGATTTGAAGGTGTCTGAAATGTATGGTGTGTTCGCAGCCCAATTCACAGAAGTGCTGCGGTCTGACCATCATTTGTAACTTAATCCCTGTGACCAGAATTGGCCCTCTTGTCTAAAGCAGGCAGCCTTCCCCAACCTGGTGCCCTCCAGGTGTTTTGGGTTACAGCTTGCATCAGCCCCAGCCAGCATGGCTGTGTTCTCATCATGTGATGCCGGGCCCTGCGTCGTATGGCCTTGCTGGCTGCGGCTGATGGAAAGGCTGATCTCAGGGAAAGGTGGGGAGCCTGGTCCTCCTCCAGATGTTGCTCCAAGCCCCATCAGTCCCAGTCAGCCTGGCTGATGGTTGGGGATGATGTGAGTTGTAGGCCAGCAACGCCTAGGGAGCTACATAGTTCCCTCCTCCGCTTTACAGCGATGGCAAAATACTTTCTTTTGGTATGGGTTAAGAAGGGCAAATCTTCCTCCCTGACATATTGCAGGGAAAGACTCAAAATGTGCATAGAAGGGTCTGCTTTAAGAGGTGGGATGTGTGGCAACGAGGATGCGGTCTTCTCAGTGGTGGCACCTCACTTCTAGAAGACCTTCCTTAGAAAGGTCCACCTGGCCCCTTCTTTGTTAAGTTCCAGACGTCTTTACTTGCCTGGACTTTCTCCTTTTCCTCCTTTTTGCAAACAGTGGTTTTGATTTGCTGTGCTCCTTGCCAGTTTATCTGATATGTTGTTATTTCCCCCCCCCCGCTGCTGTTGCTTTGAAAATCTCCTTCGTTTCCAGATGTTGAGATTTACCCATTTATGAATATGGTGCTTTTATTTGTATGCCGTTCTAAAAAAATTTAACTGTTCAAATGGAGCCATGGCTTATTGATATTTGAAAGACAGAAACAGATAGTATGAAGAGATGGTCAGGCTTCATACATCTGGCCTAGGCTGGCACTTTTCTGTTTAAGAAATTCACCACAGCGTGCCACGAATGCTCCTCTGTGTCTTAGTTCAGCAGTGGGCTAAGTGTGGAACCGGTGGTGCAGTTTGGTAATTTCAGATTCTGGACTTAATGGTCTGGGGGGGTGCTACTTGCATGATCATGATCCTAATTGGCAGAGGGGTGCTCTCTAGATGGTGATGTTTGCTTCACTTGCTTCTAATGGCCTCATGGGAGAGGGGCCCTTATATGGCAATGTGGCTTTCTTCACTCACTTCAAAATATGTTAAGCCCCCTGTTGCATTTGGGGGGCCCCTCCTGGTCATTCTACTAATTTGGGGCCCTCTGCTTCTGTTCCAAGTAGTGTCTTGCCACTGCTTGGCACCCCAGTGAGCCCACTTACGTAGCAAAACAATGCCACCCCTTCCCCATGAAATGCAAGTCCAACTTCATCCTTAATGCTTGAAATGTTAACTATTAAAGCACTGCCATTTTCTCAGAGCTAGATGATGAGGGGAGGTGGAGGTGCAAGGAGTTCAGATCCTGAAACTAGTAGACCTGTGTTGGCGTGGAAGGAATGGCCAGTTTGTTGCCACACTGGAAGTGTGCTCCACCCCACGCAGACACACGCATCCACCATTTTTTATCTAGTTCAAAGATTTATATCCCGCTTTTAATTTTTTTTAAAAAGAAAACGTTTTAAAGTGGTGGTGCACAATAAACCTTAATAATGTGGACACATTTTAGAATAGAAACAAATATACCCAAATTGTTCCATTAGCTTCAAGCTGTTGCCGAAGCTGATGTAATGTTAGCCTTTCAGGGCTGTTGATAAGCAAAGTACAAAAGGCCTGCTTAGCACCAAGGGCAAATGATCATTTCCCTGTCGATAACCAAAGCTCCATCAGATAGGGACTTCACTCCTCCCCTGTTGCTCCTTATCTGCTCCATCTTTGCACTTTAGTGACTTATAAATGGTGGAGGAGTTTTGCAGGCCCAGAACACTTGCACGGGAAGGTGAGCACATACAACTGGTTTGTGGGGTTTTCTTACAAGCAGGAAAGCAATCAATTTGGTCCCGATCAGAAGCAATCTACTTATGCCTTCACTGAATCAGTTTTCTAAACTGATGTTGGAGTCAAGTGAAACTTTGGCATCAGAGTAAAACTCTAACATGAGGTTGTGGGCTTCCTGGAGGTGGCCGGCAGCTATCAGAGATGGGACGCGTGGAAGAGGGTCCTTTGACCTGATCCATCACAGCATGTTATGGCTTGTGTGAATATTTCCTGGCCGGCTACTTCATATAAATGTCAGCTGCATTTCTCTTGCTCGCCTCTCTGGATAAAAATCCTTTCTTGCCGATTCTGAACCAACGAGGCATCCGTATCTGTGCTGTCACTCTCCCCTTCAAAGAAGGAGAAAACACCTAAATAGGAAGGAGAAGAGCATTGGCAACGAAGGAGCCCTGTCTAAGGAGCGCCCTAACTCCTGTTAACGTTAATTCTCCCCTTCTCTTCCTCCTCCATCTCTTTGCAGCAGTCCAAGGTTGTGTCAGGGCAATTTTTCTCGCTCGGGCCACGTGGTGCTGCTAGAGAGTTTGTGATTGTCTGGCTGCATGCCCAAAGGGACGCTACAGGGCCTCGAGTGGAGAGAGGCACAGAAATGGAGGAGGCGGCAGCATCAGGGGCATCAGCCTCTGCCTTGCTCCTGGGCCTGTCTGGGGGCCTCGAAGCAGAACCCCTTTGCGGAATGGGAGAGGAAGAGGGGGCAGATCTGAAGTGGTTCGAGGGCTTTTGGAGGTCAGTGCTGCTGGCCAGTCAGGGGGAGTGGATGGATTTTGTCTCAGGAAGAGGGCTGGGACTTGGCAGACAATCTTTTTTCGCTCTCCCCTTGGGGAAGTGGCTTTGGGAGTTCCATGACCTTGTTTGGGGGTGTGTCCCCAAACACTGTACATGGACCCCAGCTGAGCAGCTAGGTGAGGAGGGGGAGGAAGCAGCAACAGTTAAATTGCATTGGCTGGTAGTTCCTCCTCGTTCCTTTCCTGATCTTAAAAAATTTTGTCCAGCGCCAGGCAGGCAAGCAGGCAGAACAGCGACATATGGTTCTACTGTAAATAGTGTCGGTGCCTTGTTTTCATAAGTGCTAGAGGTCAGATGGGGGACTTAGAAGCCCTTTTGTCCTCCGTTCCCTCATGCATTTTGGAGCCACACGTATTATGTGCATGCATGTGCGCACACACCATTTTTGGGATGTCTCTGCTGTTACTCCTTTTTGTGGGCAATTTTGTGACTCTTGGTGCATGTGTGTTTTTAAAATTGCCAGGAAAACTCCCAGATGCACTCTCCTATTTTCAAAACAGAACCCACGTTTCTTGAGTGACGTCACTTGTGTGTGTGTGTGTGTGTGTGTGTTTCCTTTAACCCTTTCCTGATTTGTGCTTTTCTGCCCCTTTTGTTTTAATGCTTTTCTCATCCCTCCTCCCATTTCATTTTTTTAAACATCCAGTTTGGAAGTGAGGGACCTTACCCGGTCTGTGTTGGAATTGCTTTTGAAGTTGTCTTTTAAACATGTTTTTAAGATGTTTTGTTTTTAATATGTTCTTCAACATGTTTTGTTTTAAAGTCTTTTTTTAAAAAAAGATGTTTTAAAGTGCTTTTTGTGTTTTTTGTTTGCTGCTCTGGGGTCCTTCTAGGAGAAAGTGGACACTGTTGCTTGCAGTGTGCATTAGATAAGGATTAGTGTGCATGCAGAGATAGGAAGGATTCCCAGGGCATTGCTCTCTATGAATCCATGCAGCCCTACAAAACTGTAACTTAACCAACTCTTTCAAAGGATGGAAGGGGATGGGGGGGGGCAGGAGAGACAATATTCATGTTGCCTCAAGACTGGTTGCACTTATTCAGGACAGAGCCCCAACACACACACACCCTGCGGGCCCTAAGTCACTCCAAGGTGTTAAGAGTACCGTCAGAAGAATCTCCGAGGAAGGGGCCTTCTTAAAATGACTGAAACTTCTTCCCTGTTTTCTCTGAACACTTAAGTCTGAAGAGTTCTGTGGACATGGGATGCTTGTGTCATGCGTAGGGTTCAGCCTGCCATTCTTCCCAAGCAAAGCTTTCTGCTCTCTCCCTCCACCCCCACAATTTTCCGCTTTTGTTTTCCAGCTGGCACTTAGTGCTCTGTAGCTACTGAGCATGCTCAGCCCTTTCTGTGCTGTTTTTTTTGGGGGGGGGAGTTTGAGAGATTGCCTCTTGCCAGCTCTCATCACCCGAGTTTGCCATGATTGTTTTATTATTGGGTTAAAGTCCCAGTGCGTCTGCCTTCCTTGCTCCTTGTCCTTTGCTCCAGGGGTGTTTGCTGGGCCCCTATCTTGTTGCGCATCTGTCAGGGCTGAAGCAGGCCACACGAGAGCCGAAGGCACAGTGGCAGTGGAGAGATAGCAGCGAGCAGCAGAAGTAGAGCGGCTGGCTTCCCGAGAGGAGGCATTAGGCATCGGGTGCAGCCCTGCAAAACAATATAGGCCAGGGGTCTTGCATGGAACACCACAGGAGCATTGGGATGGGGTTGGACTGTGGGGTGATGGAGCCATGAGGCGAGGCAAGAGACCAGGTAGGCGGCCCTTTGGGGATGGAACAACAGTGTGCGAATGCTGGGAACTGGGAGCACACCATGGCTGAGAGCTGAGAGCTGGTAGTTCTTCCGTTCAAACCTCGCTTCTGTCATGAATTCACTCAGTAACCTTGGCTACATTCACACCATACATTTACTCCACTCATGAAAGTCATGGCTTTCCTGCAAGAATCCTCGGATATGTAGTTTGGGAAGTGTATGGCTCAGGACCCCAATATCTTTTGGAATGCCTCTCTTGATATGAGCCTGCCTGGATCCTTAGATCTTCCTCTGTAGCCCTTCTCCAGATCTCCCTTCTGAGGGAAGCTCGGAGGGTGATGACAAAGGAGAGGGCCTTTGCAGTTGTGACTCCCCATCTGTGGAATATGCTCCCCATTGAGGTCTGCCTGGCGCCTTCATTGTCTTCTTTTTGGCGCCTGGTAAATATGTACCTTTTCTCCCAGGCATTTGAGAGATTGAGATAATGTTTTTTGTTTTTAATATGCTGCCAAACTTTTTGGTGGCTGTGTGGGGGTGGTATTGCTATTGCTATGTTTTTATAGTGTGTTTTATTTGTTTTTGTTTTAACATTGTGTAAGTTGCTTGGGGTCCTTCGGGTGTCAAGTGACTAATAATAGTACTAATAATGCTAATAATAATAGTTTGTGAAGGATGCTGAGAGTTGTTAGGAGACCCCCTATTCCTCTTACAGAACTACAATTCCCAGACTTCCGTGGGAAGAGGGATTAAATGTTAAACTGCTCTGGGAATTGTAGTTCCTCTGTTCATATCCAGCAGCTGGCATTCAGAGATACACTGTTATTATGATTATTATATTATATTTAGTAGTCGCCCATCTGGCTGGTTGTCCAGCCACTCTGGGCGACGTACAAAGTAAAATACATTAAATATTAAAATGTTAAAATATTAGAACCCAACAATAAAAACTTAACCCAACCCAAAGGCTTGCCTGAAGAACCAGGTCTTCAAAGTCCGGCGGAAGCTCATCATCGAAGGGGCATGGCGGAGATCATTTGGGAGAGAATTCCACAGGGTGAGGGCCACTATTGAAAAGGCCCTCCCTCTGGTCCTCACCAGTCTGGCTGTTTTAACCGGTGGGATCGAGAGAAGGTCTTCTGAGGCTGATCTTGTTGAGCGGCATCCCTGCCGATGCTGGAGGCATTCCTTCAGATAGACTGGTCCAAAACCGTATAGGGATTTAAAGGTCAGAACCAACACCTTGAATTGGGCTCGGTAAGCAACCGGTAACCAGTGCAACTCCTTCAGCACTGGAGTGATGTGATCTTGCCGGCGGCTGCCTTTAATCAGACAAGCCGCCACATTCTGTACCAGTTGCAGCTTCCGGACCGTTTTCAAGGGTAACCCCATGTAGAGCGCATTACAGTAGTCTAGGCGAGAGGAGACCAGGGCATGTACCACTGGTGGGAGCAGATGGTTGGGAAGGTAGGGGCGCAGCCTCCGTATCAGATGGAGTTGATACAGCGCCGCCCGGCTCACAGCCGAGACCTGAGCCTCCATGGACAGCTGGGAATCAAGAATGACCCCCAGGCTGCGGACCTGGTCCTTCAGGGCCGATTGTACCCCATTGAGCACCAGGTCTATATCCCCTAACCCTCCCTTGTCTCCCACAAACAGTACCTCAGTTTTGTCAGGGTTCAGTTTCAGTTTATTCCTTCCCATCCAGCCACTCACCGACTTCAGGCACTTGGACAGGGTTTCTACCGCCAACCTTGGTGAAGATTTAAATGAGAGATAGAGCTGCGTGTCATCCGCATATTGATGACACCGCAGCCCAAAACTCCTGATGATTGCCCCCAGCGGCTTTATATAGATGTTAAACAGCATCGGAGAGAGGATAGAACCCTGTGGCACCCCACAAGTGAGAGGCCAAGGCTCCAACATCTCCTCCTCCAATGCTACTCTTTGGTACCTACCAGAGAGGAAGGAATGGAACCACTGCAATACAGTGCCCCCCATGCCTAACCTCTCCAGGCGGTCCAAGAGGATAGCGTGGTCAACGGTATCGAAAGCCGCTGAGAGATCAAGGAGGACAAGGAAGGTGCATTTGCCTCTATCCCACGCCCTCCTCATATCATCCACCAAGGCGACCAAGGCTGTTTCAGTCCCATGTCCAGGCCTGAAGCCCGATTGAGATGGATCCAGATAATCTGCTTCCTCCAAGTGCGCTTGCAATTGCTTTGCCACCACCCGCTCAGTCGCCTTGCCTAAGAATGGTAAATTTGAAACTGGGCGGAAGTTGTTCAAATTTCGAGGGTCCAAGGAGGACTTCTTTAAGAGTGGTTTTATTATTGCCTCCTTGAGCGCTGATGGCATTACTCCCTCTTCGAGTGAAGCATTTACCACCAGCTTAATCCCCTCACCCAGTCTATCTTTGCAGCTCATAACGAGCCACGATGGGCAAGGATCGAGTAAGCAGGTGGTCGGCTTTAAGGTTGAAAGCACCTTGTCCACTTCATCGGATGGAAGAAGCTGGAACCGATCCCACAGCACCGGAGCTTTACTAATCACCTCTGGCTCACTCACTGTATCCACAGTGTACGGAATAGCACTCTTAATACGATCGATTTTCTCCGCAAAGTGTTTTGCAAATTCGTCACAGGAGACCTTATCATGTTCCATCGGTTCCAGAGCAACTGGACCGACCAGGCTCCGGACCACTTGGAACAGTCTCCTGGGACAGCACTCTGCAGAAGCAATAGAGTTCTTGTATATGGAAGTTCTCTCTTGTTATTTTGGTTAATAGACATCTCTTCCATGCAACTTGCGTGTCACCTTTTAAAACCACTGTTGTGACCCAGGTTGGGAGGGGAGGATTTGAGACCCCAGCCTCTGACATTGAGGACTGGGAAGATAAGCTGGGGGAAGGGACTAGCAGCAGGGATAGATCACAGAGTGCACAGATCTCTGTCACTGACAGCTCGACTTCGCCCGATTCTGCCCCCCCCCGCTGAAGCGCAACCAGAGCTGGCAGAGACTGCCCCGTTGGAGACTGCTCCATTAGACACACCCCAATGTCTGTGCCTGCTTCGGAGGCACCTCCTGCTTCACCTGACATTTCCCAGCGGGCAACCGCAGCTTCCCACTGTCGAGCAAGCTGACCACTGACAACTCTCGGAAGCTGAGAGCCAGCTTCCTTCGCCCTGCGCTCAGCAGAAGCAGAAGCGGGAGATTCAACAGTCATTCAGGAGGAGCCAATGTTTATGCACAAAAGCCAAGCCTACTTAAGTGGACACTGGGGAGGGGTTCATTGCTGAGTCAACGTCGGAGTGCTGCAAAGTCATGCTTAGTCAAAGTAGCCAGGGCAAAAGTTCTAGAAAGCGTAGTTAGGTTAATGAGGCACACTGCTTTGTAACTGTAACTTTAATAAAAAGAGAAAAAATCACAGCCGCATCTGAGCCTGAATCTCTCGACTTCAGGCAGGGCAACCACTATCTAAGCTACTGGTCCTTTGCATTGCATCTTAACAGTAGTGAATTTCATAACTTGATTACATGCAGTGTGACGAAGTACTTCCTTTGGTCTGTCTCGAATATACCATCAACTGGTTTCATTGGGGTAAATTTTATGCATATGAGAGAGGGGGGGAAAGGCTTGCTGGGCTTGAACTAGCAATCTTGAAGGTGGTAACTGCTTTTGGTACTGTACTGGAAAGAAGAATGTCCTCGTAGGTGAGCTCTCCTGCAGCTTTTCAAATGATTGATTGATTGATTGAGTTTATTTATATGCCGCCTTTCCACAGTGAGTTGTGCCCAAAGCGGCTTACAACAAACATTCAAAATATCAAAATACAAAACATTGAGGTAGGGGAAAGAAGTCAGTTTACAAAACAACCAATGCATTCAAAAGGGACAAAAACAAACAATTTAGCAAACATTCAGTATTACAAAAGAAATAATCTAGACTTTAAAATGAGCCCTCAAAACACGTTTCCGAACTAGCTTACCTAAACATAACTTTGTTAGTCATTTGGGTTGGAAAGGAGGGCAAGAAGGAACCATAAATATATAAAATGCTTGGGTACTTGGTCACTTGGAGGACACTTTTGGTTCTCCATTTGTAACCAGGGGAGTGGTCATTCAGAAACTTATTCCACCTTCTTTGGCTGCCCTTGACTCCAACTTTGAGGTCATTGCCAGCTCTTGTCTGAGCAATAGGTTGACTCTGCAGTCATGTTTTCACCTCTTTCCAGACCCAGCATGTCAGGGCTGCATTTGGTCAAGAAGGGCCGTGAGCAGAGGAAGTTGGAGCTCCACAGGGACTTCACAGTTGCCTCACCGGCCGAATTTGTGACTCGTTTTGGAGGGAACCGTGTTATTGAAAAGGTACCGTTCCCAGAGAAGGACGATGCATCAATGAGTCTGTGACTCTGGCAAGGTTTCTTGTGGTGCAGATGGAATG
The DNA here is from genome assembly GCF_030035675.1 of Rhineura floridana. Lineage (NCBI taxonomy): Eukaryota > Metazoa > Chordata > Lepidosauria > Squamata > Rhineuridae > Rhineura > Rhineura floridana. Next base: position 2,532,671 of record NC_084498.1, read on the forward strand.
CCTTTCTTCTGGACTTCTTAAAAATTTACAGTAGGGCCCCACTCATACGGCGGGTTATGTTCCAGACCCCCGCCTAAAAGCAAAACCTGCTGAAAAGCGGAACTCCGTCAATAAAATGGCGTCCGACACCTGAAAGATGCCGTAAAGGCGGAACAAGCACCATATGAGTGGGCCTTACTCTCATTGAAAGCCACTGTATTAGCAGAACGCCGAAAAGCGGGGCCCTACTGTATATGTAATTACACACATTCATCTTAAATGCAGATATTTGGAACACTTTTAATTAATATTTGTTTCCACTATTAAGAAGGTCAAGATGCACTTTTTTGGGGGGGGGGCGTTTTGGAGGATTCCTCTCATGTAATGTTTATGTATGACATGGTTACATTATATCAAGCAGTATGTGACCCACCCTGGGACCCACATGGTGACCACAGAATCATAGAATAGTAGAGTTGGAAGGGGTCTGTAAGGCCATCAAGTCCAACCCCCTGGTGATCTATAAATCTTTCAGGGTCTAAAGTAATTAGGCCATCATGCAGAAACTTCAGAAGAGTTGTCCTTTGGGAAAGGGCCGTAGCTCAGTGGCAGAGCACCTGCTTTGCATTCAGAGTGTCCCAGGTCCAGTCCCCACATAAGATCAAAACCAACAGAGCTGCTGCCAGCGTAGGCAAGATTTGAGTTAGACAGACCAGCGCCCTGACTCTGTACAGGTCAATTTCCTCTGTTCCTCAGATATTTCCAGCCTAATTTCCTGAAAAGCTGGGGACTAAACTGGGGACCTAACCTTATTTCCTAACTGGTAATGCCAGGGATCTAACTTGGGCCTTCCTGCACGAGTAGCGCATGCTCTGAAACTGAGCAGTGACCCCCTTTTGAGAACTCCCACCCATCCAAGTAGCACTTCGGAGCTTCCAAACCTCTCTTGCAGTGATTGGTGCTCTCCATTTTCCAACTACAAATCTTTCCAAGAATGTTTTTTTTAAAAATAAAAAAAACCAAATCCTTCTTTGGAGGTTTTGCTTCCCAGGTCCTGATTGCCAACAATGGCATTGCCGCTGTGAAGTGCATGCGTTCCATCCGCAGATGGGCCTATGAAATGTTCCGGAACGAGCGTGCAATTAGATTTGTGGTCATGGTGACGCCTGAAGATCTTAAAGCGAACGCAGGTAAGCAATACGCTTGTGGCCTGGGTTTTGTGCGTCTGTGTGTTCAACACCACAAATAATTCTCCCTTTTAACATTTTTAGAATATATCAAAATGGCTGACCAGTATGTGCCAGTCCCTGGAGGACCCAATAATAACAATTATGCCAATGTAGAATTAATTGTGGATATTTCAAAAAGAATTCCAGTGCAGGTAAGGACCGAAATTCTCCACCTTTCTCATTCTGCCTCTTTCCTTTTCCAAAAATGGGCTTGGTCTGTTAGCTTTGAGGATGAGTTGTTTAAAATAAGTCTGTGGTTTTTGAGGTTTTCTTTTTCTTCAAGGAATTGTTTCCATAGCCGTTTGTTTTAGGAGCCTTTTGTATGTTTGCCATGAAACTGTAAAGTGATGCAGAGGATTCTTGGGGACAGGGCCGGCCCTGCTGCTATGCAAAGTTAGTCGCCTGACTTGAGGAGCAGATTCTTGGAGGTGGGAAATGGCAGCCAGATGTCGGAGGACAGAGCTGGTTGTGCCACGTTGAAGTCAAACTGCTCGTGCAGACAGCTGCTGTACATGGTAGGAGGAGAGGGGTGAAATGTCTTGGGTTGGCCAAGGGAATTCTCCTAGTGCATGAGCAGTATTAGCCGTGCCACCTGGGTCTCGTGGCCACCCCACTAGAGTGCACACAACTGTCTCTGGTGGCTGCGTGTTGCAGAGGAAGGTCAGTTGTTGTGGTGGGCAAGATCTTCTTTTTCGGGCCGGTGGTTCCTCCCCACCGATCTTCTCGCTGAGAAACCTGCAATTTAAGTTTTTGAGAAATCCCCTGAGGTTCCCAGGATAAATTTTGTAAGCCAGTGAAATGTGTGATTTCAGAGGGAGGCGTTGGACACATTCCTTAGAGTCTGTGAGGTAGACCTTGAAACGACAAAAGCATCTGTTCCTAGGTCTGCTGCTGATCGCTCTTGTTCAAATCTGCTGACCTGAAACATTTTCATTGTAGGCTGTTTGGGCAGGCTGGGGGCACGCCTCGGAGAACCCGAAACTTCCAGAGTTGCTTCTCAAACAGGGCATAGCTTTCCTAGGTAGGTATTCTGTAGTGATGATGTTCCTAACATGATGCCCACAGAGGCCACAGTGCCTGCTAAGGCCTCCTGCCCCTCCCATTTAAAAAATGGGGGGAGGTGTTTGGGGGGGGCTGCCTGCTTTTTTCATCTGCTTTATTTGTTTGGAGGTTTGTGCATTTTGCCTGTTTTTTGAGATGGGAGTCTAAGCATGAACCCCCCCCCCCGTACACTACGTTCAACATCTAAGGCCCTCCTCTGGGTGCCTACTCTGAGGGAAGCTTGGAGGCTGGCAACAAGGGAGAGGGCTTTCTCAGTGGTGGCCCCCAAATCAAGGAAGGATGTTTTTGATGAGGTGCGCCTGGTGCCAACACTGTCATCTTTCTGGCTCCAGGTCAAGACTTTCCTCTTCTGCCAGGCATTTTAGCATGTGTTTTTAAATTGTTTTTAATTTTTTTTTTAATTGTGTTTTTAAATTGTTTTTAATTTTTTTTTTAATTGTGTTTTTAAATTGTTTTTAATTTTTTTTTAATTGTGTTTTTAAATTGTTTTTTGTGTTTTAAAATTTGTATATCTGTTTTTATTGTTTTTAATTGCTGTAAACCACCTAGAGAGCTTCGGCTATGGGGCGGTATATAAATGTAACAAATAAATAAATTAAATAAGCATTGCCAATTTTTCTTCTGAGAAATGAGTATTTTGTGGTCCCCACAACAGTTTCTTAGATTTCCAAACATGTCCCCAAGCCCAAAATAGCTGGGGCATCCCTGAGGTGGTGTTTCTGAAATGCACGCAGCTATGCACCCGTTGAAACTGCTGTGTTGGAGTATGTGTTGACAGATGGCTGTCTGTGTCTGCATGTATACAAAAATGCACAATCCTCTGTTGTGCTAAATTGCAAAGCCAGGAGTAAAACAACCATCTCCTCCTTCCCCTGCTGTTTCCTGTGTAGAACGTTAGATTGTAAGCCCCTGGGGGCAGAGACCTGTCCTCTTCCACATTTTGTACTATGTGCACTATACTGATAACCTTAAAATTTTGGCAGTGATGTGATGGGCAGCATGTCGGCCTGTCTGTCAAAAGAGTGCTAGTGCTGGAGGGTCTGTGGTACAGAAGTTAAAAATGGGTGATGTGCAAAGCAAGGGTAAGTGAGCTGGACTGTGGTCCCCACTTGCACTCTCCTGGCTGCCTTTGTGTGCCCTTTGGATCCTGCCCACAGGCGGATGGGCTCCATGCCCTTGCTTGAGCGCCATTCACTGCGCAAGCAAAGTTCTTAATGGTTTCCTCTCATCCCAGGATGACTTGTTCTGTTTTGCCAGGTCCACCCAGTGAGGCCATGTGGGCCTTGGGGGACAAAGTGGCTTCCACCATCGTGGCCCAGACCGTCCATATCCCCACCTTGCCGTGGAGCGGAAGCGGTAAGAGAATGTTCTGTGCCTGACTTCTGCGGGGAAGGGCTCATTTTTGCATATTCTGGCTTGCTTTCCTTGGTCCTAACATCGCTCTTGGCATGCCTGGAGGTGATGGAGCAGAACGGTGAGTCGGGGCCAAGGAGCACAGCTACAACAAGGGCTACTTTTGTCAACTGAAGCCTCTCTTCAACTTCCTTACACCTGTATCTCCCTTCACAATGTTTGACATGAGCTGGGGAAGACTTAAGTTTCCATTTTCATCCTACTGGAGTGGCCACTAGTCATCATTGCTACATGTTACCTCCAGGATCAGAAGCGCTGTGCCTCCGAATGCCAGTTTCATGGAATAACGGGGAGACTGCCATTGTGCTCATGTCTTGCTTGTGGGCTTCCCAGAGGGCATCTAGTTGGCAGGTGTGAGGACAGGACACTGGGCTTGATGGGCCTGATCTGAGAGGGCTGTACTTAGGAGTAGCTCTGAGGGAGGGCTGTTACCGTCACGCCCTGCCTGTGGGTTTCTTGGAGGCAACTGATTGGCCACTTGAGGAAACAGGTTGCTGGACGAGAGAGGCCTGTGGTCTGATCCACCACCGCTGCTCTTACATCTGTGTGACCATTGCCCTGATGCTTTCTCCTGTGGGTTTTTTTAGGTTTGGTGGCTGAGTGGACTGAGGAGGAGAACGAGCAGCCAAGGACAATTACTGTTCCCCTGGAGACATACTGGCAAGGCTGTGTGAGGGATATGGACGAAGGCCTGGAGGTAGCTAAAGGCATGCCTAGCAGCTGAGGCCCAGACAGATGCTCTTTTTACTTTAGGACAGGGTTGGCCACCCAGTGGCCCTGCAGATGTTGCTCACCCCCAGCTCCAGCCAGCCCAAGCCTGCATGGTCAACAGCTGGGGATAAAGTGCCTGTGTTGTCTCGAGTTCAGTTCTCATGAGGCTCCTGAAGGAAGCAAGAGACTTGCCAGCAAGAACACAAAAGTGGGCCACGACCAGGGCCGGATTATCCATTAGGCTTAGTAGGCTGAAGCCTAGGGTCCCAGAGCTCTTGGGGGCCCGCGATCTGCGGAAGCAGGACAGGAGCCACGGATCGCAGGACAAGAGCTTCCGAACTGCCTGCCACCACCCCCCGCTTCACTTACCTTTTTCTCCGCTGTTTTTTGTGGTTTGCCATCAATCAAGATGGCAGCCGAGGTTTCCCTAAGGGGCTGAAGCCTCTGCCGCCATCTTGGTTGATGGCATGCATGCGTGCTACATGCGCGCATTGCTGCCATCAACCAAGATGGCGGTAGAGGCTTCAGCCCCTTAGGGAAACCTCGGCTGCCATCTTGATTGATGGCAAACCTGTGAGCACAGTGCGCGCAGCCACAAAAAAAGTGGAAAGGTAGGTGAAGCGGGGGGGATGGGATGGGACGGGATGGCAGGTGGCTCAAAATCAGCCTAGGGGCCCTCCTCAGCTTAATCCGGCCCTGGCCACAACCAAAGCTTTATGCAGGGCCAGTCCAAACTCGGGGTGTAAACAAGCAGAGTCTGCAGCGAAGGGTCACGTGAGAGGCAAGGTCAGGGTCCGTCCAGTCCGTGGGCAAAGGCCAATCCACAGGCAGGTCCAGGATCGACAGGAGAGCAGCTAGCAGGCCAAGTACAATGCTGGTACAGAGTCATTGTTCCAGCCTAGCACTGAGGGTCTTGTGCTGGAGCCACACCCCCAGCCTCAGCTGACTCCTGTTGGCTACCTTCAGCTAGACCTTTCCTCCTGAGGAGACCTTGCCTCTAATCCTGCACTTCTCTGGATGGGATAAGTCTCCAGCTGGCCTCTCCCTTGGGCTCGGGGCCCATTCAGTCTCGATGTTGGAGGCCAAACTCACCCTGGGTGCGAATGGCCCTTCCTGGCCTCGTTGCAGGGCCTTGTCACCTCAGCCCCAGGTGGAGCCTCACCCATGGCTAGGTCTAAGGCCGAAGCCTGCAGGTTGTCCTCTGATGAGGACTCCCCCCAGCTGTGACGTAACATCCAGCAAAGTTGGGAGGGCTGTAGGCTCCCCAGCCCTAGTTCTGGAAAAAAATGATGATGATGGGTATGTATGAGAGATTTACACAATTAGAGAACAGAGAGTTGTTTGTTCTCCCTCTCTGGTAATGTTTGAATTGGGAGTCACCAACTGAAATTGATGGACAGTGAATTCAGGGCTGTCTAAAGAAAGTCCTCCTTTGCATAGTGTGTTAAGAAAGGAATGAGCTGTGGTGATGGCCACTGACTGTTTTTTGTTCTTGCTTTAAAGGGGGATTAGGCATACCCCTGGGGAAAAAGTCTAGCCATGCCTATTAGCCATGATTATAACTCAATGAAGTCTCCGTGTTCAGAGGAAGTATACCTCTGAATGCCAAATTGTTGGGGAACAAGAGCAAGGGAGAAAGACTGTTGGTTGTATGTCCTCCTTCTGGTCTCCCTGCTGGTTGGGCACTCAAGTAGATTGGCCTTCAGCCTGGACTAGGGGTGGGGGAGAAATTCTTCTCAGTTCGTATTTCAAGCCAACTCCATCCAATTTGCCCTTTCCGAAACAGTATGAGAACCAAAACATGCCCATCCTTCGAAATTTGCTCTTACTGATATTTTGCAATGCAGTTCACCAACCAAACAATGTTTACAAAAATGCATCTGTTAGGGGAAAGTGCATAAAAATGAATATATGAGTGAAATTTAACCTACAGAAATACATAATAATAATAATAATAATAAATTTAATTTCTTCGTCGCCTATCTGGCCAATGGCCACTCTAGGCGACTTACAAAATTATTAAAATACAATGAATAAAATACAGTAATACAATAAAAACAATAGATCTGCAACAACAATATTAAAACTGGGTAGGAGGCATTACAATTATATCGATTCACCCTCCCCGGATACCCCGAAGGCCTGCTGAAAAAGCCAGGTCTTTAAGGCTTTCCGAAATACATTTAGGGAAGAGGCGTGCCGGAGATCTTGTGGGAGGGAGTTCCAAAGAGTGGGGGCCGCCACTGAGAATGCCCTCTCTCTTGTACCCGCCAATCTGGCTGTTTTTGTTGGCGGGATTGAGAGAAGGCCCTGTGTGGCCGATCTTGTCGGGCGGCATAATTGGTGGCGTTGAAGGCGCTCCGTGAGATAAACTTATGATGAGAAATTGTGTACATTAGTCAGAATTGCCTGCAAAAATGTGTTTTATTTATGATGAGAAATTCACACTAAAATGCTGGAGAATTTTCATGAAGATTTTCTTTTTTTAAAAATGGCAAATTGCTGCAGAAATGCGGAGAACTGAATTTAAGATTGGAAAAGTGAGAAAGTGATGGGACAGAAATGGACAGAACTTTCCATTCCTAGCCTGGACCAAGAGGGCTGCTCTTCGCTATTTCGTTCCTCCATGGAGGATGGGATTTGGGTTCAAAATCTAACTTAGAACCAGGCTTGCATGTGCGTATGTGTCAGAAGGTATAGCTGATCTGGTTTTTTATTTTGTGCAGTGCACTAAGAAGCAGCAGAACTTTCTGCCTGGCCGTTCCTTGGTTCCCTCACGATTGTAAGGCACAGCAGAGGTCCTAGGGAGACTGGCACAAAATTATTTTCTTTAAGATATCTCTCACCTGCCCTTTACTGCAGTGCAGTACTTAGGGCAGGATACAGCAGTATAAATCAAAACCAACCTATACTGTTTTATAAACAGAAAAATAAAAGGGGCAGATAAAATCACAGCAAGAGCAACACCAATCGAAATTGTCCCCGAAATCCATCCACATGAAATTGCAATATGCAGATATTATATATTCATATTTTGGCCTCTCATTCGTGCAACTTGTCTGCCAAACTAGATGTTAAATGTGTCTCTGCATATAATGTGCAAGCTTTTAAAAATGCAAATTGCATCAGTTGGGTTGGGGTCACGGCAGGCATGAGGGGGGGATTTAACTATGGCCTGAGGAAAAAACCCCACAGCCATCAATGGGAAGGTTTCCTCACAGTGCAAATTCCAGCTTCAGAAGAGGGATTTTCCTTGGGACTATAGCACAGCTGGAAAGAGTTAAATTCCCCACCCCTCCACTTTCCTCCCAGAAAGGCACTTTATAAGTCTTGAGGAAATCCTATGCCTTTAACAGCCACATTGCAGAAAAAGTTTGTAACTGAGCCTGCTTGCATCCGTACTAAAGTGAGAGAAATGGAGACAGCCGAAATTCTCCCTTTCCCACCCCCAAAGAACACAAGAAGAGCTGGCTGGATCAGGCCAGTGACCCCTCCAGTCCACATCCTGCCCTCATAGTTGCCTCCCAGGTGCCCATTATGGGCAGCCCACAAGCGGGACCTGAGCGCAAGAGCACTCTCCCCTCCTCTGGTTTCCAGCAAGTGGGATTCAGAAGCATACAGCCTCTGGCTATGGAGGCCAGCACAGCCAGCCTGGCTAGTAGCCATTGTTAGCCTTTTCCTCAGTGAATTTGTCTAATACTCTTTTAAAGCCATCCACGTTCGTGGCCATCGCTGCCTCTTGTGGGAGCGAATTCCGTAGTTTAACTCTGCGCTATGTGAAGGACTTCCTTTGTCTGGCTGGAACCTTCCAGCATTCAGCGTCACTGGATGTCTACGAGGTCTAGCGTTAGGAGAGAGGGAGAAAAGCTTTTGTCTGTCCATTTTATACACTTCTGTCACGTCACCTCTTACTTGCCTTTTCTCTAAACTAACAAAACCATATATTAAGCCTTGTGGCCTAGGGCTGAATTTTGATCCAGAGCTGAACCGCCAAACGTGAGTAATGGAGAGTGCCTCTGAGAATGGGCAGAGAGCTGCAGAACACACTCCACATCTCCAGGAATCTTAGAGGGACAGGATTTGTATTAGGCAAAGGGTGTGACTGGCAGCTGCCCTGTTCCTGAAGGAGCCCCGTAACTCATGTATGTGTTGGATATTTGTCATGAGGAGAATCCGCTGTCACTTTGTACTGAGGGAAGTCCAGGCTGTCTGCAGTTAGCCTGGGAGAAATACAGACCTGACTTGGTGACCTTTGAGGAGAGATGGCTCCTTTCTTAGTCCAGGGCTGGGATTAGCAGTTAAATGTCACTTGGCTCTCTGTTGTCTGACTTTTATTTTCCTTCTATTTATCTGTTTTTAAAAATGTCCTTCTCAGGCTTCAGAGAGAATCGGCTACCCTGTGATGATTAAGGCCTCTGAGGGCGGCGGTGGCAAAGGGATTAGGATAGCGGAAGGAGCAGAGGAGTTTCCCACCCGCTTCAGACAAGTAAAAAGAGCCTCGTGGATTTCTACCATCCTGCATTCCCCTCCCTGCCTTTCTAACATGTTCACCGCTGTGAAGGACCCCTTTCTCTCTCCCCCCCCATTCCCAAAAGCAGTTGTGGACGAGAAGGGTGTTGTCTCTCTGCCCCCCCACCCCATCTTAAACTGTGGCCCTCCCAGTGTTCCTGGGTGCAACTCCCAGCAGCCCCGCTAGTCTGCACAGCTAATGCTAATGCCCTTCCTCCTCAGACCACTGTGCTCTTAGCAGCCAATCTTTTCCACCTCGAAGAACGCATTTAATTGTTCGGAGTTAAGCCTGCCACTCTGCTGTGGTGCTTTTGTCGGGAACGTCTGTGACTGCTTGAGGTTTTGCTTCATACATGGAAATTTCAGTCACCCAGAGCAAAGCAGCAGAAGCAAGGATTCAGATGCACACGCTGGAATGAAGTTTTGACATTTTCAATGCTGCTATTTGTCGTTGTCTTACACCACGGGTGTAGAGAATGTCAAGCTTGGGAGCTGAATATGGCCCTCGACGCTTCTCTCTCTGGCCCTGGGAAGTCTCCTCAGGCCACTCCCACCCTAGCCCGGTTCCGCTCCCTTCTTGAGGGCTTTTGCGTGGCCGAAATGTGTCCTTGAACTGTGATCATGCTTCTTGCTTATTATTATCATTATTAAATTTGTTTATACCCCACCTTTTGGCCAAAGGCCCTCAAAGCGGCTTACAAAGAAAAAATAAACACAAGTATAAAAATACATCAGTGAAAGCAATACAATTTACAAAAATTAAACTAAATAACAACATTATTAAGAAAAAAAGTGTCGAGGAAAGAAACTCAGAGTTGAAGACCTTGTCTTATCCATCCTTTTTCCTGCAGTGTTTTGCATCTCAGTGCCATAACTCCCCAAAGCCTGTTTGTCAGGATTGCAGCTCTAGCACCGCTTGAAGGGACTCTACTGTACAAAGGCAAAAGTTGCATCCATGGCTCCGCCCACTTTGGCCTCTGGCCCAGCATACCACTGGCATGCGGCCCCCAAAGGGTGCCCAGATGGGAATACGGCCCTCAAGCTGAAGGAGGTTTTCCAGCCCTCTCTTAGACAAAATGCAAGACAGAGAATCCTTTAAAACTCTGGTGTCCCGCAGGGCTGTGGAGTCGGTACGCCAGACCTTCAACGCCAGACCTTCGACTCCGACTCTGACTCCTCTATTTTTCTACTGTCCGACTCCGACTCCTTCATAAATGGCAAACGTATATTAACTAGTAATAACAAATTTACTGTAGTAAAATGGTAGCACAAGGCATTTCATCACCACCACATGAATCCAGAGCTTGGAAAAGTTACTTTTTTGAACTACAACTCCCACAAGCCCAATCCCTCCGACTCCGACCAAAATTGCTTCCGACTCCACGACTCAGACTCCACAGCCCTGGTGTCCCGAGAATATATATACTCTGAAAATGTGTACACTTTAAAAAAAAATTACTGGATCTAAACTGGAATTTTGGCTTGCCTGTGAAAAATTTAGACTTCTGCCCCCCCCCAATATGCTGGATCCAGATGGACACACATGTTACTTTCATGTGTTCATAACAAACAGTGGCAATACTGTTTCCAACTGTAACTGTCTGCTGCAGAATTTGCCCTTGGAAATGCATAAATCATTAACAGATGTGAATTAATATGTGGCTTCTGCATTCCTTAAGGCAATGGTTTTCAGCAGAGTGCAACTTAAACAAATCATTCAGTTGAACATTTTGATTGGCTAAAAAGACACCTTGGGCTGTTGTTTGCGCTGTTAACATCTTTAAAAGTTTGTTCTCTGCTTACTCTCCCACAGGATAGGTGCCTCTCTTAAGATGGCATCAGTGCAGGCCTATATACATTCCAGCAATTTGTTTTTTAGTCTTTGAGTTTTATCCCGTGCAGATTCAGCTGACTGATCAATTAATACCCATGCATCTGGGTGCAATTGCTGCAGACTGAATTTAAGAGAATGACAACCTGAGAACTGAAACTGACAGATCTTTCCATCCTTACTCAGAAGTAAGTTCCAACTGAGTTCAGTGGAGCTCACTCCCAAGTAAGTACCCTAAGAATTGTTTAATCGGGCTAGCTCTTTGCGTTCACACTCCCTGCTCTCCACGTTGACTCCTCTGCTACGGAATCCCTGTGCGCAGCAGAGCATTCTGAGAATTGCTGTGGGGCAGCCTTTCCCAACCCGTGGATTCCCAGGTGTTGCTAGACTACAACTCCCATCAGCCCCAGCCAGCATGGCAAAGGGTCAGGAATGATGGAAAATGTAGTCCAGCAACATCTGGGGACCCAAAGGTAGGGAAAGGCTGCGGCGTAGACCAATTCTGAGAACTTGTCTAGGGACAGTCTGTGGAGGGTACTTTTGTGCCACCATGTTTCTCTAAATTTTACCTCCCTCCTCCTCTGAACTCCTTCCCCTTGGGACCCCCGCAATTCAGCACCAGTAAATGACCTCTAGGAGCCTGTCCTTCCCTGGAACTTCGACACCCAAAGCTCAGTTGTTTCTTTTAAAAAAGCCACACCAAGAAAGTGTTTTGTGTTTCTCTCCTTGTCCAACAGGTACAGAGTGAGGCTCCGGGCTCTCCGATCTTTGTGATGAAGTTCTTGCAGCATGCCCGTCACCTTGAAGTCCAGGTCTTAGCTGATCAGTACGGGAACGCAGTGTCTTTGTTCAGCCGGGACTGCTCCATCCAAAGGAGGCACCAAAAAATCATTGAGGAAGCTCCGGCGACCGTAGCACCTCCTTCTGTCTTTGAATACATGGAAGAGGTATACAGACCTGAGCCAGAGTTTATTCTAAGCTCTTTTCCCTGTTGCACAAGCAGCCAGCACACTGCCCATCCCTGAATTAGTCAAGTAATTAGTCCGATAATATATTACTAATATGAAGTTGTGGAGATATGTAAGGAACCAGTATTTACCTTCATTTTCTATTTCTTTTTATCTTACCTATTTCCTTTTTAGAAACCACCTAGCTCCTTATGAAATCCCATATGCTCACCTGCACAAACACTTAGTGTCCCACTGCACATTTGTTTTGATACAGCACCAAATGTATTTAGCTGCCTATTAGAATAAACCTTGACCTGTACTAGCCCACAGGCTGTGTGCCAGTGAATGGGGAAGGACCATAGCTGTGTGGCAGAGCATCTGCCTTGCATGTAGAAGGTTCTACGTTCGATCCCCGACAGCATCTGCAGGTAGAGATGCGCGAGCCACTGCCAGTCGGTGTAGACAGTTCTGAGCTTGATAGAGCAATGGTCTGTCTTGGCATAAGGCAGGCTCCTGTGTTCCTCTGGCAGTGATGGAGAGCCAAGCATGAGTGACAGCAGCTGTTGTGACATCTCAGCAGGGGGTTCTTCACCTACAACACAGCCCTTGCTTTGCAACTTGCCTTATGCTAGGAATGGGAGGAAAACTTGGTTCTCATTTTCATGTGTACCTCCACATTTGCACTTTCCAAAAGCAGTAAGCAAACGGAAACACAGCTGTTCTTCGTAAATTCACGCTCTTCTAAGTTTTGTGATGCAGTTCTCCAAGCAAGAAAATGGGTACAAAAGTGTGTATATTGGGGCAAAGTGTGCATAAAAAATGTATATACCAGTAAAAATAACATACAAAACTGCAAAAATATTAGGGGAATTGCTTGCAAAAATGAGCAAAATGACATACAAAAATTATATATTGGAAGAATTGCTGACACGCATTTGTGAGGACTTTCCCCCCAGAAAACTGTTTCAGAAATGACGTGAACGGGATTTAAGGCTGGAAAAATGAGAAAGTGGCATTGACAGGTTTATCCACCCGCCCTTGCCACATGCATGCAGGCTGGTTTTTCTTTCGTGTCTAAGTGAAGACTGAGCTACCATTTTATCTTTTTTCTTATTACTTATTTCCCTTTATATGCTGCCTCTCCTCCAAAGAGCTCTTCTTCCCTTCTCTCATTTTACCCCCATAACAACCCTGTGAAGTAGATGAGGCTGAGATGCAGTGATTGGCCCAAGGTCACCCGTTGGACTTTGTGGCTGAGTGTGGATTTGAACCCACGTCCTAGTCTGACACTGTAACCACAGTATCACGCTGGTCCTCACCCTACGTTAAGATCTCACCTTTGCCATAACCTGCCTATGTTTATTTGTTGAATTTATGCCTCTTTGCTTGGAGAATTTATGTAGAACTATCAACTTCTCTGGAAGAATTCAAGTGCAGTTCATATCTATGACTTTCCTAAGGCATCATGTGTTTTATGGAGTTCTTGCATGGCTGGTTTTTTCCCCAGTCTGCTGTACGCCTTGCAAAAATGGTTGGCTACGTGAGTGCGGGGACAGTTGAATACCTCTACAGTGAAGACGGTAGCTTCCATTTCCTGGAGCTGAATCCCCGCCTGCAAGTGGAACACCCTTGTACGGAAATGATTGCCGATGTTAACTTGCCTGCAGCTCAGCTCCAGGTATTTTAAATGTGACTAAACCTGATTTTGTCCTTCTAGGGCAGAAAAAGGCAACCTGTGGCCATCTCCAGCAAGCATGGCTAATGGTCAGGGTCAGGGATGATGGGAGTTGTAGTCCCAACAACATCTGAAGAGCCACAGGGTCCCACTCCTGTTCTAGGACTGGCTGGATGCAGAGCCTTTGCAGAGGAAGTTTAAGATTTGTGCTGTTCTGGTACTACCAAAAGTCAATCTTGAACAACTTTTAGTTGCAGTTGTAAGTCAATTGTAGTTAAGAACGTAAGATGAGCCCTACTTGATCAGGCTCTAAAGCCCAACTAATTCAATAACGTCCTTCCCACAGCGGCCAACCATATTCAGGAGACCACCACTAACTGTTCTCGATAAGAATGTCAGAGGGAAAATAACTAAAATTTGAAACCAGGGTTTGAAGTGGGTTTGCAAACCCTGGTTAAGAGGAGGTCCTGATTAGCATTAAACATTAAATTAAGGGTTCGTGTATATGTGATCTCTCACTGTGGTGCAGGATTAGGGAGGGCAGGGACTGAAAGAAGGGAGTCTGGTTTTATAGCCTGATCCTGTTCTCTTAACCTTGGTTGAGACTTAAGATCTTGCCATTAGTTCTAGAGCAGAGTTTAGAAACAGGAAAACTCTGCATCCCATGAAATAAGCCAGAACATGTGCATTGTAAACATGTCCAGGAAACGCATTAAAAGGCCCAAGAAATTCTGTTTAGCTTGTATTCCTTTCTTTTCCTCATCTCAGATTGCCATGGGCGTGCCTTTGCACAGAATGAAGGACATCCGCGCCCTTTATGGAGAGTCTCCCTGGGGAGATGCCCCCATTTCCTTTGAGAGCCCCAGCAATGTTCCAGTACCCAGGGGGCATGTAATCGCTGCACGAATCACCAGTGAAAATCCTGATGAGGTAAGTCAGCAACTCAAAATTTCCTTACCTGCAAAAAGACAGAAGGAATGCTGAGAGAGGTTGAGTCTCCGTTGCTGGGGTGCATCCTAAGCATTACAGTGTGATAAAAATCTTTTTATCAACAATACCAAACATCTGTGCAACAGGTGTTTGCAAATTGCCTGTCTTTTGTTTATGTGAAACATTTGGACCCTGCTCTTCCACCTAAGGTTCTGCCGCACTGCTTAAATTCTAAAAATAAGATATCGATGTAAAAAGACAGTTAACCATTTGATCTGAAAATACTTTCTAGAGAAAATTAAAAGCCACGTACAATTTTTCTTAATATTGGTCAGGTAACATCAATTACCCTGCCATCAGTTGCACTGCTGTCTTATTTGTAACATTTTATTGTAAGCTGCCTCTTGTAAGTTTGCCCTAAAGTCAGGGTAGAAATAAAATTAAAATGTAAATAAATTCTCTCGTGCCTCCTTGCTCTTCCATTCCCCATGCCTGTCTTTTTGCATTGCAGGGATTCAAGCCTAGCTCTGGCACGGTGCAAGAGCTGAATTTCCGCAGCAACAAGAACGTCTGGGGATACTTCAGTGTGGCGGCCACGGGTGGCTTGCATGAGTTTGCTGATTCTCAGTTTGGACACTGTTTCTCCTGGGGAGAGAACCGTGAGGAAGCCATCTCGTTAGTATTGCCTTAGCCTCAGCCTTTCAATGGGTGGCAAAAACATTTAAGACTTACACTCTGTGACATGTATTGTTGACTCCTCACAGCAGCCCACATATCCTTTCATCTCCAGTAATGCCATTATTATTTTTATTATTATTAGGACAATTTCTTTATATAACAAAACGCTGAACAGTTTACAGCATGTTAAAACATCTTATTTTATTTAATAAATTTATATCACACCCTTCCTCCTAGAAGGAGCCCAGATCTTAAATAAACAGCAAATACGAAAAACCTCTTTAAGAATTTATACGTTCTATCAAATACAATTAACAGCTAAATGCAACATCTTCTTTAGTATCAAAATAAACATTGCACATAAAAATCAACAACGAGAAAAAATAAACTTAATAAACTGAGTAAACAACTAAACAAAATATCTTCCAGGCATCAGGAAATAAAATTACTAATAAAAATCAAGTAAAAATATACATTCTACCTTTTTAAAATGGCACGATAGATGATTAGACAAAAGATAATCAGTTCAGTTCCCAACCACTATACTTCTATCATATCATTAAGCAAAGCAAAGTGATTGAACTGCCAGCCCCCATTATAGTCATAAAAAACGGAACTTCTTCTAACTACAGCTGGAAATACATATCATTCAGTTTACTCAACCCCACCCTTACAAGATCAACACACTTGCATGAATCAAACACATTGAAACCAAGGTATTCAAACTTACTGTTCTGGCTCACTTCAAACCACTCTCTCCATCCTCTGCAGGGACTCACATAATTCAGTCTCACATCCTCAGTCAACAAAAGGGATGGTGGAGAAATTTGATTCAGTTTGCATTTAAAGCTGAATTTATCACATCTGCACTTTCTGAAAGAACATGAGAACCAAAAGAGAGCCATCCTTCGAAATTTGGACTTACTCATATTTTGTGTTGCAGTTCTCCAACAGGAACCCTGCCGCGGATTGTGGAAGGGGAGCGCAGGGGCCCTCGGCCAGTGCCCCACCTGGCCGCCCTTTGGAACCGGCCCTGGTAGTAGTAGTAGTAGTAGTAGTGATAATAAATAATAATAATAATAATAAATTTAATTTTTGTGTCGCCTATCTGGCCGAAACCACTCTAGGCGATGTACAACATTAAAGTTCAACAATACAATATAAATACATCAGAAAATACAGTGATAGAAAAGCTTATCTTGTTCCTTTCTGTTTGGTGGCTTACAAAAAGTTTAAATCAAAGAAAAAGAAGACTAGGACAGCAAATAAAGAACTTAGAAAAATTCCAGGGAGCAAAAATCCGTATCAGTTCAAAGAGACTGCAATATCTTTTGAAATGAAAAGGTCATTGCAAGTCAACAAATAATCCTGGTGGTGATTTTTGTGTGAAAGGGCTGCAAGCTCAGTTCCAGTACTAAAACACATTCCTGGTCTGAGCAGGTACTTGGAGGCAGTTTCCCTTAATTCTGAGTATTGCATCTGTCCTCCCTCCCAGCCGCTGTTTTGCATTTAGCTCCAGGAGGGAGCATACCCTGGGATTCTAATAACAAAGCTGATCCTGTAAGCCTGACGTCTGCCTGTCCCTAATCAACTACCATGTGTTTTAATGGTTTTTGATGCTGTATTTTAACTTTCTGGGAGCTAATGGTGAAGAGCTGGGGGTGGGGGTGGTAATGATCATAATAAACAAAACCATGTTATTTAATGTTGGGTTGTGAGCTTCCCCACCTCAAATGGCAGGTCACCAAACTGTAGGAAAGGAAACATGCAGTGTATTGATGCAGTGCTCCACCTTTTAATGATTGGTCTGCAATCCTGTCCAGGTTTGTCCAGGCATAAGCCCAGGTGAGTAAATGCATAGGATTGCCCTGCAGATGTTACAGGAGAGAGGAGAGTAGGAGATGCAGGGTTGCTGATTCCAACACTAGCGTTGCCCATGACTTCTAAATCAAGCCTGAGCTTGTATGGTATTTCAGGGAAAGTCGTTGCTGACTCGCTGATAAATCAAACATTACATCTTCTTTTCCCTCTACTTCTTTTTTAAAGATAAGCAAATTTATTGGTGTTGTAGGAGGCTAGCTCTTTAATACTGCATGTTTCTGGAAGTAGATCTCTACCTTAATACCTGGGCTTGTCTTTTCAGAAATTTGGTAGTAGCTCTGAAAGAGTTGTCTATCCGTGGGGACTTCAGGACGACAGTGGAGTACCTTGTGAAGCTGCTAGAAACAGAAAGTTTCCAGACCAATGAGATCGACACCAGCTGGCTGGATCACCTGATCGCAGAGAAAGTGCAGGTGAGCAAGGCTCAGGAACAGGATTATTTTGTATAGATGGCAGTGATTTATGCCTGTGCCTTTCTGATCCTTAATATTCCAAAGGTTTAGGGCTAGGTAGCAGTAAACAGAAGAGTACTTTTAACAGGCAATAGCTAATAACTACTGTGTTCTAGTACCACAACAGTATAGCCCTGTCCACCAAAAAGCAGTCTGGGTCTTTGTTCTAAGACTTCTAAGAGGTTCTTGGGACATAGCAAATCTCCCAGTTCATAGCCTCCCATCATATACTCCTGCTTCCCAAATGTGGCAGATGAATGATAAACGAGAGGTTCAACATTGGTGTGCGATAAAGCATCAGACAAGAGTTGAGGGAGGTCATATTTATATATTTTCTCTCCAAAATGCAGGCGGAAAAGCCAGACACTATTTTGGCCGTGGTCTGTGGCGCACTCAACGTAGCTGATGCTTTGTTCAGGACATGTATGGATGACTTCCTGCATTCTCTGGAAAGGTAAAATGCCCCCTAGAGGAGTGGTAGGGTACTGCATCACTCCGCTGCATTTGGGTAACTCTTCCTCCTTACCTAGGCTTTGGTGACCAAGCCGCTGGTTATTTCACACGTGTTATATTGGGGAAAATGGCAGCATAGCCCAAACGGTAGCTGCCATACATGGCAGCCTGGTGTGTGCATGTGAAGTGCTTAGAGTATTCCAAAAGTGCTATGAAATGCATATGATCATGGTCTGTCTTCAAAAAGTTGTTCAGAAGGTTAACTGTAGGGCAGCGGAGGGAAGGGAGGACTGTAGGACTATCTTTTGTACAGATAACTTATGATTGACATCTTCTAGGGGCCAAGTCCTGCCAGCAGCCTCACTTTTGAACATTGTAGATGTGGAACTTATTTATGAAGGCATGAAATACTCTCTTAAGGTAATGCTTTCAAAGGGTTGATCTAAAAGGTAAGGAGTGTAACTCAGCCACAGAGCAACTGCTTTGCATGCAAAAGGTCCCAGATTCACTCCCTGGCCTCTCCAGTAGGCATGGGCTACGATTTTGATGAAATGGGAATTGGTATTGAATTCCCCGATAGTTCGCAGGTCCATTGTCTTTGTGGGCTGATCCTGAAATCTGCACACCTCCGCCGCTTTTCCTGACACCAGATTTTTATCACATGGAGTACAAGTTAAAGTGATCGGACTGCTTTGCTTGCTATCTGAAATTGACTAGAAGAAGGAAGGAGGAATGTGTCTGAAACTGATCAGCCTGTCTTTGCTTGTCAGTTCCCTCCCTTTCTGTGCTTGTGTGTGAGTGAGTGTGTGTGCAGGTGTGTGAGCTGCATTCGGCAGAGAGGTGGGACAGCGTGTGGTTGGCAGCAACCAGTCGCTGAATCTCAGGGGTCAGAGCAGCATATGGGCCAGTAGGGACCGGGAGGGACAGACAAGATAGGCGGGAGGAGAGGAGGGCGTTGTTTGGAAGGATGGACCAATGGGCAGACAGGATAGTGTGGGATGGGCCCCCCTGAAAGCTGCTTTTCTTCTTTCTTTTCCAAAATGGAAACAGCCGCTTTCTGCTTGCTAATGTGAAAATTGACCCGCTCAGTTGGAGAAGGAGGTGAAGCCGCTTTCCTTTCAAAATATTGATATTCCCTTTCAAAATATTAATACTAATGTTGATATTTTTGGGGAGAAAAATATTTTTGGGGAGATGAGTAAAATCAACGGATACCAGACAAATAACCAATTGTTAGGTGGACAGAATGCTTTCAAAGTGACACCAACTGATGGATCCCATCCCTAATCTCCTGTTTGGGTTGGGAAAATACTCTCTCTGTCTCTGAAACCCCGGAGAGCCACTACCAGTCAGCCTAGACAGTCTGGGGTTGGATGGACCAATGGTCTGACTCAGTGTAAGACAGTTGCCCCTGTTCCTAAACTAGCATAGGCTGGAGGTAGGAAACTGCCTGTCATTTGGCAGTGTGGAAGATGGGGTGGCTGGGGTTTTCTTCCCACTCTGAACCTCCTTTTGAGAGGGGGAAAGACTCCCTTTTTTTCTTCCTCTGGTGTTTGGACAGGTTGCTCGTCAGTCCCCGACCACCTATGTGATCATAATGAATAACACCCACATAGAGATCGACGTGCACAGGTTGAACGATGGAGGGCTTCTGCTGTCCTATGATGGCAACAGTTACACTACCTACATGAAAGAAGAACCTGACCGGTCAGTGGATGTTTGCATTGCTGTGCATCGGTCTTTTTAGAATCCAGCCCAAGGGTTAGTCAGAGAGAGAAACTGTAAGCGCCGTCTCAAGGAAGAGGGTGTCTTTCTGTGTATGCACAGCCATTTGTTCGCAATTCAGGTGCAATGGTCTGGGACTAAATAGCTGGCAGCTCAGGCTGGGTGGGCGAGGCCATGGCTGTGCATTTTGCTTTGGGCGTGAGGTCCTGTATTCATTTACCAGACAAGCCCATGCAACTGGGAGAAGAGAAGACAGACCTGTAGAAGAAACTGAGGGGGGGGGAGAAGTTGTTATAAAACCAATATACATTCAAACAAAAAAAAAGGGAGGAACTAAAATCAGAAGCATAGCAACTAGGGCTGTAGTGTTGAATTTATAACTGGCTAGATTAATAACTATTTATTTATTTATTTATTGAAAATATTTCTATCCCGCCCTTCTACCCTATAATAGGGCACTCAGGGAGGCTTACAAAAATAAAATCAGACATGTACATAATAAAATTGTAAGCAGTAAAATCACAAAAACATTAAAATACATAAGATACTATATATATATATATATATATATATATATAGTTCCTTGATTAATTGGGCAGCAGAATTGCTTTTTTACACAAATAGTATTTTTAATACAATTACTTTATAAAAACTGCTTACACTAACTGCAGATGGCAGTGACCTCTTCTGAGCTGATGTCTGCAATGACATACGACAATGGAACCAATGACCTAGAGAGGTAGTGGGCTCTCTGACACTTCAGGCATTCAAGAGGCAGCTGGATAGCCATCTGTCAGGAATGCTTTGATTAGGATTCCTGCATTGCGCAGGGGGTTGGACTCGATGGCCTTATAGGCTCCTTCCAGTTCTACTATTCTATGATTCTATGACATAATACACATCTGAAGCCCTCCCAAAGCATGCTCTTTTACACTTGACAACTATTGTGTTTGCTCATTTGCAGATTTAACCTTTTCATTAAATCAGTTCATCAGCTCATATGATCATCTTAAGCCTTTATTTGTGGCTGCACTGATTGCTTGATTGAAAGAAACAACAGTAAATGGAAATCCTTAGGGTAGCAGTTCACATCCTAAGAGTATTTCCCCTCTCTGCCTCCCTTTTTGTCTCCAGGTACCGCATCACAATTGGCAATAAAACCTGTGACTTTGAAAAGGAGAATGATCCAACCTTACTTCGCTCTCCTTCTGCTGGGAAACTGTTGCAGTACACAGTGGATGATGGAGGGCATGTCTGTGTGGGTCACAGCTATGCTGAAATAGAGGTAATTCAGTAATCAGGCCAGCTGAGAAGCTTTTGCTAGGATGTTGTGGAGCTGCCTTTCATTTTGTGAATGTAAAGTGGCAATTGTTCCTCATTGCTCAGTTAGGCAAATGGGTGTGTACTTGGCATAATTTTAGTTCTTCTAGCTCTAGAACCGAGTGGGAATGCAGCCAAGGAACTAGACAACGAAAGAAGAAAGCCAGTTCCCTGCCTACACCGTTGGTTGGAAAATTTTCTGTGGTTCCTGAGGTTTCCTCCACCAAGTGCCCATCTCTATTCCAGTCTTGTATATCTGTTACTGTTAGTAAGATACTTACCATGGTCTGTGCTTCTTGCCTTTTGTTTCCTTCTGACGCTCGCTATTTACATGCTCACCTCACCCCAAACTATGTGTAGGTGTACCTGCAACTTGAGAGAAGACTTCCTGCGTTTGATGAAATGGACTGAAGACCACAAAAGCTTATGCCATAAGACTTACGTTCTTGTGGCAAAAAACAAAAGCTATCTCTAACACAGCTACCTCTCTGGGAAAAAGTTTTATTTCCAGACCTAAGGAGAACAAAAAGCTGTGAAAGCTGTACTTCTACATCCCCAATTCTATGTAGATTCCTTCACTTCCCGCCCCCACATACGCACAGAATGTGCAAGAATTCTGCCCAATTTCGATTTGGTATGGAATTTTCCACTAATTTGCTTATTTGCTACCATTGCAGATCGGAGTTTTATTTAGTGATTTTCCCCAGCGATTTTTGGAAATCAATTTTTTTAAAAAAAAAATCCATATCTAAAAGTACTGATATGAATATTTTAACAAAATTTCCTTTAATTTATCAACAATTCCTTTCAATATTTATTTCCTTTTAAAAATACCTATATTACCATCGATATTGTTTCCAAGGGGGGGACTGAATGGTAAAAAAAAGGCTAGTGATAAAGAACGAACTTGAATTGATACCAGCCTGTAAGGTTGACGAATTGCTTTTGAACCAGCACTGGCCAACTGATCCCATCCCTAACACACACATCCATCCATATTATACATATATACAGTGCCTTGCAAAAGTAATCAGACCTCTGGCCAATGCTCTCACATTACTGAATTACAAATTATACATTCTAATTTTGTTCTGTATGATATTTATTTTGAAACATTGAAACTCAAAATCAATTATTGTAAGGTGACATTGATTTTCTGTTGGGAAATGTTTGTAAGAAGCATAAAAAATTGAAACATGTTGCTTGCATAAGTATTCAACCCCCACACATTAATATTTGGTAGAGCCACCTTTTGCTGCAATAACAGCTTTAAGTCTGTTGGGGTAGGTAAGTACCAGCTTTGCAGACAGTGTCAGAGGGATTTTGGTCCATTCTTCTTGGCAGATTTGCTCCAGGGTGTTCAGGTTGGTTGGACGTCGCTTATGGACCACAATTTTCAAAAAGCGCCGCAGATTTTGAATGGGGTTGAGATCAGGACTTTGACTGGGCCACTGTAGGATATTCACCTTTTTGTTCTTGAGCCACTCCAGTGTTGCTTTGGCCTTGTGCTTGGGATCACTGTCCTGCTGAAAAGGGAATTTCCTCCTAAGCTTCAGGTTTTTATTTTATTTATTTATTTATTTAAAATATTTCTATCCCTCCCTTCTACCCTATAATAGGGCACTCAGGGTGGCTTACAAAAATAAAATCAAACGTGTACATAATTTTAGTGGATGGAAGCAGGTTCTGTTAGAGTAGTTTTCTGTGTTTTGCTCCATCCATTCTTCATTCAAAACAGTTAGGTTTGCGCCACATATAACGCTTTTGAGTTTTGGCCAAAAAGCTCTCTCTTGGACTCATCTGACCACAAAACCTTTTCCTGCATCACAGCTGGGGCGCTCTTATGCCTTCTGGCAAACTCCAGACGTGCTTTCAGATGGTACTTTTTGAGTAACGGCTTCTTTCTTGCCACTCTCCCATACATGCCAGTGTTATGCAGAGCTCTCGATATGGTTGACTGGTGCACCATGACTCCACTCCCAGCCACTGAACTCTGTAGCTTCTTCAGAGTGATTGTTGGCCTCTCTGTGGCTTCTCTCACAAGTCTCCTTCTTGTTCAAGCACTGAGTTTTGAGGGACGGCCTTTTGGCAGTGCCTGGGTGGTGTGATGCAGCTTCCACTTCCTGTTTATTGATGCAGCTGTGCTCACTGGGATATCCATACACTTGGATATTATTTTGTACCCTTTTCCTAATCTATGCATTTGTATTACATTATCTCTCACTTTTGTAGAATGCTCTTTGGTCTTCATATCCACCGCCTGACCAATGATCCTCCAACAGTGGGGTTTTTTATCCTGACTATTGTTGTTGTTGTTGTTGTTAATTATTTTATCCCACCCTTTCTCTCAGTAGGAGCCCAGGGCGGCAAACAAAGCACTAAAAACACTTTAACACATCATAAAAACAGACTTTAAAATATATTAAAACAAAACAACCATTAAAAACATATGTAAACAAAACATCTTTAAAAACATTTTTAAAAGCTTTAAAAACATCTATTTTTTAAAAAAGGTTTAAAAACATATTAAAAAGCAATTCCAACACAGACACAGACTGGGATAAGGGCTCTACTTAAAAGGCTTGTTGAAAGAGAAAGGTCTTCAGTAGGCGCCAAAAAGATGAGATGGCGCTTACATTTTTAAAATATAGCTCTATAGCACTGATAATATATTATAAGGCTAAAACACACCCCAACTATATTTTAGTCATGTGACAGCAACATTTCCCAGCATAAAACCAATGTCACCTTACAATAAATGATTTTGCATTTCAGTGTTTCAAAATAAAATATACAGAATGAAATTACAATGCACCATTTATAATTCAGTAATATGAGAGCATTGGTCAGGGGTCTGATTAGTTTTGCAAGGCACTGTATATATATAATGTGCTTCATAAATCCAGCATTGCAGGCAGGCCTGTGTTGTGGCAGACAAAGAAGCCTGCTCCTTTCTTGATAGGGCTGTTGCTCACTAAACAGGTGATGAAGATGGTGGTGACTTTGACGGTGGAGGAATCGGGCATCATACGTTACGTGAAACGGCCGGGTACGTTACTTGAAACAGGCTGCGTCGTAGCCAGGCTTGAGCTGGATGACCCCACCAAAGTCCACCCGGTGAGTGAGCAGAGGCTGTTTGCTTGGCTCTGTGCCTCGCAGCGTTGGCCTCCAGTAGCCACAGGTGCTTGCTGATTGGCCGGCCTCTGTTCTCAGTGGCTCCTTAGCAGGGTGAGTGCAGCTTTCGTGTGTTCCTCACCATCTTGGAGCGAGGCTCTCTGAAGAACGGCCTCCTCAGCTTGAAGAGGCCGTGCAAGGCCTGCTGCCAGTTGAAGGATGGCTGGCAGGAGCAAGGGTGTTGGAGGTGTTTTCCCTCTAAATGTGCCTGTGTGGGGTTATGCTTTTTATTGTTTGCTGGTGGTTTAATGGTTGCTTTTGCCTTGAACCAAGTGTGGGGCACCGTTGGCCCTCCAGATGTTGCTGAACTACAACTGCCATCAGCCCTGGCTACTGGCCATGCTTGCCAAGGCTGATGGCAGTTGTAGTTCAGCAATATCTGGGGGACCAACACTTCCCCACTCCTACTTCAGACATAGTATTACTAGAATGCATCTCTGCATGAGTCTCTGCTTTCAATGTGCCTCCTTCCAATCAGGCTCACTCAGAGAAGCAACTCTTGCAGAAGTGGTTGGGCTCCTTGGAGAGTGAGATAATTCTTACCCTTGCGCACCAAGCAACCCTTTTGGCATGTGAAGTCTCTCTGTCATTTTAATCCCAAAATGCCTCTGCCATTGAGAAGCATTCTTGATCATTTGCCCCCAAACCGTTACCATGTAGTTCCAGGGCTAGATTTGGCTCCTGCGTGGTTACACTCTGTACACTCCTCTAAAAGGATTTTCTCGGCTTCCTTCCTTTTTGTTTGTCCTCCTACTGCACCCCAACGTCAACCCCTCAAGGCCCAGTTGTACACAGGGGGGCTCCCCGCTCAACAGCCTCTGCCCATCCTCGGTGAGAAATTGCACCAGGTCTTCCACAATGTGCTAGAGAGCCTGATGAATGTCATGAACGGATACTGCTTGCCGGAGCTGTATTTCAGCACCAAGGTAAGGGGAAGTGTGGTGGTGGTACAAAGACCCCTGGGGGAAAAATCCTTGGAGAAGGCTGGTTGTGTGTGTCCTTAAACTTGGGATATATTTCACTTGAGACCTGCAGGCAAGGCCAGGAGGTCTTAGGTTGCAGTCTGATGCACTCACTCACTTGGGAGCAAGCCCCATTCAACACCCTTGGGCTTAATGGTGCAATCCTGTGCGTTTTTACTCCGAACTAAGAGACTAAGAGACCTGTGGCCCCATCTGTGAGCTACAGGAAGCTTTCTTCCTCCTTCCTTTCTAGAAAGATCACTTGGCCCCAACTGCTAATTGTCCTCAGACTGCAGAGCTGAAGCGAAGAAGCACGCTCTGCCCTCCGCCACCAACCAGGGCCTTAAGAGCTGCTGTGTATATGTGTGTGTGTTTAGACCATGTCTGTACTGTACATTTATTTCACTGTTATTCCACTTTCAGCAATCATGGTTTCCCTCAAGGAATCATGGGAAGTGTCGTTTGTGAAGGGTGATGAGAGTTGTTAGGAGACCCCTGTTTCCTTCACAGACCTGCAATTCCCAGCGTTCCCTGTGAAGAGGGATTGACTGTTAAACCGCTCAGGGAATTGTAGCTCTGTGATGGGAATAAAGAGTCTCCTAACAACTCTCAGAACAAACTATCCTTCCCAGGATTCTTTGAGGGAAGCCACGGCTGTTTAAAGTGGAATAAATGTGGAATAAATGTATGGTGTGAATGTGGCCTTAAAGACACGGAGGCCTACCTGTCCAGATCAGATAATACCACTGAGAATGTGTACCTTACAGCATTGGTGACTGAATTTTGCCTTTTAAGTTGAGACCTTATCCCAGTCTGCGTCTGTGTTGGAATTGCTTTTTAATATGCTTTTAAACCTTGTTTTAAAAAAACATGTTTTTTAACCTTTTTTAAAAAAAAAGTCTTCAAAGCTTTTAAAAAAATGTTTTTAAAGTTGTTTTGTTTTAATGTATTTTAATGTCTGTTTTTATAATGTTTTAAAGTGTTTTTAGTGCTTTTGTTTGCCGCCCTGGGCTCATGCTGGGAGGAAGGGTGGGATATAAATCAACTAATAAATAAATAAAATTTGGTTGCTTTCCTTTCCCATCCCCCTTTTCTGGCTGAGCGAAAGTGCTCAGCCAGGTGAAGGCATCTAAGTTGGATCATATGATCCTGCCTGACCTGGGTGGGCAGAGCACCAGCCGTCTCTG
Source organism: Rhineura floridana (assembly GCF_030035675.1). Lineage (NCBI taxonomy): Eukaryota > Metazoa > Chordata > Lepidosauria > Squamata > Rhineuridae > Rhineura > Rhineura floridana. Next base: position 2,558,792 of record NC_084498.1, read on the forward strand.
GAGGCCTCCCTGACCCTGGGCCAGAAGGAACGTGACTGATGCTCCACTCTCCAGGGACTCAGGCAGAGGAAGGCCTTTCCCCGCAGTTGCCACCTGAACTTTTGAACTGGGGATTTGTCAGGGCTGGGCTGGAGCGAGCTGGGAGCCAGCCCAGGCCACAGGAGGAAACCCTGCAGGCAGGACCAGTAGTGAGGGCGAGCCAGGTGTCGGAAGCAGAGAGCTCGCTGGATTGGAGCAGTTCCAGGCGCGCAGTCTTGCACAAACTGAGTTCCGCTGAGACAGGAAGCCCTCTGGTGCTCCTTCCTGCCCAGGATTGAACCCGCAGAGGCAGGCTCAGTCCAGAAAGCTCTTCCGTGAGAAGCTGTGCTGGTGGCGTGGTTTGCCACATGGGGCAGGATTTTTCCTGAGGCCATTTCCCGCAGAGCAGGCGTGGCCTCTGCCCCGTGCGTGGGAGGCTGCCACGCGCGCAAGCCAAGGCTGGACTCTCTTTTGCCACAGGCAGCCCTGCTTTATTATGAACGGCACTGTGCTTGTATCAGTATTTCCCCCTCGGGCCCTTTAGTGGCCCCAGTGCCAACATTGCCCCTCACGGTTGGCTGCAGATGCCTCTCAGCTTGCCGCGTCCCAGACGGTGAACCTACGGCGCATTCCTGAGATCTCTGCATCCCTGAAAATGTGTTTCCTCTTGTTGTTGTCCAGATCAAAGAATGGGTCTGCAAGCTGATGAAGACCCTCCGGGACCCTTCCCTTCCCCTCCTGGAGCTGCAAGAGATCATGACGAGCATTTCGGGCCGGATCCCACCATCCGTGGAGAAATCGATCCGGAAAGTGATGGCTCAATATGCCAGCAACATCACCTCGATGCTCTGCCAGTTCCCCAGCCAGCAAGTGAGGGCAGCAGAGGGAAAGCGGGTGGTGGAAAGCTGCCAGGAGGGGTTGGCAATGGGCTGCTGGGGAGGCACAGTGGGAATCCTAAGAAAGCTGTTGGTGTTCTTGAGCTTTGTACGCATTTCAAAACCCAGCCTTTATTGTTATTATTATATACAAATATACAAATTTAAAAACACATTTCAAAAAAACCATTTTTTTTTAAAAAAAAATTAAGAATAACCTTCAAGTTCCCAATTGTGTGTGTAACTGAAATAACTGCTTTTCCTATTGGCAATGCACACAGGGCCCCTCCAAAATATGATGGGTTAATGCACTTTACCACCCTAGAGAAGGGGTGGGGGTGGGGGTGGAATCTAAACTGCAGCAACAGGCAGCTCCCAGGACATCATTTTTAGTTTCTTCCCCTGCCCTGTCTTTCGTTTTTGTAGAGAGCCTTTTAAGGTCCTAAATGCTTTAGGCTGCCTGCAACTATTACGACCGTGTCTGTAATCTGAGATCCACACCTCAGATCCTGGTTGTGGATCTGCTGATGAAGTTGGATAGGCTGGCAAGCAGACCAAAGAGGGGTCTTCTTGGTGATGGCCCTGCAATTCTAGAACTCTCTTCTAGTTAACATTCATCATTAACCTAGATGATGATTTATACGTTATCATTCTTGGCTTCAAATCTTCTCCCTCCATCTTTCCCTCTTCCCCTGTTACCACACTTGTTCCTCATCATCAGGGATTGTATTGCAGGCTTGCATTGGTCATTTGTTTACAGTTCTATACAAGTGCAGAACTTGTCTTGTGTGGGTAGGATCCAGTATCCAGAGAATTTCTCTTACGTTTCTAGCCCTTATGACTTATGAAAGTGTGAGAAATGAAAGTGCTGGGGGCTAATTTTCCCACAGGCCAGAGGGTAGGGTGTCATCATGTACAGTGCCACGATTAGTGGAACCTGCAAAACTGGCAAGTGTGTATGGTGCAAATTTCTATTAACATATACCGGTTTCAGGATTCAGCTCTTTCTTGCTTCTTAATTCTGATGTTGAGTTTGCAACAGCTATGATCACAAGGAGAGCTTAATCATGCTCTCCTGTAGCACCCAACTGGAATGCAGCATGTATCCCTAGGGAAGGAAGGCTTTTGGGTCGGGGGTGTCTTCCACTAAAACATTCTAGCATTCACTGTGAGAAGCAAACTTCCTTCTGCACGATTCCAGCTACCTGTGTGGGCCAAGCAGGGAACTAGTGTGACCCTAGGATTTGGGCCACATAGCCAAATGCGTCATCTGGGCTTTTCTAAGTAAAAGTAGCTTGCCTCTTTGCCTGTGCCAGGTAGACATTTTCCACTGAGAAACATCTGTAAACGGAAATAGAGCTGGTTCTGTTCCCCACCCCAGATGTTGAAGTGCTGCAGTGACTTAGACTGTGGGCAGCTTGGGCTAGTAAAACTTTTCTGAGCTAGTAGCTTTTGTGGGGCTTATTTGCAAGGCTATTAATGGAGATAACTTTTGGTGATGTTTCTATTGATTGTTTTTCAGAGAGTTCACTTACTTGCTATACAAGACCTTTAAGAAAAATACATGTAAGGACTGGTTCTATTTCTGTTATTTCTCCCCCTTGTTTTGTGCTTCTTTTTTACCTCCAAGATTGCCAGCATCCTGGACAGCCACGCAGCCACCCTGCAGCGAAAGGCCGACCGGGAAGTCTTCTTCATGAACACCCAGAGCATTGTGCAGCTAGTTCAGAGGCAAGCACGGGGAATGGGCATCCCTGCCTCTATTGCATGCAACACAAACAGTTCCTCTTGGCCCTACGCCCTGTATGGGCTGGTCTCTGTTTTATTTAGCTGACTAGGGCTGATGGGAGTTGTAGTCCAAAACATCCGGAGGGCACCAGAATGGGGAAGGCTGATTTAACAAATATTCTGTGACATCATGACAGTATGATGTCACATGATGCTAAAGAGCTGGAAGGAAGGGAGCTGTAAGAAACAGCCCATTTGTGGCCTGTTTTCGTGGTACATTTTGGAAAGTTGTTTGTGTGTCATGCCTTTGGACACCTCTTAAGATACCGTAACCAAATTTTGCATAATGGTTCCTGAGATCGAGGAGCAGTTCTTGGCCTGTGTTTGGATACAGTTGGATACCATCTTGAATCAAGATGTTGGACTGAACCTTTCAAAAGTGCACTGATTTTTTGGTTCCTTAGAATTCCCAAGCAAGAGTGGGTACGAGACTGCTAGTGACAGACATGTAAATATTTTAATTCTCCAGTTCGGCTTGCTCTAACCCAATATGTAATTTCTGTGCTTCACATGAAACCTTCACACTTTCTCATTTTCATTCATTCCATCATCTATGCCTCCCAATTAAATTCCTCAAGCCAACGAATGATATTTTTAGCAGAGAGTTGAAGGTGCTTTAAAAGAGGCGCTGATGCTCGTGCGCTTATGCACATCCCACCAATACCTGTAGTAAACAGTCTGAGCAGGTTTTTCTCTTACATTAGAAACCTGCAGTCCATTCAGCCAGAAGCCTCAGCGGGACAAAGCTGTGCACATGCATGCATGTACATGCGCACCATGAGAAGTGAAGCGTCTCTGAATCCACTTTCATTTCTCTGAAAGTTTTTATTTTAACTCTCAGCCTCTAGGCTTAACAAGAGGGACTCCTTGTAGATAGCATCTTTGGTCTGTTTTCCTAATTTAGGTATCGCAGTGGCATCCGAGGCCACATGAAATCGGTGGTGTTAAATCTACTGAGGCGATATTTGCAGGTGGAGACCCAGTTCCAGCAAGGTGAGTTAAGCAACATGTTTGATGCTTGTCCTCGGGAATCCTTGTAGGGAGAGAGCGAGGCCAAATCTGACAAGCGTCTCTTTTCCTTTTTTGTTTTCAGCTCACTACGACAAATGTGTGATCCACCTGCGGGAGCAGTACATGCCCGACATGACCCTGGTCCTTGAATGCATTTTCTCCCACGCTCACGTGGCTCAGAAGAACCTCCTGGTGACCATGTTGATTGTGGGTATAACAGCACAGCCTTTGGCTATGGGTGACTTGAGGATGAAAATAAGACCCACAAGTTCTCTCAGAGCAATAAGAGAGGGTCTTCTTGTGGAGCCACAGATTTTTGTGACTCCCTCCCTCTGTGTGTGCGCGTGCGTGTGTTGGGGTGGCTGTTGATGGGCTACAGCTTCCATCATCCCTGCCCATTGGTCATCCTGACTGGGGCTGATGGGAGTTGTCGTTCAGCAATATCAGGAGGGCTTTAAACTTTAGAAGACCTGCTCTCTGCTTCGTCCTTTCTGAATCAGTGCAATAGGAGACTAAATGGTTTGGGTTTTTTCTAATGCATAGGATCATCTTTGTGGCCGAGACCCTACCTTGACCGATGAGCTGATGGCCATTCTGAACGAGCTCACACAGCTCAGCAAAACAGAACACTCCAAAGTGGCCTTGAGGGCTAGGCAGGTCAGTGTGCTTTTGCATGGCTATTCCTAGAGCGGCAGGCATTATTTTAATACAATACTGAAGTTGCCACTTAAGGACAGGATACAAAGAAGCCCACAACTAGCTTTGCAAGCCCTTAGAGACTCTGTGTTTGTGTTTATCAAGGGCAGGCATGCCACACTCCTGAATCTGAGGAGGCTTCCAAAACGTTTTCTCGCATGTCTTAGAGCACCCAGCTCCCATCAGCCCCAGCCAGCATGGCTAGTGGTTTCAGGGACTATGGGAGTTGTAGTTCAGCAACATCTGGAGGGTTGCAGATGGTCTCCAACCTTGCAAGAGACTCTGTGTTTGAAAGAAAGGTGAAAAATATCCTGATGGATATATCCAGGTCCTTAAGCATGCCTAAAATAATTATTTAGATATTCTAACTACTTTATTATATGGCCAACCTGGTTCTGATGGGTTTTTTCTTTCAGATTTAGTTGATCTTTTAACTGTATTGCTTCTGCTGATTGCTGTGTGTTGCTGTTGTGCTTTTTCCTGCAGGGAAGGATTATGATGTTGTATTTTCTTGCTGTTATTTTGAATTCTCTATTTTGTATTATTTTGCTGTTTTTTTACGTTTGGATTTTATTCTTTGAACTAGTCTGGGTTTAGGGATATAAATTATTTTCTTTTTTAAAAGGTATGTACATATGCCTGTGCCCAGACATGTCAATGTTTTTTGTTTCAAATTTCTATCCCTTAAAGAGTACAAACCAGGTAGATAGTTATGGAAATATGTATACAGAGATCCTCAGGGGTCTGAGATGCTGTGTGCCGGTCTGTGTGTTTACCTAAGAAAGCAGGCTTTTGCCCTGCATTTAGATCACTGAGACTTAAGACTTAGTCAAATAAGAAAAGCTACTTTATTTGTAGAAATACAGAGTAGATTGGAAAGGCATATCTAGTTCTAACTAACTAAGTTGGAGGTGCAGTGCCCAGTCTTGGTTATTAGCCTCATGGCTCAGGAGAGAGAGCAAAGACAAAGATGTCTCCTCTCTCCTCGGACAGTTGAAGAAGACCAAGGAAGGAGGGGCTGGCCAGCTTCCCTGAGCATGTCAGTTTACAACGGAAGGAAGTTAGGCAGAGAAGAGCACAGGTAAAGGTAGGCAAGTCTAGCCAGCTGGAGGACCCTCACTCTATCTTCCTTCTGAATACAAACAAAAGAACCCAAACAGGAGTTGCTCTTGCCCCGCTCCCAACACAGATAACAGGTTTTGAGGCCAGTGCTGCAGTGGGTAGGATGTTTATGTTTTTGATCCAGGTTAATCAAACATAACATTGTATCCCCTGCAGCATACCAGCCTTCAGAATCTGGGGTACACCTTGTTCCGCTCTCTCCTTAGCCACAAAGTTTACTGAGGGAAGCTGCTAATCCTCTACATAACTTACTATATGGACAGTGTTGTAGAAATAAGAAAGGAATTGTATTTCTCTGCACTGGGTTTTTGTGTTGGTTTTTAAAGCGTTTGAGAATATCTGGTCTTCAAAATCTCAGAATGGTGGGAGGGTCAGTGCCTGGTATAGTTCCTTTTCCCCTCACCTTGTAATCTCCATTCCTGTGGGGGTTTTTGCTCCAACGCATTTCAGATTGTTTGACGATCTCCGTCTTGTCGGCAGAATAAATTATGTGAACGTTACCCATTGTGTACAAATGCTGCTTTCTACTTCCAGAAAATTTTCCGGAATTTTGTTGGGACGCTGCACAAAACGGCCCCATTTGATTCCCTGCCCTTGCTTGCTTTTGTTGAGCCTGTGTCTCTTTTGGCCCCCAGGTGCTCATTGCCTCCCACCTCCCTGCTTACGAGCTGAGGCACAACCAGGTCGAATCCATTTTCCTCTCGGCCATCGACATGTATGGACACCAGTTCTGCCCTGAGAACCTAAAGGTGATCCAACGTGTGTAACAGTCCGGCTCCTGCAGCAAGTACCGTCTCTTCTCCTTTATAGCAAGTTGAGGGCAAATGAAGCAGCCGTTTAAAATAAGTGCCTTTAGGGAAAAAGTAGAACATGTGCTTTGCATATACAAAGGCTGGAACTTAGTCTCTCAGGTTGCTCATCTAAAAAGCAAAAATAGGTCAGCACAGGTGGGAAAGGCCCTGCCTGTTCATCGAAACACAGTAGGGCCCCGCTTTTCGGCGTCCTGCTTTTCGGCATTCCGCTAATATGGCGGCTTTCAATTAGAGCAAGGCCCCACTCATACAGCGCTTGTTCCGCTTTTACGGTGTTTTTCAGGCATCAGGCACCATTTTATTGACCGAGTTTTCTGTGGGTTTTGCTTTTCGGTGGGGGTCTGGAACGTAACCCGCAAATTCAAAGTGCTAGTTTTGACTTATAAAGCCTTACACAGCGCGGGACCACAATACCTAGCGGAACGCCTCTCCCGATATGAACCTACCCGTTCACTACGTTCAACATCTAAGGCCCTCCTCCGAGTTCCGACTCACAGAGAAGCTCGGAGGGTTGTAACAAGATCTAGGGCCTTTTCAGTGGTTGCCCCCGAATTATGGAACAGTCTCCCCGATGAGGTTCGCCTGGCGCCTACACTTTTATCTTTTCGGCGCCAGGTTAAAACCTTTTTATTCTCCCAGGCATTTTAATCTTTTTAGCTTTTAATGTATATCAGGTTGTTTAATTGTTTAATATGTATACTTTACTGTTTTTGTGATTCTATTGTATTTTATCCTATGTTGTGCACCGCCCTGAGAGCCTTCGGGCTGTGGGCGGTATATAAATCGAATAAAATAAATAAATAAATAAATATGAGTGGGGCCCTACTGTAGGTCCATTTTGCTGACTGTATAAGGCAGCATTGTCTTGGAGCTGTCCCTGTATCAACGTTCTTGTTGGCAGCTCAGACCATCCAGCTAGAGGATTGTAGCTTTCAGGACCACAGCCTCAAGCCTGATGGGCCACTGATAAGAGTCCTCTGGCCCCTTTGTGGGCTGACAACCTTACTGCAGCATAAGCTTTCGCTCTGTAGCGCTCACTGCTCCATAGGAGTATTATCCCCAATTGGCAGGTGCATGTTTTAGAGACATAAATGGGCATAAAGACAAGAATTATAAACAGTGGGAATGCCATAAAGCAGAAAAGGTGCAGGCTCTGATGTTTCTGTACAAAGGTCAACTGTGTGCATGTTGCACGTGGTGTGACGGCTCACATCAGTGACCGTTGGTGACAACTCAGTCTTCCTACAGTAATCTAAAACCTTTTTGGGGGGGGGGGGCGAGAAAGAACCTTGATCTCAGTTGAGTCCTAAATGAATATAGTCAAATTTACTGATTAAATTCGAAACCAGCATGAACTGCAGCCTTAGAGCTCTGTGTTAATTCAATGTTCCTTCCTTCACAGAAACTGATCCTTTCGGAAACCACTATTTTTGATGTCCTCCCCATCTTCTTCTACCACTCCAACCAGGTGGTGCGCATGGCAGCCCTGGAGGTAAAAGGGGCACTCCAAAGGGTTCGGTATTGTGGTGCCTGAATCGAGCACAATGAGATTTATTTTGTTTTATTTTAGTTTTTGCAAAAGGGAAGGGTTTTCTTGTAGCATTCAGAGCAGCTGTTTGAAGCGACTGCTGTCAGCTTGGGGGTGAATACACACAGGCACTTTGTAGGAATTTGTGGTGAAATAGCCTGTTATGTGGCCCCAGCACTCTTGAACACCACCCTGTTGGAAGGTGTGTGATCCTGCAGTACGTAGGAGGCTTCCCACCCTCTGAACCGGGCAGTGGCATTTCAGACAAGTTCAAAAGATTGTAAAATTGCATTAAGCTGAAACTACAGCACACACAAAAGAATAAGCAATGCATGCAAAGATACTGGTTCTTGCACATAGTGGTCTCTTAGGGTGCAAGCGCGGGTGGCCTCTGATTGCCTCAAGTGTCCAGGTCTAGGTCAAACCCTGGGTTCAGTTCTTCTTCCTGGGCTTACTTAGTTACTCTCTTTTCCAATCACATCATAGCCTTTGATCCTCTTTGTCTTATCTCCATTCAGATTGGGGTCTCTTTTTCCAATTGGCTCCCTAGATTTTTATCTTCCCTGTGATAACCTCTCGCCCACTTTCTTGTCCTTCTGTTCCCTTGTTTCCCAGACAAGAACATATTGCCTAATAAGCAAATGTTGGTCTTCCGGCACAGAACAGCATGCACACTACCCTTGGTTTCTCCTTCGTTCTTTAACATGGCATCTGTCAGACTGTTCCACTAAAACCCCTGAGCTAAGCATACTTAAGAACATCAGAAGAGCCTGCTGGATCAGGCCAGGGGCCCATCTAGTCCAGCATCCTGTTCTCACAGTGGCCAACCAGGTGCCTGTGGGAAGCCTGCAAGCAGGACCCGACTGCAAGAACACTCTCCCCTCCTGAGGCTTCCGGCAACTACTTGCCATTGAAATGCTGTGGTTCTCAACTACTTGATTTAATCAACTACTTTATTTAGATGAATTACTTGAGTCGTTCTGTTCTTATGTCAAGAGCCACTTAGGCTTATTTTGAGAGTTCTAACACCTTATATTATAAGGTTAGGCCTTATATTAGTTCTTTTTCTATCTCATTAATATAATTAATCAAAGCATGATTTATCAGCCAAATATATATCTATGGTGTGTGAGTATATACTTGGTTGTATGAATACGTTTAAGTTGTTTTAGTCCTACAACTTGTTAATTTCTCTTCCATGGATAAATATGCATGGAAGAATGTTATTGGAATGTGAAGGTGTTGTTATGGTGGTAGCCTGCAAACTAAGACTGAAATCCAACCAGGCTATCTGCTGTGCTGCCGGTTAGGCTCTCCTTTCAAGAGAAGCCTTAATCCACTTGATGCAATGACTCGATTCAAGGATACACCATTGTAGTCAGTAAGTTCCTGATTGGCCCCTGACCTTATCAGTGCAGCATTACTGCCACACCTCCGCAATCTGTGCAGCTTCTTTGCAGACTCATTGCTGCCAAATGTCTGGCCTGTGTGCCCCAGATTCTTCCAACTTGCATCTAGATGTTCCTCTCACCTACCACAGTTCCTTGACCTTTCAGCAGCCCCCAACAAAACCTTGAAACCTAGCCATGCAAGCACTTCAGGAGACATTCTGTGGATCTATGATACTAGTATTGTTTCCTGTCATTTTGCGGGGGAACCTTTTTCTCCCCCTTCCTCTCCTGCAAAATCCATGTGAGTCTTTACACCAAGACTAATGCTTTCCGTGGGTGCTTCCAGATGGCTGTTTTATTGTGGGATGGGTGCTGCTCATGGATTGTTGTTGTTATGTGCCTCCAAGTTGACTACGACTTATGGCGACCCTATGAATCAGTGACCTCCAAGAGCATCTGTCACGAACCACCCTGTTCAGATCTTGTAAGTTCAGGTCTGCGGCTTCCCCTCATGTATGCAAGCTTTTTTGGTTTGTTTTTGCAGGGTTCACACGACGTCATTGGCCTCAAAATGCCAACTTGTGTTTTTCCTTGTTTTATCCAGATGGGGAAAATCCAGCAAGAAAGGAAAGAAAAAGACACCTGTAGCCAACAACTTACTTGCAAATTCAGCTCCCGTCTGGAGGCATCTTATGTAAGAGGGAAAACATTAAAACTATACAATAGGTTGTCTTCTGAGTCCTCTTCTTTCCTTTCCAGGTGTATGTGAGGAGAGCCTACATCGCCTATGAACTGAACAGCCTTCAGCATCGCCAGCTCACGGACGGCACCTGCGTGGTTGAGTTCCAGTTCATGCTGCCTTCGTCCCATCCAAACCGGTAGGCTCAGCCGTGAGTGAGTGAGAGGTGGTCTTGCGCTGGTCCCCTTGTGTTCGTGGGGACTCTCCTCTCTCTGTGTATGTGGGAAGGGTACCTTTGACTCCGGAGAAAACTGGAAAAGGGCAGACCAAAAGGGAGCGGGGGTTGCATAGTCCCCGGTAGATCACAAGCCCTGCATGCAGAAGGTTCGATTCCTGGCATCTCCAGCTGGGGGAGACCTCCACCTGAAGAGCTGCTGTCAGTTGGAGTGGATGGTGCAGGGCTAGCTGGACCTAGTGGGATAAGGAAGCTTTTATGTGTGTTTTTTCAGAGGCAGCAGTCCCGCCCTGAGCAGGTAGAGTTCTTCAGATTCTTTGTGCTGGGCAGCATGAATAGCCCAACAATGATGCTGCTGTTATTGCCCCGTTGACTCCTTTCTCTTTCCTTCCAATTTCCTAGCTAATTTGCTTTGTGAGGCATGTGGGGGGCTTTTCCTTCCTAAAGCATCTGATAAGAAATAACTTGTGCTCAGTCCCTGCTGTAAGGCTCAGAAGTCAGTATAGAAATCTCCAGGCAGTGAGAAGAAAATATAAAGTCATCATTTGGGACCAGGGGCTTCCCAGGACTGAGATGAGTTGTGTGCATGTGCTGCCCGTAATCTGTGCTGTGTCAGCCTTCTGGTTGTGTGCTGGAGGCTGGGAAACCCCCAAGAACGTGGGAGTGAGGGTTCGTTTGGGGTTCCATGCTAGTACATCACTTCCACTCTGGATGGTACAAGCTTTTGTGCAAGGAAGTCCTCGGATTTGTTTGCTCTGGGGTGCACAACTCTATAATACTCTGTTTTCATGGAGTTTGGATGATCCAGTGCCTATGCCTTTTGAATAGGGTTAGAATGTGCTTCAAAAGGTGTTCTTTACATGCGCTCCTCTATACCGGAGTGATGAGCAAGCAGCCACACATCGGCTTCTTCCCAAAGACGCGTTTGCTTTTTTCCTTATGCAGCCTGCCAGTGGTGGCTTCTCCTGCTCAAGGCCTGTGAAATGAGGTGGAGCCGCGTAGGAGAGCCTTTATCAGGATGTCCCTGACGCTGGCACTCTGCTGACGGCATGGAGCTATGCCAATCTGCACAGTGCGCTGTGGGAGCTATACCAGTCCCACGGCGACCTCAAGTCAGGGGCTTAGCGCAGATCGAAACATCTGTCCATACGGACCCTCTCTGGATCGGGGCTAGATGGGGTGCATTTCTGGTTGCCTTCCAAATTGCCGGGTCACCGCACCCTTGGACTGCAGCCCAGAGCCTCAAGTCCTCTAACTCCCAGGCACCTTTCTAGCATTTTTAATCCCTGCCGCTTAAGTTGATGCTTCCCAGGCTCCTGTGAATGGTTTTCTCCTTTCCCTGCCCCCCCCCCCAAATACTTGATCCTCTGCTTTATTTAGAGCTTTTGACATAGGTGAATCTGAATTTGTAACCATTAACCTCAGCATGCTAAGAAAGGGGGAGGGGAGAGAGAGAATGGAGAGAAGGAGGCCGTGTTAGCCCTTCTGAGGTCGTGACTGGGTGCATTACCTGAACTGCCAGCTGGCATTCGTAAACCCTCATTTTAGGATGGTTTTTATCAGCCACGCCTGTTTCAGTTTTTGTGCTGTTTCTGTGGGATTTTGCTGTTGTTGTAAAGCTGTCCTGAGCAATGCAAATGCATTGGAAGGGTGGTATATAAGTTTGTTTAAATAAATAAACAATTGGGAGGGTGTCAGGAGAAATCCTCCCTCCCTTCCCATCCCCACCCGGCATCCAGGATTGTTGAGGCACAACAACTCATCACGCCCAAGCTCTCTCAATCTATGGGAGACAGAGTGTACTTCAGGGCTTTTTATAATGGCAGGATAATCCTGGGAAGGGATCTGTGGAGACTGCAGGGAACTGGTAACCCATGCCTCTGGCTGGGATTTTTTCAAATATCCAAAGAGAAGAAGAATTTTGAGACTTTAAGAGCTCGCTTTTTCGTTTTAAGGTGGGTTTTAAGAGAGGGCTGAGGAGAACTTCACTGGCATCTCTGCTTCTTAAAGCTCGCCCAGGAGTCTGGGAGACTGAAGAAAGTGTCTTATTAGGTCTATGGAGGCTCATTCTGGATATTTCTAGAATCTATGGTAGACGGAGCTTTGGTGGCCCTTAAAAGGCTCTTAAGAAAACCCCGATACTTCATCACTGAGAACTTGAAATAATGGATCTAGCCAATTTTTTATTATTAAGTGATAACACTGTTACTGTTCCTTTTAAGAAAAGAGCCCTTAATCCTATCAAATCTCCTTGACTCCGAGGTATGCTGCACCTGATTCCTTCCGTTGCTGTTCTCTTTGTGCACAGGATGTCTGTGCCACTCAGCATCTCGAATCCCGACTTGGCCCGGCACAGCACCGAACTCTTCATGGACAGCGGCTTTTCTCCTCTCTGCCAGCGAATGGGCGCCATGGTTGCTTTTGACAGATTTGGAGACTTCACCAGGTAGTTGAGCGGCTGTGTTTTTGGAGGAATGTACTTTGCCCCAGGCCTCCGGCTGCCAGTGATGCCTTTTGCAGCACATCTAGTATTTACATGGAGCAATAATGGCCCATGTAGAGGTGGACCTGGCTCAAGACGAGACAAGGCAGTTGCCCAGGCATGGCAACCATCTGGCATGCCATTAAGGAAAGACAGAGTGGCAAATCTTAACCATGGCCCACAAGCCACTGGGACTTTCTCCTCCATAAGCCCCATCAAAGTGAACAGCGGTTCTCTTGCACATCTCCTCTTCATCTTCATGGGGTTTCCACAGGAGAACTTCTTCGCAGTTTTGTGCCCTCTTGTAACAAGTGTGTGAAGAATAACAGCTCTCTCCGTCATGCACCAAAATATCAACTTCCGCCCTCTTTTGTCTGTGGAATACCTCTTATGATTCTTATTCTGGTGTCAGCTGTGTCATGGGGTAGGGCAGAGGTGGGCAACCTGTGGCCTTCCAGATGTTGCTGGACTCCCATCAGCCCCAGCCAGGGTGGCCAGCGGTCAGGGAAGGTGGGAGTTGCTGCCCAGCAACATCTGGAGGGCACCAGGTTTCCCACCCTGCTTTAGACTGCCTCTTCCTGTTGGTTTCCACCAACTTCCTGGTATTTTATCACAGTAGAGCTAGACTATGCTAGCATAACAGCAAATCAGCAGACAGCTGAGCTGTATGTGAATCTTGGTTGGAGAGAACACACCTTTCCCTAGATTTAATCACACTGAGACTCTGGGTTTAGGAAAATAAGGAAACTTGCTTTATTATTGGAAATATATACTTCATAGGAAAGATCCTAGTTTTAGTTAAGTTGGAGATGCAAAGAGCCGTGCTTGCTCTTTATTCTCTGTAAGAGAGAGAGGGAGGAAAGGAGTCTCCTCTCCGAAGGTGGGATGAAGAAGAAGGGAGGAGTCAGGAAATGAGGTTAGCAACCCTAAGAGTATCAGTTTACACACCTGATGGAAGGTCAGCACAGTGCACGTCAGAAAGATAGTCTAGGAAGCCTGGCAGTTCTCCTCTCTATCTACCCTTTCCCCACACAAACCCCATCAAGCTGAGTTGCATCCCAACATTTCCAGCAGACTAAACCCTTCATTGACCCTATTTTGCTTCATCTGCTCCTGTTTTCCATTTTGTGCCAGGAACTTTGATGAAGTCATTTCCTGCTTTGCTGACCCTAGCCCTTCAGAGAGCCCCTTGTTCAGTGAGGTGAGGGCCACGCTCTATGACGAAGAAGACAACAAGGTGAGGCTTGCGTGTGGCTGGCTTCTCTCCAGCTAATAGGCTTGCTGTGCTGTTGCTGAGACTGACTCTGTGGCATTGTGGTTTCCAGAACGTCCGAGAGGAGCCCATCCATATCCTGAACATTGCTGTTCAGTCGGTAGAGCACCTTGAAGATGAGGAGCTGGTGCCGGTCTTCAGGGCCTTCGTTCAGTCTAAGGTTTTGTGCCTTCTACTGTACTCTTGGCATTGGTAGAAAAAGCAGAACGTGTCTTCTTTACTGGTGGCCCCACAAGACATGACCTGCTATTTCATTAACAGTAGTGCTTACATTGCATTGGGTTCAAGGGGTGCATTCATATTCCTTTGAAGTTGGCCCCCAGTTCAGTCCAATTCATCCCCAAGTCAACTTGATGGTAGTCTAAGCAGACATGACAGGGTCTTTACTCTTTGTGTGTCAACCCATCTCCTCAATATTTGTTAAAAACGTACGTATGTGCAAGTGAGTGGCTTCTCGTGCCACGGAGGCATATGTCATGCACCTCCTGGCATCAGGCAACTGTCCACCTTGTTTTTAGCAGCACAGAAACAATTGTGCTTCTATATGTTCATCTTTCACCCTTGCAAACACCAATATTCATAAGCATTTTACAGACAGTTATGAAACTTTCATGGATTTGGGAGTGGGGATGGTAATACTGCAGTCGCTAACAATACATGCCAAACACGGCTGTCTTTTATCGGTTCAGTCCAACCCATGCGGAAAAATTGTAGGTGTGTTTCCCATCCATCCCCCCGAGCTGCCTGCAGGACAAAAAAATTGTGTGTGTATTTAGGAGGTGGAGCCAAGCATAGTGATGATGCTATCAAACCACTTTCCAAGACAATAATTTCTATCTGGCCTGCTTTCTGTTTTTGTGCTGTGAACTCTTGCCGGTTATGCACCATGCGTCATTACTGGGGGGCAAGTCCACACACCACCCCATTTCCCCTGCCCCCAGTAAACATTGCATGTGTTAAGCTGGGTTTGGGACTTAAGGGTGCGTATTAAATGATTCAGCACCCCACTACAACAACTGCAAATCCTCAAGCCAAATGTTAACTTCTCACTGCAGAGCCATGTCTACATTGATCCAATCAGGTCTGCTTTTCATGTTGCTGTTCTCTAAAGGATCAAATATTTTGTACTTTGAGGACTCTTCCCTAGGCTTACTCAGATCTTTGCTTCTGCCTCTTTCTGGCCTGTTTCCATACAGAACAACATCCTCGTTGACTATGGACTCCGAAGAATCACTTTTTTGATAGCCCAGCAGGTTAGTGAAGGTGACAGAATTTCGTTTTGAGGGTTTTAATAGTGTTGGTGGCTTTTTTCTTTTTAAATTCCATGGGTTGCTGATGTCACCTCTATACCTTTTATATTGTAACTGAATCTGTAATATTCTTAACTTTGATCTGTTGACTATAATATTAAATCAGACTGAACTATTTTTTCATATTTTGAACTGTAACACAGTGCTGTCTTAAAGAAAAGCATTTCAGCTTTATCTTCATTTTTTACTGCATCGGACTCTTTGTGTGTTTGATGTTAAACAGTTATACAATCCATTTTTTATATCCTTTGACAAGAAAGTTTTTTTTGGGGGTGGGGCATCTCATTCTCCTTATTTAAAACTTTTGTTTTTCATTGCAGAGGGAATTTCCCAAGTTTTTCACGTTCCGGGCACGAGATAAGGTGAGGTGCTGAATGTGTTCCTTGCACACAAGTTAACATCTGTGTTAACTCCCCCTAGAAGTAGGTTTCACCTGTACACCAAGTCCCAATGGTTGTTTGCTCTACTTTCCTGGCAGTTTGCTGAAGACCGCATCTATCGCCACTTGGAACCCGCTTTGGCCTTCCAGTTGGAGCTGAATCGGATGCGCAACTTTGACCTGACAGCGGTGCCTTGTGCCAACCACAAGATGCACCTTTACCTGGGTGCTGCCAAGGTAGAGGAAGGCACTGAAGTCACTGACTACAGATTTTTTGTCCGTGCCATCGTCAGACACTCAGATCTGATCACCAAGGTAAGCCTCGGGGCTGAGCTGAACGCAGCTGTTAGAGGGGAGCCAGGAGAAGGGATCTGCCAGGCGGCTGAAGCTGAGGGACTATAGCAGGAGTCGGGGGGGGGGAACCAGGAAGGATGCTGTTGCTGAGGCAAAGGTCTGGCTGGACAGGAAGCTGTTTCTAGCCCTTCCTCCCCAGGAGAGATCAATGCTTTCCTTTGGTGGATGGTGCCGTTCCAGCACTTTGGAATATTTCAGTGCCCTGGAAGGATGCTCTGAAGCAGCCTTCCCCAACCTGATGCCCTCCAGTTGTTTTGGGCTACAGCTTCCAGTTGATGAGAGTGTTGTTGTTGTTATTTAGATTTAGGTTTAGATTTATTGCCCGCCCTTCACTCAAAGGTCCCAGGGTGGGTCACAACAAGTTTAAAATACATCATTAGAAACAGTTAAAAACAACCTTAAATCACATCACAGATGGGTCCTAAAAATATACAGGTAGAGGCATCTTCAGCATTTGCTGAAAACTGTACAATTAGGTTTCCAGACACACCTCGGTGGGGAGGGAGTTCCATAACTTAGGGGCTACCACCAGAATGTTAGTTCAAAACATGTGGAGGGCACCAGGTTGGGGAAAGCTGCTGTAAATGGCAACCCTGTCTGGCTCATTGCAGAATTGAGGGTTCCCATTTCTAGCTCCAGCTGCTCCTAATAATAAAAGACAAACCGCTATTTGCAGGGAGAGGTGTGTCTGTGACAGCACCAAAATTCTATATTCTGTTTTCCACATCAGTTTTTAAACAAATTGTGAACCAGACTAATTGATCATGGCATCTAATACTTCTTAGCAGGAGGCTGACTCGCAGGCTGAGGACTGCCCAGCTGTGAAAGCTGAGGTTTCCACAAGACTCCAGTCTGCCCCCTTGTCAAGCGGGGAAGTTTCTTCTTTGCTGCTTTGAGGGTCTTGCCCTTTTTCCTGCCTTTACATATTTTCGTGCCTTCTTTCTGGAACAGGAAGCCTCATTCGAATACTTGCAGAACGAGGGCGAGCGGCTGCTCCTGGAGGCCATGGATGAGCTGGAGGTAGTCTTCAACAACACGAGTGTCCGCACAGACTGCAACCACATCTTCCTGAACTTCGTCCCCACAGTTGTCATGGACCCTTCCAAGGTTGGTGCCTTGTTTAGCCTCCCTTTTTTGACAAGGACGTAAGGAACAGCCCTATAGCTAGATCAGGCCAGTGGCCCATCTAGTCCAACATCATCTTCTCACAGTGGCCAACCAGATGCCTCTTCTGGGAAGCCCGCGAGCAGGACCCGAGGGCAAGCGCAACTCTCCCCACATGTGTTCCACAGAAAATGGCATTCAGAGGTATATTGCCTCCGACATTGGAGGTTCCTCATGGCTAGTAGTCCTTGATAGCCTTTTCCTCCATGAATTTGTCTAAACCTAAATTTTTTAAAAAATTAAATCCAAGTTGGTGGTCATCACTACTTCTTGTGGGGAGCAAGTTCCATAGTTTAACTATGTGTTGTGTGAAGACGTCCTTCCTCTTGTCAGTTTGAATTTTCCAACATTCGGCTTCAGTGGATGACCCCAGGTTCATTCCTGATTCCAGGAAGCTGATTGTGCTTACTAGTAAGCAAGCTTAATGTTGTAAACACAGGTCATTGCACAGCGAATCAAAACATACGCAAGAACGTTAATACATCATACGTCCAATCGGATTGAAAAGCGCTAATACATCAAACATCCAAAAATTATCAAACATCCAAAAATTAATAAAACAAGAATGAAATTGTGGCTTCAAAATGTCACATAGTAGTTACAACGCTAATAATAATAATAAATAATAAATTTTATTTTTCAGCCGCCTATCTGTCCGGGTTAGGGACACTCTAGGCGACGAACAACAAGAATAAAAACAATACATATAGATCAACATAATCAAATTTTAAGCTAAAAAACCATTCATTAATTCAGAACATAAATTAATCTGTCCCAATCTTGTAGGCCTGCCTGAACAGCCAGGTCTTCAAGGCTCGGCGATAGCTGGACAGGGAGGGAGCCTGTCTGAGATCGAAAGGGAGAGAGTTCCAGAGGGTGGGGGCCACAACAGAGAATGCCCTCTCTCTGGTCCGTACCAGCCTAGCTGTTCTCACCGGTGGGACCGAGAGAAGGTCTTGTGAGGCTGATCTCGTCAGGCGGCACAATCGGTGATTCTGGAGGCGTTCCTTCAGATATAAAATGGTCCAGATTCTAGGGCAAGTCCTAAAACCGCAATTCAGCCAGACATCTAGTTTGATTTGCAAACACAGATCTTTTTCCAGTTTTAAAAGATAAAAGAGTAAAAATGCCCGCTGGATAGCCGAGTAAGGAAACGCCCCTGCCAACACATGGTGCCATCCACTTCCGAGCTGGAGAAGTTGACTTTCATTGGACCCAACACCTTACCTGTTCTTGTTTCATAAAAAGGGCAGTGTGGGACATAATCCCTAAGAAAGGGGTGGTTTTTGTCAAAATTATATTGTTATTTTGGGGGGCCCTCCACAGATTGAGGAGTCCGTGCGCTCCATGGTGATGCGGTATGGGAGCCGCCTGTGGAAACTCCGGGTCCTGCAAGCTGAAGTGAAGATAAACATCCGCTCAACACCAACTGCCCAAGCCATCCCCATCCGCCTCTTCCTCACCGACGAATCCGGATACTACTTGGATATCAGCCTCTACAAAGAAGTCAATGAATCCAGCACAGGGAGCGTAGGTTTCTGTCTGTGCCAGGGGTGCTGGGCCACTTTGCCCACACTCCTCCATTGTGCTTGCCTTTTTTACCCTTGGAGATTGTTGCCATATCATAGCAGCGGAGAGATCACTAATATTGCCCCTGAAGTCAGTGGCACAGAGCACCTTCTTTGCATGCAGAGGGCCCGTGGTCCAGACCCCAGCGGCATCTCCAGGTAGGCTGGGAGAAGGCACCTGTCCGAAACCTGGAGAGCTGCTGCTGCCCCCCCCCCAGATGTTGTTGGACTCAACTCCCGGCAGCCTCGATAATGGGAGCCCATAGTCCGGCGACATCTGAATGGCCACAGGCTCTCTCCACCCTTGCCATAGAAACACTGGCAATGGGGGGGGGGAACTGCAACATCTGCCCATTTTGACAGTCCTGTAGCCCAGCCTTTCGCCACTTTTGGATCTCTAGATGTTGCTGGACGACAACTCCCATCAGCCCCAGCTAGCATGACCAGTGGTCAGGAGTGATGGGAACTAGTCCAGCAACACCTGGGGACCCAAAGGCTGCTGTAGCCTATTTGTATCTTTTCACCTGGTCTCCATGGAGAAGGACCAGCCCTCTGATATCTCTAAGCGGATTAGGCTATGCACAGCATAGGTATATGAGGTACAGTAGCTTAAGGCTCCTAGACACTTCCCAGCTGGCTCAACCAGAGTGGCCACCACTTCAGTCGCTCTGGCTACTAGTGCAACCTTCTCAGAGATCTGCAGGGCAGCCACTTCAGCCACACACACACATACACACTTACTCGCCATTGCATATGGACGCCTTCGCTTCGGCAGAGGTGGCATTTGGTAGGCCCGTCCTCCAAAGAGTGGTGCCTTCCATTGAACGGTAGCTAAGTGCCAATTGGACTTCAGACTCTGGTAGGTCCCACAGTGGCTATATCACTATTTCTGCCAGAAAAGGCCCCTTCACTCTAAGGGACCTACTTTCCATTTTCTAGCCCTCATCTGTTTCCTGTTTGAGTTGCAAGTTAGTTAGAAGGTAGAAGATTCAGAATTCAGTTCTGTCTGCCCTATGATAAAAGCCTAGCCTTGCCAAGTGAATGGCCAAATTTGGAATAGCTTTGACTTCATAAGTTTGGAGTGCGGAAGAGTGTGGAGGCCATCTGACCCTTTGCTTTGCGTCCTTGATTAGATTATGTTCCACTCCTATGGCGACAAGCAAGGCCCCCTGCACGGGATGCTGATCAATACGCCGTACGTCACAAAGGACTTGCTCCAGGCCAAACGCTTCCAGGCCCAGTCACTCGGCACTACCTACGTCTATGACTTCCTGGAGATGTTCCGGCAGGTGAGCTAAGTGGCAGGTTTAAGAGTTATTCCCTTGGCCCCTGCTTCGCCTTCCGTCTGATTGGTTTGGAACACTTTGTCAGTGAATCAGGCGCTCGGTGGGTCTAATTTTGCCCTGAGACTGGTGGTAGGATATAAAGCTGAAGGTGGCTCAAAAGAGGGGTTATGCACCCTAGTACATACACTCCTCCCATCCCACTGTTCAAAACCCTATAGACCCCATTCATCCAGAACGGACAGTGAAACACAAATCACTGAGTAGATGGAGGGAAGCAATGCTTCTCCTTAGACTGTATTTTTCTACCTGCAGCTCTCTAAAGCAGCGATGGGGAAACTGGGGTGCCCTGCAGGCGTTGCTGGACTCTGGGTGGAGACATACTTCCTGTTGTGCCGGTTCCAGTGCGTCTCCACCTGTGTTTTCTGAAAACAGGTGCACATGATGCCAGTCAAACGCCACCCCTTTTTACTCTAAAACCTGGTCGGATCAGCTTGAGTGCTTTTTTTATTCAGCTTCAAGCAGATTTTGCAACTGATTGGCAGATCAACCCATTGCCCCTCTAGGTGTGGCCAATGGACGCGCTTTGCTGTAGACTCAGGCAGAGACAGTGATTAGCCCAACATTTTGCTGTGGGCGGTCCTAAAAGGTCTGAAGTCGCCAGTGGGGAAGGGAGGGATAGCCAGCAGAGGGCAGAGTCGCTTCAAAATGCAGCCAGAAAAACCATTCTGGTTGCTTTTGAAGTGACTAGTATGCCCATAGCCTATCACTGCCATCATCCTTGATTATTGATCGTCCTGGTTGGAGAATCCAGCCACTGTTAGAGGGCCACTGGTTCCCACCTCTATTTTACAAGCGTGCACCGGGAGTCCTCGACACTGGATCTTCTTGCAGAAGGAAGAGTTTCACTGTTTCACCTGTGGCTCCATGTTTTTAAAAACTTATGTTGGTTCCTCCTCAGGCTCTGTTCAAGTTGTGGGGTTCCTCAGAAGCAGATGCCACAGACATCCTGACGTACACCGAATTAGTGCTGGATTCTCAGGGGCAGCTGGTACAAATGAACAGACTGCCTGGAGGAAATGAGGTACTGGTGCCAAAAACGGTTGAAGCTGCAGAGAGAGAAGCTGGCTCTAGACTCTACATCTTACAAGGCGTTGAGGCGGGGCTGTTGTTAAAGCCTCAAGGGAAACAGGAGTCTCCCTGAGATAATACCTTCAAACAAATTTATTTATTTATTAAATTTCTATACCGCCCCATAGCTGAAGCTCTATGGGCGGTTTACCAGGGCTGTAGTCGGTACGCCAAACCTTCGACTCCAACTCTGACTCTTCTATTTTTCTACTGTCCGACTCCGACTCCATCCAAAATTGCTTCCGACTCCACAGCCCTGGAAAGCGCTGTAAATATCTTTTTAAATTGGAAGCTCTCATAGGAGCATTTTTATTGCTGCCTGAATATGCGCTGATCTTGGCATCTTGAGTTATGGTGAAATGCTCAACTACAGCTGACTTCATGGGAAGCTTCTTTGACATTGTAAATTTATATTTTTTAAAAATTGTCAATCAAAATTTATTTTGAAGTCAGAGTCGGTACATTTCTACCGACTCCGAGTCCACCCAAAATTGCTTCTGACTCCGACTCCACAGCCCTGCGGTTTACAACAAAAAAATCAACATACAACATATAATATACAATTCATATTTGGTACAATTAAAAGAAAAAACAATACATCACATTTTAAATAAACATAACTAAACAATAAATCTCAACAATGTACATAACCAGTTTGGTCTATGACCGTAAATAAAAAATCAATCAATCAATCAATCAATGTACATAACATAATAACAGAATAAATAAAACAAACCGAGCATAACAATTATAAACATATCTAAAAATATTCTCCAATGTCCCATTTAACCAGACCTAGGCTTACTCTTGCCTCCCCTTGAAAGAAACTGATGTTAAAGTTTGTGGGAAAACCTCCAGAGCAAATAGATAATAGTTTCTTAATTTTTCCTTAAAAATTCCTCCTCCTCCTTTCTCAATGCCCTGCTAGATTGGAATGGTGGCCTTCAAAATGAAACTGAAAACCCCCGAGTACCCCAAAGGCCGTGACATCGTGGTCATTAGCAATGACATCACATACAAGATCGGGTCGTTCGGGCCCGAGGAAGACCTCCTCTTCTTGCGTGCCTCTGAGCTGGCGCGTGCCGAAGGCATCCCAAGGATCTATATTGCAGCCAACAGCGGCGCCCGCATCGGGTTTGCAGATGAGATCAAGCACAAGTTCCAGGTGGGCTGGGTGGACCCTGCCGACCCCTACAAGGTATGTGCGTTGCTGTGAGCCCCTAACAAGGTTTCACTGTGATAGAACCCTGAGAGATGGTGGGGAAGTGGCAGATATGTACAATTCTCTGTGAGAAGTGTAAGATGTTTTTTAAGTTGTTTTTTAAAGGTGTTTTTAAGATGTTTTAATATGTGTTAAAGTCTTTTGTTTTTAAGATGTTCTAAAGTGCTTTTGTGTTTTTGTTTTTTGAAGAACAACTTTAAAAACATCTTAAAGAGCAATTGCAACACAGATGCAGACTGGGATAAGGTCTCTACTTAAAAGGCTTGTTGAAAGAGGAAGGTCTTATGCCAGAATAAATTTGTTAGTCTTTAAGATGCCTCAAGACTCTTGATTTTGTTAACTGATCAGAGAATTCCATGTGCAGCTGAAAGGGAGAACACAAGGAAAATGCTGTTTTTCCTGAAGAATTTAAAATTCTCTGATTTTAATTAAGAGCCCTGCCACTTCTGGTTTCAGGTTGAGCTAAAGGGGTGAGGTGAGGGACTTCCTGGCACTTCAGTCAATGTAAAAAAGGTCGTTGCACTCAGTGTCATGCTTTTGGAAGGACGTATCCAGAGCTAACATAGAATATTAGTATAAGATGGTCTGGAATGCTGCATTGTTAGATAAACCAACACAAAAACTCAGATTCTGTAATGGTCAAAGTAAAAGATACATTTATTTTGACTTGGTACGATTTTGTACAATGCATGGACCAGGCAGAACATGATCAAGTTCCTTTGCCAGCATATTAATGGACATGGTTTATCCTATACCCAAAAAGAAAAGGGAAAGTATAAGCACAATAAAAGAAAGCAGTATACAGTAGGGCCCTACTTATATGGCGGGTTAGGTTACAGACCCCTGCCAAAAAATGAAAATCACTGAAAAGTGGAACACCAACAATAAAACAGCCCCCGACGCCCTTCTCGGAGTGCGTCATGCCGAAAAACGCAGAAAAAGCATCGTATGAGTGGGGCCCTACTATAATTGAAAACCGCCATATTAGTGGAATGCCAAGAAGCAGAACGCCGAGAAGTGGAATGCCGAAAAGTGGGGCCCTACTGTACTGAAAATTGTAAATGGAAAATATCCTGGCTTTAAAAGCTGGATTCCATAAATGCACTGTAACACCAACTAACATGAATTTAATTTAAATTATTTTTGAGTGTTTTAAGTTTGTTAACGTTGTATGATGTTTTGATTGGATGTTTTGATTTAGGTTTGATTATGTTTAATAATGGTGTAAAATTAATAAAGACTGGCTTTTTAAAAAAAAAAATCCCCCCCGCCATCCTTTCTCAACATTTTGGGGATGTCTGTGAAAGTGTTTCTGTCTTTAAACAGCATTGCCGTGCTTAACTGAGTGTGGCCACCACCACCCTACATCAGCGCTTTGCCCTTAGTAACGGCACAGCATAGTGACATCCTTTCCCGCCATTTTTCATCCGGTTTGTAACTCTCTCCCCGCTGCTGTTGGTCTCTTAGCTGCCTCCTCTTAGCCCGCTATCCTGAGCGTGAAGTTCTGAACTGGTGTGCCCAATTTCCCCAGCTCATGTTGTCCACCATCTTTTCCTTCAGGGGTTCAAGTATCTATACCTCACCCCGCAGGACTACACAAGGATCAGCTCCACGAACTCCGTCCACTGTGAGCATGTGGAGGAAGCTGGCGAGTCGAGGTGAGCAAGCAGGCCTTTCTGATGTTGCCCTTTTAGCATTTAAGAAACAAGGGAAGGGCCATAGCTCAGTGGCAGGGCACCTGTTTTGAATGCAGAAGTTCCCGGGTTCAGTCCCCGGCATTTCCAGGCAGGGCTGGGGAAGAACTCCTGTCAGAAACCCTGAAGAGCTGCTGTCGGTCAGTGTGCATGGTACTGCATTCTCCATACTCGTACCTTAAATTTGTAAGGTTTTCTTTGCAGCTGAAAACTAAATAGTTTGAAAACAACATAAGGTTACATTCTGCTGAAAAGAATAGTACTGTGAACTAGAACAATTGTGTCTTACTCTCTTATATTAATGACATTTGGTTAGCTTCGGTTGCGTATGCCTGCATTTAAAACTATCTGTAGTTTTTAAGGTGTCACACCTGTAACACTACATGTAGCTGTTAGGATATGTAATATGCATGAGAAAAAGCCAGTAGGCATGAGTGCAAACACTTAAAAAGGAAGGGAGAAAAAAGTCAGTCTGGCAAGTCAAAAACAGAACCTCAAAGCTTCCATGCTGCTGGAGCATGTCATATAGCCTGTCATATTGATTTATTTTTATACTTGTTTATTTTTCTTTGTAAGCTGCCTTGAGGGCCTTTGGCCAAAAGGCGGGGTATTATTATTAATAATAATAATAACTGCGCTAGATGGAAGCAATAGTCTTACCTCAGTATAAGGCAGCGTCTTCTGTTCCTGTGGTTTGAGGAACTCTTGGCGTGTTGCCCTGTCTGGCTTCACCTTTTGGCCTCCTGTAGGTACATCATTACCGATATCATTGGTAAAGAAGAAGGTTTTGGCGTGGAGAACTTAAGAGCGTCTGGCACCATCGCTGGGGAGTCTTCTCTCGCTTACGACGAAATTGCCACCATTAGCATGGTATGGCTTTTTATCTCTTTGGCTGCAGTGCTTGGAAGCGTTTGAAGGGGGAAAACTGACTGCAGTCATCCCGTAGGTGTTGGGCAAGAGGGCTGCATTGAAGGAGTTGATCTCTCTCTGTCTCCCGTAGGTGACATGCCGCGCCATTGGGATTGGGGCTTACCTGGTGAGGCTGGGTCAGCGAGTGATCCAGGTAGACAATTCCCACATCATTCTGACCGGAGCCGGTGCTTTGAATAAGGTAGTGAGCAGGGCCTGTTTTTTCTTTCCTTTGTCTTTCGTTGTGTGGATTCTGCTTAGAATTCTGTTTTAATTTGTTTGTTCTCATACAGCACTGAAGAGACTCCTCAGAGCTATCTTAATCTTCTCAACAAGATGGCTTTTATTTTGCAGTGCCAGTCTTTTATCCAAGGAACCAGCCAGCTCCAGACCAGCTAAGCTGTGTGTAGCTGGATCATGGGGAGGACAGAATATTTTCTCCCTGTGTGAAATATTTTGTGAACATAAAAAGAGAGTCCATATGTCTCTCTAAGTGCTTTATAGTGCAATCCTATATATGTGTAAAGCACTGAGTCCTTCAGATGAGACCCTTCTCTAGGACTGTATATTGGTGAAAGGAAAGAGCCTTTTCTGTGTTGGCCCCCAAGTTTTGGAATTCTCTGAGGAAGTGCAACTGGCGCCGACTCTAATCATTTTGGTGCCAGGCCAAGGCATATCTATTTGCTCAGGCATTTTAACTTTCTGCTTTCATAGTTTCATAATTTGTTGCTTCTCAATGTTACTGGGTTTGTTTGTCTTTTTAATTAGGTGTTGTTGATTGTACACGGCCCTGCAATCCATCAGGATAAAGGCTACTTTAGAATTGTTTCAAGTAATAAATAAATGTCTTCTTGGAAGTAAGTCCCATTGAGTTCAGTGGGGCTTTCTCCTATGAGAGTGGGTATAGAGCTGCTAGAACCTTTTTACTGAAGGGAAGGGCCATGGCTCAGTGGCAGAACATCTGCTTTGCATGCAGAAGGTCCCAGGTGCAATGTTCAGAATCTGGCTGCCCGTTTGCTACCAGGCCAAGTTCAAGGACCGTCTTACCCCTTATGTACCCAGTCGATCACTGCGCTGTGCAGGTGAGGGCCTCCTGCAGATACCATCTTATCAGGAGGTCCATTCTGCACAACATAGGAAACAGACCTTTAGTGTGACAGCACTTACCCTGTGGAATTCCCTCCCCTTAAATATTAGGCAGGCGCCATCTCTGTTATCTTTTCGGCGCCTGTTGAAGACCTTCCTCTTTCAACAAGCCTTTTGAGTAGAGACCTTCTCCCAGTCTGCATCTTTGCTGGAATTGCTTTTTAAGATGTTTTTAAACCCTTTTTTGAAAGAAATGTTTTTAACCTTTTTTTTTAAAGATGTCTTGACAGCTTTTTAAAAAATGTTTTTAAAGATGTTTTGTTTTAATGTATTTTAAAGTCTGTTTTTGTGATGTTTTAAAGTGTTTTTAGTGCTTTTGTTTGCCGCCCTGGGCTCCTGCTGGGAGGAAGGGCAGGATATAACTCAAATAAATCATCATCATCATCATCATCATCTCTAGGTATGTCTCCTGACTGAAACCCTGGAGAGCCTCTGCCAGTCAGTGTAAACAATACTGAGCTAGATAGACCAACGGTCTGACTCTGTATAAGGCAGCTTCCCCTGTTCCTGTGTTTGGGGAAAGGTCGTAGCTCAGGGGTTAGAGCATCTTCCTTGAATGCAGAAGGTCCCAAGTTCAACCTCCAATGGCAGCATCTCCAGGTAGGGCTAGGAGAGACTCCTGCCTGAAACCTTGGGGAGCTGCTGCCAGCCAGTGTAGACAGTGCTGTGCTAGATGGACCAATGGTATGACCCAGTGTAAGGGAGCTTCCTATGTACGTGCCACTGGTTCAGCCCCAGCACGGGGATATTTCTACCCCAAATGCTTCCATACAACGTCCGTCCTGTAGAGGAATGGAAAAGCTGAGCTGGCATCCAAGACCTGGCCTTCCTGAGGCACCGTGTGGCAAGGCACAGGAGTGGGAGCACTATGGAAAGGGGTCTGAGCGGGTGAAGTCATATCGTGGGGTGGGTCGGGAGAATGCCCATGTTGTTGCTTTGCAGGCTTGAAGCTGCGAAATGTGTTCTGCCAGGTCACATCCAAACTTAATTTAGAGTCGTGACTAAATGCTGCTGGGAACCTGCACTGAGTCTTTGGCAAGGACGCAACAGTATTTATTTGGCTGTGGGGTTGTGTTTGGACCAGGTCTTGGGCCGTGAAGTGTACACATCAAACAACCAGCTGGGAGGAGTCCAGATCATGCACAACAACGGCGTCTCCCACGTCACTGTTCCGGACGATTTTGAAGGTGTCTGTGCTATCCTGCAGTGGCTCTCGTATATGCCGAAGGTACGTTCAGGGTGACAGCGTGGTGCTGTGAGCTTTGATAATCCACGTGATTCCTCTCTAGTGGATTCCTCCTCTTAATTATAATTTATCCTAATGTGGGAATGATGGTGATTCTGAACATTAGGGGTGCAGTGTTTGTTCACTTAACTGTTCTTGATTTCTTGCTTGTAAGATCCATTGCCACCCTGGGCTCCTTCTGGGCAGAAGGATGGGATATAAATTTAATTTAAAGATAATAATAACAAATATTTTAATTGACTAAAGGAGGTTTCCCCAGTCCAGCTAGAACTTCTAAAAAACAATGTTTTTTTAAAATGGAATTACTTTAAAAACTGTAGCTGGGGGGCACCATCTTAGAAAGGACATCTCTCCTCCTCTCACAAATTGCAGAGGGCGTTTCCCCTGAATGGTTCCTGCTGTGACACATGGATATATCCATGTGGAAACATTTTCATCAGGACTGCAGTTTATTCATATGCACGTTGATGTGGCTTTGACTGATGGCTTGAGGGTGCAGTCCTATGGCACCAGGAAGGGCATTCTTGGGGCCCATAGGAAAACTGCCTGCCACCAGAGGCCTCCCCCTTGCAGCCACAGAAACTCTCCCACCTCCACCCTCCGGGTTCCAACAGCTTTGGGGGAGGAAGGGGCATGTTGGTGCAGTTGAAGGGAATTCAAAGTTTTTCTGCTGCTTTGACGCACCCCCCCAACAAGTGTAGGGAAATACACTTGCAGACCTATTGTCCCTCCAGCCTGACCCCCACCCCTCCACACCTGCCAACATGAGGCCAGCAGGGCTTTGAAAATTGGTGGTTCTCTTGCCACAGATTCTCCCTCCCCTAGGACTGCTAAAACAATTGATGTCATATTTCTTTAATCGGACAAATGCCTTACGATTGCTTTTGCATTCTCCCTCTTAACACCAAGGATCTCAGGGCAGATCTCAGCTTGGAGAAGGGTTTTGGCGGCACAAGATGCCCTTAACATTCGCTAAGCAGCTTTGAGTCTCCCCTTCTGGATCATCTTCCCTGGGCTCTCCTTTTATTTAAAGCTGGTCCAAATTAGGGAATGACTTTTGTGACGAGGTGCGCCTGGTGCCAACACTGTTATCTTTTCAGCACCAGGTCAAGACTTTCCTCTTCTCCCAGGCATTTTAGCATGTGTTTTTTAAATTGTTTTAAATTCTTAAATTGTGTTTTAAATTGTTTTTAAAAGATGTGTTTTAAAATTTGTATATTTGTTTTTAATGTTTACTGTAAACCGCCCAGAGCTTTGGCTCTGGGGCGGTATATAAATACAATCAATCAATCAATAAGACAAGTTTCTTCTTGCAGGACAGTCGTAGTCCATTGCCTATTACCACCCCAAGTGACCCCATTGAAAGAGAAATTGACTTTGTCCCTTCCAAAGCTCCCTACGACCCAAGGTGGATGCTGGCAGGGAGACCTCACCCCAGTAAGTACAGGAACTCTCAGCTTAAGAATTCTTCTATGTTTTTGGAGATGGTGGAACTAAAATGGGAGGGATAACAAAAGCACTTGCAGGGGAATTTGTTCAGATTCAGAATTTCCTTTAGTGGCATCTCCTCCTGATCAGTGTAATCAAGGCAAATATACAACATAAAAGCACAAGGATTGTAAATCGTGTAATTGTAAGATGTGGAATGATCCATGGAGTAATAATGCAGAGGAAAGCAAAAGGCCATAAACTACTTTGCAAAAGGTTTGTTTCTGTTGAAGTTCTGAAGCAGAGGCAAGCAATACATACAGCCTGTCAGGCACCTTTGTGTAGCATGCATCTTGGTTGTTTTTGGAATCTCAGCTTTTTCTTTTTTAAAAAAACAATTCTCATGTTTGCAGCAAGACGTTTAAAAGCCTGAAGGCAATAATAAATCCTAATAGACTGGAAACAAGGAAGTGAAACTAATGAAACTCAGATTCATTGTCTGATGTGTTCCCCCCACCTGAGCCCTTAGGATTTAGAAGTCCATTTCTGAAGACTCGGAGACTCACAAAATCATAAACATAGAATAGTAGAGTTGGAAGGGGTCCATGAGGCCATCGAGTCCAACCCCCCTGCTCAATGCAGGAATTCACTTAAAGCATCCCTGACAGGTGTTGTCCAGTTGCCTCTTGAATCTCTCCAATGTTGGAGAGCCCACCATCTCCCGAGGTCACTGGTTCTCTTGTCAGACCACTCTAACAGTTAGGAAGTTTTTCCTGATGTTCAGTTGAAATCTGGCTTCCTGTATCTTGAGCCCATTCTTCTGTGTCCTGCACTCTGGGACGACTGAGAAGAGATCCTGGCCCTCCTCTGTGTGGCAACCTTTCAAGTACTTGAAGAGTGCTATCCTATTTCCTTTCAGTCTTACTTCCCAAGGCTAAACATGTCTAGTTCTTTCAGTCTCTCCTTATAGGGCTTTGTTTCTAGTTCACTGATGATGCTCTCTGCCCTCCTCTGAACCTGTTCCAGTTTGTCTGCATCCTTCTTAAAGTGTGGTGGCCAGAACTGGATGCAGTACTCAAGATGAGGACTAACCAGTGCTGAATAGAAGGGAACTAATACTTCACGCGATTTGGAAACTATACTTCTGTTATTGCAGCCTAAAATAGCATTTGCCTTTTTTGCAGCCACATCACACTGTTGGCTCATGTTCAGCTTGTTTCCCCAGAATGCTTCCTGCTGTGACACATGGAAATATCCATCTGGAAACATTTTCTTCAGGACTGCAGTTTATTCGTACACACATTATGAGGCTTTGACTGATGGATTAAGGGTGCATTCTTACAGCTTCCTTCTCCTCTCACCACTGAGGACTGAATCAGGCTTCCTCTCATTGGTGCCCTCCAGTTGTTGGTTGTAAACCCATTGTAGAATAAGCGCAAATATATAGGCAGACGTAATCCTTCTGGGTTAATTCAGAGCTAGCAATAAGCGACTGTTTATCATTAAGCACATGCACAATCCCCAGGCTCCCTCGGCACTGCCACAAGCGGGTCATGAGCTTCCCCTTCCAATTTCAGTAAAGCACTGCCTAGGGTTGTATCCACATCCTCAGTGGTGATTAATCTGAACCGTGGGTGGTATTCAGTGCTAGTCCTAGTCGGAGTAGCCCCACTGAACTTAAGTTAGTCATGTTTATTAACTTCAGTGTGTCTACTCCGACTAGGACTAGCACTGAATACCACCCATGGTTCAGATTAATCACCATTGAGGATGTGGATGCTGTTATGTAAATTTGCATAAATATTAGCAGAGATGGTCAACGGTCTGAGATGCTGTGTGCCAGTCTGTGCGTTTACCTAAGAAAGCAGGCTTTTACTCTGCATTGAGATCATTGAGACTTAAGACTCAGTAATATAAGAAAAACTACTTTATTTATAGAAATACATAGTAGATAGAAAGGCATACCTAGTTCTAACTAAGTGGAGGCGCAACACCCAGGTTTGGGAGTTGCCCTCATGGCTCAGGAGAGAGAGAGAGTAGAGTCAAAGGTGGCTCCTCTCTCTCGGACGGTTGAAGAAGAGAAGAGAGAAGGGTGGAAGGAGGAGGGGCAGGTAAACTTCCCTTAAGACATATCAGTCTAACAGCCGAAAGGAAGTCAGTCAGAGCATCACAGGTAAAAGGTAAACAAAGCCTATCCATCTGGAGGACCCTAGCCCTATCTTCCCTCTGGAACATAAACAAAAGGACAAAACAGGAGTTGCTCTTGCCCCACTTCCAAGAGATGCAACCCTAAGCCGTGCTTTACTGAAATTGGAAGGGAAAGATCATGACTCAGAGTAGACTCACTGAAGTTAATAGACATGACTAATTTAGGTTCAGTGGGCCTACTCTGACTACGAGTTAGTTGAATACAACCCCCTGTTGGTTAAAATAGATGAGCATCATAAACTGTGGTTTGAAGCTGGCTTGTTTCAAACAACCATCGTTAAGACTAACTGCAATTTGTCTGAAACAGAAGCAAAAGCTTCCAGACTCTCTTCATCCAGCACGTCTGGGAGAAGGAGGGAAAGTATGCAAGCCCAAAGCTCCTGGTGGCTTACTAAATGGTATAATTTGTTTCTGTTTCTGTTCTTGAATGTGTTGCAAGTTCTTTGGAGAACTTTGGGTAAGAAGTGGCTAACAAGTCTAATAAAGAATATTTCTGTCACAAGAAGCTGTAACTTTTTCTCTGCATCCAAACAAGGCCTCTCTGAGCCTGGGACTAGATTCACAAGGCATCCCCTCCCTCATTACTCTGTTACTATGAAATTTCCCTGGCTTTGCATATAATAACTGTAGTTTGTATTAGGAGTTCATGGCTTCAGAAGGTCACAGTCACCCTGTGTGTGTCCTCTTTTTCTTTTGTTGTTCAGCTGTGAAGGGAACATGGCAAAGCGGCTTTTTTGACCACGGCTCTTTCACGGAGATCATGCAACCCTGGGCACAGACTGTGGTGGTTGGCAGAGCCAGGTATTGGCAGAGTGCTCACAGTTTACTTGAAGCAGCTGAGGGAGAAGGCTGCACTGGACCCTCCGGACCCCTTTTTGGGGTTTGGAAGCTCTTAATTGGGTCCCTCCCCCCCCCCACTGGTGGCCTGATCAGTTACTGGGACAGTTACACTTCTGCCCTGGCCATTACACCCAGGCCATTTAATATCTGGAGCAAAATCTTTGTTTTCTTTGTTTCTACCTAAATAAGATTTCTAGTCCTTATGAATGCTGAAATACTGACTTACTTTCTTTCTTTTATTAATTATTTAATTATTTAATTTGTATCCCGCCCTTCCTCCCAGCAGGAGCCCAGGGCAGCAAACAAAGTGCTAAAAACGCTTTAAAACATAATAAAAACAGATCTTAAAATACATTAAAACAAAACAGCGTTAAAAACATTTAAAGAAAACTTTTAAAAAGGGTTAAAAACATTATTAAAAAACATTTTAAGCAATTCTAACACAGATGCACAAAAAGTGTTTTGTCTCTCTGGATTCTTTGCAGGCTGGGAGGCATCCCAGTGGGCGTGATAGCTGTAGAGACCCGAACCGTGGAGCTGGCAGTGCCAGCCGACCCAGCAAACCCAGAATCGGAAGCCAAGGTCAGGAGTATTGCTTTGTGTTGTAAAATCGAGTCGTTTGCATTTCTGTGCCATTGCTCATTTTACTTCTCTGTCGACCTGCCTTGTTCTCCTCAAACTGTTGGGTTATTTTGGTGACCCTCCACACTCCTTGCAGCCTAAAAATGGCATGGGTCATCTGGGTCCCTTCAGCCGCGACGCCGTCCCTTGAACCCTGAGCATTGCCCCTTCAGAGTGCCAGAAAAAAAATGACCTATAAGGCCAAACCTTGGACCTGCATGTTTATTTGAAAATGCCAGGCTGCTTTTGGTAAACCTCCTGGTTGCTCTCACCAGGAAGAATAATTTTTACTTCTGTTTTCTTTTATTCTGGCTTTGAAGACTTTTTCCCAACACGACCCCTTCTGCTTGCTTTCTAGTTAATCCAGCAGGCTGGGCAGGTTTGGTTTCCGGATTCGGCCTTTAAAACAGCCCAGGCCATCAGAGACTTCGACCGAGAACATCTTCCGCTTTTGATTTTCGCCAACTGGAGGGGATTCTCTGGTGGGATGAAAGGTATCTTCCGTTCAGTACCATCCAGTTACTTCTGCTGCTGCCACAGAAGCACAGCTGGCATTGACTCCTGGCCTCTGTTTGCAGACATGTACGACCAGGTGCTAAAGTTTGGGGCATACATCATCGACAGCCTTCGGCAGTTCAAGCAACCAGCTCTCGTCTACATCCCCCCCCATGCCGAGCTTCGGGGGGGCTCGTGGGTGGTGATTGACCCAACGATCAACCCTCTCTATGTGGAGCTGTATGCAGATAAAGAAAGCAGGTAGGTGCTGACTGAGGCACTCTCGTCTGCATTTGTATCCTTGGCCTTAACAGTCTTCATGGGTGTTGCTTGTGACTGGTGACTTCCAGCCGGGAATTATTCCCACAAGTTGGTAAGAGTCAAACACATCTCCTGATCTGCACGTTCCTCCCTGCACCAACTTAAAACCCACCTGTGTTATTTCGTGCGGGGAACCTGGAGCATCCTATATACTTGAAAGGTTGTTGCACAGGGGAGGGCCGGGATCTCTTCTCAGTCATCCCAGAGTGCAAGACCCGGACTAATGGGCTCAAGTTGCAGGAAGACAGATTTCGGCTGAACATCAGGAAAAACTTCCTAACTGTTAGAGCAGAATGACAATGGAACTAATGACCTCGGGAGGTGGTGGGCTCTCCATCACTGGGGGCTTCAAGAGGCAGCTGGACAACTACCTGTCGGGGATGCTTTAAGTTGGATTCCTGCACTGAGCAGGGGGATGGACTGGATGGCCTTATAGGCCCCTTCTGACTCTACCATTCTATGTATCTTCAGGCACTGATTTTGTCAGAAGGGCTCAAGGGGCTGAGCATATGTCTTGTACCAAGGTGCAATTCTGGAACACACAAAGGGCTAGTGTGTCTTTCCAGCCACAGAGAGGTCAGCTCCCACAATTGTGTGATGAAGGAGCAAAATGACCAAACCAGACATCCACCAGTAGGCTGATCTGAACTCTCTGAGAACAAGGGTCAGTCAGTGGCAACGAAGCAGAAATGAGAGGGTGGCCCATGATACAGAGTTTTGTGGGTGTGAGTTGAAAGGGTCTAAAGCAGGGATAAGGAACCTGCGGCCCTCCGGATGTTGTTGGGACTCCAACTCCCAGCAGCCTCAGGCAGCATAGCCAACAGCCAGGGGTGATGGGACTTGCAGTGCAGCAACATCTGCAGGGCCCCATCCTTGATCCAAAGCAATCATGTGTGTACAGCTTGGCTGGACGTTGCCATCAGCGTGCACCTTAACTAAAAACCACTAGGATGGGGAGTCTGGCGCTAAAGAGCACCAGGGCCTGGCATGGAGGACAAACCTTGGGGGCTTCTCTATGCTCTTGCTTTGCTTTCTAGGGGAGGCATCCTGGAAGCTGAAGGCACTGTGGAGATCAAGTTCAGGAGGAAGGAATTGCTGAAGACCATGAGGAGGGTTGATGCCACCTGTGCCAGGATGATGCAACAACTGGGTAAGAACAAATGGGCATTTGGCTGTTTTCTCCTCCCCCCCTTATTTTATTATTTATTTGTTTATTATTTGATTTATATCCCATCCTTCCTCCCAGTAAGAGCCCAGGGCGGCAAACAAAAGCGCTAAAGACACTTTAAAACATCATAAAAACAGACTTGAGAATACATTAAAACAAAACATCTTTAAAAGCATTTTTTAAAAAAGCTTCGAAGACATCTTTAAAAAAAAAGGTTAAACATACTGTTTTAAAAAAAGGTTTAAAAACATTAAAAAGCAATTCCAACACAGACGCAGACTGGGATAAGGTCTCAACTTAAAAGGCTTGTTAAAAGAGGAAGGTCTTCAATAGGTGCCAAAAAGATAACAGAGATGGCGCCTGCCTAATATTTAAGGAGAGGGAATTCCAAAGGGTTGGTATCTGCAGGAGTCCCTCACCTGCAGAGCGAAGTGATCGACTGGGGATATAAGGGGTTAGATGGTCTTTCAGGTATCCTAGTCCCAAGCTGCATAGGGCTTTGTACACCAAGACTAGAACCTTGAACTTGGCCCGATAGCAAATGGGCAGCTGGACTGGTTTGCCCTTGGGCTAACCAGCTGGAACAACATTTCTACCCGCTTTCAAAGCCTAGGGAGCTGTTTCTTTGAAGGTTGGGGAGTGTGTGCTCTTGATGTGCTTATATTGCCATGCTTTGCTAGAGGACACCTCAGCAGCTTGATGCCCTGGAGATGTTTTGGACTGCAGCTGCCTTCAGCTCCAGCCAGCATAGCTGTATGACCTGGAGGGCGCCAGGTTGACAAAGACTTTTCTGGCAAGCTGCCTCCTTCCTCCCTGGAGCTTACAGACTGTAGATCAGAGGCTTTTACTGGTCTCTAACAGATTTGGTCTTGTCCTACAAGTGTGTCTTGTATTCTGGGGTTCACAGGTTCCCCGGAGCTATCTGAAGAGGAGCGCAAGGATCTGGAGAAGCAGCTGAAAACAAGAGAAGATTACCTCCTCCCGATCTTCCACCAGGTGGCAGTGCAGTTTGCTGACCTCCACGACACTCCAGGGAGAATGCAAGAGAAGGGAGTCATTTCAGTTAAGCAACACAGCTTTTTTTTATTCTGCACTCCTTTCCTCTTGACCCCAGCCCTCCATTTTTCCAGCCTGTGATGAGTCTGACCATCCCTTAGGTCTAGGAAGGCGCAGGGACCATATTTATTTCCTACATCATTTCATTCAAGTTGGAAGCCAGGGTTCAAGTCCTCGTTCCTCTATAAAGCTTTGTCCCATGTAGTTTGTATGCTCCCTGTCAACCTAACGTACCTCACAGGGTTGTTATGAAGATAAAATGCAGGTGAGGGACTTTGTACGCTGAACTGAATTTCTTGAAGAAGCTGTGGAATAAAAAAAATATAATAATCCATTTGTGGGCTAAATGAACCACTACATTGTGATTCTGTCCACTTCTAAGCCAGCCTTCCCCAACCTTCCCGCCAGATGTTCTGGGCTACAATTCCCACTAGCCCCAGGGGGTTATTGCGGAAGGCTATCCTATCTTAGAAGAAGAAACGAGAGACTATCCTATCTTAGAAGAAGGAACGAGAGGGTGGGCAGAAATTGTAGGTGCTTTGCCAACTATTGGTGTTGAAAGGCATCTGGTTAGCCGCCGTGTAAAGAGGGTGCTGGGGCAAGATGGGCCACTGGCCCGCTGGGCTCTTCTGATGTCCTTAAGATAGGCCAAAGGACCACGCTAGCATCTTGTAAACTAGCAGATAGAAGGGGGTGAGGCTGTAGGGGAAATGCCTTCCCTCTCCTCGGCACTTTGCATTTCATAACACAAGGCTGAATGCTGGACTCCAGTGAGAATTACCATAATATTTTTCAGTCAAAGGCAGGGAAACCTAAAGAAAGTGCCTTGATTGCTGGTAATAGGAAATCCATTTTTATGAAACAAATGTTGAGTGAGTCGTCCAGTGTTTTGAATGTAAATGCTGTCTACCATCTGATGTTGGTTCGGGGGATATATTCGGCTATATATATATGTGTGTGTGTGTGTGTATGTATATCTATATCGATAGATCAATAGATATAAATGAGCTTTGACTCTTTCTTCTGCATTCAGACCATGGTATTCCCAATCTCTATGTATGGACAGTGAAAAAAGCAGATAAGATAAAAATCTGAAATGTGGTGTGGGAGGAGAGCTTGCACATACCATGGACTGCGAAAAAGACAAATAATTGGGTGTTAGAACAAATTAAACCAGAACTATCACTAGAAGCTGAAATGATGAAACTGAGGTTATACTACTTTGGACACATCACGAGAAGACGTGATTCACTAGAAAATATAATAATGCTGGGAAAAACAGAAGGGAGTAGAAAAAGAGGAGGACCAAACAAGAGATGGATTGATTCCATAAAGGAAGCCACAGACCTGAACTTACAAGATCTGAACAGGGTGGTTCATGAGAGATGCTGTTGGAGGTCGCTGATTCATAGGGTCGCCATAAGTCGTAATCGACCTGAAGGCACATAACAACAACAGCAATGAGCCTTGGGCAAGCCACTTTGCTCAACCTCTGCCTGGGCTAGACCTGCCTGTGGGCATCCTAGAAGCATCTGGTTAGCTGATGTGGGAGAC
Organism: Rhineura floridana; assembly: GCF_030035675.1. Taxonomy (NCBI): domain Eukaryota; kingdom Metazoa; phylum Chordata; class Lepidosauria; order Squamata; family Rhineuridae; genus Rhineura; species Rhineura floridana. Next base: position 2,595,799 of record NC_084498.1, read on the forward strand.
AGGATGCTCACCTAGACCTTTATTCTAACTCAGCCCAGCAGGGGATGGGGGATGTGCTTTAGGGATGATATGATGTGTATCTGTGTTCTTAATATCGGGCTAGCATATATGGATATATGTTTGGAGGGTGAGGGTTAAGGGGCTATGTCTTATGTATAATTTGGAAACAAATTTAAAGTGTTTAAAATAAGAAAGAACAAAGGCAGGAAAAGGATGTAATGAATAAGATGAAAGTCAAAGTGAAATCAGACTTACTCCCTGATTGGAAATATAGTCTTGTCTTGTAACTTGGATGTGGATCTGACTAGCCTATTTCTGTCACAGGACTAACAGCTGCCACCATTTTAATTACTTATTGTTGGCACACTTCTAGTCCTGTTGCAGGATGAGCTTGCCAAGACATTGGCATCTTGTAATCGCGGCTGTGTTGACGGGAAGCATCATCCAAGCAGCATAATGGATGTTATGTGTGTCTGCCCACTAGATAACGTGAATACCCTCATCACCTTCCCTGCCCTGTCCCCATCTTTCACAGACGTATAAATGTCAGTGCAATAATTTATCAATATTCCTGTAAAAAAATTAATTGATATCAATGTTTTCTGCTGCCTTTCAGGACATTCTTCAGTGGAAAAATGCCCGCTCATTCTTATACTGGCGGTTGCGGCGCCTCCTGCTGGAAGAATTAGTGAAGGCAGAGATCCTGAATGCCCACAGCGAGTTGAGCAACAGCCACATCCAGTCCATGTTGCGACGCTGGTTCCTGGAGACGGAAGGGGCCGTGAAGGTCTTAGACTCGGCTGTATTGCAAGGACAGGATAATCTGTGCTGTTGCTCTCCCTCTCCCCGCCAGCACGGCCAGTTGATCAGGGTTGATGCGAGTTGGAGCCCAGCAACACCTAGGTGGTCACAGGTTGCCCACCAAACAGGTCCCTGCATTGGGATTCTGGTACCCAGGTTGCTAGCAGCTGGCCACTCGGGGGAAGCATGTTGCTACCTTGTTATTTCCAGCACTGCTTTTCACTGGAGGTTTGATAAGAATAATTAAAACAAACAAACAATCAGAACAGGTGAATGAGAATTGCATGCCAGAGTAAAAGGCCACAAGGAAGGGGTGACCTAACCCTTACTGAGGACATGAACTCCATCTCTTCCAAACCAAAGGTCCTACTTCGAAGTGCAAAGGGCCAGTGTAAGTGTGATCCCAGCCCACACAGATCTTTCTGTGTTGGAGCCAAGTTTTATCAGAGCGACTTCATGCAGTTGATCCTGTAGTTTAGATTGTACAAAACAACAGAATATTACAATCTACCTGTAGATGCAATCTTACCCACACTTTTATTATTATTATTGTTATTGTCATTATTGATGATGATAACAACAGGCTGATTATAACATTCTCAGGATTGAAGGCAGTTTGAAAGAAGGAGGGCTGCTCGTAGTGTGTCCATCTCAGCCCACTTTCACCTCTGGTTATATGGGTTTGGCAGATGTTTGTATACCTTAAAAACACTGCTTGATTGGAAGTGACAGACCAAAGGAATGGGTATGCCAACATATGCAAAGCCCCTCTCAGACCCACTTTCACCTCTCTCCAAAAGGGTTGTCTGTTTCTGGGCTGCATACCTCTTTTTCTTTGGTTTTTCCTTCTCTAGGGCTACCTCTGGGACAATAACCAGGTGGTGGTTGAATGGCTTGAGAAACAGCTGCAAGGAGAGGATGGGACAAAGTCTGCCGTCCGGGAGAACATCAAGTACCTGAAGCGAGATTATGCCCTCAAGCACATCCGAAAGTGAGCCACGAAAGAGAGACCTTGTCTGTGTTAAACCAGGCGTGGAGTTCTGTTAAGTAGCCATAGCTTGTTTGCTGCAGGTGCCGGAACTAGAATATTTCCATGTTGGTAAAAGTGGAGTTGGGCGTACCTAATTTATAATGCAATTTGCATCCGACTGAAATGCAGAATGAATTAGGTGTCCTTTTGCCATTTGGATACATGAGGTTGTATGTCTGGGTATATGCATGCATGGACATGATGTATTTTTTTGCAGAGACTATGGTCAAGAATGCTTTTAAAGACCTATTCCCCTCAATCCTGGAAAATAGTTTGTTCCTCTTGAACAGAAGGGTAACTGAAGTGATGGGGAAGATGGAGTCTTTTATGTGGGGGGTGCACGTGATTTTAGCTCCCCCCCAAAAAAACTTAACTGAAATGGGGGGGGGAATATGCTAAAAGGTTTATGGATTAATGGGCAATGTGAAGATGGTGAACTGTGAGGAATTCTATTTTTCAAAGCACCAGAAAGGAATGTTGGGTTTACCAGTGATAAATTCGCTTGTATGGTTGCTGGAGGGTATCTTAGTCTGGGTCACGCCTCCCATTCACTCCACAAGGCAGGACTATCCAGACCAGGCTTATGTTCCTGGTGCTGTGTGGGTGAGAGACCCAGTGCTGATTCTGCCCAGCTCTGGAGGGTGAGCGCTGATGGAGTGCCGCCATATTTCTTTTTCCTTTAATCTATCTTTGACCATCTATTCCACCTCATTTCTCTCTCTCTGTTTTGGAGCTAGTCAGGACAGAGAGAGCAAAAAGTGAGCAAACAAAATGTTTAAAAAAAATAGATGGACTGAGGAGTTCAGTATGACTTTGGATCTCTTGTGCAAGGACAGTCCTGCATTGTCAGCTGATTCCTCTGAGGACTACTTGAGGGGCCTGGAGTGCAGGGCCCAACAGGGCCTCCGTTTCTTGGTGCCACACATTCAAGGAGCAACATACTCACTGGATGGTGTGGCTGCTTCCTTCTCGGTTGTAGACTCATCCATTCAATTTTGATTGGCAGCAAAGGGAGTACTGCTTAAAGTAATACTAGTTGGTACAAGGTCTTGTGATGGGCACCAGCATAAATGGCTTTTACCAGTAAACGGTACTTTTATGGTTACTAAAAATGGAGATTCCCTGTGCAGGAGCACTGTACCCCTGGCTGCCAGATGCTAGAGTCTGTTGCTGTATGGAATTCACTCTGGCCCAGCTTGGCACTTACGTCCTTCCACTTTCCTGCTTTGTTTTTGCCCTCTGTTTTACTTAAAAGTTGCTGTCCGTTACTTGGCTATCTTGCACAACATCCAGAAGAGAGGCAATTCCTTAAATCATCCCAGTCACAAGGCTTTTCTTGATCCCCTCCCTTCTTTCTCCTACCCCCTGCAGCTTAGTTCAAGCAAACCCGGACGTTGCCATGGACTGTATCATTCACATGACGCAACACATCACTCGTGCTCAGAGGGCCCAACTGGCTCATCTCCTAGCAACCATGGACAACCCTACCTCCTCTTGACTATGGCAAGGCCACAGCGGGGAAGGTCACCAGCCCATCTTCTGCCTCTTTTGAACCTGACAGTGTTGTGGCCAAGGTGTGCCACAGCTTGATCTGCAGAGTGGTCGTTCTTGGAGCACAGCCGCATGACAGACATACGGAGCGGAACTGGCTGTTTCTGAGGCGGCTCTCTGACCTGCACCTAAGGATGGCAGAATGGCCCATAGCAGTGAGGCCTGCTCTCAACCCAAATTCACCTGCAAGGATATATTCAGACCGCCAGCAATATGCCCAAGAGAAGTAGTGCTGTTTTTACATCAAAATTTAGCGTTGCTATAAAATAACAATCCCAGTTCTCAGCCGTTGCTGCCAATCATCTGCCTAGATGAGGAAGGTGTTTCTACTCGTTTAAATTAAAAATGTCTCTGACAGAAATGTGCATTTGGGGGAAAATGCCAGCAACCACTTCCAAACCACCATCTAGTGCCTTGACAACATTTTATAATATGTCACTCATACTGCACTGCAGTCAGGAAAAATCTGCAAAACCGTGTTGCAGCTTGGCATGGCTGAAACGTTTAGCCGTTTGCCTAATGCACATGCCCTTTCGATTTCCCTAATGAAAGGGACTTTTCAGTCCTGGTCTGTCATCCTTCCTAACACAAGGAGATTCTGTTGGAGTCTGTCCACCTCATGTGCTCTTTCTCCAAAGGAAATTAGCATGTCCATCTTCTGTTGCAACTATTTGCTCGTTTCCTAACTATGGTTGCAGCGGGGCCCGATGTGTCCTTTGCCCACCTGGGTTGGTAAAGGCTGGCCTAATGGGTATAAGTAGATGCCATGGCACTGTTAGTTGTATTTATTCAGTTACTTGAATTTTCTGCAACCTGGGAATTCAAAGTACATTTTTAAAGGGTATAAAAAATCCACAGGTTGAATGTATCATGGACTGCATAACTTTGAGAGCATAATACGTTTTATCCCAATGTTCTTACAGAAAAGCATAAAGGGCAAAAGTGACAGTTGAAGGAAAGTTTGTGTTGCTAATCATATGCATATTCCAAATGTTACAGTAACCTTTTAATGTCCAAACCAGACTATAGAGGACTATTCATGCTATGAGGTTGAAGAACATGTTGTGTTAGTTTAGTGTGTTCAGTGACAGAAGTGGAAGTTTTTTTCTAAAAGAAAAGATATAATTTCCTCCTTCAAGGAGGGAAGAGCCAAGGGCAAGATCTGTAGCTCTTTCTCATAGGAAAGGTGTTAATTAATGTGCACATTGTCACAGAGGGGACAGCCCTAAAAAGCACTGTTCAGAGAGCTAGCAAGCTCCAAATAAAACAGCCATGTTTACCAGAAGTGACCCTCTGGAATTTCTTCCTGACATCATATTCCTTTTGTCTGTTACCAAACTGGAAACTCACAAAACAGATCTTTTTAATTCTCTGAGTAGTTCTGACTGCATTTGTTCATTGCTCTCCAGTTCTCCCTTAGCGAAGCAGTTCTCAGATCTGTCCCACCGCAATGCGAATCGCAGTTTGGCTTTAGTTTTCTACATGATACTCTTCTGTCAGTGCCTCTAGCATTAATCCATCTTTATTGTGATTTTTTTTAAAAAAAAAAACGATCATAAAGCCAACAGTAGTAAATCCTTGGATGAGTCATGTCACATAATCAAAACCGGCATTACATTTTTCCAAGGGAGGTTTCAAGCAATAAAAATTCTGTTACTGGCCAATGGCCACCATTCTGCTTTTAGGTTACTTATATTCCCAAACCTGTGTGTTTGTGTGTGTGTGTGTTTGGGTAGTGGGTGAGGATGCAGTGGAGATTTGCATCTGAATAAATATCTGTAAGTTTGGGTTCAGCCTAAGTCGGAGGACCAACTGCTGGGACATCACTCCTGCTTCTGGCCTGGAAACAGTCACTATGTAAGCCTGGCGTGTGGAACCTCCAATTTTCCAAAACCACACCCACCTTTCAATAAGCTGATGTCACTCTGATGGACAGGTGACATCAGCTGATGGACAGGATTTAATTCTGTATTGGTTGCACCTACCCAGTTCCCTATGGGGAACACAGAATCAAGGGAACTGGCAGGCACAGCCAAAGCTGCAGGATTTAACCCCCATTCATCAGCTTATGAATGGAGAGTTCAATCCTGCTCAGTGCTCCTTCACTGGTTAATTTCTTCTCCTACGCATCCCCCAGCTCAACTTTGACTGGTAGGTGGGCTCACCCTCCTATTAGGCACCTGATGTCATTGTGATGTCAGATGATTGACAGGTGGATGGTCCCACCACCTGCCAAAGTTGGCCTACGGTATGGGGGAGATAAAAGATCTGGCCCACCAGGCCAAATAGGTTTTTTATCCCCAATGTAGATAATAGCAAGTTTGTTATTTCTGGCAAAAAGACAAATATTATTTCCTCCTTCAGCATTGTGATGTGGGTAAATTGTTCTGGAAATCTCTTAGGGGCCATTACCTTGGCATCCACGTTGATACTTTCTGAATCATGATTGAGTAAACATGACCAGGAGAAAGGAACGTTCCCCTTCAACAGACTCGTAGTCATAAATAAGAGCAAATGCTTCCTTCCAGATTTGAGACAACACCATTGTTGGATGACTGGGTAAAAATCCTATCCAATCAGTGTTTAGTAAAACATTTTAAAAATAAATACTACATCAAGGTTATACTGACATCAGTAGTCCAAACATAAAATTGTAAGTTTTCACATTTTAAAATCCATTTGCAGTTTCTCCTGTTGGTGGGCTTGTTTATTTAGTAAACAAAGGTCATAGGCCTATATAATCTTACCTAGGAGTAAACCCCATTGAACAGCTTGGGATATACTTCCAAGTAAAAAGGCATAGGACTGAGCTGCAAAAAAATTGTATGTTTTTTCAGTTGTAGAAAAGCCCTATCACTGAAACATATAAAACAATATTTGGCCTCACACATACCATTTTATCTCTTAAGCGTCCAAAGTGCTTTGTTTAAAGATCAGGTTAAAAAAAAAAAAAGATCCCAAGTGTAATAGTGATGTACGGTATTTTGCAATTGTTCTAAATAATTTAAAAAAAATTTTTTTTAAAGTCGCAATGTTTTTAAAAAGTCAGTGTGGAGTGTACAATTCCTTTTTGTCTCCATAAAAATAAATTATAAATAAAATGTACAATAGTAATACTGTCTAGCACAACAATTAGAAAATACTATACACAAGTCTAGAGTACCAATCCTAAATTACTTTTGTTCAAAATGTTTAAAATAAGCCTGTTAATCCTAGTATTTATCCAGTGTAAAGTTCTTCATTTAGTACAGCCTTTGCCAGATTGATGCCCTCCAGTTTCCCATCAGCCCTGGCCAACACAGCTGTGCTGCCAGGGACTGATGAGAGTTGTAACCCAAAACATCTGGAGGACATCAATGTGGCAAAGGCTGATTTAGTACGTTATCCCATTTTGGATTGTGATATGTAAAACACCCCTTTGATTGCCCTTGTGGTCCTGAAGCCTCTGCTACCAATTGTCTGAACTGGTCTAATACCCTGGCATGTTCAGTTGCACAAGGAGCACCATTTGCAATCCAGCTACTGTGAGGGGAGTGGAAGCTGACAGTTTGGCTGGGACTAAAACCTGCCCCAAGGGATGGTTAAAGAGTGGGAACAGGAGGCAGGAAAGTTAAAGGAAAGGGAGCTGGGAGGCAACATGGCCAAAGGAAGGGTGCAAAGTTGAGAAAAGAGGAACCTGCAGGAAGGGTAAGTGGATGATATGTGATAAGGGAAGGGAGAGAACAATAGCCCTTTTGCTTAACACCGCTTAAGAGGGAGAGAAACGCTGGTCAAGAGACGGTCGCTAATGGAAACACAATGTAGCCAGTGGCCTGAAAATCGGGAAAATGTAAGCATTGGAGACATAGGACTGGGGCGGAACCACCACCAGATCCTAGAGTGGAGCGGGGCAGCGGCTAGGGTTGCTACTAGATGCATACATCAAATTCTTCCAGTTACTAATGACATAGTAACCCTAAGTGGATAAAAACATCCAAGTATTGGTGGACCGGCTGAATTTTGCATCTGGATTTCAGCCAGCCAGTTTTCTGATTACACACTTTCAGCCCCTTTTGATTTTGCTGTTTTGAAGGCGGTCCTGCTCTCCTTCACTGTCCCAACCTCTATAAATTAATGAAAATGGTGTGAAAAAAAGTGTGTTGCCCATTAAAAACCGGTCAGTTTCCTTGATCCACTCCACATGCGTTCCAGTGCTCTCATGCAGCTCCCTGTGGACGGAGGGTACCCAGTTCTTTCTCTTGAGTTAGAGGGGCTCTCTGTGCACGGCTGGGATTGCTGCTGTAGCAACAGCACACTAAGACCACAGAGCAACCCAGCACTTTATTCTCTAGGATGAAGTCAGTAGTTCAGGAGAATGAAAGGAACATAAAAGGCTTTGGAGCTCTTGATGAAACAGCAAAGCACACCACTTTCAGCGAAGCGGGTGGCAAAAACTGGTGTGTGTCTGTCTGATCACATCAGATTCTTAGGAGTTTGGGTTTTTTAAACATGCCTTGGAAGTTCACTAGGATCCTTTCGTTCATGTTGTCTTCTCCAGCCCTGTTTTTAAATAATTTTGCATGCTTGAAGTGGCACCTAAAACGAACTGGTGCTCGCTATTTCTCAGAGTCTAGAAGTGAAGGAAGAGGCTTGAGTGATTCTGGGTAGCTGGCTAGAGAAATGAACTGGCTCTTCAGAGCAAGGCAATTGGCTTGTTCCCTTGGGCGCTCATGTACTGTGCTGCGGAGACAGTGTCCAGGGTCGTGTAGGTTGTATAGAGGCCTGTCACTTGTAAGTCTGAGAAGGAGGAATGATCACCGCTGCCGGAGATGGAGGTGAGGCCAGATGGGACAAGGTCACAGTCAGAGAGAGTGAGAGAGGAGTTTCCGAAGGCACCCAGGCTCTCTAAGCTGAAGCTCTCATCTTTCATCTCTTCCCAAATATTACCTTTTTATAATAAGGATAATCACAGATCAATCAATAAATGCAATATATCATTGCAGTATTTATAGTTTGCACTTTCATAAAAGTATATCAAGGCAATATACAAAATACAAAAGTATAATAAAATCAGTAAAAGCATTCATAAAAGCATCAATAAACACTCATTGGCTAAAAAAGAGACATTCATATTGCAAAGGCCTGTCTTAATATAGTTTTCAGTGTCATATTCTTTATGGAACAATAAAACGGCCACCTCTTTTGAAAGACGTGGGAACATGATTTGGGGTAGATTTTTGAAGAAGATACTTGATTGAATGTGTGGAATAAGCAACCAATCAAATCAGTATCAGCAGGGGCAAAGGAGAACTATTTAAAATGGATCAGTTGCTGGTACCTCCTGCCCCCACACTTGGCATGTATCTCAGGCTCCAAAGGTTATAGTTGCTGGAGGGGCTGTGGGCTTTGGGGTTCTCACTTGCCTATGTGTTAGGATTGCCCCCAAATGGGATTATTTTGGTCAACGATTTTTCAGGCATTCATGCTGCCACAAGGCAGAGTGTAGCCATAGTTGGGTTCTTCTCAGTATTTGGGATGGAGGACATGAGGACTTAACATGCAGGTCTTTGATACTGATCATGTTCTTAACTGCTAGAATGCAGGTAAGCAGGACCTGGGAATCAGCTGAGACTGATATGCGAGACCTGGTTGAACAGACTGTGGAACATAGCGATGCCTAAGAAATGAACTTTTGCAGTAAGTCTTGCCAAAGGGAAGACCCTTCTTTACAACTTCACATCCTTATAAGGATTACATCAAACTGCACCAACATTCCCTGGAGATGTCGCAGACCATCCTTTTGACTTTGGGGTAAAGCCTAACCTTCATTTTGAGTTGACACAGAAACTTATTGCATCTTGAAAATCTGAGGAACTCCACTGTTGTTTTCAAGGGATACTTGTGATTTTTTTTGGGGGGGGGAGAGATGGGATGATACTTCGGTTATATTCTTCTGTACTGGAACTTACGGTTCAGGTGTTTGAGGTTATGTTTTATATCTTCTCTACTTAAAATCAATCTTACTATATATTTTTTTGTAAGTGTTATGCTACCCATGAACATTTGGGTATCATAATGCTTACAGGCGAGGCAGGCAAGATGCAACAAACCGTGGCGGCAAGAGGGGGCAGCGGCAAAGGTGATGGCGGCGGCAAGAGGGAGGGGCCTTGGTGGTGGCAAGATGGAGGCAACTGGACTTTGAGACAGGGCGGCAGGCAGGCAGGCAGGTTTGGCAACCCATGGAGGGGAGAGAATCAGGTAGCTTCAGCAACGGTAGGTGGGGTTGGCGAGTGAAGCCCCTACTAAAACTTTTTTTTTAAAAAAAAAAACAGGTTTCAGAAGCTATCTGAAAAAGCAGGGACAATTTCTGCCAAGCCTCCACTGCTGGGGTGTTCTACAGGGCTGGGTCAGGCCTGCCACATTAAAGGCCCGGTCCCTGGTGAAGGGGTGTGGGTTCCATCAGAAGATCTCAGTGGTCAAGGTGCAGCACCAGAGATCAGATGGTTCTTAAGGTAAATTAGGGCTTTGTGAATTAACACAAGTACCCTGAACCTGGCCTGGTAGCAAGTCAGCCACCAGTGCCGCAAGGCTGGAATAACATGCGGCCGGAGTCTAACTGCCGCATTCTGCACTAGTTGCAGCCTCCGGACCAGGTACAAGGGCAGCCCCACATAAAGTATGTTACAGTAATCAAGTCTGGAAGGGTATTATTAGTGGCAGTCCAGCCTTCTGAAAACAGGCGCAAGGAGGGCAGTGAAAAGGGAGCGAGCGTGTTGGAGGAGGCAACTGTGTTGGCCCTTCACCTGTTCTTCGACTACAACTCCCATCATCCCTGAGCACTGGCCATGCTGGCTGGGCCTGGTGGGAGTTGGCATCCCCACAACATCTGGAGGACCACAGCTTTCCCCATCTCTGCTACACCTGATGCCTTAAAGTCTTCCATCCCATCCACACAACCAGTTTTAGGCATACAGAGGAGGGCTGGCCCTACCATTAGGTAGAATGAGGCAACCACCTCAGACAGTAGATGCAACCCTGGACCTTGCTCCTCCACAGCCATTCCCCTTCAGTTGCCACATGGACTCTCCTGCCCTCTGCCATCCAGGCACCAGGGTTGAAATCTGCTTCTGTAGATGGAATGGGCTACGGCTGCCATCTTGTCCTTTATCGCAAAATGTCTCAGGCCAACCCAGATAAAGAGGGAGGGCATACAATAAAAGCAGGAGGATGTTTCTCCACCAGGTAGTGACTTCCTTGCAGAGAGCACTTTTGTCTGAATGTTCCAGCACCCACAAACAAATCTCCATAGCCATGTTTGATATATTGACAACTGGAAAACTCATTGAAGAGCACATTGCCCCACCCAGACTGACAAAAGTCCCATCTAACTCGGTGGTGAAATCAGCCAGCCGTCCTAAGGAATCTTGCAAACTTGTGTACGATGGGGACCCATGGTCCTCATGTGGACATGACTAGATTCCCCACCAGGACCAGTATCTACGCCTGCACGATTGAGCCCAAAGTCCACATAACATGGCCATCTTCATCCACCCAGCTCTTCCCTCTTACCTTGTAGTGCAAAGTCCATGATGCTGGGGTCAAGGGCATCAACCTCTGCATTCATGTCAGTCATCACGCTGAGGAAATCTGGGGCTCTGCTCATTGGATGCTGAGGGAGGGGGCTATGGTTAACGTTGTGCATGGGTTGCAGAGGAGGGGTCTGCGCAGGAGCCGGTGAACCTGGTGTCATGCATGCCTGTGTCTGGATCTGGTGATGCAGCGGGATGGACTGCAGGGAGAGTGTCATGACAGGCTGTGGCTGCAGCTGCAAAATGCCCCCTGGGGCTGCTGCCACGTGGTCCACCTCAGACTGCTTGCTTGTCCTCCTGCAGTTCTCAGGTCTGTCTGTGATAAGCTTGTCCAGCTCCGCTGCAAGAGGAAATTGCCATCTGTGGATGCCTGATTTTCCAGTGGGGAGTACAGTTCCTTGGAGAGGTCCCACAGCTCAAGACAATATAGAAATTCAATCCGTTCACAGCACAAAGTTTATAACACGCTAAAAAAATATGCACATTATTACATCAAGGTTTTTCAGAGGGAAAAGTTGTTTGAAAAGAAGGATCCTCTCACTTTCTCTTCTAGTGAAAGGTTTTGTTGATTTTTAGAGAGCTTGGCAAAAGAAATGTGTCAGAAGTGAAGCCTCTCTCAGTACAGATTCAGCTGACTTAAGATTTGTGTCTCTGGCTTTAAATATAAAACCTGATTTAGAAGATGAAAAGTTTAATAAAATAATGAGGGGGGAAACACCACATTTCTTAAGTTGCTTTGAGGGCCATGTGTGAGAGCCAGTGGGGTTCAGGGGTGACCGAGAGTCTGACTATGATCAGGGGGATCCAGATTCATATCCCCCACCTGACCCCACCCCACCCGATCCGCAGATATTTTTAGCTAGTTATTCATTTCAACAATTTGTATGTTGTGGTTTCTAAGAGATGCACAATGAGGTTACAGTGAAGCTGACAGGGTGACCCTGGCCCAGTCAGTCTTGGTCTAATCTATCTCCCCACACATGTGGAGGATAAAATGGAGAGGGGTGGGAGGAAGCCATTTACAGGGTCTCAAAGTTCCTGAGAGGAAAGGTGGGATAGATAAATACAAAAATAGTGGGGGTATAAACTTAAAAAAAAGCTAAAAGGCTGGATATAATAGCTGCCCCCTACATGGAAGGAACCATAGCGTGCCTGTGGGTGCTGTTATGAAGCACCCCTAAAAGGATCCATCTTGTGCTATGATAGCCTGCACCTCAGAAGGAAGTTTCAATTCAAGGGAGATTCTATTATAGGAAGCCAAGTTGTTGCAAAGGAATCCGGTAAATTCATTGTCTCCTTTCACTGTATATTTTTGCCATTCGTCCATTATCATTTGAGAATTGAAAGGTAAACAACAGGGCATCAGATTCCTCCTAGAACTGATTAGCCAAGATATGATCACCGAAATATCACTCTTTTCTCCCCGCCTCACAACTACTAATCAAATAGTTTTCAATAGCCTGAAGGCTCTTGCCAGCAGGGCCCCAAAGGTTAGGTTAATCACTTTTCCCCATCCCACTTGGAACAGGAGAGTAAGATTTTTCTAGAAGCCATTTTGCAAACATTTTAGACAAACTCTTCCTGGCTAGCACCATCTGAAAACTTTTAATACCCATTCACTGTCAAGAAGACAGGATTTACAGCCTTTGTTTTTATGTTAATTTCCGAGTCCAGCTCAAGCATAAGAGGTAGTGCATTTCACCTCCACTAGAAGGAATCTTTGGACACTCGAGTCCTCCTCACCTCTCTGCCTAGGAACTTTCCTGCAGCCTTCCTCCTCCCCTTCTCTCTTGCCCGTGTTGCCGGAGAGGTACACTCACTCCTGCCATCGAACCCCAGTCTCACAGGAGAAGGAAAGGAATTAAACTCTCAAGTAGGGATGGAAAGACCTGCCCATTTTGGACCTTTCAATTTCTCATTTTTCCAATCCCTCATATATTCATTTTTATGCACACCTGCCCCTAGTATATGCATTTTTGTAAATGGTGTTTGGTTGGCAAACTGCTTTGCAAAATTTAAATAAGTGCAGATTTTGAGCAATGGCTGTGTTTTGGTCCTCATGCTGTTTCGGAAAGTGCGAATTTGATCAATTTGGCTTGAAATGCAAATAGAATCCATTTTCTCACCCATCCCTACTCTCAAGCCCATCAGCTGGCCAAACACTCTCTCTTCCCCCCCTTCCATTTTCAAGTTTCATCAGGGCATCTCTTTCTTGGGGAGCCTGGCTCTCTTTCCTCCCCTTGCCATACCCCAAACCCTTCCAATTTCTGTCTTCTAATTCCTGCCTTAAAATATTTCCCAAAGCACCAGAAAATCTCTACCCAAACCTCCCTCATTCCTCTCCCCTTCTGGCACCACCTTCACTCAACAACCACACCCCCACCCCACCGCCACATCCTAGACCACATCCACACCAGACATTTATTCCACATTAAACAGCTATGGCTTCTTCTCCCAAAGAATGCTGGGAGGTGTAGTTTGTGATGGGTGCAGAGAGTTATTAGGAGACCATTATTCCCCTCACAGAGCTCAAATTCCCAGAAATCTCTGGGAAGACGGGCTGACTGTTGAATCACTGGAGCCTGTCAGGGGAAAAGGGCGTCTCCTAACAATACTCACCACCTTTCACAAACTACACTTCCCAGGATTCTTTGGGGGAAGCCAAGACTGTTTAAAGTGGTATAAATGTCTGGTGTGGGAGTGGCCCTAGTTTTGTCCTGTGTACCTTGGAATGCTTTTAAGGATAACTCTTGTATTGTTTTAACACTCTCCTAAACTCAGCCTAATCTCAGCATACCGTTCATTGATTTTGTTAAAATGTGACAATTCCGTCGTTGATATAAGATCTACTTTTGTTTTATCTTTGTGTCTGTGCTAACCCTTGGGGTACCAAACTCTAGAGTGCATCCAGGTCTCAAGGTCAAAAGATCCCCAGAATGGAGTGTCAGATTGCATGTGGGAATCACCAGCTTGCATGCAAAGTACATGCCTCCTAACAGCACTTACTTCCCTGCAGGGGTGCAGCAGCTTCCGATCCCTTTGTCATCAGGAGCCTTGCCGGAGCAGCATCAACACACAGCCCCCTCAGGCGCCTGCTGAAGGTGCCTCTCCGGCGCTTACCTGGATTTGCCATGCTCCTGTGAATGGAGGCCAGATCTTTCCTCTTCCACTTCTGCATTTCCTCCTCCATCTTGCCTATCTTGGCAGGGTTCAGTGCCCACAGGCAGCCTTTGCGAGAAGTCCCACTCAGCTTATTCTCCACCTTCTCAAAACATTTGTTCAGGGACAGGTTGTGACGGACGGAATTCTTCCAGCCGTCGGGCGCTGTCTGCAGAAGGTAGGAAGCACAAACGAAACAAAACAGAGGCCTTGCTTTGACCTGCCAGCCCTGTTTGTGTGGGTGGAATTGTAACTTCTAGGGTAGAACACCAGCATGCATTTCAATGATGTAACAATAACACTATAGGACCAAACCTGGGCAAACACTGCCCCAAAATACTCTGACCTCTGCACTTAGAGATGACACATAAGAGTTAAGCTTAAACTGACTTGCACAATGTAGGAAAACAGGAAGCTGCCTTAGGCCAGGTCAAAAGTATTTGTATACCTAGCCTAGAACTGTCTGTGCTCTGGCAGCAATTCTCCATCCAGAGTCTTGGCAGACAGAGAGGGAGGTTGTTCCCACTACCTGGTACTGTACTGACCCTTTTAAGCAGAAAGAGATGCTGTGGACTGAACCTGAGGTTTTCTACAGATGAAGCATGTATTCTAGCACTGAGTGATGGTCCCTCCCCATAGAAATAAGGAACACTTCATGAATATGCATGCCTCTCTCATGCAGAGGCCATGAAAACCTTCTCTGTGTAATTCTCATTTTAGTGTATGTGTTCCTGAAGCAAGAACAATTTGTTTTTTAAATAATTTTTTAATTATTAAATTTTATTTTTATTTTTTTAAATTGGGATGTTTCCTGTGCCAGGAACATGGTGCAGCTGAGTGTGGCATTAAGGGCAGGAATTGTAGGGATGGGATCCATTGGTGGGTGCCAGTTTGAAAGCATTCTGTCGACCTAACAGGCTGGTATCTGAGTTTGTTCTGTATCTGCTAGTCACTGCTTTTACCGATGTGGGGGTTTTTTGCTCAGAAAAAATATAGATATTAATATCAATGTTGTTTAAAGGAAATGTTGATATTTTGAAGGAAATATTGACATTTTAAAAGGAAATATTGACATTTTAAAAGGAAATATTGATAAACTATCATTCTGACAATTGATGTTTTAGAGGCGGATTTTTTTAAAAAGTCCATTTTCCAAAATAGCCATGGAAATTTGCTACATTAAAATCCGATCCTCAGCGACCAAGAAAAAGCAAATTAATGGAAAATTCAGTACCAAATCCAAATTGGGTGGAATTCGAACACAACCCTACAGGAAAGCGAAGCCAAAATGGGGGTGCAGCTGTTCCTCATTTCAGATGTAAGTGACGGAACGCTTCCTCACCTTGAAATAGGGGAAGTGCTCCTTCATGAAGCTGTAGATCTCGCTGACGGGCAGGCTGCCTGTCTGGCTGTTTTTCAGTGCCATGGCAATCAAACAGCTGTAAGAAGGAGAGGTCACATTTTCCCCTTCCTGTTGTTGTTGGTGCACAATGCTCCCCCCCCCGTTTGCAGAGTGTTATTGAGAGTAACCTCTACCTACAGAAGTAGCTCTAGGGCAAGGTAAGCCTCCAACTCAAGTCACCCCCATGGCCCAATTTTTACAAAATTACTATGGTGCAAAGTTCTTTTACATTTCTATTCTTGTTCATGATGCCATTTTATAGGTGGAGAAATCAGGCTGATAAAGGTGCTTCCAGATGGGTGTTTATTATAGGATGGGTGTTCCTCATGCATGGAACCTTTTTGCAGCATCCATATGACCTTTCTGGCATCAAAATGCCCCCCCTCTGCCCCCCTCGCCCCTGTGAAATCCAATAAGTAAAACAAAAACAAAAACCCTGTTGCCAATGATCCAATTCCAAATTAAGCCCCCATCTGGAAGCATTAGAAAAGAGTGACTCACTTCAGCCTCAGTCATAAGTCTGGGGCCAACCTTTTGTATCGCTTGACTCACCTGATCTTAAGAAGTCTCTGTAATGTTCAAACGCTTTCTTTCTTTTTCATAAGAACATAAGAACATGAGAAGAGCCTGCTGGATCAGGCCAGTGGCCCATCTAGTCCAGCATCCTGTTCTCACAGTGGCCAACCAGGTGCCTGGGGGAAGCCCGCAAGCAGGACCCGAGTTCTTTTCTTTTTAACCCAAAAAGCTCGTCCCAGATGGTATCAGCTGTCCATATTTCCACAGCCACATGGGGGCCCAAACAAAGGGGAAGGAGAGGCTAACATAGCCACAAATCTCTTTACCAGCCCTGTCCAGAACCTTTATTGAAGTATCAAGCAAATGAGAGCCTGGGGGCACCTAGGTAATTTGAATGGGGAGCCTGCTGTGGAAGCAAGCACCACTGTGTGTTGGACATGATGACCACCTTCTCCACCTGTTTGCAGCAGAAGCCAGATTGCATACCCCTGATTGAGGCAAGGGCTGCCTATCAACAAAGCCACCTCCTACTTTCTTGGACCAGCAGCACTGACTGGCTAACTCTTTTCGTCAATCAGTCACTGCCAATTTTCCTGTCCTCACAGCAGGCTCTTTTCAGGGCTTAAATATGAATAAAAGGGCCAAACTTTAAATCAGATAACCATTTACCATGCAAAGCCATTAACAAACACGCACACACAGAAGCAGCAATCCATCTTCCTCCTGCAACCAGAATCAGAATTTGAACAGGAAGCTCCATTAAGACCTTCCGCAGAGCCCTTCAACAGCTGGCCCAGGCCAAAGGGGGCCCATTTAGCCGGGCATCCTGTTCTCACAGTGGCCGACCAGATGCCCCAAAGGGACACCCACAAACCAGGCTCTGGATGCAACAGCAACTCTCCCCACTTGAGAATCCCAGCAACTGCTATCCAGAGGCCAGTGGAGGGAGAATATTTAGCCATCATGGCTGGTAGCCATTGGTAGCCTTCCCCTCCTCTGTGATCTTGAATTATGTGTAGTTATTTATTTATTCGCATACCCTCTTTCACAAATATTCCCTGGGTGGCTTACAAAAAAGTCAACGGTAAGAATACAGTATACAGTAATGGAAATCAGCAATAAAAGGACAACATAACATTTCTTTGTAACAGGATTGCATGAGGAGTTAAGACGTCAGGTGAGAAAAGAGCAGAGCTGACGTCAGACACCATCAGCAGAAACACCTGCACCGGCTCCGGTTTTCAGGTATAAAATCATAGAATAGAATCATCAAATACTAGAGTTGGAAGGGGCCGATAAGGCCATTGAGTCCAACCCTGACAGGTGGCTGTCTTGAAGCTGCCTCTTGAAGGCCTCCAGTGTTGGAGAGCCCACCACCTCCCTAGGTCATTGGTCCCATTGTCGTACCGCTCTTATGCGGAATTTTTCTTGATGTCCAGTCAAAATCTGGCTTCCTCTAACTTGAGCCCATTATTCCGTGTCCTGCACTCTGGGATGATCGAGAAGAGATTCTCGCCCCCCTCTATGTGACAACCTTTCAAGTACTTGAAGAGTGCTGTCATATCTCCCCTCAGTCTTCTCTTCTCAAGGCTAAACATGCCCAGTTCTTCTGGTCTCTCCTCATAGGGCTTTGTTTCCAGTCCCCTGATTGTCCTCGCTGCCCTCCTCTGAACCCGTTCCAGTTTGCCTGCACAACCCGTGGGAGTAGCGAAGCGCCCCTCTCACCTGTAGGAGTATATGGGCTTTGGATAATGCTTTGCCTGCTGCTGTTCTTGGACACTATGGGGAGCAAGGCGGGGCTGGGAATACTGAGGCTGCGTCCCATAAGATGTGCCGTATATTGTCGCTGGAGGACACTGTGGACCAAAGCAGGAGAGAGGGGGCATCAGCTCCCCCCACCGTTAAAGAGAGCAGAATGCGGGGGGAAGGATGTCAATCTGCAAATACAACTTATAACATTACACATACAGAAGGAAACAGATTCTTGACACCAGAGATCATAATTTGTTATTTTTCAGCTGATACCAAAGCAGCACTGCTACTAGATAATATAATATTAGGGAGGGGGGAGATTTTGCTGGCTTTGGGCATGCTCAAGATGAACTAGGGAGGGAGACAGCTGGGATCGGTACCTACTGGCTTGTGCCTGGGACATCATCTCTTACCATACTCCCAGAGCCATTTTGCAACTAGTTTCAGTGCAGCTTGTTAAGTTAAAGATGTATTTTATTTAGAAGCATAAGCACCTCTAAACAGAAGTCTGCTGGCTAGGCCCCAAAAATATAGGTGGCATTGATGGCTGACCACCTTCTCAGGATGGGATGTGCTCACTGATCAAGCATTTACAGAGCATCAAGATCTGAGTCAGGCTCTCCCTCCTTCCCAGTGCCCTGCAGATGTTTCGGACGATAACTCTGATCTGGCTGGGGCTGATAGGAATGGGGCTGAAACATCTGAAGGGCACCAGATTGCCGAAGGCTCATCTACACTGTGAATGGCAGTGACCCTCTGAGGTTTGCATACGAACTGTGGTGATAGAGCACCTGTTTTGCATGCGGAAGGTCCCAGCTTCAATCCCCAACTTTTCTCAGTAGGACTAGGAGAGCCTTCTGCCTGAATCCCTGCAGAGCCGCTGCCAGCCAGTGCCAGCGCCAGCCAGTGCAGACAACACTGAGGTATAATAATAATAATAATAATAATAATAATAATAATAATAATAATAATAAAAGTTATTTATATCCCGCCCTTCCTCCCAGCAGGAGCCCAGGGCGGCAAACAGAAATGCTAAAAACACTTTAAAACATCACAAAAAGACCTTAAAATACATTAAAACAAAACAACATTAAAAACATTTTTAAAAAGCTTTAAAAACATCTTTAACAGGTCCCAACTGAAAAAGCTTGTTGAAAGGGGAAAGTCTTCAAAAGGCGCCGGGAAGATAACAGAGATGACACCTGCCTTATATTTAAGGGGATGGAATTGCAAAGGGTTGGTGCCACTACACTAAAGGTCCGTTTCCTATGTTGTGTGGAATGGACTTCCTAATGAGAAGGTATCCGCAGGAGGCCCTCACCTGCAGAGCGCAGTGATCGGCTGGGTATATAAGGGATAAGACGGTCTTTCAGGTACCTGGTCCCGAGCTGTATACAGCTTTGTACACCAAAACTAGAACCTTGAACTTGGCCCAGTAGCAAATGGTATATGGATGAGGGTCTGACCCAGTGTAAGGCAACTTCCCAGTTCCTCCCTTCTCTCACAGGAGTGTTCCCCCAGTTGCAATGCAGGTAGAAAATTCCTGCTGCGGCTGCCCTTGCCCAGGGACCCCCAGGGCTACGTGCTGGATATAAAGCCGGGCCTCTTGCTCCGTGGCGCAGAGAGGTAAGTGGCAGTAACGCAGCCAAAAGCTCTGCTCACAGCCAGAGTTCGATTCCAACAGAAGGAGGAAGTTGAATCTCCGGTAAAAGGGGTCGAGGTCCACTCAGCCTTCCATCCACCCGTGGTCAGTAAAATGAGTACCCGGCATATGCTGGGGGGTAAAGAAAGGCCAGGGAAGGAACTGGCAATCCCACCCCATATATACGGTCTGCCTAGTAAACGTTGCAAGACGTCACCCTAAGAGTCGGAAACGACTCGCACTACAAGTGCGGGGACACCTTTACCTTACCTTGCTCCGAAACCTAATGCACTCTCCTCCACCCCCCACACCGTCTCTTCTAAAATGTTCTCCCATAAATTCAGACTCACAGCAGATCAACTTGGGTTGCCTGCTCTAAACTTTGACAAAGGATAACAGCAGGGATGGTTCTCCGTGTTTGTCACTTTCCCAGTCTTAAATGCAGTTAATCCACATTTCTGCAGCAATTTGCAGATTTTGTTCAAAAAAATCCTCATCAAAATTCTTCTCATTCTAATCTGAATTTCTCCTAAAAAAACACGTTTGTATGCAATTTCGACTAGTCTACCCTTTTTTGCAAGCAATTTCTTGTAATGCATTTTTGTATGTTATCTCTACTAATATATTCATTTTTAAGCAAACTGTCCCCATATACATTTTTGTAAGTGTTCTTCAGTTGGAGAACTGCATTCCAAATTTCTAATAAAGACAAATTTCGAAGGATGGCTGTGTTTCAGTTCTCGTATTGTTTCGGAAAGTACAAATTTGATACATTCGGCTTAAAATGCAAACTTAATTGAATTTCTTCCCTGTCCCTAAATGCAGAGCTTGGAAAAGTTACTTTTTTGAACTACAATTCCCATCCGCCCCAGCCAGCATGGCCACTGGATTGGACTGATGGGAGTTGTAGTTCAAAAAAGTAACTTTTCCAAGCTCTGCCTAAATGACAATAAATCCATTTTATCGCCCTTTAAAGCTCTGGTCATCAAAATAAAGCAGTCTCTCAAGCGGAAAATGGTACCTGTTGTGCATGTTGAGTGATAGTGAACACCTGCTGCACGTGGTGAGGGGGAGGAGGAAAGAGAGGGGTTTGCTGTGATTGCAGACCAGGAGACAACTGCCCCGCGACCACATACTGGCTCATCTGTACCAAAGGAAGAAAAAGAAAAACATCAGTTACGCAGAGTCGGACGCTTTTTCTTGACAATGAATTGGGAAGAGAAGGACCATCTTACATTTGTCTCATGCGATGAAACGGTGTTCATTCCCAGAATGCTTTGAGGCAGGCTGGCCTGGATGTGAATCATGGTTCCAGGAGTCCCTGGAGGGTTCATAGTTGCTGCCATGGAACCTGCTCCCCAACAACAACAACAACAAGGCATGTGACATCGACAGCATACACTACTGGCAATCGGAGTCTTCTCGTGCTCCTGCTTATGCAGCCAAAACCGCACTGATCACACACAAGAGAGAAAGGCCAGGAGACTTAGGGTTAAAACCAAGGGACACGTAAATCCAAAATAAATCTGCAGAATGCGGAAATAAGGGGAGAAGACACACACACATCCCAAAAAACCAGGCCCATATTAACTCAGTGGCATGAGATGACTGAGAGGAACCAATCTGAAAACTAGGGAGGAGTGAGGAAATATGGTTGAATGGCTGGAACAGGAAGAAAAGACACAAACACGCACATACTAGGGGCTACTGCCCCTCCTCGCTTCGCTTACCAAACTTGCCGACCGTCACGAAATCTCCCCTGTTCCCCTACAGGTCATCAGAGCCACCCCCAGTAGCCAGAGCTGCCTTTTGCCCAGGCTGCAGCCGCTGCAGTCACTACCACTGCACAGCCCCGTAAGCTGGTGTGGCCAAGCTGCTGCTGCCACTGCCACTGGCCTCCCAACTGTTCTCCCACCCGAACTGTAGCTGCCACTGCCATATATCTCACCTGCTCACCAGGTGAGCCACCTTTGCCACCATGCCCCTGACATCATACTTCATGACAGTGTAACGGCTATCTTTTTATTATATAGGAAGATATTTTTTACACATGCAGTCATTCACTCATTGTCTAGATAGGTTGCTTCCTGGCTCACACTGAGAAGCTATTTTTAAATGTCTCCAGGGATGGAAGAGAAAGATGCCCGTGAGAAATTAAAGAATTTAATGTAGCTGGAGTTGGACTCAGGTATCTCTACCACATTCCCATCCACCCACTCCCCAAAAAATAAAATGGAGGGGTGGAAGACCCCAAAAAACAATCCAACGAGGACTGAGCATGCTCAGTGGGCACAGAAGCAGGCTGGCTGTTAGGTGCAGCAGGAAGGCACACAAGGGCAATGGGGGGGCGGTGTCCGACCCTGCACATTTTGTCACAGGGTCCCACTTGCAGTTATGAGACTATATTGCTCTTTGGTCTCCTAGGACATGTAGAATATATATGATTAAGAACCAGCCCATCAAGAGAGGATGTATTGATCAGGCCAAAGCAAATAAAGGGGTTCTGTTGCTGCTGCTGTGGTTGTTATTTGAATAACCATTTGGTTAGGAGGCAATACTGAGCTGCAGTGAGTAAAGCAAACAAGATTTCGTAGCACTGCACACTAAAATATTATGTAAAGTTTGGAAGAGGAAAGATGGCATCAAGAAAAAAAATGGCCTCCCATCCAGGGAGTCACCTACCAGTTTGTTGCAGCACAGCATTCTGGGAGATTATTCCCAAATCCATTCTTTCACTGGCCATCTGTTGCAACCGAGGTACATCAACGGATGTCAGCCAAGACAGGGACTGCAAGTCACCAGGGAGGTCATCTTCACTCAGCTGTGAGGAGTCAGAAGCCAAGATTCTGCAGAGGGAAAAATGAAGTTCAGCAGAGAGCTGCGGGATGTGCTCTTTCCAGAGAGTCTCGGGGTAGCGCGCAAACTCCTGTCGTGTGTCAGCAACTGCAACATCAGCTGGAGCCAGCTGTGGCTGGTGCCCTTTGGGACTTGTAGGGCAGAAGGCAGGGAGCCCAAACAGAGAGCGCCAACTCCTTCTACTTTTGTCCCTAAATGATTCTATATGGGCAACACAGAAACGGAAGAGAAGATAGCCAGTGCCCACCTTCTGGACTGGCTATAAGAAAGAAGGCAGGTGGACTTGGAGGAATCATGACTGAAGTTGGTGGGGTAGTGTCCCATTTGCCCTGATGACTGGGGTTCTATGCATGGCCTAATTCATATAGCAGGGGTCCCTAACCTTTCGGGGCTCAGGGGCACATTCACAGAAGAAAAATTGTCGATGCTCAGAATTCCCAACCCCCCATAAGCAACCAAAAAACAAAATGAAACACATGCACAAACAAACAAAAGGGCAATGCTGCTTCTCCCCAAAACACAGGCAACACCCTGCAACCAAACAACCCACCTCAATTTAAAAAAGAGAAAAATTAAAAATTGGGAGGGGCAAGTAACCCTGGTGGGCGTGAAGGAAGTGACTAAGGGCGCCATGGTGCTCACGGGCATCACATTGGGAACCCCAGTCATACAGTATTGATCAATATTATTTTACTCCCAAGTTAATTAATGAAAGCAAACATCACACTTTACTCATGTAATGGGGCTACCTTCCCCATGATACACGAAAGGACAGATTCCTAGAACTAGAGTGTCCAAACAGCATTCACCGAACTTAGTTCAAGAGTAACATTGTTGCAGACTGAGCTTCTAAAATTTCAATTATCTAAAACAAGATGATCTATGCCTTTTCAGGTAGCTATAGCATTGTTAGCTGAAGGCACTAAGGCTTTAAAATAAACATAATGTTTGGTGATTGCTCCCTTTGCATTTTGCAAGAGTTTAATAATGCAGCTTTATATAGGACCAGCCTGTTGCAGTCAAGTTAATTCACATTACATTGTGTTCAACTTTCTCAAACATGTTTTAACAAACTTTTAAAAACTGTTTTCCTCTGCCTAGGTTAAAGCAAAACTTTGTTCATTTTGTAAGGCTTTAAAAACAGCGGGAACAATCTCCCTTCTGCAAAAAGCCAAGCCGGCATCCTGGCTAGAAATTTGCCCCATTGCAACCTTCTCCCGGCCCACTTCTATCTTTCTTCTTATTATTTATTGCATTTATTTATGGCACAACAATTGACCTTGTCATGGTTACAAACTTTTAGTTATTTTGCTGGGCCAGTCAAGTTCCATGCCTGCCTGAAAAAGAACATCAGGTGACCACCCTTCCTACTCCGCTATTGGCCAGACTGTGAGTAAACAGGAGCATCAAATGGTTTAAAAACTGGGGACAGTCCATGCCGTTTGCAACAGTTGGCCTTGTGCGTTGTAAGCGGAGGAGCCATTGTGTTGGGAGCGACTGTTGGCCAGGGCACGTGGCCGCCTTTTGTTTTGGGGATTCTTGCTTAATTGTTTTCTCCCCCCCTCCCCTTTTTACAAACTTCCCATTAATCTGGCTGAATGACAGTACACACACAATCCCCCACCATCAACCATCTGTTGCTCCTGGTCCCTGGCAGCCCTTGCAGCCAACTCAGCCCTCCACAACAAATAAATGGGGTCATGTGGGCGGAAAGGGTCAAAACCCACAACACACGCCTCCCGTCAGGAAACACATGCCCTTTCCTTACCCTGCACTTCAGTATAGGAGCACAGCTGAAGCTTGGGTTGAACACCATCTCCTTTCTAAGTTTATTTTCCCTGGATAACAAGCTGTTTTATGTTACATCTAAGAAGACCGGCCCCTATTCTTCCCCTAAAAAGACTGCAGTGCAGGACTGGCAGAGTGATAGTGGGACATATTAGCACACAGCTTTGAAAACACATACTCCAAAACTTTCAGAACCTCTTCTGAAGCAAACGTTATGAACCACTAAGGCTATAACCCTGTACCCATTTAACTGGGAGTATGCCCCATTAGTAAACATTATAGGGTGGTTGTTGTGTAAAGCTCTGTTATGCAAAAGGGGTTGAACATAAAGCACATGTACTGTGGAGACGGACACATATTGATCAAGTATGCACTTCTAGTGATAAACAGTTTGGTCTTGGGTTGTTTTTTTTAAAATGTTTTGGTTTTGGGTGGGTTTGCAGCCTAAAACAGGCTTCTGTTCTGAATTAGAGGCAGGCAGTGGACTGCCTTCAAGTCGATTCCGACCTATGGGTGACCCTCTGAACAGGGTTTTCATGGTAAGCGGTATTCAGAGGGGGTTTACCTTTGCCTCCCTCTGAGGCTGAGAGGCAGGGACTGGCCCAAGGTCACCCAGTGAGCTGTGTGGGGATTCAAACCCTGGTCTCCCAGGTCGTAGCCCAACACCTTAACCACTACACAACCAATTAGAGGCACACTGTTAAAAATAGGCATTGGCTCCATTTGCCAACCGGCATCTCCTCAAGTGACTGCCCAGAATAGTGAACTCTCCAAGCATTCATGTAAGTCAATTGGAATAGGGAAGCCCGGAGAGTGGTGACAAGATCTAGGGCCTTCTCAGTGGTGGCCCCCGAACTATGGAATGGTCCCCCTGAGGAGGTGCGCCTGGCGCCGACACTATCATCTTTTCGGCGCCAGGTTAAAACCTTTCTCTTCTCTGAGGCATTTTAATTCCTGTTAATTGTAAATTATTATATTTTGAGTTTAGACTGTACAGTTTTGTGTACAGTTTTGTGTTATTTTTATTGTATTTTTAATGTTCACCGCCCAGAGAGCTGTTGCTAGTCGGGTGGTATATAAGCTTACATAAATAAATAAATAAATAAATAAATAAATAAATTGTTTCAAACTAGTATTGCCTGTAAGATTTCCCTGAGGAATTCTGAGAATTTAATGTGTGTTAGGGACACAGGAAGTTCCCTCATACCAACTCACACCATTGGCCCATGCAGCCCAGTGCTGCCGACGTTAACGCCCTTGGTGTGTGTGTGGACACATGCACTGACTGGCAGAAGCTCTTCAGAGTTTCCAGGCAGGAGTTTTTGGCAGCCTGGCCTGAAGTTGCCAGGGACTGAACATGGAGCTTTTGCATTCAAAGCTTCTGCTCCAGCGTTGAGCTACGGCCCATCCCTCCTTGCACTGTTCGGTTGTTCTTCCAAAAGGCAAAAAATTAAAATGCCACTCAGAGCCATTCTTGGCTCATTTCTCAGACACAAGATGCACAGCGAGATTTGTGGGGTGGTTTGCTTTCCTTTGCTTCCAGTCCTCTTGCAAGACCCATCACAATCCTGTGAGGAGGTTGAGGAAAGAGTGGGCAGAGAGGCCCAAAGCTGCCACTTGCTCAGTAGGAGCAATTTGAATCTGGCTCTTCCACAGCCAAGCGGAATATTCCACTCACTCATCACTCAATGGGTACATAACACCTTTGGCTAACTCTGCATGCCTCGTAAGTACTCTAGTTACTGTAGCCATTTACATGCAAACCAACAGAAGCTCCAGAGGTCAAGGCAAGCAGCTGCGTGCAACACAGATGGGGACCCCACCCCTGTGGCCCTGCAGATGTCGCTGGACTACAACTCCCATCAGCCCCAGCAGTTGGGAAAAAACACTTGAAGGCCCCCAACAAGTTCCCCAGCCCTGAGCTGTAGTTTGTCTCTCTCACCTCATCCACTTTTCATTACCCTCCTTGTTCTCACCTTCAGAAGGCTGGGCTGCCACTAATCATCACTGATCTTCTCCAAGCACCAAGTCAGGACCGTACTCCTCCTTAGGTGAAATCCAGCTGCCCACCCCAAGCCCCTGGAATAGGGCTGGCTAGTAATCAAAACAAGCAAACAGGCTTCCTTATGCAAAACCCTAGTGGTATTGCCATTCCCAGAATTCTCTTGCTTTGTGTCCCTCACTTCAGCCTGTGCAGTTTCCATGAACTCCATGAGCACCTTTTTTTTTTAAAAAAAAGGGAAGAACGTTTCTGAAATTGCATCTGTGGATGCTTCTAATTCCTTTCCGCTTCTCTCAGAAAATCAGCTGATGTTTACCAAAGCTGTCAAAACAGGCAGCCTGTATAGAAATGTGTTTCCAAAAGGGAAAAACAGGCAAACTATTTCTATTATTATTTATTTATTTTTATTTATTTATTGTTTGATTTATATCCTGCCCTTCCTCCCAGCAGGAGCCCAAGGTGGCAAATAAAAGCACTAAAAACACTTTAAAACATCATAAAAATAGACTTTAAAATACATTAAAACAAAACAACTTTAAAACATTTTTCTAAAAGCTTTAAAGACATCTTTTTAAAAAGGGTTAAAAAAACATATTGTTTAAAAAGCAATTCCAACACAGATGCAGACTGGGATATGTCTCAACTTAGAAGGCTTGTTGAAAGAGGAAAGTTTCTAGCCTTTTAAAACCCGTCCTAACAACCCAACCTGGGCTTCAGCCTTTGAGGGTTGGTTCCATATTTCCTCAGATCAAACAACATCCCTTGAAGGATGTGCAGTTGTCCCAACACTTCCTAAACAGGCAGGGCACATACTTTACCACCTGAAACACGGCTGACGTTTATTTAGACGGACAACTCAAAGTGGCTAAATGAACACAGGAAGCTGCCTTAGACCAAGTCTAAGTTGGGTTGTCTAGCTCACTGTTGTCTACTCTGACTGGCAGTGCCTCTCCAGGTTTTCAGGCAGGAGCTTTTTAGACAGCCCCACCTGGAGATTCCACAGATTGAGCCAGGGATCTTTTGCATGAACAGCAGGCGCTCTGCCATTGTGCTACAACCCTCCTTCCAAAAAGGAAGGAGAAAGCCGTGTTTTTCCAAGCCAATCCTAAAGAAGAACAAGCCTCACATTTTTCTCTGAAGTGCACACACACCAGCCACAAGGGGTGTACTGCCACACACCAGAGGCCATGCCTCAGCGGCAGTGCATAAGCTTTACCTACAGAAGATCCATGGGGCAATCCCTGGGACCTCCAGTTAAAAGAGCTCTCCAGAACACAGAGGACTGGGGATGGCTTCTGCCTGAGTCCTATGGAAGCCACTGCCAGTCAAATTAGTGCTGGGCTCCACAGACCAGTGATCTAGCTCAGTCTATATTTACGCAGGTAGTTCTTCTGTCCTGGGTGCACAAAAGATCCCTCAATAGGCAATAAGCGGCTGTGCAAAGAAAAAGAGGGTAATGTATATACTGGTGTCCCCCAACCTGGTGCCCTCCAGGCGTTTTGGACTACAACCCCCATCAGCCCCAGCCAGCATGGCCAATGGTCCAACATCATCTGGAAAGCATCACTTTGAGGAAGACTGATGAGGTGCCTACCCCCGTAGGATGCCCAAGATCTCTAAGCTTATGCCCTAGGGACTCTGAGTCCATTGCTTTGATTTGGATTCCTCCATTGAGCAGGGGGTTGGACTTGATGGCCTTATAGGCCCCTTCCAACTCTACTATTCTATGACTGCTGCATTACTCTCATGGGTCCCCCCCACTCCACATTTCAGAGGTGGTGAGTGTTTTATGCCTACAATGGAGCAGCAGCTGAAGGTTTCCACACAAACCCCCGAACAGCAAATCATCTTATCAGGACGTCCGTTCCGCACAACATAGGAAGCGGACCTTTAGTGTGGCAGCACCTACCCGGGGGAATTCCCTACCCTAAAATATTAGCCAGGCGCCATCTCTGTTATCTTTCAGCACCTATTGAAGACCTTCCTCTTTCAACAAGCCTTTTAAGTTGAGACCTTATTCCAGTCTGCCTCTGTGTTGGAATTGCGCTTTTAAACCTTTTTTTAAAACAATATGTTTAACCTTTTTTATAAAAGAAATTTCTTCAAAGCTTTTAAAAAAATGTTTTAATGTATTTTAATGTCTGTTTTTATGATGTTTTAAAGTGTTTTTAGTGCTTTTGTTTGCCACCCTGGGCTCCTGCTGGGAGGAAGGGTGGGATATGAATCAAATAATAAATAAAATAAAATAAATCCCACTCCTTCAGGTATGAATTGCCCTTTTCTGCCACAGGTTTCCTTCTCGCTTCAACTGGTCACCCCACCCTGCAGCGGATCCCCTTGTACTCTGTAGCTGGAACAGAAACCAGAAGCTGCAGGCTTTATCCCTTCCTCTCCCTGTGTCTCATGCATGCTCAACACAATTTTGTCCAAATCTGGCTTCGCCTAAATCCATTAAAAAAAAAAAAAAGGAAGACATTTGGACAAATGCAAAACACCGTTTCCCAAACTTGAAAGTCAAGATGCAGATTTCCCCCCCCCCGAATTAAAACTGGACTCCCTTTGCACTATTTACACCTGAAAAGTTGTACTTTAGTGATGACTCACCACTGTGCAACTTATGTAGTGACTCATGCAGAGTTGTAACAAACCTTCTGTAAAGGCAGGTAGCTTTGTTGCATCCCTGCACTGTCTGGGAATATTGTAGGGTCCAATCACACCTAATGAAGAGATGCAGAAGAATCATCACCCATCCCAGTGAAGCCAGCCAGAGCACTGGCTCTCGCTGAGTTACAGCTGAGCACCCTCCGTTGCAGATGGATATTAGGGACTCAGACAGGGGTCTTGTTTATTGAAACGCACAAGCAGTTCCCTCACAGGGGACTAATGTGGCCTTGAACACCATTTGGGGATTGCAATACTTTAATAGAAACAGATCCTGCTTTAGCTGCATGTTCTTTGAGGATCCCCATCCCCCTTGCACATTTCCTCACTTTACAGCCCACCCCTTAAGGAGATTAACTGAAGTGGACTGTTTGTTAGGGTACTACGGGACAGAGGCTCTTCATCCGCACTCATCCCATATTCCTAACTTGACAGACTTTGGCTAGGGGAGATTTCAAACTTCAGGAGGCTCCAAATCCTCTAAGGCAGCCTCCACCACCCTGCGCCCTCCAGATGTTCAGGATCACAGCTCCCATGAGCCTCAGGCAGCTGTGTGTTGTAGCCCCAAAGTCTGGAGGGCACCGGGTTGGAAAAGACTAAAGCGTGCCTGCAGGGACTCTCCCGTGGTGAATCTCCATCCGGCACCTCAGTCCACACAAATAGCACGACTGTGGAAGGACGTTCCAACGCGTGCACATCTGGATCCACACATTTGGTGGCATGCAAGGAAAAAACGTGTAAAGCAAACACTTGGAAGAATCTGCCACTAGAATCAAATCAAATTCTAAGTCAGTGATCCCAATCTGCCTCCAGTCTCACGCAGCTGGTTGTGCACAACAACGAGCATCCTGGACGTGGATATGGATTCCTGTCCATGTAAAAATCATGCCAGTTTCATTAGCAGCCTGATGCACATCTTTGTCAGTGGGCACTGTGGCAATGTTTAAGCCTGCATTATGGGTCTCCCTTTTTGGATCAGGGCAAATGTATGCCACGCATGGGATAAGAGCCAGTTCTTAAAACTGAAGCATCATAGCATCTAACAAACCAGGCAACAGTGTGCAATTTTGGTACAAAGGTTTGATGATCAGAGCATTTGGTGCCCCCCTCCAGGCCTGTCTTTGAGATCTGCTACCCACTTTTCAGGTTTTTTAAAAAATACTATATTGGTCTCTTCCAAGTTCTGTTACCCAAGAGAAACATTTCAAGTGAGACAGCAGAGTATTCTCAGCGCTGTTCCAGCCTCCACCTCACTAATTGGGGGTGATTTCCCATTTTGTAGAGCCTTCATGCCCCCCCCCCATGGAGAACGCAGGTCCCAGTCTCAGACTGTGGTGACAGCAAAAGAGTAAACAGACCTGATAGAATTTGACAGGTCTATTCTCTTCTTAAAATCAGTCAGTCTGAAAGATTTTCTTTTACATAATCCAAAGTGTTTTCTCATGAAGTAGAACAAATCCTACCATGCACTTTGGGGGTATAGTCCACATTTTTATACAGTTTTGCTGCTTTTAAATGAGGTCACACAATTCAGTTTAGGACACACATTTGCAATATAAATTACAGCATTGTTTTTTGTTTTAAAAAAGATGACTTTGGGAACTCAGTTTATAGGAGGGAAACGTTTAGGTAACAGCAAGTATTCTAAAAAAAACTAAAACAGGATATAATCTTCAGCATGTTCACTTAGAAATAACCTCCTCTGAAATCAGTGAAAGGCTTGAATCCATAATTGAAAATTATATTCATTTCCTTTGTGCCTTGAATTTAAAATTATCTTATCCACTGAAAAGCAATATATATATCTGCTAGTGTCCTACATTCTTCCAACATCTACTATACATAACAAGGCATATATAGGATAGAAAACCTACAGCTTTTACTTAGCAATGGAATATCTCCTTTAAAAATACTAGGATATGTCAAGAGCAGCCCAGCAGATGAAAGAACAACTTCAAGAGTTTCAGACCTTTCCCCAGAGAGCTTCAGAGAGTGTAACAAGTCACTTGTCAAGCAGTGAAAGGCTACTGGAGGGCAATGTTTGCAATGTGCATGGAAAGAGTCTCTAAAAAGAATACCTGCCCAGGGAAAAGTATAGAAGCACCCTCCAGTTGAGAGGGAGAGCTTCACAATCTCCCACTTTCAGCAAACAAAAGCTGGGTTTTTTAAAGTGTTTTTGAGTCAAGTACCCTATGATAATTAAGTGGTTGGAACTTAGTACCATGTGAAAAGATGAAACCCAGCTTAACCCAAAGCATAGCAAGGCAATTACTGCTTTGTGATTACCTAGACTCTATGTGTGTGCGTGCGTGCATGTGTGTGTTGTAGTTACTCTGCCTCCTATTTAGGGATGGGTGAGAAATTTGATTCCGCATTTCAAGCTGAATCGATCAAATTTGCACTTTCGGAAAAATATGAGAACCAAAACACAGCCCTCTGAAATTCGTAGTTATTTGAATTTTGCAATGCATTTCACTAACCGAACAGTGTTTACAAAATTATTATTATTATTACTGTCTTTATTTATACCCCGCCATCCTTCCAAAACTGGAACTCGTGGCGGCTTCCAGATAAAAAACACATATAATTAAAGCATACAGAGTCTAGATTAAAATTAAATTAAACTAATTCCAATATTTAAACCGTTCATACTTATCGCTAAAAGAGAATAAAAAAACCAGTTTAAAAATGGAGGAATTAGGCATTAGCAATGCAGTTCCCGTCAAGCCCCATCTTTAGCAGCTGTCAATACCAAAGGCTTGTTGGAATAGACAGGTCTTTGCTTGACGCCAGAAGGACTGCAAGGAGGGGGTCAATCTTGCATCCCTAGGAAGGGAATTCCAAAGCCTAGGGGCAGCCACAGAGAAGGCCTTATCACACGTCCCCACCAGCCGTACTTGAGGGGGCGTGGGTATTGAGAGAAGGGCCTGTCCTGAAGATCTCAGGGCCCTAATATGTTAGGGGAAAGTGTGCATAAAAGTGAATATATGGGTGAAAATAACATACAAAAATGCATTATATGATGAGAAATGGCTTGCAAAAATGTGTACGTTAGTCAAAACTGCCTACAAAAATGTGTTTATTGGGAGTTGTTCACACTAAAATGCTGGAGAATTTTCAAGAGGATTTTTTTTAAAAAGTCATCAATTGCTGCAGAAGTGTGGAGAACTTTGGGCTTATCCAAACACAGCGAGATAATCCACCGTTCCCATATCCGGTTTGTCAGCTGACAGTCCTCACTTTTCGCCTTTTTGTTCGCTGTTTCCCAGTGAAAAAAAATGTCCCAATGGAATTCCCGATTTCAAACAGCAAATC
This sequence comes from Rhineura floridana, assembly GCF_030035675.1. Taxonomy (NCBI): domain Eukaryota; kingdom Metazoa; phylum Chordata; class Lepidosauria; order Squamata; family Rhineuridae; genus Rhineura; species Rhineura floridana. The sequence continues at coordinate 2,627,842 of NC_084498.1, forward strand.
GCATTTTTGCCGGTATTGGAAGGAGCGGATTTAACCCGCGAAAATGTGTGAGACCGCGCGACGTCATTTGGATGACCGAAAAATAACAAGCACACATAGTGCGCGTGTCACACATTTTTCAGTCGTCTGGATGAGCCCTTAATTTAAGATTGGAAATATGAGAAACTGAGAGGACGGAAACGAACAGATCTTTCCATCTCTGCTCCTACTGTGTTGCGTGTAGGATGGTGCATGAACATTTTAGAAAGCTCTTGCATTTTATCTTGCTTTAAATAACTTACAGGTGTGACGCGATGGGGCGGGGAGGCATGATAAGAGGCTTTTAAAACTAGGAACAATATGGAGAAGATTTTAATAAATCATCCTTAGTCATATAATAGAATGCAAACATTTTTTGTCTCTTTCATGGTGCTAGAACTTTGGTTCACCCAATGAAGTTGCTTAGCTGTAGTTTCACGACTGACAAAAGTGTTTATCCACACCACATGTAGCTGACTTATGGAATTTGCTGCCACAAATTGTGGCTATGGCCACTCACTGGGATGGGTACCAATTTTTTTTGATAAATTAATGGAGAGATGTGTTCATCAGTCCCAATCAGACATGATAGCTAAGTGGAACCTCCATGTTCAGATAAAGTATACCCTTAGATACCAGATGGTGGGGGCAAATGGCAGGAGAAAGCCATGGGCCTTCATGCCCTAAATGGAAATGGCCAAAGGCATCTCATCGGCCACAGTTGCAAACAGGATGCTAGGCTAGTTGGACAACTGGTGCTGCCAATGGGAGGTAGTGTTCAAGCCTAAATGCACTGGGGGTGGGGTCAGGTGGACAGCTGCGTCTTGGCTGCAAGATGCAAGTTCCCTGCCCCATTAAGCTGTGGTCTGAGTCAGCAAAGCAGTTCTTGGATTCTATTATACAAGGGCGTGGATGACCACTTCCTAACTCCCTGTTGTAGCTCATACTAGATAAAATAAAGGGTTTAAATGAAAGAATTACATTTTAAATGAACATATAAGGCTTCAGTAAAACCAATAGAGACCAGAATGTGCCAGTGATGTTGCTACGTGTCAAAGAGATCAACGTGCATTCAGATGCAGACCCAAATCTCTTCTGCACACAGACCTCTTTGTTCCTCTCAATGGAAGGGGCTGAACTATATTTGTACACGGAGGTGTGTCCAGATGTTCTGGCATACTTGTAAATGACTGCAGAAGGCCATCTGAGGGAGGGGAGGGATTCTCACAGCAACACAGCAGACACTAAAATGCTCTGCAGTGTTCCTTGAGGGAGGGGGCCAAGGGACAAATGCAATAGATAAATAATTATTAGCAATAATGACGAGCCTCTGAACATGTCCCAGGATGCAAGAAGCCGCCAGGCTGAAGATCTAATTAAGAAGCAAAAGTCTAAGTGCAATGTAAGCACATCTTAACTTTATTAACAGCCTTGCTTTGTATGAGAGAGGACAGGTTACTCCCAGAGTAACATTCCCTAGAATAGCAGGGCAGGGAGGAACACGTGTTTATTCAGAGAGAGAGAAAAGGCTCACCTGTATTCCTGTGGAGGAGGGCGGTGGCTTTGCCCCGAAGGTCGAATGAGGCCAGACATGATTATGGAGGCGAGCTCACTTTCACTTCCTCTCATTTCCTATGTGGAAAAAAGGGGAGAAACAGGCAGGCATGAAGTAGCTCATAAACCACTAGCCTCCCAGCTGTTTAAAATAGTCTCTCTTCAGGATGCCACCGATAATGTTTTACGTTTTGCTTTAGAGTACATGTCTATAGTGCCACGTTGTATTAAAACTTCCCAGTGGTTTCACTATGAGCATACAGATATACATATACAAAGCCATATATGTCTGTGTATAAAGTGCACCCTGATCTTACACATTTGCTCAGCCCTTCGGCCCACTGAACTCAGAGGGGCTTACACCAAGGCTTTTGTGCACAGGATTGCACCCCTAACCCTAATTTAAAATGTTCAACCGAATGAACTCTCCTGAAACAGTCGCTTCAAACTATAAGGACAAGATCAATAACTCCACAGACGGCACCATCGGGTGACGATCAGGCAAGTAACAGGAGCGGCAGTTGAAGCGGCAGCCCAAGGACGACTTTGCTGCCAGAGTTCCCCTCCGGGTTAGGGACCGCCCGAGGCCGGCCAGACACCGCCTTTGGCAACCCTCCCCAGGCAGCCGGGCCCCGCGGAGGATCTCCTGGCCCGAAAGCCTCGCTGGGGATCAAGCGCAGCCGCCGGCTGCCGCAGAAGCTTCGGCTCTTAGCCGGGGCAGTCCCGTCCCGAGGGCGCAGCACGACCCGCGACTCCCGCCCCAAGGCCGGGGGGTACCTGCAGGGCGACGGGAGGCCGGGCGCGGGCGGCGAGCGCTGCACGGGGAGGAGCGAGCAGGGCCGCTCCGTCGGGCAATCCGCACTGCGACGCCTCTCCTTCGCCGGCTCCGCGAACCGTTTTTAAATTTCCCTCTCAGGAGCTGTCCAGCCTGGGAGCATGCGCAGAGGTGGCACCGAGGGAGGGAGGGGAGGGGGCTTGCCTGGGGAGGGTCAAGGGAGGCGGCGCAGCTACCAAGGCATCGCTCCCCCGCAACCCCACCCAGCCCAGGCTCCGGTGGGTCCCTGCAGCAGTCCTCCCTCGCCCTAACTCTGCGCAGCGGGCGCGGGGGCGGGGGCGTCGAGGCGGAGAAACAGAAGTCAGCTCGTAGCTAGCCCAAAAGTCGGGGGGGGGGAGAGAGAAATGTCTGTAATATATTTAAATGGGGGGGAACAGAAGAAGCCCCCCCCCGCTACGGTTTGCCTCCTCGCAGTTGCTCTCGCCCCCCCCAAGGGAAGGGCCCTTGCTGCGCAAAAGACACCCGCGCTGCCCAGCGTGGATCGGCTGCGATTCTAACCCCGCTGGCCGGGGGAGTAAGCCCCGTTGGATTCACCGGGACTTACTTCCGAGTAGGCATGGTTAGGATTGCGCTGATGGATACGGGATCCCAAAGGCGCTTCCGCCGCACCACCCGGCCCCTGCCCTCGAGGAGCTTCCAAAGCGGCTCCCTCTCGCGGGCCCAAGGCCGACCCCGCCCCAGGAAGGGCCCGATCCTCCCCGACCTCTCTTGCGCTGACCCGGGAGGCGGGGGTGAGAGAGGCGTGCTCGCCCCGGGGCCTGTGGCAGCCGTCCGGCGAGAAGGACAAGGGCCGGGAGGGGGGCTCCTCTTGAGCGGGGGGGGGTTGCATTCACACCGGCTACAGCCGCGCGGAGGGGAGGATCGCTGGCCGCAGGTGCGCAAGGCTCGCCTCCAGGGCTGCGCCGCCGGGCCCCCCCTCCCAATCGGGGCAGTCCCTGCCCGCCCTCCGCCGAGCCCCTTTGCCCCAGGAGCCGGAGGCTTCCCTCCCCCCGGGCTTGCGCGCTCCTCCCCCCCCCCAGGAAGGTGGCTCAGCATGTGCACCCCCCAAAAACGCGCCGCCGCTGCTGCCGCCGCCTCCGGAGTTTGCCCGACGTGAAGGCCTCCTGGGGCGTGCCTGAGCGGGGGGGGGGGCGAAGTTAGCCGGGCCAGAAGCTGCCCCGCCTCGCTCTTTGCCCGCCGCCGGGCCCGCGCCTGGCTGGGCGCTTCCCCCTGGCACGCCCGCAGGCTCCGACGGCGGGAAACGGCCCGCGCCCGGGTGCAGCAACCGCCGCCGGGCCCGGGAAGGGCAGCTCAGCGCTCCTCGCCCTCCCTGCCAACTCTGCTTTCTCTGCCTCCCCCCCCCCCCCGCTTTCACCCAGCAGTCCGGAGGGGGCAGCGGGGCATTTGGGGGTTTGTCCGCCCCGACGGACAGTTTGCTCTTCTGAGACCCAGGACTCCACCGCGGGGCGACTTTAGGCAGCCACCTGGACGGTTTCACCAGCAAAGCAAACCCTTCCCGTTTCTTTCTGTTTCTCGGGTCCCCTCCCATCGCTTCCTGCTTCAGGAGAGCTGCTACTGCTCTCAAAGGTTAAGAGTTGATTTGAAAAAGACAGCCTCTGAGCACGTGCAGGTTCACATGGAAAACTCAAGATAGCTTCCACACGACCTGTTTGTTCCGCGTTCATCCTGAGTGGTTTGCACAAAGTTCGCAGCAAGGTGGTCTTGCGACGTTAACTGAGCATTCGCCCTGAGTGGCAGGAGGACTTGGCATCCAGAAAATGCGACCCCATTTTCCAGGCTTTCCTCTGGTGCTTCCGCCCAGCAGTTTATTGCGAATCGGGTGCTACTCTTGCATGCATGTCTTGCACAGCATCCACCGGGCATGAGCCTCATCAAAATGCCATCTCCGCCCTCCCTGCCTCCCAATTTAAACCGGATTTATCTGATTTTTACATACAGTACTGTATTTTCTGCAGAAGTGGCAAGGATTAAATGAGGAAATAATATATGATGGCTTTTGGAGCACCATTTTCTTGTGAAAAAAGAAAAGGTATTCTTAAAGTAAAAATAATAAATTGGGCACCTGTGACTGTAAAAGCCCAGCTGGCCGGCCCCCTAGCCACAGGAGAGAAGCTACGGCAACCAGGGCCAGCTCAGGTGGGCCTTGAACTGCTCGTGCTGGGTCAGGAATGGATGCAGGCCTGTTGGCCACTATCTGCATCTCTGCTGCTTTCTGGGTGGTCATTTGGGGAGGGGGCTGGGCTACGGCCCCTGGACTTCAGCCCTGAGATCCATCTCTAGCTGAACCACTGCGCCTGCCACACAGAAGTTGTATGGAGGAGACGCCTTTTCCTGCCTCTTTGCAAAGCGCCTCGTCTATTCCCCTCTGTTAAGTGATTAAAAAGCCGGGAAAGGGCACCTCCAGGTGAACACAATAAGGCTGCAACCATACCCTATACATGCTTCCCTGGGAGTAAGACCCACTGAACTCCATAGGGCTTGCTTCTGAGTAGGAAGCATGCATAGGGTTGGCAAGGCATGCTGGTGGATATATATTAGAAATGTTGGGTGATTGTTAATATTCTTCCAAAATCCATGTTAGGGCAATGCCTTTAGTTGTTTCCGACTCTTTTTAAACCCCTCATCATTCCCTTTTGAGGGGCTGAAAAAGACAAGAAAAGACTAGCTATAGATCGATCAGCTTTCACCAACCTTGTGCCCTCCAGATGTTTTTGATTACAGGCTTGTCCACATCAGAGTTTACTCTGTGTTTGCGTTCCCACATGACATTACCATCAACCTTGAAGCTTTCCCCCTGTAAATTTGGATTTACACCATACAGGGATAATCCAATGAGTTGGGGAAAATCAACTACAAACCATTCCACTTGGGTGTGTGTGTCACAATTTGTTCTAGTGTTTTTGGGGTGGATGGGTCAAACATCACTTTCTACTTCTTCACTTCCCCCCCCCACTTCTCCTGAAGAGAGCCTCATCTTATAGATATATACATATATATTTCTTTTGATCACTCAGATTTGCACAAAACCAGAAAACTGCACAAGCAAAGCACATTAAAAAAATTCTATACCAGATATATTCAGCAGGAATCCTATTTCAGGTGCCCTCTTGAATAAAGCATAGCCTTTTTTTCCTCTGTTGATCCCTCAGATTTGCACAAAATCAGAAAACTGCATAAATAAATTTACAGTTACCTGACTGTGCTTTTGCACACTTCTTGGACAGGGAATGTTTTCTAAAACAACAACCCACCAAGGTGCCTGCACAGCTATTTGCAGCAGTGCCCTGTCAGTATTTCATGGGCATAACAGAATCAACAAATAGAATCAACACATTAGAAGGCAGGGTCAAGCACAAAAGGGAACGCCTCCCAGTGTGAACAGGAAAGACTGAAGTCAAATGGAAATATGTCTGGATGCCAACTATTCATTCAAATGGGAAAAACAGCTAAATAATGGTCAAATGTGCATCATACAGCTGTGCTGGCTGAAACATCTGGAGGGCACCAAGCTGGCAGATGCTTAGACTGAAGAACGGTCACAAACACCTCAGGAACTAAGCAAAAGTGGTTCTCAGACAAGATAAAGTAAGTTCCCTGTATATTTTGGGCTGTTGTTGTGATCACTATGTTTAGGTGCTCAAAATGTAAAGGGCAGTTATTGTACCTCTGTTAGATCACAGCTGCTTTGTCCCTGAAGAGTTTCTTATGTGTACGCATGTGCAAGGACGTCAGTGGGACTGAATTCCCAAGCAAATGTGTTAGGACTAAAGCCTTAACTACTGTGAGGGACCGACAGACAGACAGAGACTTTCCCAATTCATCCACTGAGTGACTCTTTCTGTGGCATCGACAATGATCTGCTTTTTCTTCTTTTTAATAATCTCTTCCTGCAAAAACCTCATAAAAGCTCATAAAAAATGGAGTCCAGCATTTGGAAGGCCAAAGAGCCCCCACGCCCCCAACATATTTATATCCTGCCCTTCCTAATATTTATCTCAGTCCGGTTTGCAATATAACTGAAAACAAAATAAAACAGAGTTGGCGGGTCTTCTGAAAGGGCCCTTCTCATGGTCCCACCAGCCAGTGATGGGCAAGGTGAGGTGGTGATACCAGGCAGGGCATTCTCAGTGGGAGCAGTGCCCCATTTATGAAACTTCCACTGAGATGAGATATGACAGCCCTCCACACTAGTCATATTTAGGCTGAAGGAGAAGTCATATTTATTTGCACAGGTCTCTGGAACCTGGTGCAGTTGGTACTGGTTGGCGTTTAGGCTTAGCGTTTCCGTTTTTACAAGAGAAGTGCGATTGCATTTCATTCTGTTATACTTTCTGCTGTCCTGTGTTCCTGTCTGGAGCAGGGATGGAAAGAGCTGTCAATTTATGGTCTCTCTGTTTCTCATTTTTCCAGTCTTAAATTTAGCCCTCCACATTTCTGCAGCAATTTGCAATTAAAAAAAAAATCCTCATGAAAATTCTTCAGCATTTCAGTGCAAATTTCTTCTAATAAACACATTTTTGTAGGCAGTTGTATACATTTGTTGCAAGCAGTTTCTCATCATATAATGCTTTTTTGTATGATATTTTCACTCATACATTCATTTCTATGCATACTTTCTCCTAATGTACACACTTTTGTAAACATTATTTGGTTAGCAAACTGCATTGCAACATTAGAATATTTATTTAGTTATTAAATGTATATCCCATCCTTCCTCCCAGAAGGAGCCCAGTGTGGCAAACAAAAACACTGTAAAACATCTTAAAGAATATTTTAAAACATATATTTTTAAACAAAGCTTTCAAAACATCTTAAAAAGCAATTCCAGCACAGACACAGACTGGGATAAGTTCTCTACTTAAAAGGCTTGTTGAAAAAGGAAGGTCTTCAGCAGGCACCGAAAAGATAACAGAGATCACGCCTGTCTAATATTTAAGGGGAGGGAATGTCAAGGGGTAAGTGCCACAACGGTAAATTTCCGTTCCCTATATTGTGCAAAATGGACCTCCTTATAAGATGGTATGTGCAGGAGGCCCTCACCTCCTGTGTGAATATGTGCAAATTTCAAAGGATGGCTGTGTTTCAGTTCTCATACTATTTCAGAAAGACTGGTAGATCTGGCTTCAAATGCAAACTGAATCAAATTTCTCACCCATTCCTAATCTGGAGGAACAGCAGGGCACAAAAATGCTGAAATCAATCAGTGAATGAACTAGGGTGTCTCAGAGGAGATAGCCCTCTCCTTTATAATTTACAAAAGTGCAGATCTGGGATCTCTGAACAGTTAGTGCATAACCTGTGTGCAGCAATCTTAAGTCTACACGAGTAGTATGACACACAGAACTCTTATTTAAGAATGTAAGTGCATGAGTGGGTCAGACCAAAATCCACTCATCCCAGCATACTTTGCAAAGCTGAGCAGCAACCAGCTGTTCCCAGGATTTGGCCAGTGCTCCATCAGTGGGGCACAGTTTACTTTCTGCCTCGCACAGCATGGTCCCAATGTTGCATGCGTGTAGCCATGTTTGCAAATCAGAAATGGATGTTAAGCTCCCTTCCCTTTCAGTAGACATGATATGTTGACAGGAATGTTTACTCCATCTCAGTTAGGGCACCATTTATAATGTGTTTCTGCTTGCTACAAATATATACCTGGCTAGCAATTCCAAGATGGAACCTACTCAACTGAGCAGACAATGGTTCACTCTAAAGAAATACAGCATGAAAAGGCCACACTGTACACCAAAATGGGCTATAGAAGCTAAAAAGAGAATTATTATTATTATTATTAACACTAAAACATCATAAAATCAGTCATTAAAATATATTAAAACATCTTTAAAAATATCTTTTTAAAAAAAGCTTTAAAAACATCTTAAAAAGCAATTCCAACACTGACACAGACTGGAACAAGGTCTCTACTTAAAAGGCTTGTTGAAAGCGGATGGTCTTTAGAAGACACAAGACATATTTTTTTATATTTCCTCCACTTGTGTTCCCCAGTCCTATTTATATCTCTGGTAGATTGATATCTAAACTGAAATAGACACAAACTAGAATTATATGCACCCTGTTTTACAAGACCACCCTTTTCTCCCCCAGGGTGTGCAATTTGCTTGTAATTTGTGCTACTTTTTATCAGTGTAACAAATTGTAGTTAAAATCATTTAGTGTGAAATTGGCAATTAATCCCACAGGGATAAGGCATTTAGCAGAAGTCTAGTCACTGGAGAGCATACAGATGGTGCATCTGAGTTTTACAATAGGCACAACCACTGATTATATGCACAGATGTAACGGACAAAAAGGCCTTCATGGAAACCAAGATAGGAAGAACTAAAGTAGAGGTCCTAGTGCCTGACTGGTTCAATATTATGCTCTTGAAAAAATAAAATGTGCATGTTCTTTAAATACAGTCCATCAATAAACTAAAATATATTCTAAGTGGTGTATGGAAATGATTGATTGTTTCCTCCCTCCCCTCTGTATATGTCTACTTATCAATTAAAGATTCTTAAAGTTTGCCTCTACATGAACAAAGGGTTTTGCCACTGGAACAGGGCAAGTTGAGAGACCAGCCAAGCTCCAATGGCAGCACAAAGCCATGCCCGAGAACGTTGTGTGGCAGACAGTGGAGCCCACAACCACGTTTCATTCAAACAATATGCAGTGGCTTAAACAATTGCTTTTTTAAAACATGGAAATTAAACGGCTATGCTAAACGTGATCAGAAGCCCATATTAATTGATAAATTGATCCATGACAGTTCATTGATGTGGTCAGTCATGGCTACTGCCTTGTAAAATGTTGCCTGGAATCTAGAGAGCTAATTCAGGTGTGCCCAAGGTTGTGCTCATGGCCAATAGGATTGAGGACTCCTTCCCCACCCCTGCCCCCCATAATGCCAGCCTTCCCTGGGAACTCACCTCACCCCTGCCCGTTGTCAAAAACAGCTTGCATGGGCCCTGGTGGGTTACTATAAGCCACTAAGAATTGCACGGAATTTAGTACACAATTCTTTGGGTTGTGACTGCAGTTAAAGCAAGCTTTGTATACAATACACAAGACAGAGATCAGCAATCTTTAAGAGGCCTGATGCTAGAATTCAAAGCTCTCATTATTTTTAGACAGTTTGCTCCTCCTCAAAAGTTGTACAACCACAACAGCAAAACAAGCATAGCCACTGCTGTGCAATGTCCTGTTCCCCTCTCTCACATTTGTAATATTAAATTAATGAATGTGCTTTATTCATTAATAAAGGCTGCAGGCCAAGAAGAAGCTGGATGTGCTGCACTCTGACTGGCCCACGGCCCTCTCTGAGCCTCCAGAAAGCTGGTTTGTGACTCTTTCCCTCTCTTGAAAATATCCTTAATAATTTCTTGTTGAAAACAAAACATTGCATACTTTAACATTAAAGTATTACATAATCTGTGCTAACAGTTTTGCCCCCCCCTCCCAAGTGGTACCAAGAGCAGGAGCCCCCTATTGCTTCAGTTGGGTATCACATTGCTTCCTGCTACAAAATCTCCCAAAAGCAATCCATCCTTAAAATGCATAAGCCTGTTAAAACACAGAATCTAAACATCAAGACTCCGGTGCTGCCCAAATGCGAAGGAAGAGAAAAGTGTCTGCCTGCTGCTGAAACAATGACAACATTGGTGACAGGTGGGCCTCTCGGGATGGAATTCCATACACAGGGACTTACTACCAGTAGTGCAGTGGCAAATTCAGAAGTGCAGGGTCCCTTCATGATAGTCACAGCCACACACACATCCTTTTTTGCTCCTGGATTCAGAATGAAATCCATGCTAATGCCTTTTCCCACAACATCTCTAGGAGCCAATCAGCATGAAAGGAGGGACTGTTAGCTACTGAAAAGAGTCTTCTCAGGGGCTGACTCACCTCCTTTCACTCTGATCAGCTCCAATCAGCAAGAAAGGACAAGGAAGCATGCTAGAAGACTCTTCACAGCTTGGGACCACAATACCTGATGGAACGCCTCTCCCAATACGAACCCAACGTACACTACGCTCAATATCTAAGGCCCTCCTCCGGGTGCCTACTCCGAGGGAAGCTCAGAGGGTGACAACAAGGGAGAGGGCCTTCTCAGTGGTGGCCCCCAAATTATGGAATGATCTTTTTGACGAGGTGCGCCTGGCGCCATCACTGTTATCTTTTTGGCGCCAGGTCAAGACTTTGCTCTTTTCCCAGGCATTTTAGCATGTGTTTTAAATTGTTTTGATTTTTTTAAATTGTGTATTAAATTGTTTTTAAAAGATGTGTTTTAAATTTGTGTATTTGTTTTTGATGTTTTTAGTTGCTGTAAACTGCCCAGAGAGCTTCGGCTATGGGGCGGTATACAAATGCAATAAATTAATAAATAAATAATTCTCTGTGGCTAAAACACTCCCCTTTCATGCTGAATTGCTCACAGGATGCTAGAGATATAGGAATCCTGCTGGGATCCTGCTCCCAGAAAGGTAGGGGGATTAAGACCCCTGCGACCCTGCATGACTAGCACCCTGCTTTCTATGGAAAAGTAAGTGGAGCTCATGGGAGTTATAGTCTCAAACATCTGGATGGCACCAGTTTGGTGAAGCACAACTGTGCTGTTCATGGTTTTTCTACAAACACAAAAGTTGTTTTAACTCTTTCACATGGCGGTTCCTGTTACGGTTAGATGGGCCTGCAAGCCCGTGCCAGTATTCTCATTTCTCCCCATTTATTTATTACAGAGAAACAATTTTGTTGAAATAACTAACTTAGGCTGTTTCTATTTGGAGTATTGCTAGGACATAATAAGTTGGTGTTAAAAGTTAAGACCTTTGCATTGAACTGTGGATTCAGTGTTTCATCTACATTTGTTGCGTTCAGATTCTGTATGGTCCAGGCAAGGCCTTGGTCCACACTTCTCCTTGACACGTAGTAATGAAATTGGCACAAATGAGACACGGTTATTATTTTTGCCCAAGGGTATCTTAACCTGACAGATCCACCTGTTGTTTCAACTTCTGTGTCCTATATTCTGCACCAAGGCTCTTAGGTAGCTTCTGCTGAATTTTGACACGATTCAGAAATCCAATTAAACATTTTTTTTTTCATGTTCCTGGTGCAAAATCCATCATTTCAGTAATTAGTAGAAACAGGCCCTCTTGAGGGTGCTCCTTTTTGTAGTCAGGAACTGTGCCCCATGATTTAAAACAACATTTTCATGGTTTTGGGGAACAGTCAATTAACCTTCTGTTTCCTGCAGGAACCCCGTGAATAACTGTCAACAGCTCAGTTTGGAGAGATTTGTCCAGTGACCTACAAGGCCACAAAGTTCATGAATGATGTAACTATGTCGTCATAGATTTGCTTCCTGGGTTCCTATGCCACAAAGAAACGAGTCAAGAGCTTGTCAGTTGCTGCTGCTTCTGCAGTACATGGGTGACCAGCTGGTGTAGTGTTATGGGGTGTGCTAATGGGAACCACAAAAACAAAGGAAATGTCTTGGATCTTTCAGATGTGTGTTTTTTTCTTCTCTGTCCCAGTAGTGTAGTGGCAAATTCAGAAATACAGGGTCCCTTCATGATAGTCACAGCCATACCCTCTTCTAAGATTGTGGAAGTCTCTCCCCTTAAATATTAGACAAGAGCCATATCTTTTCGGCGCCTACTGAAGACCTTCCTCTCTCAACAAGCCTTTTAAGTAGAGACCTTATCGCAGTCTGCTTCTGTGTTGGAATTGCTTTTTAATATGTTTTTAACCCTTCCCCCCCAACAATATGTTTTTTAACCTTTTTTTTAAGATGTCTTCAAAGCTTTTTCATAGAATCATAGAGTTGGAAGGGGCCTTGTAGGCCATTGAGTCCAACCCCTTGCTCACAGCAGGAAATCCACAGCTAGAGCATCTCTCGCAGATAGCTGTCCAGCCTCTGCTTGAAGACATCCAGCGAAGGGGATCCCACCACCTCCCTAGGCAGTCGGTTCCATCGCCGAACTGCCCTTACTGTCAAGAAGTTCCTTCTAATGTCCAATCTGAATCTACGCTCCTGCAACTTTAAACCATTAGACCTAGTCCTACCCTCTGGGGCAGCAGAGAACAAATCTGTACCCTCCTCTATGTGACAGCCCTTCAGCCCTAAAAAAATGTTTTTAAAGTTGTTTTGTTTTAATGAATGAATGAATGAAGTCTTTATTGTTCAGAGCCATAGGCTACCATAATTTGTTTTAATGCATTTTAAAGTCTGTTTTTATGATGTTTAAAAGTGTTTTTAGTGCTTTTGTTTGCCACCTTGGGCTCCTGCTGGGAGGAAGAGCGGGATAGAAATAAATAAATAAATAAATAAATAAATAAATAAATAAATAAATAAATAAATAAATAAATAAATTGGCTGCAACAATGGACTGGATGGAGGCTAATAAACTGAGGCTCAATTGCCCTCCTCTGAACCTGTTCTGGCTGCAAATAAGTTAAAAATTCCATCCAGGGTTTGTTTTTGTTTTTGTTTTTAAAGTGCGGCTAACAGATAGCGATTGCCCTTCCCAGTTAGGGAACGATGTGTTGCCTTTCCCGCTCAGCTTAGGATTGATCACTCATTTGAAATGACAGCTCTTGTCCAGCATTTCAAAGTTTGGACCCCACCCACCCAACACTGATGCACAGTTAAATGAAAAGCCAGTTCTCTCAGATGGCCAATTTCAAGTTCTCCTCTTGCTTTCTCAGAATAGTGCGTTTTGAAAGGTCTTGGCCAATAATAAGCTCAACCTGCTGGGATTTCTTCACCCCATTGTATGGCTCTCACTTCGATGTCCCCTGTGTACTAGTAAGTATCTTAGGGTATTATTTCATACCTCAAGAGGAAGCTGAATGATAGAAACGGCAAGATCAAGTCCAGATTTTCTGAATAAAATTAAATGTGTGTGTGTGTGGGGGGGGAATACTGACCTATATATAACTCTTTCAAACTATTTATCTGCACAAAGACAGGCATACTCATATTATTTTTCCCTGGATGTGTGATGTCAAATTGATTTTTCTCCACAAGTGGGAGATTTTCCCGTTTGGCCTTAAGCACAGGGAACCATTTGATGAAAAGCCATGTAGCAAAAGAGCTAAAAGCAAGCGGCAGGGGGAGGGTGTTCACCTTTTTGTATTTGATTTACTTCCTGTTTCCTTATTAAGAGCTGCGTTCCTAAAGGCCCCCTTAAGCATGAATGACCCATGTCTTGTCACCAGAGCTGTGCCACTGACCCCAGCCAAGCCCCCGTTCACCTATCTGACAAAAATGACCATCTTCCAGGTGCTCTCGGTCAGCTTCCCTGGTCACTAACTGAGCCTGGCAGGTGGAGACGGGTGTCGTTATTTTTAATTGGGTTCTCTCGTACTGCAGTTAGATAAAGCACAATGGGCAAAGTCATTTGGGAAGAGCTGCAGAAGGCCCACGGAATGAATGGAAGTGTGCAGGAGCAGGCGAGGCTTCCCCTTTGTTTCTATGGGGCTTCTGCAAGAGAATGGCCTGGTGGATTGGGCCCAGCACAGTGTCCCTCTTTTGTATATTTTGGTGGTGTTGTTATGTGCCTTCAAGTCGATTACGACTTATGGCGACCCTATGAATCAGTGACCTCCAAGAGCATCTATCATGAGCCACCCTGTTCAGGTCTTGTAAGTTCAGGTCTTGTAAGTTCAGGTCTGTGGCTTCCTTTACGGAAACAATCCATCTCTTGTTTGGTCTTCCTCTTTTTTCACTCCCTTCTGTTTTCCCCAGCATTATTGTCTTTTCTAGTGAATCACATCTTCTCATGATGTGTCCAAACTATGATAACCTCAGTGTCATCATTTTAGCTTCTAGTGACAGTTCTGGTTTAATTTGTTCAACACCCAATTATTTGTCTTTTTGGGTGTTAGAAGAAATTAAACCAGAATGTCACTAGAAGCTAAAATGATGAAACTGAGGTTGAGTCAAGAGTAAAATCAGCTCTGTTCATTTTATTGTTTGTAGCCGTTTGCCCACACACTCATAGACAAAAGGACACTTGCGCTGCAGGCAGAAGGTCCCCAGTTCCATTCCCGACATCTCCAGGAACTACTCCCTGCCTGAAACCCTGGGGAGCTGCTGACAGTCCATGTGGACAGTACTGAGCTAAGGGTCTGAGCTGGGAGAAGGTAGCTACACACACAAGTAAAGTAACTTAATGTACTATGAAATGCTTGCAATAGAGGCACACTGAAGGCCTTCCTTGCAGCAGCCCCCTCCAATTGTGGAATGTGAATCCTCAGGAAGTCAGATCCAGCAAGTCTCGCCCATTCCTTGCTCCCTTGAAGACCCATCTTTGTACTGCTGCCTTTAGCAATGAGTTTGATCTGAGTTCCCATTTTTGCCTTCTTTTGATAATTTTGTATTATTAATTATTGGTCCTCTTGGCTTTTATAAATGTTTTGAAATACTGTTTTGAGATTTTTGTGGTGCTCTGTGACCTTAAATTTTACACACACGCACACACACACACACACACACACACACACACACACACACTATATAGTAAATAATATATACACAATAATATATATACAAAAATAATAAATTTATTATTTAAACAAATTTATTAAACAAACAAATAAATAAACTACAAGTAAAATTATATTGAGAAAATCCTTTTCCTTTTTGTTTCGTTTTGTGTGTTACTAATTTGCTAGCTCCAAATTAACAGTCCACTCAGTTTGCCAGAAATACTTCCATGTGTTGTTCAAGGTGGATGATAAGGATGGATGCATCTGTCAATAGACATTTCAGTTTCTCATTTTTCCAGTCATAAGTTCTGTCCACCATATTTCTACATCTCTTTGTTTGTTTTTAAAGTCCACGTGAAAACTTTAGTGTGCATTTCTACTAATAAACACAATTTTCCTCAATATATTTTAATGCTTTTGTATATACATTATACACTCAGGCACGAGTGATCGCCAATGAATTATATATATATATATATATATATATATATATATATAATGCAAAATGAGCCAAATTTCTCTCCTGTCTCCAGCAGATGATAAGATCGAAGGAAGTCCAGGAATGCATTCTGATCCCATTTGTACTTCAGTTCCACAAGACACTTCTATTCTTACTTGGAATGAGCGCCAAAAGCAGCCCCTTCCTGTGGACAAGGATCTGGCAGGTTAGAGAGCCAACAAGAAAATTCTCCCTTGGAGAGCCTCTGTGGGGAAGGATTTTGTTTTCAAGACATGCCCCAGTTCCAACTGATAGAGTCTAAACATCTAACAAGATGAGAGGTATTCACAAAGGAATGGCGAAGGTATTGCAGCCCCACAGAGGGATTGATCTCTGTTGACACCTTTGCCCACCCCCACCCCCCAATAATCCAGGAAAGAGAGCTGGAGATTATAACCAATATAATGGGCAACAAAGAGCTCATTCAGACATTAGCTGTCTGTCACATTCTTTAGGAAGGACATGTGAGAGAGGGATTGAGCTCTGATCTGGAGCAGATGCCTGTAAATAGACGCAGGCCAAAGAAACCGGGCTGTGTTATCTTACATCTCTTACTGTTTTTCCTTGCTCAGGTCCCTTCGAGGCGATTCACAGATCACAGTGTCCTCTCATTGGCTTCAAATATGCTGAAATGCTTACAGACAGCAAACCCAAACTTAACTTGTAGGTGGGGGTCTGGTTGAAATAATCTCCAGAACTGTGTTCACCCAAGGGCAAGTCTATGCATGTCTCTTTGAAAGTAAGAGTGTGTTTAGAAGTGAAACTTTAAAACTCAAAGTAACTTGTAGCCTCGTAAAAAAATCCCAGTTCTTGATTTAAAAAAAATGCAAAGATTTCAAAGATCTAGGGATGGAAAGATCCGTCAATTTCGGTTCTCTCTGTTTCTCATTTTTCCAACCTTAAACTGAGTTCTCCACATTTCTGCAGCAATTTGTCATTTTTTAAAAAATCCTCATGAAAATTCTCCAGCATTTTAGTGCGAATTTCTCCTAACAAACCCATTTTTGTAGCCAGTTTTGACTAATGTATACATTTTTGCAAGTAATTTCTCATCATATAATGCATTTATGTATGTTTTTGTTTTTTTATTTTTTTTATTTATATTCCTTCCTTCCTCCCAGCAGGAGCCCAGGGTGGCAAACAGAAACACTAAAAACACTTTAAAACATCATAAAAAGACCTTAAAATACATTAAAGCAAAACTACGTTAAAAACATTTTTAAAAAGGGTTAAAAACATATTATTAAAGAAGACGTATTAAAAGCAATGTTATTTTCATTCATCTATTCATTTCATGCACATTTCCCCCTTATATATGCTTTTTTTAAAAAAAAATTGGTTGGTGAACTGCATGGCAAAATCTGAACAAGTGCGGATTTTGAAGGATGGCTGTGTTGTGGTTCTCATATTGTATAGGAAAGTGCAAACATGATAGATTCGGCTACAAATGTGAACTGAATTGAATTTCTCGCCCATCCCTACAAAGACCATGCAATGTGCTCTACTCCTCAGGTGGCACAGAGTGGACATCCTCCTGCACAAAGCACTCCATTAACAGCTCCCTGTGAATTTGCAATGTGCTCCTTACATTATATTTTGGAAAGCGAGCCGTTCCAGCATGGATGTGCATGTGGCAGGTGTCGTCTTCTGTGGATGCCCTCTTGTTTCTAGTTTTTTGTTTGCTTTGTTTACCTGCAACCACATGCATTGCTCGTTAGCCAATCGGGCCACTTGCATGCACATACAATTAAAATAGACAAACAAGATACATACAAAAACATATTAAACCATACTAAAATATGATTAAAGTTTTACCGTTATAGTCACTCACTGACATATATTAATATATATTATAATTTGAAACAGTAAGCAACATCTGCTTCCCTAAGGTCAATTTAACAAATGTAACAGTCCTAATTTGTCACATAGTAATCCGTTCTGGCCAACTGGAATACAGTTTTGGTTAGAGAGTTATTCCTCCCAGCAATACGGGGCTTTTTAAACAGAGCTCAAAATGGCTCTTCTTTTTCTTTTCTTTTTAAAATATTTTTGGATGCCCTCTTGTGACACTAAGGTCAGAGCAACATTTCCTCAATGCCATGGGCGTCCACGGAAATCAGGATTCAGCATACAAACCCTCTGGCTGAGAAATGGTTGTAATCTCAAATCCCATTCATCATAGAAGGAAAGAGACCAAAATGGATTGAACTTCACTCCTCTTCTCCCTTCCATCCATTCCTACGAGATCAAACTCCTAGAAAAGAAGGCAAACTCTGCCCCACACGGCCCCTGCCTCTCTCTGCCGTATTCTTCTCTCTCACACACACACACACACAAATCATATGCAGAACAAGTACTGTGTGGCACCCGTAACATGGAAAGCACACCTTGAACTTGGCCTGGTAGCAAATCGGCAACCAGAACAGATTTCAGAGCAGAGGTATTATGTGCTGATAGGGTCTCACTCAAGTCAGCAATTGTGCCGCAGCATTCTGCACTAACTTCAGCCCCCAGGTCAGGTTGTGCTGCATGGGGATTTCTGTGACCTTGGCTGACTGGCTGCCAGGATTGTTTTAGTTTGGTTTTTGGTTAAGAATCCTGACTGGTTGTGGAATGCTGAGTTTTCTTTCTTACTCATAGGAATCTTGTTGTGGTTGGTATGCTATTGCATTTAAGAAATAATCACTATCTTTTGTTTTCATATCTGCATTTCATTTACCTCTGACTTCACTCCCTTACCTCCATAGAATCAACAACAGTGTTTCCATGCACTTTTTAATATGTTCTTAAACCTTCTTTTAAAAATGTTTTTAATCTTAGATGTTTTGAAAGCTTTTTTTGAGTAATGTTTTTGAAGATGTTTTGTTTTAATGTGTTTTAAAATTTGTTTTTATGGTGTTTTGATGTTTTTTGTGCTTTTGTTTGCCACCCTGGGCTGCTGCTGGGAGGACGGGCAGGATATAAATAAAATAAAATAATAATAATAACAATAATAATAATGCGCTCAGCTCATCCCCCTTAAACCCACCTTGTTGGCTGCATGATGGTTTGTTTCTTGCCCAATAGTGGTAAAAGAGAATTCACATACTGGGAAGTGTGGCTTCAATTGCTGTTGTTCCCAAGCTATCACCTGTGAAGGTGGACCAAACCATGTGTGTTTTCTCTCTGTCAATTATTACTCACTGGAATTGAGTTGGCTGTCAAAGTGAGTTTATAGCAGCCCACATGGTAGGCAGGAATGATTAGAGAATCTTCTTAACTCTTACTCATTTCTCAAACCTCTCTCTGCAGTGAAGGGTCAGGTCAAAGATGTTTGGAGCAGCCACGTTAAAAGGCAGGCAGGGCATTCCAGGCAGGGGCTTGCCAACTCTGCTTGGATATGGATGTCTTTGCAAAGAATCCCTTGTCAAGCTTTACAACAGCGCAATCCAAACCATATCTACTCAGAAGTAAGTCCTATAGAGTTCTATGTAGCTTAGTCCCTAAGTGTATTTAGAATTGTATCCTTCAGGGGCATCCATCAATGCAGTCAATGAGGCTTTAGGCTCTGGTAAAATACAAAAAGCTTGTTTATTCAAGGCAGTATATTCTTGATAGGAAAAAAGAGTTTCTATTTCTGACTAACTAACTGCATTAGAGGTGCAAAGACCAGGCATGGTATTTGACCTCATGCTGCAGGAGAGAGAGAGACAAAGCAAATAAGTCCTCTCTCCTCAAGAGATCAAGAAGTAGCAGGAACATGTAGCTGGAAAGTGTGGTCAGCATCCTTAAGAGGTATCAATTTACAGGAAGGAAGATTTAGTAGAAGAACAAAGGATAGATACAGCCTGGAAATCTGCAGGTGTGCTCTCTATCTTCCTTCAAACATACAAACCCAACCCAGTTTGAGCTGCATTCCCACATTTCCAGCCCAAACAACTCACTTATGAATCATAGCTCTGACTTCACTCATTGGTTAATAATGCTAGGTTGGCTCATAAATTGCTTAGAAGGGTATGTGCACATTTTGCTCCATATCTTTCCTTCTTGGAGGGCCAGGGCCATTTTTAAAAATGAAAGGTCACATTCTGGGCTATCTCTGGGGGAGGGGGCACTGAAGCCCTTTATGGGTGCCATGGCACCTGCAGGCAACGGGTTGGTGCCCGTGTTCTATTGCCAAGCCTCCCAAAATCACACAACACTTAAGGCACAGAATTCCTGGCTCAAGCTTCAACATACACAAACACACACACCGTCGCCACCTATTAACAGCTGCAAGAGCTCCTCAGAGTGCTGGATAAGTAAATCTTTAATCTCTTCATCTTCTGGAGCTTCATGCCAAATTCACATGCTCCCACCTCCTTTCCCTTTCATTTCTTTAGTATAGTGCTTTTTCTTTCTCATCAGGAACATTATTCTCTCTTTAAGGTTGTGAATGTATTAGGGTATCAGGTTAAATGCACAGGTGAATTTAGGTTTTATTTACTGCACCATTTCATGTACTAAACTGTTTCAAGTGTAACTGAATTCTCTTTTCCACCCTGCTGTAATAAACAGATGCTCTGGCATTCAAACTAAGGTTTTGCTGTGGGTGTGAATCCCTGAGTCTTGAACTCCTTGGACGTATGCCCAGGGCAGCGCTCTGACAGCCCAAGTCAAGGATTCCCTCCCCCTCATAAGTGTGTTTATGCACTTTATGATGAGAAATTGCTTGCAAAGGTGTACATTTGTCAAAACTGCCTACAAAAATGTGTTTATTAGAAGAAATTTGCACTAAAATGCTGCAGAATTCTCATTAGAATGCTTTATTTAAAAAATCACAGATTGCTGCAGAAATGTGGAGAATTGAATTTGAGACTAGAAAAATTAGAAATGTAGAGGACGGAAATGGACAGATCTTTCCATCCCTAATTAGCCATGCAATTTTTTTTGCAGATTGGTACTCTCTTCTCTTTCTTTTTTATGATGCATTTCCTCTTTTCTGGTGATGTGTCAGTGACCACCCTCTATGATTTCCCTGGGGCAGGACCCATAAAAAAGGGGTTGCCCCTGGGAAACAGGCACAGCGGAGTGGATGTTATGAGAGAAAGCCAAGGTTTCCTAACCCTCCATTTCCTTCATCCACCCCATTTTTAATTAATTAGCACCCAACTTGGTTCCAAATCAGGAACTATGCCCTGGGTGAGCAAAACATATTGGGGGGGATTTGCAGGGATGAAGTAGGAGGAGTGGAAGAGTTCAGTGTCCTTCTCTAATGCCCTCCTGTCCACATTCCCATTATCTCAGCAAATGTAGATTTGGAGAAAGCACACATTTGACAAGTTAAAGTTTCATCAGCCCTTGGGATTCCAGATTGCAGCAGGTGTTTTTAAAGTGATACACACACTTGAGGCACTTCACCTTCCTTATGCAATTTGACATAACTAGATTGGGCACTGCTAATTCTCTGTAAAATAAATACCCATTTCCCATGTCTCATTTAAATACCTGCGAGCTGCAGTGGCCTAAATCATTCCGGGACTTGACGACTGGTCAAGCATGTAGATTTAAAATGCAAAAACCAGGCGTATTTATTTGCCTGCATCCTTAACAGTGCAATAAAACCCTACTTATTGCTTGTAATATTTAGAAGTAATGAATGCAGCTGTGAATAATTGATAGCCGTTTTAGCACAAGCAAGAATTCAATTAAATTCAAACAAGTGAGATCCAGGCACAGGGTAACGAATTCCTATTTCCATTTTGTCTGACTGCAAACAATACTGTTCAGATCTGGTCACTCAAGACAACTGGCAATGAAATGGGTGTGCGAGACAATGGGTATTAGGTTGCTTAAAAGTCATTCATCAAGTCAGAGGAAGGCAGGAATCCGAACTCTTGGAAATAATAATAGGTGATGGAGACCTCTTTGCAGGGAGGTAGGATAGCACGAAGCTGATCACAGACTGTAAAATGTTAACAGGAATAATTACAGCATTTGCCAGGAAAATGTGGTGTGTTCCTGAGTGGCACCTCTGGCACATTGCCCTATGGGGAGCACACTGGGGAGCAGGACTAGGGTTAGATCTGAAGTCTGGTTCGAAAAGCCTTCCTTGGGCATCTGGCCTTCAAGAACTGCAGATTTCCAAGAGTTAAAGTGCAAGATCTCAACCTGAGAACTGAAGTTCCCAGGATAGCGACATTCCCCTTTGTACCCAGCAAGGCCCCCCTGGCCCTCTCAATTTTTTAAATTTATTTTTAAAAATGAGTTTTCGGTGGTTGTTGGGTTGCTCATTTTTTTTGGTTTTTTGGGTGGGATTGTTGGTATGGGAGGAGTTACCTGTTTGGGGGGCAACTTCCTCTGATTTGTGTTTTTGTGTGTTGATATTTTGCCTGTTTTGGGAGGATTGTGAGCATTGCCAGTTTTTCTTCTGTGAAATTAGTCTTCTGTGGTGCCCACAACAGTTCCTTTGGTTTCCAAATATGCCCCCAGGCCCCAAATGTTGGGGAGCCCTGATTTAGAGAGAAACTTCACATGTGCAGACAGAGTGCAAAGGACCTAAACATGCTGGCTGGGACTGTAAGCTACCCTATGTCACATAATTCGGTTACTAGGATTAGCAGTTAAGTGATTAAGTAATTAAAAAGAAAAGAAGTGATTAAGTAATTTACAGTGCAATCCTAAGCAAGTTTGCACAGAAGTTCTCCCGTCCCCAGAAAGTGTTTTTCTATCTCTTCCCAGGCCAAGGGCCACAAGGTATGCAGTCTTCCAGGAATTGCATGCCAGGCCTGGGTGGGGTAAGAGGGATCACCCGTACCTTTGTACAGTAGGCTACATCCCAGCTAGGGATGTTGGAGAATTTCTGCTAAAGTTGGACTTGGTAAAGAACTATGCAAAAATTCTCAAATCTGCAATGATTCTGCAATGATTTTAGACTTTGCTTGCTGCGAACCTGTGTGGCTGTTACCAATACTGAATTTTTTTGTAATTGACATTATTGTTAACATAAATAACTTTGCTCTAAATTGCTGAAATACATCTGTGTCACTGGGGTGATAATGTTAGCCATTAACATTCATTGTCTCCCCCTTGTTCTGGCTGTTTTTTCCTTTAGCACAGCAGTAATTTCTATAGTCAACAGCAGTGCCTGTCTCAGTTATGTCTGCCTAAAATATGCTTCGAGATGGGCAAGAAATTAGAATCAGCTTGCATTTCAAGCCAAATCTATCAAATTCACACTTTCCAAAACAATATGAGAACTGAAACACAGCAATCCTTTGAAATTTATATTTGTTTGAATTTTGCGATTCAGTTTGCCAACCAAACAATTTTTACAAAAATGCATATGTTAGGGGAAGGTGTGCATATACATGGATATATTGGTGAAATGACCTAGAAAAATGCATCATATTAGGAGGAATTGCTTGCAAAAATGCGTACATTAGTCAAAATTGCCTAAATTGTGTTATTAGGAGAAATTTGCACTAATATGCTGAAGAATTTTCATGAGGATTTTTTTAAAAATTGCAAATTGCTGCAGAAATGTGGAGGGCTAAATTTAAGACTGGGAAAATGAGAAACGGAGAGGACCGAAAGCGATGGATCTTTCCATCCATAGCTTCAAGTCATTTCTCCTGTCTCTGGCTCTTTAAGTTGCTGAGTTCATCTGCTGCTTAAATAATCCCTTAAAGTAAAGGTGTCCCCGCACTTGTAGTGTGAGTCGTTTCCGACTCTTAGGGCGACATCTTGCGACGTTTACTAGGCAGACCGTATATATGGGGTGGGATTGCCAGTTCCGTCCCCGGCCTTTCTTTACCCCCCAGCATAGGCCGGGTACTCATTTTACCGACCACAGATGGATGGAAGGCTGAGTGGACCTCGACCCCTTTTACCGGAGATTCGACTTCCTCCTTCCGTTGTAATCGAACTCCGGCCGTGAGCAGAGCTTCGGCTGCGTTACCACCACTTACCACTCTGTGCCACAGAGGGTCTTAAATAATCCCTTAGATCAATATAAAAAACTGAAGAAAATCCAATAAAATATTCAGTTTCAAAGTAAGACAGAGACTACAGTTCGCAACCAAATGTTGTTTAAATGTTTCAGAATAATTATTATTTTGGGGGGGATTGTTTTGCAGTACAATTTGCCAACGGAACAATATTTACAAAAATACATATGTAAGGGGAATGTGTATAAAATGCATGTATTAGTGAAAATAACATATGGAAATACATCAAATTGGGGTAAACTGCCTTGCAAAAATATGTACACTGGAGAAAGGTGCATACAAAATGTGTATATTGGGAGAAATTCACACTAAATTGCTGATGAATCTTCATGAGGGCTTTTTTTAGAAAAAATCACAAACCGATGTGGAAAGAATTGAATTTAAGATTGGAAATCTGAGAACCTGAGTTAACTGAAAGGGACAGATTTGCCTCTCCCTAGCCCTCCTGCCGGAGCCTGTTTTGTGTTTATGATCTGGAATGATTGCCTCAGTTCTCCTAAGTGGAAGTTTCCAGAAACTTTGGGGTACCTCATATGAACACTACTGTTGGCGGAGTGGACAGATGAATTTGCTTTGCTCTGTGTGTGCCCTCTCCCATCAACAAACTAAGGGCTGGTTCACACGGTGACTTCCTGTGAGATTGGTGCTACTTGCATCCCTGTTTAGTTTGCATAGTTCACATGATGTTGCAGGCAATCAGCAGCTATCAGTTTTCCCGTATCAACCCAACCCAATTCTAATGCAAAAAGGAAAAAAAAGGAAAAACCGTCTCAGCTTCGCTGCGCTTCTCAGTGTAGGTGCTTAGTGGGCGGGCTCTCTTATGCCCTATTGCTAGCTCCCTCTCTCTCTGCCGCCCACAAAAGCTGCAGCAGCTGCCGCCTACTTTGCCTTTCACTCACTCCCCCCTCTATTCAGTTTCATACAGTTTCGTGTCAATTGCACCCCCACTCTCTGGGAAGGAAGAGGCGTGCAATTGACAAGAAACAATGAAACTGACAAAAAACCCTCCCCTTCTCCATTAGCAATATCCATACTCCAGAAGGAGTAAACATGTAAAATTAGGGGCGAGGCCACAAGGAAACAGCAATACTAAACCTTTCCAGAGGAATGCCTACTTGCGTGAAAGGAAAACAGTGGATTTGAAGGTAGGAAGTGTGAACCTTGCAAATCTATTGCGATGGCAAAAGCTGCGTCTACTGCGAAATTTAGCTCCCGTGTGAATGAGCCTTATATTGGAAGGCCACCCCCAAATGTGTTTGCCCAAGGGCCCACAACAGAGGAGGGCCAACACTGATGGGACTGAGCAAAGTTCAGCAGTTTTCTGTTTATATCTCTGGTAAGAAATGGAAGTCAGAATTATGAGGTCTTTGAATTATTGAGTATATTAAACATTAACATCTTTGTCTCAACATCAGCCCAGTTCTCTGCACCTTTAATTTTCAAGCATCACCTCTCTTGGATCAAACTTGGGGAATGGGATCCTGTAACTTTGCTCACTTGTTATACATTATTCACTGTAAAGCCTGCCCCTTCATTTGACTTCCTTGGCTTCTAAAAAACTCACTGAGCTGACAATTATAGTGATTTAGGGTGATGAGCCAAGGGGGGAGGATGCTCCAAGGAATGGCTGAAGTTTTCTACATGATCTATTTCGTGATTTCTGGCTTATTTCCATGGTTAGTAATTAGTCTGTAATGTAACTGTGGCTAATCAAAGATCAGCAGTGGCTGCAATATAATCTCGCAGAAGATTCGGTTTCTTGTTCTTATCTGGCGAACCAGCCAATACGTGCCTCCCCAGCACTCAGCAGGCAAAGCCACTGACACACAATATGAATTATTGAGAGTTCTCCGCTGGGACGGAGAAGTCATTTCTCGCAACTAACAGAATCATGTAATGCTATGCTAGATGGACCCTAACAACTCACAAAGCAAGTTCTGAATGGCTTAGCTGGACCCATTGGTTGAAACGGCATTCAGGATGGCTGCACAGGTAATTTCAGCAATGGGGCAAGGCTGTAATGGTGGAGAGGTTTGGAGACCTAGAAGGCTGTTCCCGCCAGCCAGTGGTTTTGTTACCAAGCACCTTTGCCAATGCTTAGTTCACTTCTTGGCTGTCGTGTGCCTCAGTGGCTACAGAGTGGGAGCTGGATCTGCAGGGACTTGGGCAGGTGTTTGTCATGGATCCTCATCTGGTCCCACCCTCCTCTCCCCTATACATTCCTGTCATTGCCTTTTTTGTGAAGGGGTGTGCATGTCTTATTAACAGTCTGTTAATATGAGTTGCTAGAGGTTACCTCCCGTTCCCAGGGTCTTTTTAAAATGAGGGGATGTATCTAACCTCTAGTGTACATGCATCTAAATTCATGCACATGAACATTAATGCACCCAGCACATGCAGGTTATTATTTCTTTGTTTGTTAGTCACCTCATACCCAGTGGTCCAGGTGACTTACAGCACATTAAAAAATATATAACCTAAAACAATGTTTTTAAAAACACACCGTATACAAAATATAAAAACCCAAACAAACAAGGACTAAGACAGCATAACAAAGGCCTGAGTAAAAAGGAAGGTCTTTGCCTGGTGCCTAAAGATGGGTAGAGAAGGTGCCAGGAATGCCTCCCTGGGGACAGCATATTCCGCACCCCAGCTGTGGAGGCATGTCTTGAACTATTGTTACCATGCTTGTATTAGGACAAGAATATTTGCCTTCTACTATATCTTTCACCCAAAGAACAACACCCTCATCATTTAAAGCAACAGAGAGCAGGTTCATTGCAAAGTAAATGAGCAAACAAAATATTGACTTCACAGCCACGTAGTCAGGGGGGCAAAGGGGTGCGCACCCCCCGCACAAGCTATGCTTTTTAAGTGGAATTTAAAACTGAGATGCCTAATGTAGCATCAAAGCCAAGCTCAGCAGCTCACTGTCTTTACCAAAGTAGTTCAGTTCATGAAGAATCAACACAGGGACAGACCACAGGTGAAAGGGAACTGTTGCTATAGGCAAAGTCAATCTTTTGAGCCTGGTATTCCTGGGGATCTATGTCTCTCTCAAAAAAAGTGAAACAATTCAAACTTATTCATACCCAAAGCACATAATTTCTGACAAGAATGGTCCCAGATATACGAATGGATGGAGTATCAACTGATGCAGCTTTCTACTATGCTTGTCGATATTTCCAACCAAATGTGTCAAAACAAGATGCCTTTAGTTTAAGAGACATCTGTGGTCCACTTTAAATTGACCTTTACATAGCCCATTATGCAAGTTAACACTCTCTCTGGATGGAGGAGGAGTGAGGGGGAAGATTACTGCCTTTCCCTTCCCCTGGTCTGGCCCTCACATCCTCTCCACCAGTGGTGGTGGTGGTGGTGGGAATTGGCTGGCACTGTATGCCTCCCTCCCCCTCCCAAATGCCCTGCCTAGAAATGTGGCTGCCCACCTAAGAAGAAAGGCTGGCTACAGGGCTACTTCCGCAGTGTCTCCTGGTCGTTGGAGGCAATGATCTTTTGATATAAAGGTGTTACAGGCCAGTTCTGTTCTCATCTGTTAACTGTTGGAGGGTGGGTGTGCATCTGTAAAAAGGAAAATAATACTGAGCTCCTTCACAGGGTTGATGGAGAAAAGGCACAGCCCATAACACTATCCATAAAAGGACCCAACAGTGGTGTTGTACTTGTGCGCTACTGCTACTATGCAAGCAACGAAGCCCAAGAGAGTTAGAGACTGGAACTGCAGAACCAACTTTCAGCTCTACCTCCACTTCCCCACTTCCTCTGTTTTTATCCCCTGTGTAGAGTTTTGCATTGTGAGCTCTGCAAGGCAGAGATCAATCACTCTATTCCTTGTGTAGTACTATACATGGCGCTACAGCATTGTTAACAACAGCAACAGATGTTTGTACAGAGCTGGTCCAGCCTCTTGCAACATCCTCAACCAGGCAGGCCCTCTGTCATCTTCTGCCATCCTGGAGCAGTTCTTGGAGCCCCAGCCCTGG
Organism: Rhineura floridana; assembly: GCF_030035675.1. Taxonomy (NCBI): domain Eukaryota; kingdom Metazoa; phylum Chordata; class Lepidosauria; order Squamata; family Rhineuridae; genus Rhineura; species Rhineura floridana. Next base: position 2,655,211 of record NC_084498.1, read on the forward strand.
GCCACTCACTGGCGGTAGCTTTCCATGATGGTGGCAGTGGAGGGCGGCTATTTAAATTTCCCACAGTGTCCCAGATATAGCATTGCTCTGGAGCATTGTGGGAAATGAAAGAGGAAGAGGGAGCCCCACCAGAGCATTTATCTCAAACCTAGGACTTGCAATTCCTGATGAGGGGCTCTTGAAGTTGGTCTTCCTGCCTGCAACAGTTTTACCAGAAGGAACAGGTCCAGGCGATCTCTGGTGTTGATGAGGCCACAAGTGCCCAGGATGTCTTTTTGTGGCCCATCTAGTGATGGAAGAATATCTCAGTTTTGGTTTTTTCCGCTTCTCATTCTTTTCAATCTTAAATTTGGTTCTCCACATTTCTACAGCAATTAGGAATTAAAAAAAGAACTCATTTGACTAATGTACACATTTTTGCAAGCAATTTCTCCTAATATACTGTATTTTGGTATTTTCATAAATATATTGATTTTTATGCACCCTTTCCCCTAATACAGACATGTTTGCAAACATTGCTTAGTTAGTGAACTGCATCGCAAAATTGAATGGTTGAGTTTCTCTTCTCATCTTGTTTTGGAAAGTGCAGATTTGCTAAATCTGAATTTAAATGCGAACTGAATCAAATTTCTCCCCCATCTCTAGCTGCCAACACAGTGCTATTTGGTGTTGCAAGCCATGGAACAGCATTATGGATCATGTCTAAAGACTGTAAAGCAAATTACAAGCTCAAGATAATTATATAGATCACACAAAATGGTGCAGGTCATCATTCGCTGCAGGCCTCTGCAAGCTGATGCTCTTGCTTTCTTGTAACATATTACAGGAGACATTGGGAACGTGTGGAGGCCCTTCAGATGTTGTTGGGCTCTTAACTCCCATCAGCCTCAGTCAGGATGGCCAACAGACAGGGAGGATGGGAGCTATAGCCCAACAACATCAGGAGGGCCACCATAGACTTCCCCAATCCATTATGGTGAATGGGCAGGGGAGTGAAATGTGCCTGGGAGATTTGGAGTATCCTAGAATCCTGTGAAGGAGATTCATTTAAATTGTGCAGGAAAAATGAATGCAACATTTATAACAACAGCAGCATTAATTAAAAACTAAATGTGATTTTGTAAAAAGAGTTATTAGAGGAGCACAAGCAAGACAGGGACTACTCTAGAACATGCCTCACCAATTTACAATCTGGAGGTGGAGGTAAAAAAGAGATTTGGAGTATGGCCTTTGTGGCTAAGGGGATCTACCATGGGCTAAAGCTATTGAGGCCACACTCCTGCACATGCTTACCTGGGAGTAATTCCCTTTGAACACAATGGGGCTTATTTCTGAGTAGACACACACAAGATTGCATTGTTAAAGTTCCATTACATTTAAATTTTCTAACCCACTTTTTAAAAATCCTTTTAAAAAAACCCTCTTTCTCCTTGTTGCTTCTCCAAAGCCAGATATGACCCAGAGAGGACAGTGCAGTAAATCTAGCCAGGGCTGGGTCATTTATTTGCTTTGCTGATTTTCCAGCTTCCAGCCAGGCTGTTATAAAATCTCATTTCCTAACGCAACCAGCCATGAACAGCGGAGGACAGAATCAGTTCATTTATTGAACTGTTAAGTGAGGTATCACTTTAGTGGCCACTTGCTGGTAAAAGCAACGTTTGCATTAAGGCCATAGTTCTCTAGAGCCTTTTACATCATAATGACATTAAGGGAGGCAAAAAGGTCCTACCTAGAGATGTCACTTAAAGATATATATCTGCTCATTTGCGTTTAGCAGCTAAACTCACAGACATTAAACACCAAGAGGTTTGCTTGGCTAAGGAATAAGTGACAGATAAATATTCACCTGTTTAATGGCAGTATATCTGGCTGCTGATAAAGACACAGGAGAGGGGGACATACTACCTTATTGGCAGAGCCTGGAAAATTTACTTTTTTGAACTTCAACTCCCATCACCCCAATCCAGTGGCCATGCTGGCTGGGGCTGATGGGAGTCGCAGTTCAAAAAAGTAACTTTTCCAAGCTCTGCTTATTGGTTGTGCTTCTGTGATGTCACAGGATGCCCTCAAGTTGTTTTGTTGTCTTTGGTATGCATGTTTGATATGTATGTTCTCTCATCTTCAGCTAGAACGTTTTTAAACGTGTCATCTTATGCAAGTCTACTCAGAAATGGGGGAGGGAGAAATTCAATTCAGTTTGCATTTAAAGACAAATTTATCAAATTTGCACTTTCCAAAGCAATTATGAGAACCAAAACATTTTCAGCCATCCTTTGAAATTTGCACTTATCAGGATTTTGCGATGCACTTCTCCAACTGATGTTTACAAAAATGCATATATTAGGGGAATGTGTGCAGAAAAAGAATATAGTGGTGAAAATGACATAGAAAATGCATCTTGTTAGGTGAAATGGCTTGCAAAAATGTGCACATTAGTCAAACTTGCATACAAAATGTATTGAGTATGAGAAATTCACACTAAAATACTGAAGAATTTTCATGAGGATTTTTTTAAAAAAGGCAAATTGCTGCAGAAATGTGGAGAACTGAATTTAACATTAGAAAAATGAGACACTGAGAGAACTGAAATTGACAGAACATTCCATCCCTACCTGGAAGTAAGTGCAGGTGAGTGTATGTAGGGTTGCAACTAAAATAAATAAATGGCGAAACAAGGATTCTTCCTTGTGTCATTGAACTCCACTGGCCCCAATTGTGTCCTGCCCAAATGATCATGGAGGAACCTTGAGTTATCAACACCATAGGAGTTACGGGTATCCATTTGGTTTGGGCTTCACAGGATTGTCTTAGCTGAAGGGGCTTTTTGGCAATTTCACCGGCTCCTAAATGCAAAGTGAATGAGCTACAGCTGCACCCTCCTCCTCCTCCTCCTCCTCCTCCCTCATTGCTGTGAGTGACCAAGTGCAGGCAGCCGGGAAGCGCAGATAAAGTGCCTTTGCACAGCAGCTGCTGGCTCCTGAGAGAGAGGGCTAGTTATTTCTGTAGCGTGATGGAGGGGGCTGAGGTGGTAAGTGTTGCTTTGGGGGGCCTTGAGTGAGAAATCCTTTTGCATCAAAGAGTCTCCCTCTTTGTCTTCAGGACTCCCTCAGCCCTGCAGCATTTTCAGTGATTTTTAGAAAATGTAGCTCCCCCCCCCCAAAGGCCACGTAATTCCTGCCTGTCTGAGGGAGTGTGAAAATGAAATTGTGGGGGAAAGGAACAGCTTTGCAACCCTAAAACTGCTGACTTTAATGAGGTCTGTTGCCTCTATAAGTGAGTTTAGGGTTGCAGCTTCAAAGAAGAATCATAGGATGGAAGCAGAGCAGGTAGGGCTGGCCGGCCACACCATTAGGCAGACTGAGGCAGCAGCCTCAGGTGACAGATGCTGGGGAGGGGTGGAGGGCAGTGAGGTTCCTTATACCCCCTTAAGCTAGCTTGCTGCTCTTAGCTGCAGTGGAGGACACTCCCCCCCCGTCTTGAAACAAGACTCAGCTGATGCCTCTCCAGTCAGCTGTAGTACAGGGAATGGGGGGGGGGCAGGAATCGTGTCCTTCACTTCAGAGTTCAGACAATGTAGAATGTTTTAGGGGCAACAAATGAAACTCTCTTCCCAGCCAGTGGTTATCCTGGATGTCCAGAGGCATTTCTTGTGATGATATAGCAAAAAAAAAAACACTGCCAGGACAAAAAGAATCCCATCATACAAACTGCTTAATTTGAGCTAATTGGATTTACAGACAAATTGGGATCTTCAAAATGGTCTGATTACATACAAAGCAGCTTCCTAAATGGATACTGCCGTGGGGCCTGACCAGATGACCAGGTTATAGCGTAAGACTTACAAATGCACAGTAGTTATTGCTCATCTGTTGAATGGGATACAGATGGTGCCCCCCCCCGGTAATTTTTCTGTTGCAGGGGTATTGATTTTCTCCCCCCCCCCGGGCTTGATGTTCTACAGTTGAGAAAATGCAATGCCTTGCTTAGCTGGGGCATTTATTGGCTCCAAATGCCATTTATTTAAGCTTTATAGTCCGCCTTTTGGCTACAGGAGTCCCCAAGGAGGCTTATAATGTAAACATCTACAATAGATCTGAGAGTTTTTTAAATACTGGAGTGACATTAAACCAAATGTAGCATCAGGGTGCAAAAGGTAAAAGCCTAACTAAACGACCATCTTGACTGTTTGCTTGAAGGCGAAAAAAAAGGGGGCTAACTGAATTTTCCCAGGAAGGCAATTCCATCGCTGCCTGGGTGCTGCCACTGAGAGGGCTCTGTCCTATTTGTCAACCAACTGTGCTTCTCAAGACAAAGAGACGCTGAGCAAGAACTCTGCTGACGATTGCAAAAGGCAGGCAAGATGGTCCTTCAAGTAATCTGGCCCCAAGCCATTTAGGTTACATGAAAGTCACAGACTTTTACTGGATGCAAATTTAGCCACTTTTTTTTCTATCAGGGCCAGTTTGATGTAGTGGACAGAGTGTAACAATTAAGCCAGAGAAGAGACTTTGGTTTTGTTAGCATTAGAGCTGAGTGCTGGCAGAAGCGGAACTCTATCAGAATCCCCATTGATGAAGCAGGGCTGGCACCAGGTATAACTGGGCTTTCAGGCACCAGCCTGCCCCGAGCTCACAGCACCATATGTCCGAACATCCCTGCCCCATACAGGTGGCGCGGGGCTTAAATAAGCCCGCCCATCCCAACCACTTGTCGCATCAGTGCATGCACGCATGCTATCACCCAAATGGTGACGGGGGCATCAACCCCTTAGGGATGCCCCTGTTGCCATCTTGGGTGATGGCAGGCATGTGCACATAGCATGCAGGGCGTGCACGCTGCACTGACGCAACAGATACATGGGGTGGGCAGGCTTATTTAAACCCTGCACCTCTTGCATGGGGGGGGGAAGTGTATGGGGGTACCTGCAAGCTCCCGCTTTGTGATTCATGGCAGCATTGGGTCGTTGAGTCCCACAACCCAACGCTGCTGTGGATCACTGAGTGGGAGTTTCACACTCTCACTTTAAGGAGGGGCCCCACAGGGCTCCACAGCCAGGACCCAACCTGGCTGCCCGGTGGCACTGGGCTTGTGAAGGAGCACACTTTACCCTGGATAAAATTCACACTGGCTTTACGAAAACAACAAACTGGCATTTATTAAAGGAAGTACATGTTGATGGGAAAGTTCCCTAGTTCTGGCTAACTAAGGTGGAGGTGCAACAAGGCATGTTTGCTCCTCCATCTCAAGAGAAGAGAGATCCCAAAAGATCTCTCCAAGGGAGGTGTGGAAGAGAGAAAGAGGAGGAGGGAGGTCAGTATCCCTGAGAGTGTCACTCTAGCAGTGAAAGGTAGATCAACACAGGTTAGAAGGGAAAGGGTAGTCTAGGAAGCATGGAGGCTCCTCTCTCTGTTTGCTCTTTCTCAAGCAGACACATCAGCCTTCGGTGCAAGCTGAGTTGCACCTGGACATTTCCAACAACAGGTTCAAATGCCTGCTGTGTAGTTGATCAGGGTTTCACAAGCACGGCCCAACATCTGGCTAGCCCACTTCCTAGCCGTTTTAGGATAAAATGAGATCACTCTTTAAGGAAGAGCAAGGTGTAGATGTGTGATAGAATAAATAACTACTGCCTCTGTGTAGTCAAGAAGATTAAAGTAATGACAACAGAGGATTCATGTAACTTTAAAGTTGACAATGAGGACACTGAACTTGTCAAGGATTATCAATACCTCGGCACAGTCATTAACCAAAATGGAGACAATAGTCAAGAAATCAGGCTAGGACTGGGGAGGGCAGCTGTGAGAGAACTAGAAAAGGTCCTCAAATGCAAAGATGTACCACTGAACACCAAAGTCAGGATCATTCAGACCATGGTATTCCCAATCTCTATGTATGGATGTGAAAGTTGGACAGTGAAAAAGGCGGAGAAGAGAAGAATCAACTCATTTGAAATGTGGTGCTGGAGGAGAGCTTTGCGTATACCATGGAAAAGACAAATAATTGGGTGTTAGAGCAAATTAAACCAGAACTATCACTAGAAGCTAAAATGATGAAACTGAGGTTATCATACTTTGGACACATCATGAGAAGACAATAATGCTGGGAAAAACAGAAGGGAGCAGAAAAAGGGGAAGGCCAAGCAAGAGATGGATTGATTCCATAAAGGAAGCCACAGACCTGAACTTACAGGATCTGAACAGGGTGGTTCATGACAGATGCTAATGGAGGTCACTGATTCATAGGGTCGCCATAAGTCGTAATCGACTTGAAGGCACATAACAACAACTCCTGTCCTCTTGCCATTCTGTCCAGGGATAATGGGAGGGCCCCAGGGTCCCCAGACCTGACTTAATCCAGTCCAAGCGTATCAATGTCCTTCAGCTGAGTGTAGATCACCATTTCAACCAGGCAAAGGCCCGTTGGTGGTTGACCAACTGAGCTACATCCTTGAAGATGGTCTGCTTGAAAACGGCCTGATGCGTCAACCCTACAGGGGGTCCTCTTGGGGCATTTTGTCTCAAAGTTCCTTTCCTTGGGCCAGTTTCACAAAGATCTCTCCCTTGCCCTGGGGTAGAAACACACTCCCTCTTCTGCCAGTTCCAATGCGTCTCTATGTCTCTCTTCTGAAAAAGGGGGCACAAGATGCTACTCAAGCACCGCCACTTTTCCCTGTAAAACTGGGTGGGAGCGGCTTGAGTGTGCTTTTTTTTTTTTAAATTCACTTCTAAGAGATTTTATTTATTTATTTATTGTTTGATTTATATCCCGCCCTTCCTCCCAGCAGGAGCCCAGGGCGGCAAACAGAAACGCTAAAAAAACTTTAAAACATCATAAAAAGATCTTAAAGTACATTAAAACAAAACGTTAAAAACATTTTTTTAAAGTTTAAAAAAATTTTTTTTTTTAAAAAGGGTTAAAACATATTATTAAAGGAAACATATTAAAAGCAATTCTAACACAGACACAGACTGGGATAGGTCTCTACTTAAAAGGCTTGTTGAAAGAGGAAAGTCTTCAAAAGGCGCCGAAAAGATAGCAGAGATGGCGCCTGCCTAATATTCAAAGGGAGGGAATTCCACAGGGTAGGTGCCGCCACACTAAAGCTCTGTTTCCTATGATGTGCAACGGACCTCCTGATAAGATGGTATCTGCAGGAGGCCCTCACCTGCAGAGCACAGTGATAGACTGGGTATATAAGGGGTAAGGCGGTCTTTCAGGTAACTGATTTGTAGACAAACCCATTCCCCCTCCAGGTGCGGCTAATGGAAATGCTTTGATCCAATGACTGGTGTGTTTACAGCCCTGGTTGACTTCGCGAGCTCTCTGCATGCTAACTGCACCAGGAGCACATTGCCTTGTTTTTCTGATGGTGGCATTCTCACTGCAGTGCTCTGTGATGCTGGATTTGAGAGCAAAGCCTTGGGCAAGTCAAAAAGGTGGATGTCAGGATTGATGGGGAATGTGCACAGCGCTACCTTGTAAAATTTTGCTGAGGTGCATTTCCTTCTGCTAAAGATACAGACCTCTCGGCCCTTCTGTTTGATCGGTAGTCTCTTGATAACATTGTTCTATGATTTTAAAATGAGTGAAGCACTTTTGAAACCAAGAGAGCATGTAAAATGCAGCCAGTCACACACCCCCACCTCCGTACCTGACTGCACACATTTAACCCACATGATAATGCTGGCATCTGACAGTCCAGCATTGCACCTTGCTACTGCTGAGCAGCATCTAGATTCTAGATGAACACAACATCTGACCCCAAAACATTGGATCTATGAAAGGGTAAGTTCGGTTTGCTGATATTCTGTGCAATTGCACCGCGGAAAGGAAGACTATATAGATTTTGCCAGAGTTACGGGACGATAGCTGTCAAGCTCTGCAAGAGTTGAACTGGAATTCAGTTGCAGCTAAGGGATGTTTAAAAGACTGATTTAGTCACCTAGGAGAGAAATGCAAAAAAGGGATATCTTTTTATTCCCCAATGTATCTAGTTGGTTCTTTAAGGCGTAGAAGGAAAATTTTTACAAATGTAGGTTTTCTTATCTTGTTTCTAGGTCTCTGCTGGGATTTATGCTGGTTTTTCCTACCTGCAATTAGAATGGGATTCACTTGCTCATTTTCTACCAGGAGAGCCATCTGTTCTCTTATAGTGTCTGGTTTTTGCCCGGAGACTCTGGGTTTTTTGGGTCCTCTCTGGGTTTCCGGGTGATGCACCTTAATCTCCAGACTCTTAGCTTTCATTTTTAAAAACTTAAGTTTCTAGGTGGTCTGGTTCAAAAGATATAAACCAAAATGTCAGGGGGGCCCCCCCACAACTTTTGTTACTACCGGCTGCTCTAATCCCTGCCCTTTCAGGTTTTTAGCCAATAAGTGAAGTCAGGGTTGTGATTGACAATAGCAATAGCTAAACCTCATTCCAGGTTCTGAGCAGGAATCTTTTTCCTGCTTGTGTCACATCAGGAATTCAGTAAATATAAAGCTTTCAGCAGCATGAGTACTTTCTCTGTACAGGATTGGAACTTGCTTCTGAGTAAACATGCATAGGATTGCACTACAACAGAAGGTCACAGTGGGACCTTGGTAGGCATAAAAGTGTATATGCAGGTTTTTTTAATTACTTGCAAAAATGCTATAATATACGTTTCATCTTTCAAATAATTTTTGAACAGAAGTTGTACATGCTGCAGATTTATACTTTTCTAATTAAGGAGTCAAACAAGTTTAAATTTTACTGGACTGTTGAAGAGGGCAGCTTATTTGTCTTATTCAAAACCTGTTTTGAAAACCTTTCCAATGTGACATTTTTCTGGGTGTAAAGCTGCAATGTTAATTCCACATACCTGGGAGTTAACCCCATTGAATACAGTAGGATTTACTTTTGAGTAGACATGGCTAGGATTGTGCTGAAAATCAATGGGACTTTTGAGTGAACATAGAAAAGGATTATGTTGTAAATCTTTATCTCCCCCTCCGATTCTTTTCTTTTTAAAAAGCAGTTAGGCAGGGCTTACTTAGGTGTCACTGCTTTTATTTGGCAGGAAACTAATACTTATTTTTAAAAAAAAATGTTCTGCAATGGCCAACTGGTTTTAACAATAAAGTGTTATATGAGGTGTATGTATTTTTACATTTCCAGTGTTTGTGTACATGGAACATTTCCAACAACTCTGTGAGATAGGGTTGGAAATCAAGGCAGCTCACAACAAGAAATAAAGCCATTTAAAACCCAATAACCATAAAACAAATATAAAACAGTTGCAAAACAGCTTAAAGTGGCCTGATTCTGAATTTTGGATTGGGTGAGTGAAGTTCCTTATCATTGAATTTGCAGTCCTGTGCATGCTTCCCTGTCTGAGTAAGCCCTATTGAATACACTGGGACTTGCTTCTGAGTAAACCTGCATAGGATTGCACTATAAATGTCTTTACAGGCTGTGTAAATAATAAACATTTTTGACATTCATGCTTATATAAATAGTTCTTCATACTTTGTCTTGATATGTACCTGATTTCACACTCTGGTTGTAAATTATTATTTACAAATGATTATTTCCTCTACATATTAAGTGTGCCCTTCTTCCATGGGGTGGGCATGGTCCCCCCTGTTGTTTTCACCCTGAGGGGTAGATTACGCTGAGAGATGGTGCATAGCTTATTTCCATGTTAAAATTTAATTGAAATTATTTATACGTAGGCAAAGTGTATGAATTAATGCAGACCCACATAATACATTGAAAGCACACCCAATTCACATTTAAAGTGCATGACGTCCCCTAAAGAATTATGGGAAGTGTAGTTTTCCCCTCACAGTTATAGTTCCCACCACCCTTAACGAACTACAGTTCCCAGGATTCTGTGGTGGGATTCATGTGCTTCACATGTATGTTGAATGTGCTTTAAATGCATGGTGTGGATCTGCCCTAGTATGCTGTGCATTCATTAGTGAATTGAAAAGAACAATTTTAAAAGATACTTTTTAAAACAGGGCTGTAGTTCAGTGGTAGGGCACATGCTTTGGATGCAAAGGTCCAAAATCCAATCTCTGGAAAAGACTATTGACTGGAATCCTGGAGAGCCAATGTTAGTCCACGTCATCAGCACTGAGCTAGATGGTACCAAATGGCCTGACTCGGTACAAAAGAGGAAAGAGACCCAAGGGCCACAGTGACTCAGAAATTTATTTATTTATTTACAATATTTATATACTGCTTTATTGTGAAAAACCCCAAAGTGGTTTACAGAAGGAATTAAAACAATAGAATTATTGGCAAAAACGAAGACAGGTATTTAAAAACATTCAAAATAATAAAAGCAACAATGAGTTAAAAACAGATCTAAAAAACGTAATAGATTCTACATGCCTGGATATGCTTGCTTAAACAAAAATAGTTTTTAGCAGGTGCCAAAATGAGTACCATGAAGGCGCCTGCCGAATGTCAATAGGCAGGGAGTTCCATAGTGTAGGTGCTGCCACATTAAAGGATCGATTTTTTACAAGAGCAGAACAAGGACTATGTGGAACTCATTATATGGAAAGCACAACTTGAATTTGGCCTGGTAGCAAATTGGCAACCAGTGCAGGTATCAGAGCAGAGGTATTATGTGCTGATAGGGTCTCACTCATGTCAGCAATCGTGCCGCAGCATTCTGCATTAACTGTAGCCCCCGGGTCAGGTTGTGCTGCATGGGGATTTCTGTGACCTTGGCTAATTGGCTGCCACAATATTTTTAGTTTTGATTAGGAACACTGACTGGTTGTGGGATACTGAGTTTTCTATCTTACTCATAGGAATCTTGTTGTGGTTGGTATGGTACTGCATTTAGGAAATCATCACTGTCTATTGTTTATCTTTTTCTATTTGCATTTCAGTTCCCTCTGACCTTACTCCCTTACATCGATAGAAGCAACAACAGTGGCTCCATGTGTTTAGCTCAATCCCCTTAAACCCACTGATGATGCACCTTGTTATTTGCATGATGGTTTGTTTCTTGCCCAATAGTGGTAAAAGAAAATCCACATATTGGGAAGTGTGGCTTCCCAATCTACTGCCTGTGAAGTAGACCAAACCATGTGTGTTTTCTCTCTGTCAATTACTACTTACTGGAATTGGGTTGGCTGTCAAAGTGAGTTTATAGTAGCCCACAGAGTAGGCAGGAAAGAGTAGAGAATCTTCTTAACTCTTACTAATTTCTCAAACTCTCTCTGCAGTGAAGGGTAAAGTCTGTAAAGAGGTTTGGAGCAGCCACATTAAAAGGCAGGCAGGGCATTCCAGGCAGGGGGTTGCCAACCCTGCTTTGATATGGATATCATTGCAGAGGATCCTTACCAACAGCACAATCCTAACAATATCTACTCAGAAGTAACTCCTGTTGAGTTCTATGGGGCTTAGTCCCTTAGTAAGTGTGTTTAGAATTGAAGCCTTCGGGGGCATCTATCTTTTCTCCTGAGTGCTCCCATGTAATATCTCCACAACATTCCTACACCGGCTTTCTGGTGACTGGCCTGGCCTGAGGGCACTTAAACCTTCTTGCCAGAAGCAAGTAGGCTAGATTAAATGTTCCTTACCCAAGCTCTCTAAGCAGGTGAGAAGGAATGAGCCCATCATTTCAGCTGGACCTAAAAACACCCTCATTTATTTTAGACGTCTATCTCAATTTCCAATCAGAGATTTCTTTTTCTTTGAGTGATAGGCTCCAAGCAACTGTGGTTGTTGCTTAATGTATCATGCTTAATGACATCACTAGGGGCCATCCACTATGACATCACTAGGGCCCACCCCCATGATATCACTAGGGCCTGCCCCTGAAATCTCAGGGTTTGGGATGCTTCTGACCTGGCAACCCTACTGGGAGACCTTTTTTTTTTGGTTGAGAGATACATTCCAACGGAGGGAGTCTGCCAGGGGCCACATGCCAACTGTGGGCAGGGCTGGAACCGAAAGTGAGGAGAGTCATCCCTTTTCTCTCAGTCTCTGCTGCTTCGTTCCCTCCCTGCTCTTTGCTCTCTGCTCACCCGGCTGCCGGGAGCAATAGATTCCTCTTCCCAGAGCTCTGAACTGCTTGCTTGCAGGGCCGTTCAGAAATTAGTTCCAGGGCCACATGTGACATTGAGGCCTTGGAGTGATCCACTCCTGTGCTTTATAATTTGAATCTGCTGTCTTACTTTGTTTTGTTCTGCTGTTGAATTAGCTGTCGAATTAGAAGATAAAATAGCTGTTTTTTAAAAAAAGTCTAGCTTTTTTATTGTATCTTGATTTCTGCTTTTACATATATATATATACAAGAGCCAGTGTGGTGTAGTGGTTAAGCTGCTGGACTACAACCTGGGAGACCAGGGTTTGAATCCCCACACAGCCATGAAGCTCACTGGGTGACCATGAAAACCCTATTCATGGGGTGGCCATAAGTCGGAATCGACTTGAAGGCAGCACATTTACATTTAGATTTATATATATACATACATTTCATTCTTGTTTGTTTTGTGTTTTGCCATTTTTTTCAACTATGTTGCATGCCACTTTGGAAACTAATGTCACTAAAAAGAAGGGTACATATTTTGGAAAGAAATAGGCCTCTGTCCTTCTCAGATCTGGTTCCAGAATCGGATTAAATTATGCATAAGCAGCAACTGCATGCAGCTCAGCTCAGCTGGCATTATAGGTACAGGGTGCAGAAATGGCTTTTTTGTTTTTGTTTTTTAAAAAGCAGGATTTAATATTTTTAAAGTGTAACATGTACAAAGCTCTTGTTATAATTCCATTGATGTAACATCCTATACCATTTGTGGTACACAAGTGACTTAGCCTACACACTGTAACAAAACATGGATATTAAGCCATGAGTGCATTTGAACACTCTAGTACCATTAACAACTGCCAGTGGCATACAAGGGTGATCTCTCTCTGCTGTGTATCCAATGTACCTTTCTGAAAATATGTTTACTGTCGATTGGAGAGAAGTTCTCAGTTTTAACGCCTTGATGCCAGCTAAAAAGAAGCCGTAATATGTGAACCGAATGGGTTTGCATCCACGCTGTACCCTGGTCTGTCACTGTTGTGTGTTGGTACCACAGCCCTCATTTCCCTTCTTTCCTGTCTGTGCCTTTGCCTCAGTTTCAACAGTGCTGGGAGATGACAGCTATTTTGTGGGCAATCGCATACTGGAAAACTCAGGATTAACAATTCAGGTGGGTCTGCCGCTCTTGCGCAACAAGGAAAGTGAGAGGAAAATGAGCTGGTAAATGTAGGATAACAATTGTGTTATGTGCTGTTTTATAACTCCTCTCACCCAGTCAGGAATAAAAAGATCAGTCAGTTTCGATTCACACAGTTTCTTATTTTTACATTGTTAAATTTGGTTCTCCCCATTTGTGCAGCAATTTGCATTTCCCCCCCTAAATCTTCATGAAAGTTCTCCAGCATTTTAGTGAGAATTTCTCCTACTAAACATGTTTTTTTAAGCCAGTTTGGACTAATGTACACATTTTTGCAAGCAATTTCTCCTAATGTCATGCATGTTATTTTCACTAATAGATTCATCTTTATGCACACTTTCCTCTAATATAAACATTTTTGCAAACATTACTTAGTTGGAGCACTGCATCGCAGAATTCGAATTATGAATTTTGAAAGGTGGCTGTGTTTCAGTTCTCATGTTTCAGAAAGTGCTTTAAATATGAACTGAATTGAATTTCTCATCTATCCTTACCCCCAGTAAACAGTGGAAATCATATAGCCTCCCTGCAAATAAATTGGGATGAAAGCTCAATATGCAAGTCCTCCAAAAGTGTCTGTATACTGTAAGCTCTCTGAGGCAGGGAATTGTCTTTTTTTGCTATAGTGCCAAGGGCACTGATGCTACTGCAATGCCATCACCATGATTCCCTCCCCCCAGGTGTATTTAGCTGTTTTTGTGAAAATCCTGAGGTCCGGTGAGCTTGTTTTTTAAAAATATTTCTGACTGATGGTGACTGTGGGGAGGGGGGAACCCATTCTAATAGATGAGCAGTTATTCTCCAAACAGGGCCTTTCTAAAACCACTGAGTGGCCTGGTAGCTGAATGTTAATTTTGAGGCTTCCCTCCTTTCTCTTCTCAGAGTGTGCTGTGTAGGGATGGCAAGATCCGTCAGTTTCAGTTCCTTTCTCATTTTTCTAATCTTAAACTTGGTTCTCCACAGTTCTGCAGCAGTTTGCAATTTTAAAAAATATCATAAAAGTTCTTCAGAATTTTAGTGCTAATTTCTTGTGTTTATGATTATTTTTGTATGCCATTTTCACTAGTGTTCACATTTTTGCAAGCAATTTATTCTAATATAATGCACTTTTGTATGTTATTTCAACCAATATCTTCATTGTGTGCACAGTTTCCCCTAAAATATGCATATTTGTAAACATTGCTTGGTTGGAGAACTGCATTGCAAAATTTAGATAAGTGTGAATTTTGAACGATGGCTGTGTCTTTTCTCGTTATTTTGGAAAGTATGAATTTGCCTCCCTTCCCCACATACCAAGGATCTGCCTGCAACAAAGATTTGGTATCTGTTGAAAATGACAGTTTGTAGTAGCCCAGGAGTCACAGAATTATGTGTTTCCATCATTTGAGAGAGCTGAAAGTTTGCATCAGAGGGCAGAGTTTTTGTAAACTGTCAGTGTGTTAGTCCGGGATAAAAGGCTACTTATAAATCTTGATCAGGAGGTCTGTGCCAGTCAAATGGTTTGCAATAAATGGATGTTTCTTGGCCTCTGGGGGGGAAGCGAAGCCGCTGTACCCTTGCTTAAATGGTTCAACTTGTGACATGTTTCGACAAAGAGAGCATAAAGAGAGGATGCTGCTGAGGAGGGCCGTCCAGAACTTGAATGGGTCAAAAGGCAGCTCCATATGGACCTACCCACCAATAACCCAGCCCAAAAAAATGATCAGCCTGTACAATCTAGGCTGATGTTTACAACAAGTAAAGAGTAAGGATGCTATATCTACCACCTCCCATCTTACCTAAGGTATCACTCTCTTGCGCTTTATGTCCTGGGCTCCTACTGTGAGGGATATAAATCTAATAAATCATCATCATCATCATCATCATATCAACAAGTCCATGTTACTGAATGGGGGGTGAAGAGCTCAATAACACATTGCAGATGTGAAGCCAGGAGAGAGAGCCTTATGCCCCATGGGAGAAGTGAGATCTGAACTGTGGACTTCCTGGCTTCCAGTTTGGTCAATCACCCACTCTACTAGCTCAAAAACTAGTACTGCTGTTGCTGACCTTAATATGTGAACCTCCACTTGGCAACTACCGGGCTTTTGGAAGCTGCTTTTTCCCAAGTCAAGCCATTGATCCATTGGGGTCAGCATTGTCTGCACAGACTGGCAGCAGCTCTCTGGGGCTTCAGATAGGGAACATTCCCTGCCCTACTGGAGATGCAGAGGATTGAAGCTGGAACCTTCTGTGAGCAAAGCAGGTGCCAGACCCCTGAGCTATGACCCTTCTTGTACCTGCAGGCGGCTTTAACCCTGTTCTGAAAGATGCAGAGGGCCATTGCATACCCCTATTGGCTGTTCCTTTTGCTTTCTGAAGCCAAGCAATCCAGGTTTGTTGCTTGCTTGCTTGTTTGCAATTCTAAAGTCATTTGGAAGTTATCTTGTATTCTTGCATTGAGCAGAGGTTCGAATTAATAGCCTTACAAGCCCCTTCCACTGTTCTATGCTTGGCCACTAACTTGATATGTATTTTCTGCATCCCAAACGTGTATGAATTTCACAGCATACCTGAGATGATGATTTTTTTTGAGAGGGGGGAGGCATGGAAAAGAAAAAGAAAAAAGATGCCTTGATCCCCCCCCATTCCAAAGCATTAGAATTACTTGCCCAAAGATTTTAGCACCTTATCTTGACCTGGCCTGTCATGTAATTCTTTTGTTATAGCTGTCTGACGCTGAATAGGCTTCCCTTCTCTCTCTCGTTACCTGTTGTATTGGAAAAGGCCAAGAGGAAGGCACTGCCAGAGACCAGGAGGTAGAGGCATGATATGGCAGGTGGAATGGAAGTCCTCAATGGAGCCAGCCTCAGCTTTGCCGCTGTTAGACCTGCCTGAGCCTAACAAGAAAGAGTTGCTAGGAACAAATCTCTATTGTCTGCTGTCATCTTTAAATGAGTGTCAGAGTAGGCAGGGGGGCTTTGACCGTTAACTGCACAATTTATCTGGGCCCGTTGTGTCCAGCACGGCCCTACCCCCACCCCCAGCTCGCAGTTTCTCAGATTAGCAAAGGCGGCCCTCCTCGGCCTCCCGCTAAATGGGCCATGCCCAGCCTTTGTGCGCAGACTGCCCGGTGTGAAATTTGCAGTGACGTTAAATGTTTTCTAATGAATAATTATTGAAAGGAAATGGAGGGTTATGTGTGTAATGGATTGTAGCACATTAAAGTGTTTTATTCAGGGGACACAAAAATGTTGTCCTTCACAAGCACTTTTGGAGAAGGGCTTTTTTTTCTGGTGATGAAGGGGTTTTTTGGGAAAAAAATTCTCAGAGGATTATCTGAAAGCTCTTATAACAGGGTGTTTTCCTCACCTCCCAATAGAAATGGAATGGGGCCCTTTGGCGATCAAATCTTTTTCAAGATGGCAGCCATGAAGCCTGTTGAAGTGTTAAACGATTCAGGGTTTTAAATAAGTTTTTGAACTAGCTTTCTTTTGCTTTTGGAGGGTGAGGTGGGCTTCCCTCTCAATCCCTTTCCTTTTCAGAGAGAAAGATGATCACTCTTTTGACTAAGGCTGTGCCAAAGTTATAAACAAGGAATTCTAATCTCTCTCTCTCAGCTCTCCCCTTCCGCCTTACGTTGATGATTAACCTTAAAATCTTAGTATTCTCTGTTTTCAGAAAGAAAGCAGGTTACAATTTAAATGTTTGTTAGGGTATAATCAAGTTTAGAAAATCATTACCTTAAATGTTTACACTGGTGTTTAGAAAGTATGCTCTTCTCTCACACAGATAATTAGTCGCCAAGGTCATATTTGATGCTGGCTTTTCTGTGAGATTAGTAAATTTACAGATATGGTAGATTAAAAAATGTTAGAATAGTTTCTCTTACAAACTGTATTCCGTAAATGCATCATTGACCAACCAAACTCCCTTTCTACAAGGCATTTTTAAAGTAATAGTTGTGTGTGCAAATGGTGTCAGAGCAAGGATGTACTAGAGGAGTCTTCCCTAATCTGGTGCCGTCCAGAGGGTGCTGGATGCCATCAGCCCCAGCCAACTCAGCCAGTGATCTGGGAGCTGAACGAACATCTGCACTAGGGATGGACAAATTTGTTTATTTTCTCATTTTTCCAATCTTAAATTCAGTTCATCCCATTTGGACATCAGTTTTCTTTGGGGGGGAGGTCCACATTTTTCTGCACATTTCTCGTAATATACACATTTCTGATGCAATTTTGCCTTTTGCAAGCAATTTTCTTTAATAACATTTTTGTGTGCTGTTTTCCACTAATATTTGGGTTTGTGCACACCTTCTTCTAATATACATTTTTCATATGTATGGCTTGGTAGGAGAACTTCAATACAAATTGCAGGGAAATGTGAACGTGGAAGGATAGTTATATTTTTTGTTTGCAGCTTGGTTTGGGAAGAGCAAACAAATTTCTTCCCCATCTGGAGGGGCCCAGGGTGAAGAGCAGTGCTAGGGATTCCTCTCCTTGCTTCTCCAGTATTGAGTGGGCTGTTTCATACTGACTGCGTTTGCTTTCTTAAAATAAAAGGTGAAAAGTGGCCTTGATTTATTGATCTATTTATTATTTTAAAAGTGTCAAGGTTGCCTTTTGGTTGTCTTAAAGCGGCTTACATAAAATGGATACAACATTATTCCAGTAAGATAACAATTAAAGTTAAAACATTTCAGAAGGCAGAACCACACGCATACTAATTGAAACAGCCAAGCATGAACCATTTAAAACCAACAGTTTAAACCACAGCAATATAACACATTTAAACACATTTAAACATTCAGCATCTTAATTAAAATGTTCCAGCCTTTCTAACCAACTGTGTGCAATGCTACTATTATAAATTAGGGATGGGTAACTCTTAAGTTCAGTTCTTTGCATTTCCATATCAGCTTGTGATATATATATTTTTGAAGTCCTCTTGAAAATTCACCAGCATTGTACTGTGAATTTCTCCCAACGTACACATTTTTGTAAGGAATTTTGCTTAATAAAACACATTTTTGCAAAGCAATTTTTCTTAATATAATGCATTTTATGTTGTTTTTCACTAATATATACATTTTAGTGCACAGTTTACTGCAATGTATGCATTTTTGAACTGTGTTGGAAAACTCGGAGGAGTGCAAATTTTGAAGAATGGCCACATTTTGGTTTGAGAGTTGTTTCAGAAAATACAAATTAGGTAGGTTAGCTTTTATATACGAACCAAAACAAATTTCTCTTCCATCCCTATGATAAGTGCTTGATCAATGTTGCCTCTGTTTCCATGTGTCTGAGGGCTTGCTTGGCCTCCCTCAGTGGCAAGAGAGTGGCGCTCTGCACATGTTTGTATGTGTTTTATGACTTCGTCCTATGGTCTTGCTCTAGGTCAAATTAAGCTCTGCACAGCAGCACAAGGATAATAAATACATTTACATAAAAACCAACTAAAAAGCAATATTAACTTTGCACACATTACGGTGGTTATCTGTCTAGAGAGCCTGTAAAAAAGTGTGGGATGTGGCTAGGAGAGGTAGCCTGCCCATGGTTACACGGGCCCTAGTAACCTCCGCCTTGACTACTGCAATCTGTTGGTACGGCAGGCTGCCCTTTAGGTTCTTTAAAAAAGTTTTGGTTGATTCAAACTGCAGTAGCAGCTGACTGGCTCAGCTTATACAGCTCACAATTGAAACACCTTGCCTAGTCCCTGAAGCATTTCCAAGTGCAATTTAAGGTGCTGGTGCTAACCTCTTTAATGCCCTGTGTGGCTTGGGACCTAGAGAAGTGCCATTGTGCTCAGATCCTGTTTGCGGGCTTCTGAAAGGCATCTGACCAGCCACTGTGAAAGCAGGATGCTGCGGTAGGCAAGGCTTTGGTTTGGCCACCACCAGGCAGGGGCATTACAAGGAGCGATGATGATGATGATGATGATGTTATTATTTATATCCCGCCCTTCCTCCCAGAAGGAGCTCAGGGTGGCAAACAAAAACACTAAAAACACTCTATTATTATTATTATTATTTATTATTATTATAATTTATGTATACCCTGCCTTTTGGCCAAAGGCCCTCAAGGCAGCTTACAAAAAACACAAATATAAAAATACAATATAAAATACATCAATAAAACAATACAATTTACAAAATACAATTTACAAAAGTCAAATAACTGCTCTTAGCGTCACAATGTAAAATGCATGACACATGAGGAAAAATGGACAGGGAAGAATAAGGAAAAAAGCACACTCGGGCACCAGTTCTTAAATTACAGTTCTTATCATGACATATAAAAACACTCTAAAACATCTTAAAAACATACTTTCAAATATATTAAAACAAAACATCTTTAAAAACATCTTTTAAAAAAAAAGCTTTAAAAACATCTTTAGAAACAATTCCAACACAGACGCAGACTTAAAGAATTTTGAGCACAAGCTCATGATGCATATTTGCATATGCTAATTCATATATTATCTGTAATTTATTTATTTATTACATTTATATACCGCCCCATAGCCAAAGCTCTGTGGGCAGTTTACAAATAATGTAGAAATACAGATAAAATAAAAGTGAAGGAAGCTGTGCTAGAGATCTAGGCCCCAGAGGTGGGATGCCCCGTTACGATGTCTCCGCAGCTTCAGGTCTCTCCTTACTAGAGATCGGTGAGAATTTCGATTCAGTTCGCATTTCAAGCAGAATTTATCAAATTTGCACTTTCCGAAACATTATGAGAAACGAAACACAGCCATCCTTTGAAATTCTTATGTATTTGAATTTTGGGATGCAGTTCGCCTGCTAAACAACATTTACAAAAATGCATATATTAGGGGAAAGTGTGCATAAAAATGAATACATGAGTGAAAATAACAGGCAAAAAGGCCTGAAATGATGAGAAAAGGCTTGCAAAAATGTGTACCTTTGTCAAAACTGCCTACAAAAATAGGTTTATTTGGAGAAGTTCTCACTAAAATGATGGAAATTTTCATGAGGATTAAAAAAAAATTCGCAGATCGCTATAGAAATGTACAGAACTGAATTTAACATTAGAAAGGTGAGAAATGGAGAGAACCAAAACAGGCCGATCTTCCCATCCCTGCTTCTTACAGTCTTCTTCACTGAAGGACTGTGCAGTCCTGCATGAATCAGGGCATGCTCTAAAACCAATGAAGAGTTTTGTGACACCTTAAACACTTAAACTTTGTGGCATAAGGTTCCACGGACCATGGGCCACTTCCTCAGATGCATAAGTGTTATCCTGAGCTTGGGGGTACATGGTAGCTCCACATGGTATAGCTACACAATAGTGTACCAGGGGAAGAAGACTGAGAGGTCAGAAGGAAAAGAAATGCAGAAAAGCACCAAAAGTGATTGTGAGCTTTTCTGTACTTTTCTGCATTTTCTTTCCTTTTGTCCTCCCTTAAAAAGGCCCCTCAAAACATGTACATAGCTCAGGCTAACATTTCACGCATCTGAGAATGCTGACTGTACTCCACAAAAGCTTATGCTGTAATAAACAATTTGTTAATCTTTAAAATGCTTTGTTCTTGCTGTGAGAGGCTAACTCAACAACTGACTCTCTGGAAAATGCAGACTTCAAATATTATCTAGTGAGGCTTAATGTATAATACACACACACGCTCTTGCTGAGGCTGGTGATGACTGGGTAATTGACTGTTTTTGCAGGGGAAGCCTGTCTCCATTCGTGCAATATTCTCACACCTGCACTTATTTTATTTATTTATATTATTTATTATCATTATTTTTACCCCGCCCTTTTTCCAAAACTGGAACTCACGGCGGCTTCCAGATAAAAGCACACATATAATTAAAAACATACAAAAGTCTAGATTAAAATCAAATTAAACAATTTACAGTATTAAAACCATTCATACATACAGTTAAAATAATTCAAACTCAGTTTAAAATAATACAGTTAGGCAACAGCAATGCAGCACCCTTCAAGACCTGTCCTTAACAGCTTTCACTTCCAAAGGCTTGTTGAAATAAAAAAGTCTTTGCTTGCCGACGGAAGGACTGCAGGAGGGGGGCGTTGTTGCTTCCCTAGGAAGGGAGTTCCAAAGTCTTGGGGCAGCCACTGAAAAGGCCCTATCTCACGTCCCCACTAGTCGTGCTTGTGAGGACGTAGGTATCGAGAGAAGGGCCTCTCCTGAGGATCTCAGGGCCCGGGCAGGCTCATATAGGGAGATACGGTCTGACAGAGATATAGGGAGATACGGTCTGACTTGTGACTGCTTGGTGCCAGGTTAAGATGTTTTGTTTACTCGAGCTTTCAAATCCGAATTTTTAAAAAAACTTTGATTGTATATACCTTATACATAATATCCATTCCCATCCCACCCACCATACATCGCTCAAAATACCTATTTATCCATAACCTTATATTTTGCACTCCGTAATTCATTACCATTCTAACTCGTCTCATAATACATATGGAAAGTAATCATGATCTCCACTGTCTCATAAAGGGGGTAGGTACTGTTCTCTAACTATCAGCCCCTGATGTAAACAGAATAAATGGTTGCCAACATTTTGTGAATGTGTCTTTCTTTTTTAATCTTTTACTCATCTTCAGTTTCTGTGTTCATTTTTCTAGCAGTGCTATCTCCCATATTTTTCCATACCATTTATCTATTGATGCCCCCGCCAAATCTTTCCAACATCTGGCTATAACTTGATGGGTGCCTACAAACATAAAACTAATTACTTGTACTTTGCAACCTAGTGTTTCATTTATGAATAAATTTAACAGTGCTAATTCTGGTGTTAGCTGCATTGGCTGTACCTCAACCCAGAATTTCTTTACTTTCTTGCAGTCCCACCACATGTGTTTGTAGGATCCTATCCCCCCACATTTCCACCAACACTCTGGGGATCCAATTTTAGTTATATGCCGCATCCTGAGGGAGCTCCAGTACAATCTCTGTATTATTTTTAATGCTGTTTCTCTATGTGAGTTGGCAATTGAAGTATAAGGGAACTTAACCCACATGTTCTGCCACCTATCCTCATCTGTTACTATTCCTAGATCTCAATCTTTCTCAATATGCCATGGATTTTGTTGCGTCCCCATATCTTCACTTAGTAAATGTTTATATATCCTAGATACCAGGCCTCTGTCACCGCTATCCAGACTAGATATCCATCTTTCTCAGTGTCAGGGGCCTGGTATCTACTTCCATAATTGCAGGCTTGCGGATAAATGCACTCACATGAAACCAAGTCATCCAGGGTACCCCTACCTCTCCTAAACTTTCCCTCCATAAATTTCTTGATAATGGTTGATCTCCTATGTAATAATCCTTCCGTTTATACAAATCCACTTCCACCAGAATTGAATCATCCACTGGCCTATCCTGATTATAAAACCCCGGACGGCTACAGATCGGGATCAGTGGAGATATCCCGCGTATAAACGGCTCTTTTCTCCTATTCCAGACCTCAAAAATTGGAGCCATTGTAATATTGTCCAACTTACTACATTTTCTTATCTCCTCCCTAATGTATGGGATTCCCTTCCAATTTTCATTTGGTAATAATGCCTTCTCCATCTGCACCCATTTCCTTATGTTTTTAATATCCATATATGTTAACATATGCCTTATCTGAAAAGCTTCACAATAAGTTTGGCAGCCCCCAACCTCCCGCTATCCTATAACTATAGTCATTAGTAACCCTAGGCCACTTTGAATTATAGATAATTTGTTTCTATCTTACCTTGCCATTGCTTTAAACTCCTACTAGGTTTAGGGGTTGGCAATACGTAAAATAAATAAGTGAATCTGGGCACTATCCTCATTTTTGTCACCGCCATAGATAATTTCATCTTCTCCTAATATTTTAACTTAGTATGTTCTATTTTATTGTTGATGTTTCTTGAACAATTGTTAAGCTTACACTGGATTGGTGGGGGGAAAACTATATCAGCTGCTGTTACCTAGTTTTTATTTGTTTGTGTATTTTATGCTTCTGGGTCTTTTTTTGTAAGTTGCCTTAGGCAGAATAAACATTCATTAAATTAGAATTAATTAAATCAACTGCTAAAACAAATTGAACGTTCTGCCTGCTGGATAACTATATTGTTATCAGCAGAGGGAACGGAAACTCCAGGCCTTTGATTTGAAGGAGGGTTTTAGGGTGACCTCTTGTGGGGTGAAACAGGATGTACAGCTTCTGTAAATGTGGAGAAGTTGCTTGTGCAGTTGATATTCCCTGTAACGATATCACCACCTTCGCCCTCAGACACGGCTTTTTAAAGAGGTGTATTGTCTGGCCGACATCCAAAAGAAGCAGAGAGATGCTTAACCTGTTGCCTTTCTGCTTGTTGTGCCGCTCTGTAAAGCAGAGGAGCCCTGTTATAAACAAATGAATAGCCCTGCAGGTACAGAGAATATATATATATATATATATATATATATAATTTCTGTGTCGCCTATCTGTCCGAGTTAACGGACACTCTAGGCGACGTACAACAGTATAAAAACACAATATACATATTAAAACAGCAATCAGAACAAACTAAAACCAACCTTCCGTTTAACGTCATAAAACTAATCCACCCCAATCCCATAGGCCTGCCTGAATAGCCAGGTCTTTAAGGCTCGGCGGAACCCCATCAGGGAGGGGATGTGCCGAAGGTCAAAAGGAAGGGAATTCCAGAGGGTGGGGGCCACAATCGAGAATGCCCTTTCTCTGGTCCGCACCAGCCTAGCTGTTTTAACCGGTGGGACCCAGAGAAGGTCTTGTGAGGCAGATCTTGTCAGGCGGCATACTTGGTGATTCTGGAAGTAATGATGGAGAGAGGGAGCTTGGAGCATAACCTGTTGAATTACTGGTGATATCCAGCTAACAGCCTTAGGGCATTCATAAGTAAGGAATACACAAATACTGGCACTTGTACCTCATAGGAGAATGTGAAGTTGTGTTATCCTTCCTGAAGTTGCAGATCCTGCATTGTATATCCTGCATTAACCATGGGGTTGGGGGGTTGGACTATATGACCTCCAAGCTCCTTTGAAGGTCTTATAATTCTGCGAGTCGGACTTCTACCTCCTATCCCAGAAGTGTCTGGTAGTGGTCTCCAGATGAAGGGAGCCTGTGGCCCTCCAGATGTTGCTGAACTACAGTTTCCATCATCCTTGCCTGTCGGCCACTCGGGCTAGGTCTGATGGGAGTTGGTGAGTCCAACTCCACCCTGCTTGAACCAGAAAGCCTGGGAGGACAGGCATGTGCACACATCCACAGCCATCTGCCTGAGGATTGGCAGCTGAATGTGTGAAAGAGCTGCAGTGCATTTAAAACAGAAGCAAATTTTCTGTCAGCCTGATGGCTTGATCTGTGACAGCCGTTGCTGGCTGCTGAGTGATGCATGCAAAAATGTACACGGGTGAATCTGCCTCTTACTTAGAACTCACCACACAAGCTTGTGCTGCCATAGGCAGTTGCTTCTACATCTGGGGCAGATTCTACTTCTACACCCAAGACTGCAGTTATCCACAAGGGAGACACAGACTAGGGATGTGCTAGAATTCTGCCCAGTTAGGATTTGGTACAGAGTGTTCCACTAATTCACTTAATTTGCTTGGATTTTTATGTAGCAATTTTCCACTGCTATTTTTGAAAACCTCTAAAATAATGATATTAAGGATAATCATTTTATTGATATTTCTTTTCATTTGTCGACATCTCAAAATATCTGTTTCCTTTAAAAATATCAATATTAATATCAATATTTTTTTCAAGGGAAAACACGGATCAGTAAAAGCAGACAAAGAATGAACTCAAATCAATAGATCGATGGAATGCTTTCAAACGGGCACTGGCCAACGGATCCCACCCCTACTACAGGGATTCCTAAAAACAGGGGTGAAGCTGCTGTGAGAGGCCATTGTCCACATTTTGATCAAACATACAAACTTCTCTTCAGGACTGAGCTGGGGGGAATCTGGTTCTGCCAGTTTGTGCCAAAAACCAGAGGTTCACAATGCAGGGCTGCTGGTGCTTGTGACATCACAAATCCACCACCGGCTGTCCTTAGAAAAGGATGGAACTACACTTCAAATGCATAAATATACAAGTGGTATTTTAAAACATTAAACCCATAACAAGACTGATCTGAAGCCTGTGTGCCAAAACCTTGGGCTAAAGAGCATAATCCTAAAGATGTCTAATCAGAAGCGAGTCCCACTGAGTTCAGCAGGATTTACTCCCAGGCCAGGGGCGGGAGGGAACCTGTGGCCCTCTGATGTTGCTGGACTCCAGTTCCCATTAGCCAGTCAACATTACCAATGGTCAAGGAGGGTAGGAGTTGTAGTCATGCAACATGCAGAGGACCATCACTTTCTCACCTCATGTCTGTAGGACTGCAGCCTAAATCCGTGCTCAGATTGGTGGTGCATACTTCACTTGTTTGCAGTGCAGAGGTGTGAAAGAGAAGCATCATGCGGACTCTGTGAGAGGGGAGAAAGCACTGATGCCTCTCTCGGTGTCTCTGTGTCTTTGTCCACTGAATAGTGATGGGCTTGCTGGCTTCTCTGTGCCATTTGTACATGAGATCCAGTGGTCAGGTATAAAAGACAAGGGCGTATTTGGTGATGGCATCATGGGTGTGGAACACCTTCCCAGAGGAGATCCTCCTGGCCCCCTCTCTTTCCATCTTTAGATGGGTGCCAAACCCAGTTGAAGTTTTCTGTGATCTGCTGTTGCCTCTTTGCTCTATCGTTTGTTATTTCAATGGGTGTATTGCTTTAATCTGGTTTTTTAAAATCTTACTGTGTTTCTTTCTGTTTTGTGAATGCTTTCCAATGATTATACACAGCCTTCCCCAACCTGGTGCTCTCCGGATGTTTTATACTAGACCTGAATGTCTCTTCTTCCCATTGGCGGTATTCAATGGCTGGAGGTGCTTTACTGTGTTAGGCTGCACACAAATGAAGATGATGTCACCACGGTGTCTCTGTGCCTGTCTGTCTGCCCTCGCTATGCCTCAGCTATCTGCCATCTGGATCTTCACCTGCCACACTTAACTGTATTTATCTAAAATATTTCTTAATTGCCCTCATCAGAAATGTGTCCGGGCACCGTACAAAAAGCCTGACTAAAGTTAATTCACACAACAATTTTAAAATCAACAAGTAAGCATAAGAAAATACAGGACAAAAAAAACTTTTTAAAAACCCACACACAATTCCCCAAATTATCTACTGTCTGCTGTTCAGATAGGAAGGTCTTTGCTTAGTACGGAAAAGCTTGCAATTGTTATGGCATTCCATCAGTAGAGTGAGGGCTATTAGAGGACTTTTTTGTTGGCTTGAACAGGGCAAAGGCCCTGCGTAGATCACCTGTATGTTGCAATATATTATATATTATTATATTATTATTTATTAAATTTATATACCGCCCCATAGCCGAAGCTCCCTGGGCGGTTCACAACAGTCAATATCAAAATACAATAAAACACATATTTAAAACAATTCAAACAACATTAAAAATGAATCAGTATAAGCACAATGTTTTCTATTTTAAATGGACACAGCTTTTTACTATGATAAATGTTTCACCTCTTCATCCAGCATGCTGGGCTAAAAAGCTGTCTGTGGATGGAAGTCTATGAACCAGACATGACTGCAGCCTGTGGCAGTCCATCATGTCCCTTTTAATCTCCTTTGCACTCTGCTTTCTTGTCCACTTCCCTGGTTCACAGCAATAACGGGAATCAGCACTCCCAGGTTCCCTGCACTGCTAGATGCCTTTAGCGCTGGACCTTTTTCGCTTGCCCTCTCGCTGGCTCTCTTTCCTTCAAGCCCAAGTTGTACAAACAGTTCCAGCAAGTTCATCAGCAATTCATCCACAAGGTGCTCATCCTGAATATTTGCAGCTATATTAGCCAGGGCGTTAATAACAGCTAAGGAACAGTGTCTGTATCCATGATCCTTGTAGTCTTTCGTTGCTGAGTACACAATTGAGCTAGCTTTAACACTGATCTGCTGAAACAGATTCCATACCTCCTGGTAAATGTATTGATTTCCAGTGATAACTAAGCAGCCCAGTTGGTCGATGATGAGCACATCCAGGGGAGAAGGCGGCTGGCAGAACTTCTGCTGCAGGATCTGAAGGATCGGCTCCATCACTTTGGGCATGTCCCTCAGTGCCACTGCAATGTGCCCTAACGCACGGATTGTGTGGTCAGGAATGAGATGGGCCTCCTTATCACTCTCCTGTGAGATGTAGAGACGATTAGACAAACTAGCTAAGAAGGCTTCAACAATGACTGGATCTATAGTCAGGCCAGCTTTTAAGCACCTGCAGATGTTATCAATTGCAATATCCCGCAGTTGTTCATACATGGAGGCTTGACTCTTCTTGCTTGACATCACACTTACAGTGGATTCAGCATGCTCGTTTGTTATACTGATCTTGATGTCGTTGCCTCCGGTATTAAATTGGTTGTGGTACTTGTAAAGCTTCACCAGGACAGGAGAAGGGATCACAAGAAAGTCTCTCAGGGATGGATTGACCGAGTGAACCACCACAGGGAACCTCTCACATAAGCGCCCTAGACCCTGTAAGCAGCAGATGAGAAGAGGCAAATGAGCTATGATATTGACAGAACCTTGGAATCTGAGTCTGGTCCTTCCAGTAATCCCCCCCTTTTCCAGTTACAAAATTCAAGCCCTTATCTGCCCAGTAGGAATGGCAAGATCTGTCAGTTTCAGGTCTGTCTGTTTCTCATTTTTCCCAAACTTAAATTCAGTTTTCCACATTTCTGCAGCAATTTGCATTTTTTTTGTTAAATCTTCATGAAAATTCTCCAGCATTTTAGTGTGAGTTTCTCCTAATAAACTCGGCTTTGTAGGTAGTTTTGACTAATGTGCACATGTGCAAGCCATTTCTCATCATAGAATGCATTTTTGCTTTCATTCATATATCCATACTATGCACACTTTCATGCATTTTGGTAAACATTGGTTGCCAAACTGTATTGCAAAATTTGAATAAGTGCTGAGTTTCAGTTCTCATACTGTTTCGGAAAGTGCAAATTTGATAATTTGGCTTGAAATGTGAACGGAATCTAATTTCTCACCCATCCCTGCTGCCAACAGGGACATTGCTAGGATGTCTGGGTCCCCTTCCCCCACTAAATTTTTTTTCCTTATATTTTGCTTACAGGGAAGTTGTGCACATTAAAAAGCACAGTGTTGGCGGGACACCCTGTGATGCGTCCTTCCCTGGCTCTCCCTGTCAGGTTCCTACCTGCTCGTGGTTACTGCCTGTCTCTAGGCACCACCAGGGACTCCACCAGTCCGGACCGCTCTCTCTTATGGTTTCTCTCCCCGCTCTAGCACAGATCTCAACAGATCCCCCTGCTAGGCAACCACCAGTAACGTCCCAATACTAGTATTCCCAGAGACTCTGAATACTGGTATTGTTATTCTCTTCACCGCTGCCGCCATTTGTTACAGTTCCCCTTCAGCCTTGGTCATTACCTTACCCTCCCTTCTGGTCTGTGAAACCCCAGCCAAGGATCAGGCCTTTGGTAAACCAAATTAAGTATTTATTACAGATAACAAAGCTAACAAGATTTCTTCTTAAGGCACATAAGCATATGGTTTTACTCAATACTAATCCGAACTCCACCTCCCTCCTGGCAAACAACTCTCTAAACCCCACCAAGCAACCCACTCAGTTCTCTTCTCCCCCCCAGATTCCACTCTCACTCTTCCTTTTATACATTCAGCCATTTTAAACACTCAGCCAATCATCTCGCATTCTACTGCCCATTCACTCCCCCTCCTCTTTCACTCCACTTACCATGTATCTTCTAAAACAACAACACTTACCATATATACATTAATATAGGAATATCACACACACACACCCGGCCACCTTAATTTGCCCAGAGGGGCATTGCTAAAAGAAGCCCTAAGTATAGTTTAGTCTATGCAAATTTGTGTCACATGAGCCTGTATCCAGAGTCCTTTAAGTACCGACCAACAGCTGTCTTCCAACATGGGGCAAATGTTCTACTTGAATAGGTAGCGCCTTTATGTCACTTGCTAACAGCTTAAAAGAACTCCTTGCTAAGCTGATATGTCTGTGTGATAGTTCAGCCAGGATCTTTTGCTAGGTGAGGGCAGAGGTCATTTGAACAATGTGGCTTTGAGTGGCAGAGAAAACGAAGAGGATTTTTTCCCCCTCCTTCCCAAGGCAATCAATGGGTTGGAGAGAGCCATTAGCTGCAGGTAAGCAATATCTCAGTGGAAACAGCATTCTGTGCAGGCTACAGCAGTCCAAGGATGGCTCTCCATCTCTAAGCAGGAGAAGTGAGGCAGTTTACTGCAGCAGTAATTCAGTGAAAAGAAATAGGTTAAGGAAATCTGATCCAGTAGGCGGCTACTGGGATTTCAAAGGCCACTCGCTCGCTCGCTCTGGTCTCAGAGAAGGTAAGGCATTATTTTTGTATCCAGTACAGAGTGGTGTTGATATTAATACTGTAAACTTCCCTTGAATGAGATGCCAGATCCGTTATAAATCACGCCTTGTCTGTTATAAGTTCAGTCTTGGACCACTTGAAAGAAACAAGCAGCAGTGAATCCCTAGGAAGGAAAGTGCAAAAGCTGAAGTTGCCACAACAGAAGTTTTGGTTGTGTAGTCCTAGATGTGTACAGGATGGATTGAGTTGTACGCTGGAGAGAGCAATTCACTCTGCACATGGTCAGAGGCACTTCGGAATCTTATTTTGTATTACTCCCTACCTCATCCCCAGGCTGTGTTTTGAAAACAGGTTGTGCCTTGCCTCACATGAAGCCAAGTAGAGTATTCCTGCGGTTGATTTAGACTGAAGAATATCTGTTTGTAGAGGAAGTTGGATTTTTAAGGGCCGGTGGACTGGTGAAAATTCCAGTCCACTGTGATGTCCATTGAGAGGAGTGTGATTCCTGTTTCTCTATGGGAAGAGGCAGCAGGAGAGCAGGAGCGTGGCAGCTTTGAGGACTGGGAGGGCATGCCTTTACTCTAGCAAGCCAGTGTTCCCCAACCTGGTGCCTTCCAGATGTTGCTGGACTACAAATCCCATCATTACCCAAAATTTGGCATGCTGAGTGTTGGGTAGCAGGCTGGGGGAAGATTGCTCTCTAAGCCCCTCCCACATGTAGGCGGAGCTTAGGATGCATGAGCAGCTCTACAGAACCTGTTAGATTAGTTCTGTATTTTGCTTACAGGAAAATGATTGTGTGTGAGATTTCGAGGGGGAGAAACATTTTGGGGGGACCCTACTAAATTAGCCCAAGGTTGACTCAACCAAACCAGAGTGAACAGCAGCAGCATTGCAAGCCGTTTAGCAGACCAAACACGTTTGTGATTTGAGCTAATTGTCCATTGCGATCAGTAGTGTGGTGGCAAATTTAGCAGTGCAGGGTCTCTTCATGATAGTGACAGCCACACACCCTCATAGCCACGCCCCTTCTAAGATTATAGAATAATCTGACCAGGTGTGAATACTGCTTTCTGCTTCTCTATCCTTGTTAATGTCTTCTCCCACAACAACAGATGTTCCTAGGAGCTAATTAGCATGACAGGAGAGTGTTCTAGCTACTGAGAAGAGTCTTCTCATTGGCTGACGCACCCACCTCCTTTCAGTCTGATTGGCTCCAATCCGCAGGAAAGGAGAAGGAAGCATGTTAGAAGACTCTTCTCAGTGGCTCACACGCTCCCCTTTCATGTTGATTGGCTCATAGGATGCTGGAGACATAGGGACCCTCCTGGGGACTAGCTGCCAAAAAAGTAAAGGATCTAAGACTCCCCGAGACCCTGGATGACCCCACCGCTGATTTTGATGGGGATGTGAAACACCTCAAGGTTTTTTCACTTAGAGATCCTCCCCAATGGTAGGGTTGGATGAATTTATCAGTTTGGTTTATTTTGGTTTCCAACCTTAAATTCAGCTCACTACCTTTCTGCATCAGTTAGGCTTTTTTTTTTCAAGTCTGCATGAAAATTCATATGCATTTTGGGGCACATTTCTCATAATATATGCATTTTTGGAAGCAGTTTTCCCTATTATAATGTCATTTTGTACGTAATGTTCATTAATACAGTATATGCATTTTGGTGCACACCTTTTGGCTGAAGAGTTTGTTGTTATATGCCTTCAAGTCGATTATGACTTATGGAAACCCTATGAATCTTTTTTGGATATAGCATCACAAAATGTGGAGAAGTGCAAATTTTGAAAGATAGCTCTGTTCCACTTCATTTGATGGTTTGGGAAGTGCAAATTAGGTTTGTATTAAAATAAAATTAATGTCTCCTCCCATCCTTACCTGACAGCTAACTTTCTATGTGCATTCAAGGCTCCTCCTTCCTGATCCAGCAAAGAGTTTGTCAGCACCTTAAAAGACTGTCAGAACATTCTGATGCAAGTCTCCTGTTTCTGTTGCAGGTGGAAATGAATGTGATTTGATTTTAAGAGCTGTCTGGAGTCCGTCTCTCTCTCTCTTTCTTTTCCAAGGTGATGAAAAATAGATTTTGTTCAGAGCTTGTGACCCTGTGGTGGCAGCTAGCAATTAAACTCTGATAAAAACCTCACACAGAAAGAGAGCCCTGTCCGCTTCCCTGCCTTTCCAGCCTTGGTCATGAATGCCCATTGGTGGATCAACATCCCCACTCAGGGCTAATATTGCAACAATATGTTTAAAGTCCAGCTGGCAAAATTTAGAAAGGCTTTCTTTGTGGAATAGGCACAGAAGAAGTGGGAGGCAGCGGAGACCTGCTAGGTAAGCTAATGGGGGAGGGTGAGCAGCAGCATGGAGTCTAATGTGTGGGTCTGAAACTGGAAGCAGTTGCCTTAGGATGTGTGGCCAGTATCCACACACCAGGGGTGTTGCTAGATCGTTAAAAGACTTGGGGCCCAGGGCAGAAATTTTCATTAAAAGTGGAGGAGGCCAATGAATATGTACAGGGGCAAATTTAGGCAGACTTTCAGAGAGAAAGCCGACTGGTAGGAAATTGCACGGTGAAGTACAAAAGATCTGGGACTCAAGTCTTCTTAACTGACCCCCTGACATCCCCCTTCTCTTGGCATTGTTAATGAGGAAGAGTATTTATATTCAACCCCTGAAAAACACATCCAGATCCCTTAATGAACCGTAAAAGGCAGTACCTTAGGGCAGCTTCCTCAACCTGGTGCCCTCCAGATGTTTTAGACTATAGCCCCAGCCTGCAGACTTCAGGTTTTGCTTTGTGGGATCTGGTAGTATATTGACAAATTCAGAAGTGCGGGGTGTTCATGATCATGATACTCACACCCAGAGCTTGGAAAAGTTACTTTTTTGCACTACAACTCCCATCAGCCCAATCCAATGGCCATGCTAGCTGGGGCTGATGGGAGTTGTAGTTCAAAAAAGTAACTTTTCCAAGCTCTGCGCACCACACATCTCTGACAACCACTCACCCTTCTAAGATTGTACAAATGAAATGAGCTTTCAGTCTCTTACTTTGTTTGGAGTACTTTTTCTTAGTGATGCATTGCAGCGATCGATGGAGATCTCCAGGTGTTGCCTTTCAGCTAGATCTACTCTTTTCTGTGCATGTACATGGGCGAATGTACTAACATGTTGTAAAGTAAGGAACTTCCGTTGCTGAGTTTCCCTTCTTGGTTGCCATACGAAGACTAAAGAGAAATGTGTTAGCTACTGACAAGTGTCTTGTTAGTGGCTGACTCACCACCTATCACTCTGATTGGCTCCAATCAGCAAAAGAGGACACTGAAAATATAGGTACCCTGCTGGGACCCTGCTCCCCAAAAAGCAAGGGGTCTAAGACCCCCTGGGACCCTGGATGACTATATCCCTGGTGGGATCACATTTTTAAAAAATAAAAAGTAGGACCCCCAAGGCAGAGCCCAGAAGCAAAATGATTATTAAGAGGGTCAAACCCTGGTGATAAGGGTGCATAGAACTGCAACTGTCACCTTGTTGCTTGCGTTATGCAAGAGGCAGGATAATTTTGCAAAACAATTGCTTCTGTGGTTATGATTTTTTTAAAGTCAAAGTTCTGAATGATCAGGTTGAATTGTTTATTTGTGCAAAGGGTTCCTTGTTGTTAATCTTGCTCTGGTTAGAAGAATAATCACTCCCAGTTTTTGCAGCCTTGGGAAGAAACTTTGTATTTCTTCTCAATGCAGATGCTAAAAGAATTCTGGAAGCTGTAAAGCCAAACAAAAAAAGTCATGTATTATGCAGCTTTGTAGGTCAGAAAAAAAGCTCCTGTTTTAAAGAAGCCAAATACAACGTTGCCAACAGGAGCATTCACAAGGCTAGCTAGCAGTATGGCTGATATCATAATGGAATGAATGTGTCACAATCATTCCAGACCCACGCAGCAAAAATAAAATAAAATAAAATACAAGTGTATTGTGGCAATTAAGAAATGTATTATGGTGTAAGTTTTTATGGACTTAAGTACACTTTGTCAGATGCCTGAAGTGAAATCTTAGTTGGTGGATACAGAAAGGAGAAAATTGTAAGGAATGATGATGAGATGTAAACGTTACAGCCTGTGATAATTAGAGCTTCAATGAATGTTAAATAAGCTCACTTTTTACAGTAGTAAATGGGTAATATTTGCTGAGATGATTGTATTATCACCTGGACTAAGGCAGGGAGGCAATTGCAAGAGGCTTTGGCCAGAACAGGTGTCACCAAGTCTGGACTGTCCCACTTGGTTGAATGTTTGTCTTCCTTCCTGCCCCACAGCTGTTAGGAAGGAGGGCTCCTATCTAGTCTTCTGCCTGATATGCTAGTTTTCTGTGTGTAGGGAATGCTTACCTCCAGCACCTCACAGCTGAAGATGGGGGCACAATGACAGCCTCTGTATTCCTTCACCAAGGATGACTCTCTGAGGCATCTCTCCAGTGTCATAGTTGGGGAAGGACTGTGGGGCTGAGGCCGAGGGCCCCTCTCAGCAGAATGTGCGGGAGGGCACCCCAAAGCCAATAGAGCCATTGTGAAGGAAGGAAGTGAAGTGATGCATGTTGCCATCTAAAGAGAGCCGGCATCTCCAAAGACCACTAAGTCCAGAGTCTAAAAGTACCTACCTGCAGCACTGCCTGGCTCCATTGTTACTGCACGATTTTCTCCATCGTCAGCTATGTCCATTTACAATGCTCTCCTCCACTGATTTCGAAGCCGAGGGCTTTGTTCTGTGTAGTCAAATGTACTATGTTAAGAAAAATATAGATGCCGCTGACAATAGAGAACCCCTGAACAGCCTCTTCTGAATAGCTGGGTGCATGTGAGACGTGGATGCTGGACTTGATGGGCCATTGGCCTGACCCAGCAGGCCGTTCTTATGTTCTTCCGGTGGGCTGTTGCACTGCCTGGTGCAGGATTACTGTGTGTGCATTGAGACAAGGGCCTCAGAGCCCTTGGGCTCAAGTTAAAGGAGGGCAGGTATCGGTTGAACATTAGCAGAAATGTCTTGATGGGGCAAGAATCGCTTGCCTAGCAGGGCAGCAGCGGCAACGGTGGGGGGCTTCCCCTCGCTTGGAGGCCTTCAAGCAGAGGGTGGCTAGCCATCTGTTGGGGAAGGCTCTGGCTCTCGGTTTCCTGTCTCAAGCAGGGGTGGGGTGGGGTGGGGTGAGGTGGACTAATTAGCTTCCAATACCCCCCTCCAATTCAACGACTCTTAAGATTCTGATGTTTGTGTGCATGGATTTAAATGCACGTACACTAGGGATGTGCCCCACCCCCACAACAACTCCAACAATGTCCATTAATCGAGTTTTAACAAAGTGACCCCAAAAGGAAAAACCTAGAGGTGGCAATTTGCCGCAGACAAGAGCCAGGCATCAGGGTAAGCGCATGACAGCAGCCAATGAGGCAGCCCCCTCAAGCTGTGGATATGGAGGCATGTTGCCCTCCTCTGGGTGGTGGACAGAAGGGGCTGCTCTGTTGGCCGATTCAGCTTCTGTATATGGAAGGGTGGGGGCATGTTGTCCTTTGCCTCGGGCAGCAACATGTCTTGGGCCAGTAGTTTTCTATTGATACTCGACCCTCCTGTAACCCTCCATGGAATCTCACCCTCCTTCTGGAGCAGCAGTTGTTCGGAGAGGAGGGGGAAGAAGATTGTTGAGTGACCCCACCCACTTGCTTTCTAAAATGGTGCCACCCAGATTAGGGTTTAAGGATGGAGGAGACATTGGATCAGTTGGCATTTAAAGGCAAACCTACCTAACTGGCACTTGCGGAAACCATCTGTCGGGAATGCTTTGATTTGGATTCCTGCATTGTGCAGGGGGTTGGAGTTGATGGCCTTATAAGCCCCTTCCAACTCTACTATCGTATGATCTAAACAAGACACAAACTGAAAAGCGGCTGTCTTTCAAAATTTGCACTTCCCGGGATTTTGCAATGCAGTTCTCCAGCCAAGTATTGTATAGAAAAATGCAAATGCTCCACTAAGTATGCAGATGAATGCATATATTAGTGAAAATAACATACACGCATGCCTTATGTTAGGGGAAATTTGCTTTGAGCAAATGTGTATATTGGGCAAATTTGCATTATGAAGTTATGTTAGGAGGGATTTCAACTAATAATCTGCTGAATTTTTCTAAGGACTTTTAAAACAAAACAAAACAAACTGCTGTGGAAACGTGCAGAACCGAAATTAAGACTGGAAAAGTGAAGAACAGAGAGAAACCAAAATTGTCAGATTTGCTCACCCCTAGCCCGGATGCAGGTTTATTTCCTCAGTGTGATGAAGGCCTCAATCCTCCCATCAACCTGCCTAGAGAAAACTGCAAAATGGCATGTAAATCATTATTGGAATGGGGAACACCCATAGTTTAGGGTAAGGAAAGATATATTTTGATCATCTAGAGCAGGGATGGGGAATCTGTGACCCTCCAGATGTTTTTGGACTACAACTCCCATCATTCCTAACTATTTGCCATGCTGATTGGGTCTTCTGGGAATTTGAATCCAACATCTGGAGGGTCAGAGGTTCCCCATTCCTGATCTAGAAGGAATTCAGGGCAGAGTGAGGCTGCCTCCTCAGGCAACTGTTTCTGGCGGTCTTGAAAGAACAGCAGATTGTTTAATTATTGTTTCATTTTTACAACTGGGGAGGGGGACAGGCATTTTGAAGGATTTTCTGCCTCAAGTGCCAAAAAAACTTGACTGGCCTTGGATAAAATGTATATGCCTTGACTTGGGGGTGGAGGCTGGGAATTTGCTGCTCCACCACCTCTGGAAAATCCTGATCATGAAAGAAATTTAGCAATGGAGTAGCCTACCTTGAAAAGTTATGGCACCCGCCTTGGTGGTTTATATTCATTTGTAGTATCCACAATCCTAGGACAGAGAGTTGGCTTATAATAGATTATAGGCTCTACAATCAGTGGTTCTCAACCTTTTTTGCTGCATTCCCCCCTTTCACCATTGTTCAGAATATAATTCCCCCCTTCCCAAGATAGTCTCTGATAGCGTGTTGACGTTTCGCGAGTGACGGTGGTGTTTCTCGTGAGAGAAAAATTTCTTAGTTTATATTATAACAGAATTTCTTGGAGCACTTTCTGGTCTTTAAATAATAATCTAATTTTGCAAATGAAAATAATGCTGCATGTTCAAGAATTGATTTTAATCTGTGACATTCAATAAACTTTATTGAATGTCGCAGATTAAATTAAAAACAAACTACAATTTTACAGATTGTACGTAATCTACAGGACATCACACTTTGCTGAATAGTGGTCCCAATTCCCCCCCTGGAATCCTAAAATCCCCCCCAGGGGGAATTCCCCCCTTGTTGAGAACCCATGCTCTACATGAACTCATTTGATTTAGTTCACATTTCAAACTGAATCTATCAAATTTGCACTTTCCAAAACAATATGAGAGCCAAAACATATCCACCCTTGGCACTTACCCAAATTTTACAATGCAGTTTGCGTATGTTAGGGGCTAGTGTGGATACAAATAAATATGAGTGAAAATAACATACAAAAATGCATTATGTGATGAGAAATTGCTTATTTATTTTATTTATTTATCATTTGATGTATATCCCGTCCTTCCTCCAGCAGGAGCCCAGGGCGACAAGCAGGAGCTTGCAAAAATATGTACATTAATCAACACTGCATAGAAAAATGTATTTATTGGGAGAAGTCTGCTGGAGAATTTTCATTAGGTTTTAAAAAAAAAAGCAGCCAACAAATTGCTGCAGAAATGTGGAGAACTGAATTTAGGGACTGGAAAAATGAGGAATGGAGAGAACCGAAATCGACAGATCTTTCCATTCCCATCCAGCTCTGATAACTGGGCTCCTCTGGGAGGAAGGAAGGAGACAAGCTTAATAAATAAGTAAATGAATAAATGAATGAATGAGTAAATGGTGGTGTTAAAGATGCTCTAGCTGAACTTCTTTTGTACTTTAATATCTTTCTGGACCATGTTCCTTGTACCCACATTTCTTTTGGAGAAATTGTGCAGTTCTAACAATGCCTAATTAGCTTCCTCCCCTCCTCTATCCCCCCCCCCGGTGCCTTGTAGAAAGAAGCTACGTGGGAGAAGCCTGACCAGTTGAACATGGAAGGGGCTCTGATAGCCCGGGATCGAGTCGGGGTTCAAGATTTTGTCCTCCTGGATTCCCACACGAGTGAATCTGCCTTCTTAGACAACCTTCGCAAGCGATACCGGGAGAACCTTATCTATGTAATTGCATCTAGGACCGCTCCACTTGGTCATAATTTGTCTATGGGGAAAAGGGGGACGATAGGCGACTGTTATGTGACACCTGCCGTTAGATTAGCTTTGAATCTCTTCCAGACGTGGAGAGGAAATTTGGAGATGGAACTGGAGTGTTGAAGCTACTGTGATGTGAAGAACGTAGGAAGCTGCCCTTCCACTCACTCGGACAATTTCCATCTCCTCTAGGCCTTTCCTGTCTACCCTTGATTGGTCCTAGGCAGACATCTGAGGACCTTTTAACTGGAAGTGCAGGGATTGGACCTTGAATCTTCAGCTTGCAAGCGTATGCTCTGCCCTAGAGCTACAGGCCCTCCCTGACTTTGGGCTTGGCTTGCACGTAATGCTAATCCATGATTTATTTATGACTCATTCCACAGACAATCAAACAAAACCATTGTCTGTTTCTCCAAAGTTTGGTTAGTTTTCCAGCTGTTCTTGCTTTATGCCTCTCTGGCCTGGTGAGTGTCTGCAGTGGGGTGGCCGAACAAAACCATGGTTAAGGAATGGCGCTTTGGCCATAGTCAAAACAAACCAAGGTTTGATAAGCTCAACAACAAACCATAGCTTCAGTTAATGGTTTGTTGGCAGTAAACAAATCATAGTTAAACAAACTACTGGGCAGGGTTCAGATGATCAAACAAACCATGGTTTAACAAATGGTGGCTTAGCATTATGTGTGAACCAGGTTCATATTACAAGTTGTTTGGATCCCCTCCTTTTTAGGGACTGCATTTAATAGACATCCATTTTAAGTTCTTTTTATTTAAAAGAGGGGATATCTTCTCACTGAGGGCATATCAAAAGTCTGGATTGGATGACATCTTTACCTGGATCCACTCTCTATATGTGCAAAAGTATACCTTCCATTCTTCTGTCTCTTTCAGTCCAGTGCATGCCCCTAGCATTGCCAGACTTCCATTTGCCCCCCTGGGCTCCTATTGGCAGGAAGGGTGGGATATAAATCTAATAAATAAATAAGGTGTCCTTAAAGGCTACTCATGTGGAACCTAACGTGTGGGCCCAGATCACACAGCCAATTCACAGGATTTGGGTACTTCCAGATGGGTGCTTGTTGAGGGTGCTCCTTATGTATGCAAGTTTTTTTTGTAGGGTTCACCTTGCATCACTGGCATCAAAATACAAGGTTATATCTCTTTTCTTCCTGCCCCCCCCTTTTATCGTGGATTTTTTTCCTTTTGGGGAAAAATCTGATAAGCTTTTTTGTAAAAAAAAAAACATTGTTGCAAACGGTCTGTTTGTGATAGCTCTATAACATATTTGCATTATTAAACTCCCATCTGAAAGTTCCCTTTGTCACCCGCTGTTCTGGGTCGAGAGGTGCTGGTTTTTGCACAGGTATGCCCTCTCCAAACATTGCGCAGATCATGGACAGCTGGTGGGATTGGAGGTGCGGCAGATGCTGCAGATGTGCAGGTAAAAGCTGCGTGTGGGGGTCTGCTCTGGGTGAAGGCATTGTCTGATCCAGCCCTTAAACTTTGCTGCACGTTTCATGCTGATTTTACTCCACTTCGTGGTGCTCTCTTTGTTACTTATTAACAGCATTTATGTGCTTCCCAATAACACTTTTCTCTGAGTGGCTTATGTTAAAATACGTTACGATGCAATGATAATCTCCAAATTAAAAACAATATTCTCCCTGAAGAATCCTGGTGAATGGCATTTTACTGAGGGTGCTGAGAAGTCTAGTGTCACAGCATATACTTAATTGCTAGATTAATTGCCACACAATGAGGGTCTTCTGGATCTGTTAGACTGTCCTTTCTAAACCTAGTGCCCTCCCATCAGCACACCAGGTTGGCAAAGGCTGTGAAGACCTCCTCCCCAAGGCAGAAGTGAGGTCTTTCTTACAGAAATCAGTGGAGAAATCCAGGATTTTAATGTAATATAAACAGGGATGTGCTGGAATTCTGCCCAGTTCAGATTTGGTACTGAATTTTCAATTAATTTGCTAGATCAGCTTTTATGGAGTGATTTTCTGCTGCTATGTTTGGAAACCTTTTTTAAAAAATCCAAGTCTAAAATATTGATATTAATGTCTATATTTTATTGCTACTTCCTTCAATTTATTTCCTTTCAAAATATCTATATTAATACAGTATATATTTTTCTGAGGGGGGGGGATGGATTGGTAAAATCAGCAGCTTGCAGACAAGAATGAACTTGAATCGATAACAGCCTATGAGGTTGACGGAATGGTTTTGAACCAGCATTGGCCAACGGATCCCATCCCTAAATGTAACTGAGCAGCAGTGCTCCCCCTCCCCCTCCCCACCAACCCCACCAAGCAACCGAGACAGGAATTCTGCTGATTCTTATTTCATGTGAAATATGTCTCATATGTGTGTGTCAACATTTTAACAGTGCAATGTAACTGAATGCAAGTTGCTAGAGTAGCCGGCAGGTCTCTTTATGTTTCTGCCCTTATTGGCTTTTGTCGTTCTTCCTCCTATAGACATACATTGGCACTCTCCTGGTGTCTGTGAATCCATACAAAGAACTGGACATCTACACTGTTAAGCAGATGGAGCAATATAAAGGAGTTAACTTCTTTGAACTGCCTCCACACATGTAAGCACAATGCTAGCTTCCTTTTCTGGGTTTGGTTGTGCAAGTCTTAGAATAGAATAGTAGAGTTGGAAGAGGCCCATAATGCCATCAAGTCCAACCCCCTGCTCAATGCAGGAATCCAACTTAAAACATCCCTGACAGGTGGCTGTCCAGCTGCCTCTTGAACGCCTCCAGGGTTGGAAAGTCCACCACCTCCCTAGGGCATTGGTTCCATTGTTGTACCACTCTAACAGTTAGGAAGTTATTCCTGATATTCAGCTGTAACTCAAACCTATAATTCTGTGTCCTGCACTCTGGGATGATCAAGAAGAGATCCTGGCCGTCCTCTGTGTGGCAACCTTTCAAGTACTGAAAGAGTGCTATCATATCTGTCCTCATTTTCTCTTCTCAAGGCGAAACATGCCCAAGTCTCTCATCTGCTTTTCAAAAATTAAATTAGATTTAGAATGGAAAATCATTATATTGCCATGTCTTAAGCTTTTGCTCCTAGTTCATAGCAGAGTGGCTGTGGAGTCTGTTGCACATTGGATGTTACTGCCTGGTAAAAGAAGTTGTCTAAAATAGAGATGGATCAGATTTTTGTTTGGGTTACATTTTAAGTGAGCATGCCCAATTTGCATCTCA
The DNA here is from genome assembly GCF_030035675.1 of Rhineura floridana. Taxonomy (NCBI): domain Eukaryota; kingdom Metazoa; phylum Chordata; class Lepidosauria; order Squamata; family Rhineuridae; genus Rhineura; species Rhineura floridana. Next base: position 2,696,392 of record NC_084498.1, read on the forward strand.
CTGGACTGATATACGGATTGGAACATAATTATCCTTTGAATTTCACACTTATCCAGATTTTGCAATACAAGTTCTTGGCTCAAGAAATGTATCAAAATATGTAAAATAGTATTCTTGGATAAACTACATATTTAAGTATGAATTTAAAAACTGAGTTATTTTTGAGAGAATGGTATATCAAATTGTGCTGTTTTGAGTAGTATTACTTGGTTTATTTGGGTTCAACAAGGAAAAAAGAAAGCAAACTTTCGATCTGAACAGGACTGGGCTCAATTTTTAGAACTTTTGGAATAGTAAGCAGGTGGAGATTCTTTATAAACCATTTCTTGATTTTATGAGATGTGATTATTATTACTTTTAAGGTATGTTATTCTTTCCCCCCTTTTCCTTGCCTTAATTTTTTATAATTCATACACACACACACACACACACACACACACACACACACACATTGTGTGTGTGTATAAATTTTCGTTTGTGTATATATATCTTAATATTTGCTGTTATTTAATTGTTATTAATATAGATGATAATGTATGTTTGATTGTTTAATAACAACTTAAGTACAGATTTTTGTACAGTTTTTAAAAAAGTTCATAAATTAATATAACAATGGGACAGACAGGAATAAATCCACAAGTGTAATTAACTCAGACAAGCAGTAGACTGATTTGCCCCTTCTGAGTTTGACATTCACCTGCCTAAGTAGTGAATGAATGATGCTGGTAATTTTAGACTTTGTATGACATCATTTAGCATCATGCTGAGAACAGCATTGTTGTGACAAGTACGTGTGTGTGTGCCTGTGTGTCTTTTCCAGTTACGCCATAGCTGACAATGCCTACCGGGTCATGTGCACCGAGTACAACAACCACTTCATCCTGATCTCTGGGGAGAGTGGGGCTGGGAAGACAGAAGCCTCCAAGAAGATCCTTCAGTATTTTGCAGTGACCTGTCCCACCACAGAGCAGCTGCAGATTGTCCGGGACCGCCTGCTGCTCTCCAATCCTGTTCTGGAGGTAAAGAAAACAAAAGTGGCTTCTTTGTGTGTGGGAGCCCTTCTACTGCTGCTGCTGTTGATCATGATGAAGATATTAACCTTTTGTTTGCCTCCTATTGGTTTGCTATCCTGGGAGGGAGCCTCTTCTTTGCAGCTTCAGCCAATTTCACTTCTTCCTATCGATCTCAGCTTGGTGGGAATAGTGATGTGAACAGCTTCTGATTTGACCATTGAATAAGCTTTTTAAATTGCCCCACTGTTGGTTTCTCTTCCTGTTGAGTAGAAGGGATTTGATTTGATTTGATTTGATTTGATTTGAGAAGAGAAGAGAAGGCTTTAATGACTGGTTTCCTCTGAATATTTTTCAGTATTTTTTTTTTTAAATGAAAATTTCTAACTACAATTTTGCCATTAAGCAAAGAAATAAGAAGAGGGGATCCGCCATTAAAGCCTCACCTGACCGCCTCTGTGGGAAGAGAAACTGACATTGATGCAATTTGGAGAAGATATTTGTTAATCCCTCTGCCCAGATGAAAGAAGTAATGAAATAGGCTGAACTTGGTGAAGAGGAAACACTGAGTTTCAAGGCACAGAAGTCCTGAAAAGCCATTGTTGTTAAGCTTCTGCCCTTCAGGGCAACACATTCAAAGTACAACACAAGCAATATTGCATAAAAAAAAACATCAGCTTAGACAGCAATGCAGCTGCAGAAAAAACACTTTGCCTGTCCACACTTGTCAGGCTGGTGCTTATACAGGGATATTGCCTGAGGCAATAATGGCCAGCCCCCATTCCACATGGGGACGCTGACCAGGTTGGCAGTGGAATCTCTCTTCTAACATTGGCGACAGGACCGTATCCACCACCACACCTGAGGGTGGCAGGCTACAGGTTGTGTGGTGCACGCAGTTCTCTCCTCAGATACCTTCCTACTGCCCTTTGTCTTCCAGTATCTGCTGTCTGAAGTGGCTGCCTCATTCTGCCTAACAGCAGGGCCAGCCATGTATTATCACGCACAAAACGCTCCACAAATCCACTCTGAAATCTGGCCAGGGAGGCACTCTTGCCTTACTGAGGTTTGTTTAGCATGACTGACGGAGAGCCTCCTAAGTGATGTGGCAGCCCAGCATTGGAACAACCTCCCCTCTGAGTTCATGATTGGTGCTAATGCTGTTGAGCTTTTGGGAGCCAGTTTGGTGTAGTGGTTAGAGCGCTGGACTGGATCCTGAGAGACCAGGGTTCAAATCCTTGCTAGGCCATGAGACTCACTGGGTGACCTTGGGCCAGTCACTGTCTCTCAACCTAACCTACCTCACAGAGTTATTGTGAAGTTAAAATCAGGAGGGAGAGAACCATGTTTGTACCTCACCTTGAGCCCTTTGGAAGAAAGGTGGGATATAAATGTAATAAATAAATAATAAATTTTGGGGCCAGTTAAAGACTTGGCTTTTCATTCAAGCCTCCGCTGGCATTTAATGTCAAATTCAGTGTGATTTATTTCTCTGTCTCTGTTTTTCATGCTGTTGCTTTTTGCTGCCGTGTTGTATTTTGAATTCTGTAGCTCTCTCTGAAATTGCTGCAATGCAGAGTGGAGTATAAATGCTTTAGATAATAACAGTGGGGAAAAGCTGGAAAGCCACAGGCAGGTGGATGCAAAAAAGAAAAATCAAATGAACAAAGGATGGCAATTCCTAAGGAAGGGATTTGTGTGGGAGCAGGCGGGTGTGTGTGAAGTGAGTGGCATTTACACACCAGTAGACTACAGTGTGGTGTAGTGGTTAAGGTGTTGGACTATGACCTGGGAGACCAGGGTTCGAATCCCCACACAGCCATGAAGCTCACTGGGTGATCTTGGGCCAGTCGCTGCCTCTCAGCCTCAGAGGAAGGCAACGGTAAACCACCTCTGCATACCACTTACCATGAAAACCCATTTCATAGGGTTGCCATAAGTCAGAATCAACTTGAAGGCAGACAATTCAATTTGACTCTACATTTTTGGCTCTATAATTGAGAGCCAGCATGGCCTAGTGGTTAAGGTGCTGGGCTACGACCTGGGAGACTAGGGTTCGAATCCCCACATAGCCATGAAGCTCACTGGGTGACCCTGGGCCAGTCACTGCCTCTCAGCCTCATGAAAACCCTATTCGTAGGGTCGCCATAAGTCAAAATCGACTTGAAGGCAGTACATTTACATTTAGACTAGCAAGAAAAACACAGGAACCCAACAAGGCGGAGGGAAGGGAGAATAAGCATGCTGACATCCAAAGACCTTGTTTTGTTTTCATTTATGTTCATCTGTAGGCTTTCGGAAATGCAAAGACTTTGCGGAATGACAACTCAAGCAGGTTTGGAAAGTACATGGACATCCAGTTTGATTTTAAGGTAAAGCAAATGTCTTGCCTTTATTTTATTTTTAAGTGGGGATCTTTAATTTGGAGCAGGGAGATTTGCAATGGTCTCTTCACAAGAATTGCTTGCACCCCACCTCTGCTTAAAGAAGCTCCCTATGCGGTTCTCCCCCTCCTTCCTGTTTTATCCTCACAACGACTCTATAGGGTAGGCTAAGGGATGTAGTAGTAGTGAGACTAGCTCAACACACCTCAGTGAGCTTCATGGCTCAGTGTGGATTTGAACATGGATCTTCCCTGTGTAAGCCCTGGGCTCCTACTGGGAGGAAGGGCGGGATATAGATCAAATAATAAAATAAATAATAACAATAAATAAGTCACACACTCTGACCACTACACCACACTGCCTTTTCCTCCATGCTGAGTGTTCCCTTGATTGAAGTGGACCCTCTGCCTTCTAAGTGCCAAAAGATGCTTCCTTGTGGCAATCCAAGCACCCCCTTCTTTCTCCTGTTCTTTAATGGTTAATGATCCACAGCAGTGTAGTGGCAAATTCAGAAGTGCAGGGTCCCTTCCTGATAGCCATGCCATGCCCCCTCACAGCCACGCCCCTTCTAAGAGTATGCAATAAAATGAGCTTTCAGCCTCTTTGTTTGGAGTTCTGTTGAGTAATGAATGCAGGTTCAGCAAGAGTAATATAATGATTGCTTCAGCTGGGAGAAGCATGCAATTGACAAGAAACAATGAAACGAACAAAAAACCCTCCCCTTCTTCATTAGCAATATTGATAGTCCGGAGGGAGTAAACATGTAAGATTGGGGGTGGGGCCACAAGGAAACGGCAATATCAAACCATTCCAGAGGAACGCCTGCTTGTGTGAAAGGAAAACAGTGGATTGGAAGCTACCACTGGGCAAGAAGTGTGGACCTTGAAAAGCTATTGCAGTGGTAAAAGCAGCTTCTTTAGTACAAAGTTAGGCTCCCGTGTGGATAAGCCCTTAATAACAAAATAAAATGGTGATGCACAGCTGCAAGTTACTTGAGGCCCACCAGCTGAAGTGTGCAGAGTCTCTTCCTCAGCAACTCTTTGGGATCTTAAAGAGAGGAATCTTCCCAGCTGCTGTGCAAGACCCCTGAATTATGTGCAAAGCATCTCTTGGGCTTGCATTACAAATCCTCCCCCACCTGCCTGCCAATGCTTTATTTTTGTGTTTTGTTGTCTTCTCAGGGAGCTCCTGTTGGTGGGCACATCCTCAGCTACCTGATAGAGAAGTCCCGCGTCGTCCACCAAAATCCAGGGGAACGGAACTTCCACATCTTCTACCAGTTGCTAGAAGGCGGGGAGGAGGGTTTGCTCCGTGAGCTTGGCCTGGAACGCAACCCTCAGAAGTACATGTATCTAGTACAGGTTGTGTGGTGCTCTTTGTGTACCCCTTCTGAACCGCTCTGCTCTTACTGCTGAAACATGTGGTTTTGAATCAGTAAATGGAGGCATACCTTGCCCTTCTTGTCCTCAGAAGGCCTGGATTCCCAGTCCTCAGGAGAGAACCCCAAACTCTTTGGGTTCTGCAAGAGTTGCTGCTCTGAGTTAGGGATGGAAAGATCTGTCAATTTCTGTTGTCTCAGTTGCTCACTTTTCTAATGTTAAATTCAGTTCTCCACATTTCTGGAGCAATTTGTGTATATATATTTTTGAAAAATCCTCATGAAAATTATCCAGCATTTAAACGTTAATTTCTCCTAATAAGCACAATTTTGCAGGCAGCTCTGACTCATGTACATATTTTTGCAACCAATGTCTCATCATATAATGCATTTTTGTATGGTAATTTTGCTCATATATTCATTTTTATGCACACTTTCCCCTATGCATTTTTGTAAACATTGCTTGGTTGGTGAACTGCATTGCAAAATTCAAACAAGTGTGAATTTTGAAGGACGGCTGTGTTTCGGTTCTATATTGTTTCAGAAAGTGCCAATTTAATAGATTCGGCTTGAAATGTGAACTGAATCAAATTTCTCACCCATCCCTGCTCAAAAGGCTTGGATTCTCAGCCTTCAGAGGAGCACCCCCAACTCTTTGGGTTCTGCAAGAATTGCTGTTCTGAGCATGCCTCCTGATTTAGAAGGGACTAAACCCAGAACAAAGGCTTTGGTAGAGAGAAAATGGGCATGCAGTGACTACTGTGGATGGGTAAATCTTTCTGGACTTTGCATAAGGAACCATGGAGTGACTCAGTCACTCTCACAATTGATGATTCAGGAAGGTGACAGGTAACCTGTTCCCAGCAAGAGAGAGGCTGTGACTGTATGATATATTGTGGCCTGTTCTTGGCATCTTCCAGAGACACACCAGGGATCCTCTTTCTGTGGTTAGGTGCTTTGGGCTCGCAGGAGCCATTCATTGTTTGGTTTTTTTCATCATGGTGCAACAGAACTTATTCCATGACACACTCTTTGGCAGTTAACTACCCCAGGCCAGGCCTCGTGTGTTGTGCAATTGAGCACAAACAGGGAACTTGGTACTGGGTTCAGAACGCAGGTGCTCAAGGATCTAAAGTTTTCAAGGAGGGGCATTGGTTTAGGATGGGGGGAACAATAACCCAATTTTATTTATGTATTTACTTCAGAAAAATGCTCAGTTTTCAAAATTTGTTTTCTAAAATAAAGATTCTGAAGAACAGACCAACAAAGTACAAAAAAAACCCTATAAACATATACAATTCTTTGTCCTCCCCCTTGTAGTCACTACGGCTGTACTCTGCCTCCACGATTAGAGACAGCTATGCCACTTTCTCCATTTGTCCAATCTTAAGTTCAGTTTGCTACATTCTGCATCGGTTTGTGGTTTTTAAAAAAGTCGTAATGAAAGTTCATCAGCATTTTAGTATGCCTATCTCCTGATAAGCATTTTCCCCTTATATTTTGGTACAATGCTTTCACTAATATATGCACATTGCTAGGGATGGAAAGATCTGTCAATTTCAGCTCTCTCAGTTTCTCACTTTTCTCATGTTAAATTCAGTTCTCTACATTTCTGCAGCAATGTGTGAATTTTTTTTTAATCCTCATGAAAATTCTCCACCATTTTAGTGCACATTTCTCCAAATAAACATATTTTTGTAGGCAGTTTTGACAGAGAGACACATTTTTGCAAGCCTTTTCTCATCATTTCAGGCCTTTTTGCCTGTTATTTTCACTCATGCATTCATTTTTATGCACACTTTCCCCTAATATATGCATTATTGTAAATATTGTTTAGTTGGCAAACTGCATCCCAAAATTCTAATACATAAGAATTTCGAAGGATGGTTGTGTTTTGGTTCTCATATTGTTACAGAAATTGTGAATTTGATAAATTCTGCTTGAATTGTGAATGGAATTGAAATTCTCACCCATCACTACACATTGCACACTTATGCACACTTGCCCCGGATGTACACTTTTTGTTGTTGTTGAAGTCTGAATTTCACAGGACAGATGCATTTTGGGTCACATCTTGTTTTGGGAAATGTGCATTAGGTAAGCTCATGTTAAAATGTGAACTGAACGGAGTTTCTTTCCATCTCTGAATTGGTTGCTGGGGAGGGAACAGCCACAGGAGTGGTCTGCATTGTCCTCAAGGTCTGCCTCTGGGCTTCTCGGAGGCATCTAGTCAGCCCAGAGCCAGATGTAATAGTGCAAGTGATTCAATTGCACCAGGGCCCATGCCTGAAGGGGAGGCAGACCTTGAGCTTTCTTTCTTTTCTTTTTTCCCTAAGGGAAGCCTCTAGCCCTACTAGAAGGAAAGTTATAAAACAAAATAAAGCAGCCTGCATCTGTTCTGGAATTGGTTTTACATATTTAATTGTTTAATTGGTTGTGTTTTGGCTGCCTTAGGCTCCTTTGAGAGGAAGAGTGGAATATAAATTTAATTAATTAAATTATTATGATGCAGGCACCCTTCTAAATGATTTCTGTGAGATAAGCCAGCCTGGCTGCTCCGGCCCTCCAGTGTTTTTTGGCAATGAGTGAAATCAGATCTGTGATTGAGGAGTGAGTTGTTTGGACACCAGGCTTTGGAATCCCTGCGGTCCTAAAGAGCTACTGTTTTCCCCTCCCCCTTTAGCACTCTTTCCTGCTTCTGTTTGTGATTCATTTTCTAGTCCTTGGAATCCCCATAGTTGTAAAGACATACTGAATTCCCCCCTTGCCCTTCCTTTCTTCCTAACAACCAAGATGCATCTTTCCTGAAGCTTTTCTTGTGTAACCGGGTCTCCAAGCTGCCATGTTGATGCTTAACAGATGTACTGTACGTATGTGTTACATTTTTATCCAGACTCTCCTTCCAAGAGCGCAAGAAAGCACCTGTGCTCGCTCCTTGCACCCATTTTATCCTCGCCTAGTAAACTTTGTGGTTGAGTTGGGATTAAGTTCACAGTGCTCATATTAGTGTTTAAAGCCGTAAACGACTTAAGTTGCAAATATCTGAGAGACTGCCTCCTTGCCTATAAACCCTCTCGGGTGCTGAGATCAGCAGAGAGGGCTCTTTTGGTCGTTCCGCCACCCTCAGAAGCTCAGGGGGCTGGTCCAGGAGAGGGCCTTCTCTGTGGCAGCCCCTAAGCTGTGGCACTGAGATGCGTCTGGCAACCCTTTACCCTGTGATGTATATTTTTGGGACCCACCCTAATTTTCTGTGCTGTTTAGGTTGTTTTTAACTGTTTTCATTTATGTATTTTTAAATTGTTGTAACCCACCCTGGGACCTTTGGGTGAAGGGCGGGTAATAAATTTTAGATCATCATAATAATCACAGCAACCCAGGTCTGGCTGATCGAAATCCCCCAGTCTGCCATGTGCTACACGTTGCCTACGCAGTTGTTTCTCATGCCATTCCCATCTCCCCCCTGCCAGGGGCGCTGTGCCAAAGTGTCTTCCATGAACGACAAGAGCGACTGGAGGACGGTGCACAAGGCTTTCACGGTCATTGACTTCACAGCGAGAGACACTGAGGTACAAAGTCAACGGCGGAGTGGAGGCGAAGGGTTTGTTGGATGGCTGGAAGCGGATCCCTGCTTTTGATAGCTGAAGGAAACTGGAAGCCTTGTAGAAGTTGGTGTTTTGTTTTCAAGAGTTGATAGAGACATGAAAAGATGCCTTATCTTGAGTCAGCCCACATTAGTCCTTCAAGCTCAGTATTGTCTCCACAGCAGCAGCTCTCCAGCATTTCAGGCAGGGAGTCTTTCCCAGCTATACCTAGAGATGCTAGGGAGTGAGCCTGGGACCTTCTGCATGCAAGGCAGATGCTCAGGGACTGGGCTGTTCCCCTGTTCATGAGATGCCATCCTCCTGGATGTAGTCACTGGCTAACCCAGTGAGATCCACTATGATGGGCGCTGGATCTTGACACCCCAGGCAGGAGTCTCTCTTAAGTCTTGTCACCAAAGATCTTGCACCTGGAGATGCTGGGCTGAACCCAGACTCAGAACGCACTCTGCCCTTGAAGCATGACCTCGAGTAGGGCTGTGCACAGACCCCCAGATCTGCCCCATGGCTCCAACTTGGGGGCAGGAGGCAGCAGGTGGACCAGCCCTGGCTCGACCACAGAACCACCTGTCCCTGCTTGGACCCACTCTGGGGAGCAGGGCTAATGCTTAATTCAGGTATAAAAACCCCTTAATTAAACATATGGCTGGAAGGGGTGCAGTTAAGGGAATGCAATAACCCCGGCCTAGAATGGGTATCGATTCTGTGCAGATTGCTCCCTGCACTCATCAGCTGTTCAGCTAAGGGAGCGATCCTGTGTGATGCTGTCTTGTAAGGGACTTCCCTGCAGGAAATCCCCTTGCAAAACAGCACCCTGCAGGATCGCTCCCATGGCTCAACAGCTGTTGAATGGAGGCACCAATCTTGCATGCTGTCACTTTGCAAACTAGCACCCACATTCTGCAGGATCGCTGCCTCTGCTCATCAGCTGATGAGTGGAAGCGGTGATCCTGTGGGGCAGAGCTGGCAGCCCCTTCTTCTTGCCAACTTGGCCAAGGCCCAGAACCCTCTGCGTGGGCCTGACTGGCTCGGGCCTCAGTCAAATCTGGTGTACAGCCCTACCTCTAGTCTGACCCACACAAATATTTGTGTTTGGGAATGCATAACTAAGGCTGAGGTTAAATTAGGGGTGGGGAACCTGGTGCCCTCCAGATATTGTTGGACTTCAACTCCCATCATCACTCACCATTGGCCTTGCTGGCTGGGGCTGAAGGGAGTCAGAGTCCAACAAAATCTGGAGGGCTCAATAGCTGAGCAGGTGTATTTTGCCTCCAAAGAGCCTTGTAACCGGCCTTCTGCTTTTCAAGCATCTACAGTTTATCCCTACCTCACAGAGCTAAAATTCCCCTTAACGAACAACAGTTGCCAGGATTTTGGGGGGGAAGTCATGTGCATTTAAATGTATGGTGTGTACGCAGCCAAAGTGTAAAAAGTGATGTCTGATGCAGAATTCAGATTCTTGAGATCTAAGTAAGCACATTTTTAGTCCTTAATTATTTCACTTTAGAACGGAAGTGGAGGGCTAGCCTAGGGGGCTCATCCATCCAGCACTCCAAGGAAAGTTTTCTGGCCCCTCAAGACCTCACTGATTTTGGCAGACACAGGCCCTGATGGGAATGTAAATGGCCTCCTCCTCTCCACTCATCAGATTGGTCATGTGATGATGGTGAAGAGCTCTGTGTGTGTGTGGCGTGTGTGTTAGGGATAGAAAGATCGGTCAGATTTGGTTCCCCCAGTTTCTAATCTTTCCAGTCTTAAATTCAGTTCCTCACATTTGCCATTAAAAAAAAATCCTCCTGAAATACTCCAGTATTTTAGTGTAAATTTCTCGTAATAGACACATTTTTGTAGGCAGTTTTGACTAATGTACATATTTCTGCAAGCCATTTCTCATTATATAATGCATTTTTGCATATTCACCTATATGTTCTTTTTTATTCACATATGCATTTTTTTGTAAACATTGGTTGGTTGGTGAGATGCCTTGCAAAATTTGAGTAAGTGTGTCTTTGACAGAATGGCTGTGTTTTGCTTCCCATATTATTTTGGAAAGTGTGATTTTAATAGATTCGGCTTCAAATGTGAACTGAATTGAAGTTCTCGCCCATCCCTAGTGTGTATGCGTGCATGTTGGACAATGTGGGTTGGCCACACTTCTGGTGATCTGGCCAAGAGTAAATTTGCACCCTGAAAGGTGAGCCACCTCTCCTATACAGAAAAAATTTAGCGACGTTATTCCCATGCCCTTTTCCTCTTGAAGGAAAACAAATTATATGACATAAGCAAAGGCATTCAGGCTGAGGAATTTTCACCTTTTCTTGGTGTGGAATCTGTGTTCTTCTCTTGGGTAGCCCGTGAGTGTGGTCACCTTTCTCTTTTGGTCCACAGAACCTCTTTGGAATAATTGCAAGTGTCTTGCACCTGGGGAACATCCAGTTTGAAGAGGACAGCAATGGCCATGCTATCATCACCACTGGCATCCAGATCAAGTGGATCTCAAAGGTACCTGTCCAGGGGATGATGGCACAGGTGGTAGCAGAGTCTGGGGCACTTTCACATGTGAGTTTCTCGTGGGCTTGTAGCAGCTCATTCGCAGCATCGACAGGATGCCATCTCATCAAAATGCCATTCTATACCCCTCCACACAGAATCCAGATTTTCCATTTCCATGGGAAGTCTGATTTTATAAAGCACAGAAATGAAGCCCAGGGCAGATGTTGCTCCACCCAGCTGCTGCTTCTGAGCAGCTGTTGGTTCACCATATGTTCTTTCTGGTGTGGCACTTGCTAGCAAAGACCTTGCCACAATTAAACAGGCCACAGTGACATCCTGCAACATGCTTCATGATCTGTCAATTTCACTTCTCTCAGTTTCTCACTTTCCCACTTTAAATTCAGTTCTGTACATTTCTGCAGCAATCTGCAATTTTTTTTAAAGATCCTCATGAAAATTCTCCACCATTTTAGTGCAAATTTCTCCAAATAAACATATTTTGGTAGGGAGTTTTGACAAAGGTACACATTTTTGCAATCCAGTTCTCATCACATTATGCCTTTTTGCATGTTATATTCACTCATATATTCATTTTTATGCACTTTCCCCTAATATATGCATTTTTATAAACACTGTTTAGTTGGCAATCCTCATCTCGAAATACTGATAAATGCAAATTTCAAAGGATGGCCACGTTTCGGTTCTCATATTGTTTCGGAAAGTGCAAATTTGATAAATTCTGCTTCAAATGCGAACTGAATTGAAATTCTCCCTCCACCTGCATTCAAAAAGGGTTCAGAAATTTCAGTGGGTGTGAAATGCAGGAACTTGACTGCTTATGACTGAAAACATCCAGGATAGGGAGACCTGGCCGAGGAAGTTGCTGCTTCCTGCCTGCATTCCCCCTCCCCCTGCCACTCCTGCAGGTGTGGCTGTGGGTCAGGGCCCCCACAGTGGCTACAGAATGCTTACTGACTTTTGTGTGGTGGGTCTGGGGGACACAAAACCAAGTGAGGGGAGGAAATGGAAGTAAGAATCTTGGAAGAGGGCATGGGTGGCTAGAACTCTGAAGAGATGCACTCCATGCTGCAACATTTTGTTGCAGGTCCCACCTGTGCAAGTAATTCAATGGGCCCTAGCCAATTTGCAGGCCTAATTTGAAGTGCTTCTGTCAGCCTTTAAAGCCCTGCCTTGTCCCATATATAAACTGACCTGTACATTTTGATCGGCCCTGCTTGGCATTCCACTATCAAATAAATTGCAGTTGGTCAGGAGGGGGCAAATTGGGATGCTTACTCTGTAGTGGTCTTGGTAGCTGGAGGCTGGTGGCTTCATGTCAGTAGGGCAGTAGAATCCACTCTGGAAGTTTCCTGGAGCTGTCCACGGTGCTGACGCCTAATCCCAAAATAAGTTTCAGCACCTTGGACAGCTTTGGGAAAACCCAGAATGGATTCCAGTGGACTGCCAGGCTTTGCAGCTCCTTAGTCTGAGAGGCCTATTTGCGCCTCCCACACCCTTTTTGCTCTTCGGCAACACAAATGTTATTTCAGTGAGCATTTCCTTTGGAGCATCTTACAGAATTCATCTGGGTTGGTGCTGCTGAAAGTTCAGTGCCTTTTATATCGCTGCCTTGTTTACTTGGCTTCATATTGGTTTTGTTGTCAGTTGCTTTACAATGGCTGCTACGGCCTCAGAAGTCCCAGTGTTTGAAAAGGCAGAATTGTGTGTGTGTAATATTATAAGAGTAGAGTGGGGAGGGGACCTGTCATTGCAGGTCACTCATGTACATTTAAATCTTTTAAAGGAAGCTACAGAGCCATGGTGTAGTGGCTAGAGTGTCGGATTAGGATGTGGGAGACCAGGGTTCAAATCCTCACTCAGCTGTGAAGCTTGCTGGGTGACCTTGGGCCAGTCACTGCCTCTCAGCCTAACCTACCTCACAGGGTGAGGATAAACTGGAGAGAGAGGAGATCCATGTACGCCACTTTGAGCTCTCTTGGAGGAAAGGTGGGATATAAATGTAATAATAAATACAATAAATACCCCACTGATGTCCAGGTCTGCTTATTTTAAGCCCTTGCATATATTCCACTCTTTAATATAAATATTTCAGAGGTGGCTTAGATACAAAGAGAAAATAGAAGAGAAAAATACTAAACGGTGAAAGCCACTTATAGATAAAGGCAGCATAAGCCAAAATAACAAGAGGTTAACAGTGGTTGACAGGCCCAGAAAAACAAAAAGTGATTTGCCCCCTGCTGAAAAGCCATTGCAGTGGTTGCTAGGTGAGCCTGCCTGTGGGAGGTTGTTCCATCTTTGGGGTGCCTCTGCTGAGAGGGCCCTCCTTTGCCCCTCCTCACTTCAAATAGTGGGGAACCCTGAGGGAGGCTCTTGGGTGGGCCTACATTTCTCCCACTACCAGGTGCCTTGTAATTTAAGAAAGAGTGACAACAACATACAACCAGAAGAAGCTGATTTTCTGCTACTTGAACATGGAGTTTGCATTTTAAGAGTGGCACCCCCTTCAACTGCTCAGCATTGACTCATGACCACATGGCTTCCACTGACTTTACCTGGAATTAAATCTCTGGCTTGGCCAGTGTAAAGAAAAACACGAGAGTCTTTGCTGGCGCTTTCGGCATCATCAACCCCCTCTGGGTGTTTCCTGGGTTTTGTGTTTTAAAAAATGGGGGAGCAGGCAGCCATTGCTGCTTCATCCCAGACACCTACCTGGGGTTACCCTGATGCCTGCAAGGAGCTTACAGAGATGAGCCCAGCCTGCAATCTCTGTCTTCAGACTGAGTCTAACTAAATGCAGACCTCAAAGCTTCAAGAGCTGACCTAGCTTTGGGACCCTCCCCATCCCATGCACTGTGGGGAAAGGCCGGTGCTCAGTGGTAGAGTGCCTGCACTGCATGCAGAAGGCCTCAGATGGAATCCCCAGCGTCTCCAGGTAGGGAGAAAACCCTGCCTGACATCCTGGAGAGCTGCTGCCAGTCAGAGCAGACGATACTGAGTTAGAGGGATCAATGTTAACACAGCTTTGCATGTTCCTGTTTCCTGCCTCTCCCAGAGAAGCTTGCACAAATCTTGGTTGATCCTGATGAAAGGCACTGCCAGACTTTGCAATTTAAGGCATATTTTCTCTCTCTCTGTCTGTCTCTCTAGCTTTTGGGGGTCCACCTATCCATTCTGCAAGAAGCCCTAACTCACCGAAAAATCGAAGCCCGCTTTGAAGAGGTACGACAAGCGCCTTCTGCTTTGGTTGCAAAGATGTGTAATAGCAAATTCAAGCAATGACAGCCCCTCTTCTCCCCCATCCTTTTCCTCCCCAAAGGTTTTAAGCCCATTGGATGTCGACCTGGCTTTTTATGCTCGAGATGCTGTAGCGAAGGCTATATATGGGCGGACATTTACTTGGCTGGTCAACAAAATCAATGGCTCTTTAGCAAACAAGGTGGGTCTCTTGCTGTATATAATACAAAGTGATCTTTTTAAAACATAAAATAAAACACAGCACTATTCCTGATGGTGATCTGGCAATGGCTCCAGAGTAACTGCTTGCTTTTCTATGCTTAATCTCCAAGCCACTCCTTGGAGTGGGTGGGCGTGTGTGTGTGTTGGATGCAATTTGCAGCTGAATGAAGTGATAATGCTTTTCCTGGGCTCTACCCTTTTACCCTGCAGGTGGGGGCTGCCTATTGACTATCCTGTCCCATGTCAAAGATTCCCTGCACATAAAAAGCTACCCAGCCAAGGAAGTGAAGGCTAGACTGAACCCTAGCTTTCTATTTATACATGCAGGCAGCTCTGTAGCCAGGGTGGGGCAAATGGGTGCACCACCCCTCCTGGAGCAGTGTTTCCCTCCCCCTAGAATTTCTTTTTTTTGGAAAAGTGTCTTTTCAATTTACGACATGACAGACAATGACAGCCACCATTTAAAAATGACAGCTTGTTTTAAGAACAGGAGCAATTTAAGAATGAGATGAAATGGACTGCCTTCAAGTCAATTCCGACTTATGGCGACCCTGTGAATAGGGTGTTCATGGTAAGTGGTATTCAGAGGGGGTTTACCATTGCCTCCCTCTGAGGCTGAGAGGCAGTGACTGGCCCAAGGTCACCCAGTGAACTTCATGGCTGTGTGGGGATTCGAATCCTGCTCTCGCAGGTCCTAGTCCAGCACTCTAACCACTATGCCACACTGGCTCCCATAGGACTCTGGAAAAAATCAGTGAATAAGTAAGGATGAGCGAACAACAAAATCCACATCTGGAAGTGTCCCTAAAAGTCTGCTCACTCAAGACTTTCCCTGACTGAGGGTGGATCACCCTATAATTACTTAAGTGATTCATATCCTCTCCACCAGTGGGGGATTTTCTGGTGCTATACACCTTCCCCCCCCCCCCAAAAATTAGCCACCTAGAAATGTGGCTGCCCCACCTAACAAGGAAGGCTGGCTACAAGGCTGCAAGCAGGGAAGCGTATTCTTACAGGGCAGAGCATTCAGAAATGCAACTCGGTTGTTATTTGCCCTTGCGATAAAGCCGCTGGCTAGTGCAATAAGGGGGGGAGAACCCTAGAGTTAAAGCTGTGCACGCACCTAAATTAAAACCATATTATATGCTGTCAGCTGATAATGCTGATGATATGATTTCTATAGCTTACCCTCGGCTGTCTCTACCCCAATATTATTTCTTTATTTATTTTATTTTGTTAGTGCTGCTTTTGAATGCCAGGTCGGTACATAATAAATCCTCACTTGTCCATGATTTAATCCTGGAGGAGGGTGCCGACCTGGCATGTATAAACGAGACCGGGGTGGCTGATCAGGGAGGAGTTGCTCTTTCCCAGCTTTGTCCACCCGGGTATTTGGTTCAGCACTGTGGTAGATCTGAGGGCCGGGGAGGGGGGGTCGCCGTGGTCTATAGGAGTTCTTTTCCTCTCACCAAGCACCCTGTCCAGACGGCAACTGGTCTGGAATGTCTCCACCTTGTATTGGGCCAGGGAGACAGACTAGGAATACTGTTGGTGTACCGTCCACCTTGCTGCCCAACAGCTTCCTTAGCTGAGCTGACAGAGATAGTCTCGGAGGTGCTGTTGAGATCCCCTAGACTTTTGGTACTGGGGGATTTCAACATCCATGCCGAGGCTGTCTTATCTGGCGCAGCTCAGGACTTCATTGCCTCCATGACAACAATGGGGCTGTCTCAATTTTCTACTGGCCCAACGCATGTGTCGGGACATACTCTTGATCTGATCTTCGCCACTGGACATGGAGATGGTGATCTGGTGGTGGGGTGTTTTTCATCTACCCCATTGTCATGGACAGATCACCGCTTGTTGAGATTTAGACTCACAGCGGCTCTTTCCCTCTGCAAAGGTGGAGGATCTATTAAGTTGATCCGCTCCCGGAGCCGGATGGATCCCGTAGGTTTTCAGAGGGCTCTGGGAGATTTTCCGGCTGATAGGACCGGTGCTCCTGTCGAGGCCCTGGTCGCACTGTGGAATACGGAAATGACCCGGGCTATTGACACGATCGCTCCCACGCGCCCCCTCCGGTGTAGAGCTCATACCGCTCCGTGGTATACTCCGGAGCTGAGAGCGATGAAACAAGAGAGGAGGAGGCTGGAGTGCAGATGGAGGAAAACTCCCAGTGGATACAACTATGCTTTGGTAAGTGCCACCAATAAGTTGTATACAAAAGCGGTAAGGACAGCAAAGAAGCTCTATTTTGCTGCCTCTATTAGATCATCTTTATGCCGCCCAGCGGAGCTTTTTAAAGTCGTGCGAGGGCTCTTACACTCTCGCCCCCACGATACTATGGAAACATCTGAGACCCGCTGCAACGAAATTGCTGGACACTTTCAAGATAAGATCGCATGTATCCGCAGGGACCTTGACTCTGATGTTGTGACAGATGAATCCATTGAAGTGTACGGAGCACGGCCTTGTCCTTCTTTATTGGATGAGTTTCAGTTGGTGCAGCTCGAGGAAGTGGACAAGGTGCTTGGAATGGTTCGGGCAACCACGTCTGTTCTGGATCCTTGCCCATCTTGGCTAGTGAAAGCTAGCAGGGCTGGGACCACCGGTTGGGCCAAGGAAGTGGTTAACGCCTCCTTGAGGGAGGGAGTAGTCCCTGGTAGCCTCAAGGAGGCAGTAGTGAGACCTCTTTTAAAGAAACCCTCCTTGGACCCAGATAATCTGAATAACTATAGACCGGTGGCGAATGTCCCTTTTTTGGGCAAGGTTTTGGAGCGGGTGGTTGCCAGCCAACTCCAGGCGCTCTTGGATGAAACCGATTATCTAGATCCGTTTCAATCCGGTTTCAGGCCAGGTTTTGGCACCGAAACAGCCTTGGTCGCCCTGTATGATGACCTTTGTCGGGAGAGGGACAGGGGGAGTGTGACTCTGTTGATTCTCCTTGATCTCTCAGCGGCGTTTGATACCATCGACCATGGTATCCTTCTGGGGAGACTTGCGGAGTTGGGTGTCGGGGCACTGCTTGGCAGTGGTTCCGCTCCTACTTCGCGGATTGTCACCAGAAGGCAGTGCTTGGGGAACATCACTCGACACCATGGACTCTCCATTGTGGAGTCCCCCAGGGATCGGTCTTGTCCCCCATGCTTTTCAACATCTACATGCAGCCGCTGGGTGCGGTCATCAGGAGTTTTGGAGTGCGTTGCCATCAGTACGCTGATGACACGCAGCTCTATTTCTCCTTTTCATCTTCCTCAGGTGAGTCTGTTGATGTGCTGAACCGTTGCCTGACCGCAATAATGGACTGGATGAGAGCTAATAAACTGAGACTCAATCCAGACAAGACCGAGACATTGTTGGTGAACGCCTTCCCTGCTCAGATGGTGGATGCTTACCCTGTTCTGGATGGGGTTACACTCCCCCTGAAAGAACAGGTACGTAGTTTGGGGGTTCTTCTCGACTCTCCCTTGTCTCTCGAGGCCCAAGTGGCCTCGGTGGCACGGAATGCGTTTTACCATCTTTGTCTGGTAGCCCAACTATGCCCCTATCTGGACAGTGACGAACTCGCCTCCGTTGTCCACGCTCTGGTAACTTCAAGATTGGATTACTGTAATGTGCTCTACGTAGGGCTGCCCTTGAAGACAGTTCGGAAGCTTCAGCTGGTGCAGAATGCAGCTGCCAGATTATTGACGAGGACCAGTCGGTCTTCGCATATAACACCTGTCCTGGCGCGTCTGCACTGGCTTCCTATTTGCTTCCGGGCGAGATTCAAGGTGCTGGTTTTGACCTATAAAGCCTTACACGGCGTGGGACCTCAATACCTTGTGGAACGCCTCTCTCACTATGAACCTACCCGTTCACTTCGTTCAGAATCTAAGGCCCTCCTCCGGGTACCAACCCATCGGGAAGCCCAGAGGGTGGTTACGAGATCTAGGGCCTTTTCTGTGGTGGCCCCTGAGTTGTGGAACAGCCTCCCCGAAGAGGTACGCCTGGTGCCTACACTTCCATCTTTTCGGCGCCAGGCAAAGACCTTTTTATGCTCCCAGGCATTTTAATCTTCTTAACTTTTTAAATCTTTTAATCTGTATTTTAATTTTTGTAGTATTTATTTTGTTTTTGCTGTGCTTTTCGTTGTTTGTTTGTATATGTTTTTGTATTTTTATTATGATATATTGTATTTTATTTTGTTTGTTCACTGCCCTGAGAGCTATTTCACTAAGGGCGGTATATAAATTGAAATAATAAATAAATAAATAAATAAATAAATAAATAAATATTTTATTTATAGACCGCCCATAGCGAATAGCTCTCTGGGCGGTGAACAGCAGAGTTAAAATACAAAGTTACAATAAAACATACAAAATCACAACAAAGTAGAATAAAAACATTAAATATAAAACATGAACGTTAAAATGCCTGGGAGTATAACCAGGTCTTAACCTGGCGCCTAAAAGAAAGTACCGTAGGCGCCAGGCGTATCTCCTCAGGTAAGCTGTTCCATAGTTCGGGGGCCACCACAGAAAAGGCCCTGGATCTAATAACAATCCTCCGGGCATCCTGATGGGTTGGTACCCGGAGGAGGGCCTTAGATACTGAACGAAGTGAATGGGTAGGTTCATAGCGGGAGAAGCGTTCCATCAGATATTGCGGTCCCACACCGTGTAAGGCTTTATAGGTCAAAACCAGCACCTTGAATCTGGCTCAGAAACGAATAGGTAGCCAGTGCAAACGGGCCAGGACAGGTCTTATATGCGCGGACCAATGGGTCCCCGTCAACAACCTGGCTGCCGCATTTTGCACTAGCTGAAGTTTCCGAACGGTCTTCAAGGGCAGCCCTACGTAGAGCGCATTACAGTAGTCCAATCTAGAAGTTACCAGAGCGTGAACAACAGAGGCGAGATCATCACTGTCCAGATGGATTAAGAATAATCTAGTATTTTGGTAAAATCTCGGAATATCAACCAAAATACAGGCGTTTTAACAAAAAAATTGGATTAAAATGAGCTATCTCCAAGTGAGAATAAAGCCCTATTCAAGCTTGAACAGCAATATGTGGCTACACCTCTGGATTTTTTGTTATGGTGTACTAAGAGACAATCCAGTCCAGTCCCTGTCCAGTCAATCCTTAGTATTACAGCAATTACTGAGGTTCTGGGTTATACAGAGAGATATTAAGTCCTGGTAGATCACATTGGACCTCAGTAATTAGACATGAATTTTTTGTACAAAGGAATCACTCTATCAAATTCTGTATTTTGGAAGAAAAAAAGAGTACCAAAGTTTGGGGATCTTAAAAGGTGTTATGGAAATATGCAGAGATACTTTGTGTCTGAGCTGTGTGTGTACCAGTGCATGTATTTACCTTGGAAGCAGGCTTTTATCCCGCATTGAGATCACTGAGATTTAAGACTTAGTCAAATAAGAAAAGCTACTTTATTTATAGAAATACATAGTAGATAGGAAAGGCACACCTAGTTCTAACTAACTAACTACGTTGGAGGTGCAATGACCAGACTTGGATATTGTCCTCATTGCTCAGGAGAGAGAGTAAACAAAGATGTCTCCTCTCTTTGGATAGTCAGAGAAGAAGACAAAGGAAGGAGGGGCAAGTCAGCTTCCCTGAGCATATCAGTTTACAATGGAAGTAAGTTAGGTAGAGAACACTTCCAACAAAAGGCAAGGCAGGAGATTGCTTTAAAAACAGCAGGATGGTCACCCCCTTGGCTGCAGTATCCTCAAATTTGGAATTTTGCATTGAATACTCTGGGCCCCGGTGTAGCTTTAAGACAACAGCAAATGTGGCAGAAAATCATGGGAAAAGGAGCTCGATTATTAACTGAAAATTATGAATTACTAATGGATGTACGAACAACAATCTCTAAGAGGAGGTGGGAAAGAGATATTGGTGGTACAGTCTCAGACAGCCTGTGGGCAAAGATCTTGGTGCTGATACTAGATAAGAGCTCTTTATGTTTATTAATCTGTGAAATTCAGTATAAGCCCATATTTAGGTGGCATTTAACCCCGGAGAGGCTGAATAAAATGTATTCTGTTAACCACTTTAAGTGTTTGAAGTGCCAAACATTAAATGCAAACTTTATACATATGTGGTGGTCACGCTTTTTGGGGGAATCTGTTCCAAGTATGTTGTTGTTACGTGCCTCCAAGTCAATTTGACTCATGGCGACCCTATGAATCAGCGACCTCCAATAGCATGTGTTGTAAACCACCCTCAGATCTTGTAAGTTCAGATCTGTGGCTTCCTTGATGGAATCTGTCCATCTCTTGTTGGGGTCTTCCTCTTTTTCTACTCCCTTCTGATCTATTTTGATGCTACCTAGATTAAGATCCTTGGTATCATTCATGATAATGGGTGCTAAAATATTATGGGCCAAAGAGCTGGAAAGTGGCACAATCACCTTTTGTTAGTGAATAGATAAGAAAATGTCTTGCACTCACGATAATGGACAAACTAACACATTATGTTCAGAGAAGGAAGATTAAGCAATTTGGGCTATATGGAACGATGTGAATCCTTTATACGACACTGGGATAATTGGGGATGTTAGATTGGAAAGGGTTTTGTTTCAATAAGGTAATCATAAGATCCAGCACCAGCTAATCCAGAACATTTTTATTTTATCTTTTTTCTTATGGTAAATACCTGTTACCTTATTTTCTTTTCTGTTTGTATTTGGTATCTATCTATTGGTATGTATCTGGTATCTAATGTTAAAATAAAATATATAATCCTTTAAAAATGCAACTATCTCCTCACTTGTAAGTTGAAGGTGGGTGCTATTGTCCAATACAAACTCTCTCCCTAGATTTTACTGGTTGTATTAAATGCCTCACACTCTAGCTAATTCTGATGTGATTTGTATTTTTCTTCCACAGAGGAGATACAGGTGGGAAAATTCATGTAAAAAGATTTATTGGGGGTCAGAAGGAGTTTTTAACAATCCTGTTTGATTTTGCGAGAAGGATTGGGACTGGCAAAGGGAAACTTGTCAGTGGTTTGTATTTTTTTCCTGTAAAATCGACATGGAAAACTTTTGAGACATAAAACTAGATTCCTGCCAGCTATGCCTCTTGCTTTTCTCATTCCCTTTCCTGCAAAATCAAATTGGGTTTTGTATTTGCACAACATTATTTGACGTGTATTTTGATCCCATATCACATTCCTATGCAGAGAAAGGTTTTTATTTATTTTTATTTATTAATCAATTTATAGACCACAACTTAAAAAAAAACCCTGAGCAATTCACAATCAAAAGATTACAAACTCTAATATATATATTAAAATAAAATATATCCACAAATATCCAAAATATCAAATTTACACTTTGGGTTGTTCTACATAATTTTAATATCCTCTGGTTTCAATGGTAGTGTGCACCTTGAGACATGCTTCTGCTTATTGCACGCCAGGCTGGTGGCCTGTTCACCACAGGCGACAGGACCCTGAAGTGACACCTGAAGATGCCCTTGCTCTAATTTTGCTTTGCTTGGCAGGATCTCACCAGGAAAACTGTGATTGGGCTGCTTGATATTTATGGCTTTGAAGTCTTTGAAACAAACAGGTAAGTTATCCATGCTGGAGTCCCTTCCAGACTTGATTACTGTAATGCACTTAACATGGGGATGCCCCAGAAGACAGGAGTGTGGAAACTTTTGATTGGTCCAGATTCTGGTATTACAGGCACTGACCATAAGCCAGCAGTGTTAGCCCATAGCTACTGAAAAGGCTAATGTGATGTTAGGTTGTATTAATAGAAATAAAATCTCCAAGTCATGAGAAGTTCTACTAGGCAGTTCCACTAGCTTAGCCCCATGAAGACTGAATGAGGCTAAAAGGGCAAATACTTTTTCTCTGGTGCTCCAGATGACAAAACTAGACCTAATAGGCTGAAGTTACAGGGGCGATTTTGACTGAATTTAAAGGAAAATGACAAGCAGTTTGACAGTGGGACCCATCACTTAGCAAGGTGGTAGACTTGCCTTCCCTGAAGGTCTTCAGGCAAAGGTTTCTCTTGGGGATCTCCAGCTGTGGTCATCCTGCACGTAGCAGGGTGAGGGTTGGACTAGATGTTTGCCTGCCATCATCAGATTGGCACATATTTTTACTGATGCTTTGACAACCTCACTGGTTGTCAGTCTGTTTCTGGGACTGATTCCAGGTGCCAGTTTTGAAGACCTGAAGCCCATAAAGAGGCTCAGACTAGAACAGGTGTGGCTAACCTTTTTGGCCTGAGAGCCACATTCACCCATAGCCCACTTACCAGGGGCCACATGTTCATGATGGGTGTGGCCACACAACCCATTCATGTACAGGATAAACATGGGATGTGCACACACACACACACACACACACACACACACACACACGCCTAAGAGAGGGCACGCAGGAACACAGAGGGAGCCCAACCCTCTTCAAATGTTGAATCTGATGCTTAAATCTGAGGGGCAATATGCATCTCTATCAGGATTAAGTCTTTCCACCCAACCTAGCACCATGTCTAATTATTTTCCTTTTGATGCCAAAACCAGTGGGCTTGGGGGGGGGATTTGCTTGGGGGCCCATATTAGGCCCCTGAGTTTGCTACTCCTGAACTAGAAGATCTTTAGGAATTGTTTCTTCCCATATGAATCTGCTTGGGAACTTCACAGATATGGACCTTTTTAAAAACCTTTTTTTTTTAAAAAAAGTTGTTTAAATATGTTTTAAAAACCTGTTTTTAAGATGTTTAAGAGTGTTTTCAGTGTTTTTGTTTGCTGCCCTGGGCACCTACTGGGAAGAAGTGTGGGCTATAATAACAATAACATAACAATAAATAAATAAATAAATGTGGCACCCTAGAAATGCCTGTCGTGAAGCTGCTGAGGCCAAGGATAGCTGAACCAAGCTGGTTGGGATTTAGAGGGAGTGTGTGCATAGAGGGGTTAACATGTTGTCTAGGGGCTTATCCACATGGGAGCATTACTTCATACTAAAGATGATGTTTTTACCTTCATTTTCTATTTGCATCATCCACAGCAAGGGCTCAATGCCAGCTGCAAACGCGGTGTTTTCTATTCACACTGAGGGGAAGGATCAATCATGCAGTTTCCTAATGACCACATCCTCTAATTTAATATTTCCACTCCCTCTGGTTGCATGGCAGCCAAGCAGTCTCAGTTTGTTCTACCAGTAAGTTTCATTGAGAAAAACAACAACCTGGAAGTGCAATTATTTGTGTTTTCACTAGTACAATACAGCTGAAATAGAAATCTTTGTTTGAGCACTGTTATGCTTTTGCACACAAGTTAGGGGGAAAAGAAAAAGAAGGAAATGTTTGCAGTGGCATAAAAAAGGCCAACAAAACGGGGGAGAGCAGCCAGAAGTTGCTTTTCAGCCCACAGGAAACAAAATGAATGGAGGAGGAGGGAGTAGGCGTGAAGAGGGGAACGATTGACATACCCACAAAAGATTCTAAGCAAAGTGTCTGCAAGCACTAGAGATACGGCATGAAGACGTTTTTTTCCTTCCCTTTTTGTATTATCAGCGGATTGAGTTAGTACGGATTTACAGGGGGAAACTGCATGATAGCTCCTGTTTGCCATTAACGTCATGTGAACCATGTGAATTAAAAGGAGATGCAAATAGCCAAGGCCAGCCCCAGACATGCTGGGGCCCTTGGGCACAAGCCTGTCCTGGGCCCTGGCGATCCCCTTCAGCGATTCACAGCAGGATCGCTGCCATGAATTGTATGGCTAGAGCTTTGGAGCCCCCGCCATTCCTTTGCTCAACGTACCTTTCTTGGCTGTTGTGCAGTTGCACATGCCGTGCTGCCCTTAACCAAGATGGCGGCCGAGGTTCCCCTAAGGGGCTGAAAATTGGGTTAAAAAAGCAGTCATTTGAAAACATAACTGTATTTCAAAATATAAATTAAAAGGTAAGCAGCAGAGATATCAGCTCTGCAGGACACATGGCTGTTAAAATAAAACAATTTTCTGCCTGCCAACTATCAATGTTGTTCTCGCCAAACTGCAGCGCCGACTCAGCAGCAACTCATTCAGAATGTTTTATCCTAAAGTGAGAGAGAAGATGCCCAGAACCCAGCCTGCTTTCTGCCTAGTTCATAACCTCTATTGGGGAGAGAGAAATCTGCTCTTCTACTTGCCTTTCCTTGTTCCTAGATAAGGAATAAGAATTTGCCCTTCAGAACTTTTCTTACCGTTGAAGCAGTTGGATTTTTAGCTGCTGTTTGTGGGAATGAGGCCTAAGGAGGTGAACTTGTTTCTGGGCTGTTCCACTTCAGAGGCTCAGTGTGGCTTTTCTGAAGGGTCCTCTGGGCAAAAAACCAAACCAAACCAAACAACCCCTGCACACGGAAATCTGGCACATTATGGGTTACAGTGAGTGGACCCCTTGTTACTGGTGGGGCGAGAGGGGAAAGGGGGATTGCTCGTCAATCCTGTGAGTTCCCCTGCTCCCTGTAGTGTGAAAGTAGGTATGATCCAGAAACAGGTTACTCCTCCTCCTGCTGCTGTTTGAGAATAACAGGTCTGTGTATTTCAAATTACTTTTCTGCACTTGGGATTTCTCACAAGTTTCGAGCAGTTCTGTATCAACTATTGCAATGAGAAGCTCCAGCAGCTGCTGATAGAAATGACCCTGAAGGCTGAGCAAGAGGAGTATGAACTGGAGGGCATTGAGGTAAAGACATGCCATGCCCCCCCCAATCTCCTTGTACTTGAGTCACCCCTGAGTTGCACTTGGCAGTAGGGAGGGGTGGGGATTTCAATACAGTACACATTTAAAGGCAAGCCTACCTAATCTGCATTTATTGCAACAGTGTGAAAGCTGTAATACAGTCATCCTTTGAAGTTCGTGCCTCTCTGAATTTTGTAGTGCAATTCTCTAGTCAAGTACTGGGTGCAAAAATGCATGTACTGGGGCAAGGTGTGCATATCTGAATGAAAATAGTATAGAAAGTGCATTGCGTTGGGAGAAATGGCTTTGCAAAAATGAGTATGTTGGCAAAATTGCATGCAGAAATGTGCATGTTGGAAGAAAGCCGCACTAAAATGCTGATGAATTTTCACAAGGACCTTATAAAACAGCAAGCTGGCAGGGAAATGTGGGGAACTGAATTTAAGATGGGAAAAACAAGCAACTGAAGCAGACAGATTCTTTCATCCCTACTTGGTGGCCAGAGGGATAGACAGAGTCACCTAAGAAGAGGGATGCTGGGATGCAAAATCAGCTGGACTTGGTAAATCTATCACTGTAATGAGGAACCTGTGACCCTCCAAAGGGATGGAAGGGGATTTAATCTGGTCCATCTTTTTGAAGGAACTGAGCTAATTTGCACCTCCTGGACAAATATACAGATTGCAATATAATTGTGCTTCAGATGTCATACTCTGCAATACAGTTTTAGGCTCAAAAATGTACCAAAATGTATTAAAATATGTCTTTTAGGATAAAATCAGTATTTCAGTATGTATTTTGTGGTAAAGCACATATTTAAGTGCACAGTGATTTTTATTTAGTTTTTATTTAACAAAAATTATATACTGCTTGATTATAATAAAATCTCAAAGAGTTTACAAAAAACATTAAATATTAAATAAAACATGGAAATTATCAATAAAAGACATATGGCCAGCTCCCTGCGGAAGCTAAGCAGAGTCAGGTCTGGTCAGTACTTGGATGGGAGACCGCCTGGAACCATATGTAAGCCGCCTTGGGTTTCAATCATGAAAGAAAAGGCGGGGTATAAATGTAATAAATAAATAAATAAATACATGTCTGGATAGGCTTGCCAAAACAAAAATGTTTTAAGCAGGGGCAGAAAGAGTACAGCTAGGGCCGGCGCCAAAGGGCAGCCAGGTCGGCCCCTGGCCGAGGGTCCTGTGGCCCACAGGGCCCCCTGAAGGGCCCCTCATTAGGGTGGGGGTGTAGCACTCCCCTTTTGCAATCTGTGGCAGTGTCCCTGCCACAGATCATAAGGAGGGAGCCGCCGGCCTGCCCGTTCACCGTCCCGCCTGCCTGCTGTCCCGCCCCCTCACCCACCCACCCACCCACCCACCCACTTGCCTGCTGTCCTGCCCCCTCACCTGCCTGCTTTCCTGCCTGCCATCCTGCCTGCTCGCTTGCCTGCCTGCCCACCCCCTTGCCTGCCAGCCCGCCTGCTTGCTTGCTCATCTTCCTGCCCCCTGCCCACCCACTCACTTACTCACCCTCCTGCCCCCCACCCCCCACCTGCTTGCTCACTTGCTCAGTAGGTAGGTAGGTAGGTAGGGCGTGCATACATGCAGGTGCCAGGGCCCAGGGCAGGCTGATGCCCAAGGGCCCTGGTATGCCTGGTGCTGGCCCTGAGTACAACAAAGGTACCTGCCTGATGCCAAGAGGCAGGGAGTTCCAAAGTGTAAGTGCTGCCACACTAAAAGATCAATTCCTTACAACTGCAGAACAAATATTACGTGTCACCTGCAGCACTGTTAGTTCCCTCAGACTGAAGCAGTTGAGTGGGCATATATGTGGTAAATTGATTCCACAAGTAAAGCGATCTGTCCAACACTAGTCTTCCGGATGTTGGAAGGTGCCAACTCCCGCACCATTGACCATGCTGGAGGGCCACAGGTTTCCCATCCCTCAAACAGTCCAACAGGTGTTGCAGGTTTTTAAAGCAATTAAAAAACCTGTTAAACGTGGCTGCCAGAGGCGGAGGTACACATTATGAGCAACAATCTCTTTCAAACAGACTCCATTTATCTGAAAAACTGATTCCCTTTATTTCTGCTGATCAGACTGAGAGTGCCAATCCTTTTGTGGCCAAAGCAGGATATTTGGGGGGCACGTATGCACACAACAGACATGCATTGGCAAGGTTGCGGGGAACCCCAAAGTTTGCAGAAGTACAAAAAACATTTAGGAAAAAAGCCCCAAGGGAAGGAAATACCCAAAAGTGGCCCTGTGAAGACTAAGCATGCTCACTGGCCATGGAATGATGGCTGATGTTTTTTTGGGGGGTTGGAAAACAATGTGGGAGTGGTAACCTGAAATGGAGTGCTTGGAATTGTGAAACACCTCATAGTGCAACAGTCTGTTGTTTGGGAAGCTTCTCAAACAACTTTCAAAAACAATTGCCTGTTCTCAGGCCTTGTCTGAATTCTATGTCTAGATCTCTGTGCTTCTACCTCACATTGGCCCCCAAATTATGGAATGATCTCTCCGACGAGGTGCACCTGGTGCCAACACTGTTATCTTTTCGGCGCCAGGTCAAGACTTTGCTCTTCTCCCAGGCATTTTAGCATGTGTTTTTAATTTTTTAAAAAAGTTTTTAAAAATTTGTATATTTGTTTTTAATGTTTTTAATTGTTGTAAGCTGTCCAGAGAGCTTCGGCTATGGGGCAGTATACAAATGTAAATTAATAATAATAATAATAATAATCCAAAGGGCTGGTGGTGTTTTTGTTGCCGAGGAGTTGTGTACAAGTGTGATGCTTTAATGAACGTCCTCTTGGGTCTTTTGCTTTTGATTCCAGTGGGAACCAGTCCCGTATTTCAACAACAAGATCATCTGTGACCTTGTGGAAGAGAAACACAAAGGCATCATTTCCATACTGGTAAGAGAGAAGATTCATTTGAGGCATGTCTACACTGCAAACGTTTGTGAGTCGTGGCTGCCAGCTAAAGGAGAGAGGGAGGTTAGCAGCTGCTGGGAATTCTAACATAGAACTCTTTGCATCTTTACAAACCTACAGTTCCTAAGTTTCTTTGAGAGTAGACTGCACCAGTTAAGCTAAGTTCAAACCCATTTTAATTTGGGTAATGAGTGGACGATAAGGGGATGCATGACTTCCATTTAGCTACATCTTCTACATAGTCAGGTCCAGTGAAAGGAACTCCCTCCCTGAAGAACCCACCTTTTCCACATGGCTTTTGGCTTACTCTCTTTCAACAAGCCTTTTAAGCAGAGACCTTATCCCAGTCTGCATCTGTATTAAGATTGCTTTTTAAGATGTTCTTAAAGCGTTTTTTTTAAAGATTTTTTAAAGATGTTTTGTTTTAATATGTTTTGAAGTCTTTTGTTTTTAAGATGTTTTAAAGTGCTTTCAATTTTTTTGTTTGCTGCCCCTTCTGGGAGGAAGGGTGGGATATAAATTTAAATAAATAAATCCTCATTCCTGAGTATAACCAAGCTGTAAAGTACATGTTGTGTCATTGCATCTGCACATGTTCATAGAATGAGATGGAAATTCATTCAGTCCCTTTCAAATTCATACTTCCTGAAACAATACACAAACCAACAACAAAAGCCATCCTCTGATTTTCTCACTTCTCTGAATTTTGCAATGTAGTTCTCTAGCCAAAAAATGTACAAAACTATGTAGGGGAAAGCACATTCAAAAATGAGTGAAAATAGCATGAAAAAAGAATTATATTAGGGGAAATTGCTTGCAAAATGTGTACATTAGGCAAAAGTGTGTACAAAATTATGTATATTAGGATGAAACTGCATACAAATTTCCATACAGACTTAAAAAAAAAATCAACAAATTTGTCCATCCTTCATCCTATTGAATTGACAGCCAGTAGATGCATAACGAAAAAACAATAAAAATCCTTCACAGAGAACAAAATTAATCTAGGGAATTTGCTGCCACAAAGTGTGGCAATGACCACTGACACTTGAAGAGCAAGAGAAGAGACCAGTCAATGGCTTTTGCCCATGAGAGCTAAATTAATAGGGCTGGGTACTTCAGAGGAACGATTCTACAAAATGCTAGTTGCCAGCAGGGATTTAGGGAGCAACCAAGAGGAAGGGCATCATGAGCAGTGTGTGGCATCCGGTTGGCCCCTGGGGGAGGCAGGATATGTGACTCGATGTGTCCCCTTTTGCTAGGACCCAGCAAGGCTCCCTCTCTTTTCCTACCCCAGTGTCTCTTCTAGATTTATTAGAGTTATATCCCGCCCTTCTTTCTAGAAGGAACTCAGGGCAGCAAACAAAACCACTAAAAACACTCTAAAACATATTACAAAACAAAAGATTTTAAAACATATTAAAACAAAACATCTTTGGGGAAAAAGCTTTAAAAACATCTGAAAAAGTAATTGCAACACAGACACAGACTGGGATAACGGTATCATATCTAATGTTTACGGGGATGGAATTCTAAAGGGTAGGTGCCACTGCACTAAAGGTCTGCTTCCTATGTCCACTTAGATTGATAGCAGGGATCTCTCTTTTATCTATATGTAAGTCCAGCAAGGGAGAGCAAGTGTGGCGTAGTGGTCAGATTGTTGGACTACAACCTGGGAGACCAGGGTTCGAATCCCCACACAGCCATGAAGCTCACTGGGTGACCTTGGGCCAGTGACTGCCTCTCAGCCTCAGAGGGAGGCAATGGTAAACCCCCTCTGAATACCACTTACCATGAAAACCCTGTTCATAGGGTGGCCATAAATTGGAATCGGCTTGAAGGAAGTCCATTTCCATTTTCAAGTCTGCAAGGCACCACGGATGACACTGAAATGATACTAAGCAACATGCCACATAAGATGCTGCAAGTGCTCAGCATTTCATCTTCCTCTGCAAGCATCAAATATGCAAAAGGGTATCGGGAAATTCTGAGTGCAAGCACATCGCATGACATAGTATCTTTATGCAGCGCACAGCTGAACTATGGAATTTGGGGGAATAAGAAGTAGCTATGAGGGCCACCAACTTGTCTGGCCAAGTTCATGGTGCTGGTTTTGGTATACAAAGCCCTACGCTGCTTGGGACCAGGATACCTGAAAGACCGTCTCACCCCTTATATACCCAGTCGATCACTGCGCTCTGCAGGTGAGGGCCTCCTGCAGATACCATCTTATCAGGAGGTCTGTTCTGCACAACATAGGAAGCAGACTTTTAGTGTGGTGGCACCGACCCTTTGGAACTCCCTACCCTTAAATATTAGACAGGCACCATCTCTGTTATCCTTTCAGTGCCTACTGAAGACCTTCCTTTTTCAACAAGCCTTTTACATAGAGACCTTGATCCCAGTCTGCGCCTATGCTGGAATTGCTTTTTAAGATGTTTCTAAATATGTTTTGTTTTAATATGTTTTAGAGTGTTTTTAATGTTTCTGTTTGTTGTCCTGGGCTCCTTTTGGGAGGAAGGGTGGGATATAAAATTAATAAATAAATAGTAAACAAAAGAGTATTAGACAAATCCATAGGGGATAAGGCTACCAATGGCTAATAGCCACAATGGCTAGGTTCTACCTCCACTGTTGGAGGCCATGTGCCTCTGAATGCCAGTTGCTGGGAATCACAAGTGGGGAGAGCACGGTTGTTGCGCTCAGGTCCTGCTTATGGGCTTCCCACTGGGGCATCTGGTGGGTCACTGTGAGAATAGGATGTTGGACTAGATGGGCCTCTTTTGGCCTGATCCAGATTGGCCCTTCTTAGGGACTTGTCTAACGAAGGCGAGAGGGAGATTAGCAGCAGCTGCACGGCCCCTCAAATATCTAACTGGGGGGGGGAGTCCTGTCTCAAAGTTGTTGTGATTGATGACAGCCAATGAAAACTCTTCAGGCTTTTAAGCCTGTGTTGGTGTTCTGGGAATGTGTCATGCAAGCCTGGAAAGTTGCTGGACAAAATGCAACGTCTTGGCCATAGAAAGTCGCTGTTTGGAGGTTAGGGAAGACCTTTCTGGTGTGAACCGGCCTTTAGAAGTCATGGGTGTTCGCGGAAAAGAGGACTCAAGAATGAGGCCTTTTTCATGTGCTGATGGGACCTTTCTCGCCTGATGACGGAGGTCTGGAGCCAAATGATTTATACATGGGCAACGTGAGGCTGAGCTATCATTAGCTGAAACTTCATCAGGCTTGGTGGCGTACCAGTATTTCAATCAGACTTCCTCAGTCCCTTATAATTGGTGGGATTTCTGATCCTCGGGGCCCAAAGTGGGAGCCATGCTCTGTACTGGGTCCCATCATTGGACTTTAGAAGAGGATCTGCCATACTCCAGCCTGAATAGGGAGAGTCAGATAAATTAAGTTACTATGCAATATTTTTCCTTGCTTGCACAAGTTATTCAGTTTGTGCTGATCATGGAGGCTCTGCTCTCTCCTGGCAATCTTGCTCAAGTCCCTTCTGGCTTCACACAATGAGGGAGGAGAGCAGGGCCCTCTCAGTAGTGGCACTGGCTGGCAGCACCACCATTTCAGAACCCCTCCCCAAATATGCCTAACTGGGCAATCTGCTCCTTGTGTATTTGTTTATTTATTAAATTTATATCCCAGGGCTCTTACTGGGAGGAAGGGCAGGATATAAATTCAATAAGATAGATAGATAGATAGATAGATAGATAGATAGATAGATAGATAGATAGATAGATAGATAGATAGATAGATAGATAGATAGATAGATAGATAGATAGATAGATAGATAGATAGATAGATAGATAGATAGATAGATACTGCCCTTCCTCCCAGTAGGAGCCCAGGGTAGGAAACAAAAATACTTAAAACACTCTAAAACATCAGCAAAACAGACCTTAAAATATATTAAAACAAAACATATTTAAAAACATCTTTTTTTAAAAAAAGCTTTAAAATCATCTTAAAAAGTTGGACCTCAGTTCCTAAGACAGTGGTGAAAGCCTCCTTACTTCAGCAGATGTTTGATGTTGCAAGGTGAATATTTGAACCTGCTGTTGTCTTATCCAATTTCCTTAAGTCATTTAACCTTCTGATTTTTAAATGGTAAACGGAATTTTGGTGCTGCTAGAAATGTATCCTGCCATGTACTGTATGTGGAAGGATCTACATTTCAGAAGTGTGTGCCTGCATACCTTTGAGCTCTCTTTTCTACATTAAGGACAAGGAACTGGATTTAACAACATGACAGAAAATGAAGGTCCTCAGTGTGTTGAATTCTCTGCCAGACACCAGGCAGGCAAGGCACGGGCCTGACTACAATCATGCACCTTCTGTCGGAATTTTGCTCTCTATTGAGATGCGTAGCAAAGTTGTGTATGTGCTGTGGAAAGGAGAGTATTGAGCGAGCTTATTGTGTGTGCATGAATCTTTGCTAAGATTCTACCTTCCCTGCAAATTAGTCAGACAGAGACTTTAAGCTTTAAAATAAGAAACAACTACTTTATTCTGGAAGTACTTGCTTGATAGGAAAGAGTTCTATATCTAGCTTAACTGGCTATACTGGAGCAGCGAGCACTGGTCCCAGTACTCGCCCTCATCCTGGTTGAGAGGAGAGACAAAGAGAATATGTCTGCTCCCCTCTCGAGAGAAAGAGAACACAGAGAGAGGTGGGAAGGAATTGGGATCAACATTCCTTTGCTTATCAGCCTAGCAGGAAGGGAAGAGACTACAGGATCAAAGGGATAGGTATAGCCTCAACCAGCAAGAGGTCTAGCTCTCTCTAGCTACCCTTATTAACCCCATGCAGCCTCAACCCACCAAGTTGGAGTTGAACCTCATACATTCCAACACCTTCTCCCTTTGGGGACGGGCCGTGGCTCAGTGGCAGCGCATCTGCCACGTGTGGAGAAGGTCCCAAGTTCAATCCCCGATGCCGTCTCCAGGGAGGGCTGCGAGGGATTCTCTGCCTGAAAGCCTGAAGAGCCGCTGCCAGTCAGTGTAGACAATACTGAGCTAGATGGACCATGGTCTGACTCCTATGTTCCTCTTGGTCTGTTAAGAGGTCAGTTGGTGCACTTGGCAGCCACACTGAATTTGGGCATGTCTGTGAAAGCTTATTGTATGAGGACTCTTAATCTGATGCTCAGGCACCGAGTTGTTGTTGGGTTCCCTCTCTGCCTTAGTTGGGGCCAGCCTGACTGCACAAGTGGTTGCAGTATCACTTAGAACTCCACTAGAGCCACTGCGGTGTAGTGGCTAAGGTGCTGGACTACGACCTGGGAATCCCCACACAACCACGAAGCTCCCTGGGTGACCTTGGGCCAGTCACTGCCTCTCAGCCTCAGAGGGAGGCAATGGTAAGCCCTCTCTGAAAGCTGGTTACCACGAAAACCCTGTTCGTAGGGTCGCCATAAGTCGGAATCGACTTGAAGGCTGTCCATTTCCATTTTTTCATGTCTAGCAATGTGCTGATGAGGCAGAATCCAGTTTAAAGATCAAGAGCCCTAAGAAGGGAGCTCAGGGTGGCCTTGAAGTTGCTCATCCATAGTTAGCGAAAGCTGATCAGCAGAGTGAGCAAGCGTACCTGGTCATAGTCTTGTTCCCCAACATTGGTACTGTACATCTGTTTAAATTATAGTGATTCTTTCTAAATTTGCATTTATACATACAAATTATTGTATGCCGATGTTATGCAAATCCGGGTCCGCTTTTGTTCCTTTTCTTGGTGACGCATTTCTCCTTTTTGGGCGATGCGGAAGCATCTGCCCTACCCAAGAGGCGTGGCCTCGGACTCCTTTCCAGTGTTGCTTTTGTTGTGGTGGCAAGAGCATTCTCAAAAGAGAGAGAGGGGGAGGGAGAAAGGACAGAACCAGCAGTGTAGAAGCTCCCCCTGAATGTATTCCTGAATCTCTCTTGCTCGCCTGGGGTGATCCAGTTTTGGCTAGATGAAGGACTGACAGCCCTTGTCATTTTCTTCCTGTGTGAGGATGAAGAATGCTTGCGGCCTGGAGAAGCGACGGACCTGAGCTTCCTGGAAAAGTTGGAGGACAAAGTGGGGAACCATGCCCACTTCCTGACGTATGCACCGAAGCACTGTAGCCTCCCCCGGAGACCTTTCCCCCATCCGCCCTCAGCCTCCTGGAAGTGCTCTCTTGTCTCAAGTTCTGTTGTTCAGAGCACCCCTGTCCTGGCCCCACCCTCCCTGCTTATGTGTTTGGCCCTGACTGAGGTGCAAACGCAGTTCCCCCCCCCTAAAAGAAATCCTGATTGGGTTTTATTTCTCCTTTTATTTCTCTCTCCAGCCGGAAGCTTGCAGATCAGAAGATTCGGAAATCTCTTGACTGGATGGACTTTCGCCTTCTCCACTATGCCGGGGAGGTGACCTATTGCACAGTAGGTGAGAGAGAGGAGGTGCCGCTTGCTCCAAACCAAACATGCCAAACCCAAATGTAAAATGTGTCAAAACTCAGGCCAGGGTTTCTGAACTGGCTGCATAAACAAGATATGCCATCCGTTGCTGCACTCACGCGAAATTTCTAAGAACTCCTTTAGCTTTGTGAATGCAACCAATGTTTGCTTCCTTGTGTCATCTTTGCTTCTATTTAGAAGCATTTTTCTCTCTCTCCTACATTTGCATTGTCTTGACTATTCCTCTGTGTCCCCCACCCCCACCCCCACCCCAAATTCCAGGATTTTTGGAAAAAAATAACGATTTGCTGTACCGGAACCTTAAAGAGGTAAAAATAAGTAGTGTTTATTGCTTGGATTTCTGTGCTGTTTTATCCCTGACTCGAGTAGTTAATTTAAGTAGCAACACAGACATGCATGTTTATGTATAAATTTAAATACTCTGAGTTGTATTCAACTAACTTTTACCCAGAGTAGACCCATTGAAATTAATGTCCATAACTGACCTAGGTCCCTTAATTTCAAAGTAAAAGTTAGTTGAATACAACCAGGGGTGTAGTCAGGCACAGTCTCTAGGGGTGTGTGTTTTGGATCTCTTAATATTTGGGAGCCAGGTATCAGCATGAAAGGGGAGTGTGTTGGCCACTGGGAATAATCTTCCGGCCTGGCCAGATTACTCTATAATCTTAGAAGGTAGTATAATCTTAGAGGAGGCGTGGCTGTGACTGTTATGGACCCTGCACACATGAATTTACCACTGCACTACTGAATACAACCCATATACCCAGGGAGTGGAATTATTTAATGTAAAACAAATGAGGTTTTAGGGGGGTCTAATGCCTCCTCTGAGAACAACAGATAAGGCTACGGGATTGCAACAATGCAGGGATAGTTGAGGGGGGGCATGGAGGCCCTTTTTGCACACTCCCTCCCCAGATCTCCTGTC
Organism: Rhineura floridana; assembly: GCF_030035675.1. Lineage (NCBI taxonomy): Eukaryota > Metazoa > Chordata > Lepidosauria > Squamata > Rhineuridae > Rhineura > Rhineura floridana. The sequence goes on from NC_084498.1 coordinate 2,731,728, forward strand.
CTTTGCCCCCTTATAAACCTTTTCCCCACTGCGCTTATAAAATCTTAATTTGCTCAGAGGCAAAGTTGTGTCCTATGCCTGTGCCACAAGTCTTTTTAGCACTTAGAAATGTGAACCATCATCTGGATGGGAGACCAGGAGAGGCTCCAAGTTCACATCAGGATATGCCGATCATGAACAAATGTAAACGGGCTTACAACAAGATGTTGCAGCGAGGAGTGCTCCTGTTGAGGGTCCTCCATTCCATTCCTTCTTTCTCCCAGTTTTAATTTCCCTCTGTCTCAACTCGATCTCAATCATCTGTTTGATTTAGCATGTAAAGGCAAACTTACCAAATTTGCACTTTGCAAAACTATATGTGAACAGAAACGTAATCATCCTTCAAAATACATACTTCAAAATCCACTCTGGGCTCCCTCAGGAGGAAGGGTGGGATTAATAATAATAATAATAATAATAATAATAAAAGGCTTGGAGGGGTTTTTACACAGCAAGGCCTGACTGCCAATATTTCCATCTTTTTTCACAAATGTCTATGATTTTTAGAGACATTTTATTCCCCCCTTCCTGTGCCCTATACGCTTCTAGAAAATGTTCATCATTTTTTTAGTGAATTTTGAATGGAACACTATTATTATTGTTTAAATTTAAATTTAAACCCTGCCGTTCCTCACAGTAACTCTTCAGTGATTTTGCTTTTTCCTTTGTTCCAAGGTGCTGTGTAGGTCCAAAAATGGCATCCTGAAAGAATGTTTTCACCTGTCAGAGCTGGACAACCGGAGAAGGCCTGAGACGGTGAGTTTATCCTCTAACTGTGAACCTATATAGCAGGGCTCAGCTCTTGAAAGGGCTTTGCCCAGCTTTAAATGACTTAGCTAAATCGGTTTTTAAGGTGGGGGTGGGGAGAAATTTGATTCAGTTCACATTTCAAGCCAAATCTATCAAATTCGCACTTTCCAAAACAATATGAGAGCCGAAACTCAGCCGTCCTTGGAAATTCACACTTATCCGGATTTTGCAGTGCAGATTGCCAACGAAACAATGTTTACCAAGAAGCACATGTTAAAGTGTGCATAAAAATGAATATATGAATGAAAATCACATAGAAAGATGCATTATATGACAAGACATTGCTTGCAAAAATATCTGCATTAGTCAAAACTGCCTGCAACAATATTAGGAGAAATTTGCACTAAAATGCTGGAGAATTTTCATGAGGATTTCCCCCCCAAAATGCACAAATTGCCGCATAAATGTGGAGAACTGAATTTAAGATTGGAAAAATGAGATATAGAGAAAACTGAAATGGAAAGATCTTTCTGTCCCTGGGGGTGGCGGTTGGTGCTTAACCCCCCCCTCCCCCGGTAATTTGTCCTTGTAGCCATACTTTCTAAGTGGCGTTCTTTGTGTTTTAAATGAGTTCTTTTCATTTGCTCAGGTTGCAACTCAGTTCAAAACCAGCCTGGTCAGTTTGATAGACATCCTCATGTCGAAGGAGCCATCCTACATTAGATGCATTAAACCCAATGATGACAAAGAGGGTGGTAAGGATACCTCAGTGGTACTAACCTCAGAGGGATGTATGTGAAACATCATCATCCTTATTGTGCTTGGCCCAATGAGATTTCCAGCCCTCATGGGGAAAAAACTTAGAAAATATGCAGGCAAAAAGCTGGTTTGGTTTTTCTTTCGGAGTCTGCAGTGAGTACGGATCTTCTTGTTGCCTTAACTCTGCAGCTCCACACTGGGACTCACTGTCATGCCCACACTAATCTGAGGAATTGCGGGGATTTCCAACATGAACTCTGGGTTATTCTCCTTTGAATGAGTCACTGGAGGGAAGTTTTTGTTGTTGCTGTAAATGCACAAAATTCCATAAGTTCCATAAGTTAACAAAGAAACAAATAAATAACAGAAACTTGAGATCACACTCCTCTGTGGTCATGATGATGTAAAACAACATATTGTGATGGAGTTGAGGGATGAGATAGATGATTTCTTTGTGTCCCCTTCCAACCTGGTATCTGACGTTGGGCTATGCAAGCAAGAAACCTGCTCCACTGGTCAGGCTAGTTCCCTTTGTTAAGCTAGCATGTGAGTTAATGGACTTATTGAGCGGTCAATCTGCATATCCAAAGGGAGGTATTGGAATTCATTCAGGTGAGGGGCACTCCTCCCCACATCCTGAGGCCAAGGAGAGGCTTGTGTTTTTAGTCTAGTCTAAGGAAAGGCTGGAAACAGGAAACAGAGAGAGAGGCTTCCATGCTCCCTGTATCCCCAAAGCTATGGGCAATGGGGAGCTGTTAATGCTGTGAACCCCTCCATGTTAAGCTGAGACTGGAATGGATGTAAATAAAAAACTATATATCCTAAAAGACTGACCTTCTTTCCAAGAAAACCAAACCCTGGGTAAGCACTCGAACCCCTGCAAGTCTCGCACCACTCCAAGATGGGGATGGCATACAACAATACATAGTTCAACTGATTGTCAAAATATTTCTTTGTCTGGTTGAGATGTTTTGATGAAATACATCTTGCCACAATCATCCATGCATTTGAGGTGGCTGTACTTGATTATCTGAACTATTTACACATTTAATAAAGCTACCCCCTACACCTTGAGGGCATCATTGCTTGCAATTCCTCTGAAAAGTACATGCTGCACACATTCATTTCTCAGGCAGCACTATAATCCTTTGGTACTACCTTTCCATTAGTAACTCTTCTGCACTTTTCTAATTTTTTGCTATTTCAAGATGAACTCCTCCTCTGCCACCATTTATGTAGTAGGGACTTATTTGCACCAGGTAACAAATTCAGCAGAGCTAATTGTGACTCCTGGTGGGCCTTCTGTCTGGTGATTGTGACTATTGCCCCAAAAGCTGCACCACAGGGGCATGCTCCAAGATCTTGGCACCACCTTGAGGAGCTAGTGACTTAGGGCATTCCTGTGATAGAAGGTTTTACTTGCACATATATGTGATACAAGGTTTTATTGATGCAGGCTACAGGTGAGAAGGAGGTTCACAACCAGCAGTCCAGCAAATCTTGCTCCCCATCAGATTTCTAGGGGAACCCCCAATGCCATAGCATTGGAGTCTCACTGAGAGCAAAGCAGGCCTCTGTATTTCTTTCAGACTCATTTCCAGCACTGCCCTCTTACGTACACACATACCCCCTTTGACATCACCTCCAGCCATGGGGGTGGGGGTAGAAAGCCATGCTTCTCCAATTGGATCTCTAAGCATTACTTCCTATGGCAACAAATCATCTGTACTTGACCATCTCTTTAGTGAAGCCAAGGCGCATCCTCCTGAAAAAAGGGAATCTGTTTGGCTAAGCATGACCTCTTAGGTTTGACCTCATTAGCTTGTCTCTTTTTACAACTGGAGTCACAGTTTGGGAGAGGAATCCTTTAGAGATCATTCAGACCAACCCTTTGAACTTGGTGTGGCCTTTCTCTCCTGCAGACAAATTTGATGACTCCTTGATCAGGCACCAGGTGAAGTACTTGGGGCTGATGGAGCACCTGAGGGTGAGGCGAGCCGGCTTCGCTTACCGCCGGAAGTACGAGCACTTTCTGCAAAGGTGAGGCCCAAGCAGGGCTTGAAAATAGCAGCCCTCCATCACTGTTTCTATTCAACTTGTATTTAGGGTACACTGCCCCTGGACATGGAGGTTTATTTATTTATTTATTGTTAATTACTCCACTTATCTTCTGCCTTTCCTGCAAGGAACTAAAAGGGGTGTCCATGCTTCTCCCCTCCCCATTTCATCCTCAACATCAACCCTGGGGGTTGGGGGACTCCTGTTCGACTCCTTGGCCATTGACCTATGGGGTCCCTCAGGGTTCAGTTTTGTCCCCCATGTTATTCAACATTTATATGAAACCACTGGGAGAGGTTGTCCGGGGGTTTGGGGTTTGGTGCCATCAGTATGGGGATGACACCCAACTCTATTTCTCCTTTCCACCTAAAGTCAAGGAAGCTGTCCTGGTCCTGAACCAGTGCCTGGCATCAGTGATGGACTGGATGAGGGCAAACAAATTGAAACTAAATCCAGACAAGACAGAGGTGCTCCTGGTCAGTCGAAGGGCAGATCAGGGAATAGGGATTCAGCCTGTGCTGGATGGGGTTACACTCCCCCTGAAGACACAGGTTCGCAGTTTGGGTGTGCTCCTGGACTCAGCTCTGAACTTGGAGGCCCAGGTTTTGGCCGTGGCCAGGAGTGCCTTTGCCCATTTAAGACTGGTGTGCCAGCTGCGCCCGTTCCTGGAAATGCCTGATTTGACTATGGTGATGCATGCCTTAGTTACATCCCGTTTAGACTACTGTAACGCGCTCTACGTGGGGCTGCCTTTGAAAACTGTTCGGAAACTTAAACTGGTACAAAGAGCTGCAGCCAGAGTGTTAACAGGGGCTGGTTACAGGGACCATACATCTCCCTTGTTACAACAGCTCCACTGGCTGCCAGTTTGTTTCCGGTCACAATTCAAAGTGCCGGTTTTGACCTTTAAAGCCCTATACGGCCCAGGTCTGGGCTATTTGTCAGACCATATCTCCCTATACGAGCCTGCCCGGGCCCTGAGATCTTCAGGAGAGGCCCTTCTCTCAGTCCCAACACCCTCACAAGTGCGATTGGTGGAGACGCGAGATAGGGCCTTCTCAGTGGCTGCTCCTAGGTTCTGGAACTCCCTTCCTAGGGAGGCACAAATGGCCCCCTCCTTGCCATCCTTCCGTCAGCAAGTAAAGACTTTTTTATTCCGACAGGCTTTTGGGATAGAAGGTGTTTAGGATTGGGTTTTACAAGGCTTGTTTTATTGTTTTATATTATTATTTGTATCATTTTAAATTGTTTTTAGATTTTTAAGTGCCTTTTAAGGTTTTAAGGTTGTGTATAGTTTAATTGTATTTTAATTGTATGTTTTTCTATGTTTTTAACTACATGTAGTTTTATTTGTAAGCCGCCCTGAGTTCCAATTTGGAAAAAGGGCGGGGTAAAAATAAAGTTTCATTCATTCATTCAACCCTGCTGGGTAAGTTAGGCTGAGAGGCAGTGATTGGTCCAAGGTCACCCAGTTTGCTTCATGGCTCATCAGGGATTGGAAGGCTGATCTTTCAGGTCCGAGCCTGTCAGCCTAGCCTGGCCTCCTCCATGAATTTCTCTCTGTTTCCTTTCTTAAAGCTATCTTCGTAGCCATCACCACATCTTGTGGCAATGAGTTCCATAAATTAAGTCTGTGCTGTGTGGAGCAGTATTTCTGGTCTTCATTTTATTGGGTGGGTGACTCGAGGGAGCAGAAAGATACCACCACCCCTAACTCCGTTCATTTTTTCTGTCTCATGCATAATAATAAATTAATAATAATAAATTTTATTTTTCAGCCGCCTATCTGTCCGGGTTAGGGGCACTCTAGGCGACGAACAACAAGAATAAAAACAATACATATAGATCAACATAATCAAATTTTAAGCTAAAAAACCATTCATTAATTCAGAACATAAATTAATCTGTCCCAATCTTGTAGGCCTGCCTGAACAGCCAGGTCTTCAAGGCTCGGCGATAGCTGGACAGGGAGGAAGCATGTCTGAGATCGAAAGGGAGAGAGTTCCAGAGGGTGGGGGCCACAACAGAGAATGCCCTCTCTCTGGTCCGTACCAGCCTAGCTGTTCTCACCAGTGGGACCGAGAGGTCTTGCGAGGCTGATCTCGTCAGGCGGCACAATCGGTGATTCTGGAGGTGTTTCTTCAGATATACTGGGCCGAAACCGTATAGGGTTTTAAAGGTCAACACCAACACCTTGAATTGGGCCCGGTAGACAACTGGTAGCCAGTGAAGATCTAATAATTATATAACCCTCCATGTCCTCATGTTTCCCCCTAAACTTAGCAATTCTGGTCAGCGGCTGCAAAAGCACCAGTACATAACTGACAGGTATGAGGCACTTGGCCAATTTATTACTTCATACTTGCTCTGTGGTTACCTCCTGTATTTATGTTCTGGCTGCTTTGCAATGATCCCCGCCCAAGCCAACCTTAGATCCTCTGATCACTACAGACATGAGCACCTGTCCTTGCTTCAAGAAATCCCTCCAGCATTGCGAAAGTGGAAGAGAATCTGTTTTTTTAAGGGAGGAAATGAGTCAGGAGATCTGGTCCCACTGCAGAAGGTTCAGGACTCAGGTTGCACCCTCATGGGGAAGGGCTGTAGCTCAGTGGTAGAGCTTGCAGAAGGTGTGAGGTTCAGTCCCCAGCATCTCCAGGGAGGGATGGGAGAGGACCCAGTCTGGGACTCAGGAGAGCCTCTGCCAGTCAGTGCAGACACTACTGAGCTAGATGGACCAATGGTCTGACTCTGTATAAGGCATTCATTCCAGTCTCGTTTGGAACGCTTTTCCCTTGTGCCCCTGATTTGATCATTATTTTTAGGTACAAGTCCTTGTGTCCAGACACCTGGCCTCACTGGCGAGGGACAGCTGCCAAAGGGGTCGAGAAGCTCATAAAGCATATTGGCTACCAGCCCGAAGACTACAAAATGGGAAGGTAAAAGCCACTCTTGGTATTTGGCACCCGTTTACAGACAGCTATTCTCAGTCTAGGGATGGGGGAGGATTTTGATTCCGTTTGCATTTCAAGCTGAATCTATCAAATTTGTGCTTTCCAAAACAAATGAGAACCGAGACACAGCCGTCCTTTGAAATTCGCAAGTATCCGAATTTTGCAATGCAAAACAAGGTTCACAAAATGCATATGTTAGGGGATAGTGTGCATACAGATAAATATATGAGTGAAAATAACATACAAAAATGCATTACATGATGAGAAATTGCCTGCAAAAATGTATGTATTGGAAGAAATTTGCACTAAAATGCTGAATTTTTGTGTCAATTTTTAAAGTCTCTTTTGTTTCAATGAGAGAGTTAAAACAGAACTTTACATCTCTCCCATTGAAATAAGTGGGACTTAAGTCGGAATTCAGTTTGGTTCACATTTTAATATAAACTTATTTAATTCACACTTCCTAAAACAATTGGTGAACCAAAACACAGGTATCCTTTGAAATTCCCACTTTTTCAAATATTACAATGTACAATTTCATGTACAGAAATGTGTATATTAATCAAAATGTCATAAAAGAATGTATATTAGGGAGACATGCATGCTAAAAATGGCTGGTGAGTTTTCATTAGGATTTTTTTTTTAAATTTCAAACTAATGTAGAAATGTGGCAAACTAAACTTAAGACTGGAAAAATGGGAAACGGAGAAAGACTGAAATTGACAGACTTGCCCCCCTCTCTAACTTGAGATGCTTAAAATTGGTGGGATCATACTGGGAATAAATGATCATTCACTAAATGGCGGTGTAGATTTCCCCCCCTCAGGTTCCACATCCTGGGTGTCTGCATTTCATTGTTTGCCTTTCTTTTGTCCAGGACCAAAATATTCATCCGTTTCCCAAGAACTTTGTTTGCCACGGAAGATGCCTTTGAATACAGAAAACATCTGTTAAGTATGTACTTTGCCGACTTTTGATATTGCATCTCAGAACGTTATTTTCTGTCTGAATTTTTTGATGCCTCCTGTTTTTCTGCAAGGGTTTGTTCTAAGAAGGCCACAACATGAGTTGTGGGAAATTTAGAATTACTAGGAGCGGATGGATTTTGCAACTAGGAGTGGAGGAGAACTTCATTCAGCTCACAGTCTGACAAAAACTGGTTTAGTTTGTACCTCCCCAGTACGGATGGGGAAGAAATTTCATTGAGTTCACATTGAAAGGCGATCCTACCTAATCTGCACTTTCTGAAACAATACAAGAGCTGAAGTAGTCAGCCTTCAAACCTCACACTTTTCCAAATTTTGTGATGCAGTTCTCTAACCAGTGTTTGCAGAAATGCATGATATTAAGGGAAATTGCTTGCAACAATGTGTCCATTGGTCAAACTGCCTACAAAAATGTGTTTATTAGAAGAAATTCACACTGAAATGCTGATGAATTTTCATGAGGTTTTTTTAATGGCTGCAGAAATGTGGGGAACAGAATTTAAGATTGGAAAAATGAAAAACTGAGAGACAGATTGACAGAAATGGACCGATCCACACTCCCAGGGTAGAACCCAGATCAGAATGTAATTATTCTCTGGATTTTGCGCTTCTTTGAATTTTGCAGTATAGTTCTTCATTCAAAAAAGAGACCCAAACCCATTTAAAAATGCACATTCTGGAATAAAATACGTTTTTAGAAATGCATACATTGAGATATAATATGTATTTACCTACCTATTTTGTGATAAAATATACAAATTCAAAATTTCACACAGATCTTCAAAGGAAATTTGCAGATTAATGCAGAAACTTATGCATGAATGCTTGCCAAATTGACATCTGCTCATCTCTATTTGCACCTCCCTGTTTATGGAGGAATCTGAGGGCCTGTGCCCTACATTCCCCCTGCTCATGAAAATGGCTTTTTACAAAGGTCTTGATGATAAGAAATGCCCTGCTGGAACAGTCCAATGGGTCAAGCAACCCAACAGATGCCCCCTAGGAGTCCCACAAGCAGTGCATGAATGTAAGAGCCCTTCCACTGCAGTTGCTCTCCAGCATCTAGTTCTCTGAGATAGACTGCCTCTGAATGTGAAGGTTCCATTTAGCTATCTTTAAGAACCTAAGAGCCCTGCTGGGTCAGATCTAGGCCAGCATTGCTTCCTGCAGTGGCCAGCCAGGTGCCGTCAGGGCCAAACTACACAAAAATGGAGGCAGTGCAAGAACCCTCCTATGGGGGAAGGTTTTTTTTTTTAAACTCTTTGCCCCTCACTGCATCCTTGATACAGATCAGGCCCCATTCCTGCCACTGCATTGCCAAATAAGGTCCCATTGAAACATAGTCTATGTGCTCCTTTAGAAACAAATGTCCAGCTTCTGTTTAATGATGAAGGAATTGGGAGTTTCTTTTGCCATCCAGAGGCAGACGTTCTGCAAGTCCCTGCCACAAGTAGGCTTCATGTTGATAGCTTTGACATTCTTAGGCGTTTAGGAGCATGTTTGCAGGTCCCTGGGCCATTTTGTAGAAATGGGAATGGTTTGCAAGGGACCTGAACGGTTGTAGCCAGGCAAAGAAATGACTTCTGCAAATGTAGCCAGGAAGCAATGCCAGTAAATGTGGGGAATCTCTGTATGCACAAGGTATCTCCAGTTCAAAGATGCCAGGTCCCAAAGGTGGAAAGAGATGGGACGGCTGCTCCCGTTCAATACTGGGATGGCCCAGTCTTACCCAACTTGACACCTTCCAGGTGTTTTGGACTACAACTCCCATCAGCCGTTGGCTGGACCTGTGGACCTTCTGCAGCCATACCGGCTGGGGGTGATGGGACATCTGGAGGGCACCAGATTGGATGGTGGTCATGGTGGTTGGGCTGGAAGATGGACCAGGGGCCAGATGGTGTCAAGCAGTTTTGGATTATAACACATCCTGGTCATTGGTCTTTGGCTGGATTTCGACATTGGAGCACATGGTTCCCACTTCATAAAAGGGAAAACATACTTTGGGGCTGGGGATGTCGGGGGCTGCATAATATGAGTTTGGGGCTGCATGCAGCCCCTGGGCCACAGGTTGCTCATCTGTGTCTTAACAGGTTAGTAAAGAATGTGAATAGATTGCCTTCTGTCAAGCAGACTGGCAGAGGGATGGAGAGGTCTCTGTTCTGCAGCATGGCATTCTAAGGACACCAGGCGAGTTGCTAAATGCTGCTTTGTAACTTTATCAGTGCCCCCCATTCAGACAATAAGTGTGATAATACCTCAGTTAACGAATCCTCCAGGAACAAAACTCCTTTGAATGAAGGCTTTTTTAAAGGTGAAACTGACTAGCCTGTGTCTTTGCTTTGCTATGGATAAACTTTCAAGCTTGTGCCTTTGCTTTGCTAGGGTGAAACTGACACACCTGCGTGTTTGCTTTGCATTAAAGAGATTGCTCGCTTTATCCGAGGGCTGGGGAGGGAAGGATCCAGTACGATTCAGAGGTGGAGGGGTGGGTCTTGCTGGGTAAGCACCCTCTAAAGCCCCTGTTGAAGCTGCCCTCACCATCTATGAGCAGGGGTAGGAAACTATCCCTATTCTTTCCATGTTATTCCTACCTGGTACCAATGTTTCTGTTAAAGAAGTGACGTCCAGAAATGTGTCCTCTTTGCTAACTGAGGTAGTACTATAACCGAAAGGCTCCTCCCCACCCCCAATACCCCAAAGATGAAAGTGAGGTTAAAGTGGTTACAGAGTTGCTTTAAAACAAAGGGTTGGCAAGCTGCCCTCGTCCAGATGTGGTTGGGCCCTAGCTCTACTCATCCCTAACCCTTGGCCAATGGTGGCTGAGGCTAAGTGGCTCTGGAGTCCAACAACATCTGGAAGATACAGATGTTCCCGTAGGCATCTAAGGACCCTCAGGTCTTGTATTGGCCCAGCTCACCGAAGCTGATGATTGGACCCTCCTGAGCAGAAGGGCTATAAAAGGGCTTGCGCTAAGTCTTGTCTGATGACTTCCTGAGCTTTATTGCAGTCCTGTAGATACTTTGGTTATTTCTGATCCTCTTTCTGGATTGCTGCCTTCATCTCATTTCCAAAATCCGTTTATAAAGAAATTATCTACCAATTGTACACCTCATTCTGTCCTGGGTAATACTGTTGGGTTTTGTTCATCTCATTAGTCTTTCTTGGGGTAGCCAACACTGTGCCCTTCTCCAAATGTTTACTAGCAGGATGTAGGCGGGGGGGAGGGGGACTGCAGGCCCTCCAGATGTTTTTGAACTCTGACTCTCATCATCTCTGACCATTGTCCATGCCGGTTGGGGCTGATGATGGAGGCTGGGAGTCGTGCAGCATCTGGAGAGCCACAGGCTGCCTGTCCCTGCTTCAAAACAAGACTTGAAACATGGACTTTCACCAAACGATATATTTGAGGAAATTTAAGTTCCTTTTACTTTCAGTTTCCAGAATACAAGCCAAATACAAAGGATGCTTAGGGAAGCGAGAGTTCCAAAGGAGGAAAAAAGCAGGTGAGCAGGTTGCTACCAAAGGGATCTTGCTTAGCACTGAAAGACACCGTTTTGCACAGATTCATTCTTTTAAAAATGTGTATTCTTTGGAATTGAGATCCAAAAGTCTGCGTTTCAAATGCTAGTTTCTAAAATTCAGTTTCTTGGTGCAGTTTTGGGGGGGGCACTAATTAGCATTAATTTGCTACATATTTATTGATTTTATTTGAACAATGTTTACCCCACTGTTCCTCTGAAAAGGTTCCTGGAGTGCAGTAAAGATAAGGTGGCCCCTGCTTTCTCAGGCTTACCGTTTAAGAAAATAAAACTTGGGTGCCTGCTCTTAGTAACAAGCTCTTCCAAGCTAGCTGGAAAGGAAATGGCTGAAGGAGAAGGGGAGTCAGCTGGTTTTCTTAACTGGACATCCAGTACAAGTCATCCAGTCATTCTCTCATTGGCAGTCCTTCTGGGGCTCACATGCCATTGGTGGGGAGAGGGCAGATGAAAGGGAAGGCTACAGGTAAATTGCTATATCCTTCCTAATGCTATTGTTGAAAACCAGGGCCCTTCCCATGGGGCATCAATCCCTCTATCAGAGCTTGGAAAAGTTACTTTTTTGAACTACAACTCCCATCAGCCCAATCCAGTGGCCATGCTGGCTGGGGCTGATGGGAGTTGTAGTTTTAAAAAGTAACTTTTCCAAGCTCTGCTCACGCAGTTCCCTTCAGCAAAAGGGTCCACTTGTCTCCATCTCACCCTTAGTGACTCTCTCTGTCTTTCAGCTATTAATCTGGAAGCCTACTGGAGAGGCGTCCTGGCACGCAAACTGGCCAAGAAGAGGATGTGGGCAGCACAGACAATCCGGAAGTACGTCCGACTGGACACTTTGCCCTCTTTCTGAAGTTTCCCCTCCCAGTACTCCGTTGGTGGGGCAAGCTAGATTGGGGTGGTGGTTAGGGATGTAGTTGTTTGCTGCTGCCGGTTCGTTTCTCATTTTGCCAGACCAGTAGGCAGTTCCATTCCGTGTTCCTTCATTTTCCATTTTCTTTTGCTTTTACCAGTTCATTTTTTCTTCCCCCAAATAACTATATTGTTAGATATAGTCTTCCCAATTTTATCGTTCTTTCTACCGACAGTCTTTTTGTTTTTGTATTTAAATGTAAATGAGGCAGACCCATCAAGTCTGTCTCTTGCCTCAGGCTTACTGTCTGTCTGAAGACAATCAACCCCCCCACCTCAATTAAACTAGGCTTGTTCATTTGATTTATTTTCAGTTATGTGATGATTATGAAAGTTGAAAACTGAACCACTGCTAAGTCCAATTTCTTGTCCATATATTTAGCATGTTTGAAGTTAACCAACCAAAAACTGATATTGCTGGATCCACCACTGTTGTTGTTTTTATTTTAAGAAATCTTATTTCTACTCCTTGCTTTCCCATGCCTCTCTGGGTCATTTTATCACTGATCTGCTTGCTGGTTTGACTGGTTTTGACTGGTTTAGCCTGAGGTAACAGAGGTAACAAAACTGAGAACCTCCATTAGCCAATTCGTTGTTTGAAGTTTCTCAGTGTTACTGATAGACAGCTGCTCATTCACACGGTCTTTTAACAAGTGGTTTTTTCTTGCTTTGCCATCTTTGGAAACTCCCTCCAGCAAGTGACAGAGGCAGATGGCCCATTTTCATGTTAAAAAAAATACAAACCAACTTATGATTCAAAAGATGACCTATAGTAATCTTCTGCAGATGGGTTAGGCAGGGGGGAGTAATAATCACCCGCATTTACAAAGCGATAAGCAGAAGGACCTGTTGATATCCAAACCTTGTAGGAAACAAAAAAGACCATAGTGGAAGGAAGGTAGCAAGACAAGAAGCTTTGAAAATACATGTGGGGGTGTGTGTGCAATTCCATGGCATTGACCATCCCTCTTTGGAAAACACAACTGGACACATTGGCAAAGAAAAAAAAGTTTTCTTAACACGAATAAGAAAAGGCAGTATATATTGGAGAGTTAAGAGATAATGTGATAGCTGGACTCTTGACTTGCTTTGGAAGGCAAATTGAATTGGTGTGTTGGATAATGCAGGTTGTGCTGTATAGAGCGGTCTTCAAGTTTTCTTAAATTAAGAAGTAGCCTAATAATTATTACATTTAACTTGTCAGGGAGGACATAATGGTGATGATCAGCTCTCTCTCCCCAAACGCAAACAATTGAACCAGGATTAAGTAAGAAGTCATAAGCATAGATATGACAAATTGAACTGCTGTCCCTGTGAGTTAGAAAAAACAACTAAGGGTGAGACAGGTTAAGAATGAAACAATGAATATTAATGGTTACCATCGACGCCTCATTGACAGAAGTTGAAGGTAAAGCACATTTCAGTATTTTAGACTGATGCTGTCAATGATAACAATATCGTTTAAAAAACATTCTGATGTTGGGGGAAGCCACAGAAGGTCCAATCATACAAGATCAATCCACAAAGACAGTGAACGTGTGAACTGTAAGGAAATCTGGTGCCAACTTTGATTTTAGCGAAATTCTCCTCCATCCTTAGTGGTGGCCAGGACTGAAGGATAAGGGGACCCAGCCTGACATAGATGATTGACACGCAGATTACAAGGAACCCATGCAGAAAAGGTTGCACTTTTTAATTCAAGCTGGAAATGATAATCTACCACACAAAAAGCCACCAGTTTAATGAGTCTCTAGAGTAAATAAACATGAAATCCTTTGCAAATGACAGTCAACCTCCAAACGCATTTCAACCATGAACTGGTTGTCTTCAGCAGTCTCACAATAGGACAGTTTTCACATGAATGGTGTGTGTGTGGGGGGAAGGGCCCTGCCTCTGTCAGGGCAATCTGTGTGTTCTCTCTCTCTCTCTCTCTCTCTCTCTCTGCTTGCCAGTGGCAAGCGCCTGGATAACGATGGAAGTCCCAACCAGGGCTGGCTGCTATCATCCCTCTGCAGAGTGCTTGGCATTGTGGGTAAGCCAGCCCTGGTTTGTGGTGTTTCCCTTCTGTAGGTACATCAAAGGCTTCATCCACCGGAAACAACCCATGAACCCTGAGAACATAGACTTTGTGAGGTTTGTGCAGTACACCTACCTCATGAAACTGAGAGATCACATTCCAAAGAACGTCTTGGACAAAAGCTGGCTCAGTCCTCCAGAGATCATGGAACCGGTGAGGACCAAGAGTCATGATTAGCTTAGCTTAGCGGAACTCTACTTGTCAGTGCCAGTTACTGGGGATCAACCACAGGAGAGGGCAGCCCTGCTTGTGGACGTCCAGAAATGACCAGCTGGCCACTCAGACGGCAGAATGTTGGGCAAGGGGGCTGATGAAGCATAGTTCGGCTACCAAGCTGCAAAGGTCTTTCAGACCTGTAATTCAGGGATGAAGATCCTATGCAGCCCTCCAGATGTTGGACCACATCAGTCCTGACCATCGCCCATGCTGGCTGCTGGGAGATGGAGTCCCAACTAGGGATGTGCTAGAATTTCACCCAATTTGGATTTGGTGCCAAATTTTCCATTAATTTGCTTAATCTCAATCTCTGAGGATCGGATTGCAATGTAGTGATTTTCTGCAGCTATTTTTGAAGACTTTTTTTTAAAAAAAATCCACCTCTAAGACATCAATGGTAAGAATGATAACTTATCAATATTTCCTTTGAAAAAAACGATATTTTCTTTAAAATATTGATTTCCTTTAAAAATATTGATATTATTATCAATATTTTTTCCAAGTGAAAACAACCATGGATTGGTGAAAGCAGCAACTACAGAACAAGCTAGAATTGATGCCAGCCTGTTAGGTCGAGGGAATGCTTTCAAACCAGCACCGACCAATGGATTCCGTCCCTGGCAACTCCCAGCATTACTTGGAGGGCCACACGTTCCCCGCTTCACGGCTGCAAAGATTGCCTTACCCCAGGCCAGAGCGTTGGTGCATCCAGCCTGCTCTGACTGGCAGCAGCTCTCTCCAGCTGAAGTCTTTCCTGGCCTGAAACCTGGGGTTGAGCCCGGGACCTTCTGCATGCAAAGCAGGTGCTCAGCTACTGAGCTAAGGTCCCTTCCCAAATGTCCACCTCTGGCCACATCAAATGACATCCCCCCCTCCTCTTTCTCAACCCAGACATCCGAGCTCCTGAAGAAGATCTGCGCAAGAAACCTTGTTCGGAAATACTGCCGTGGCATTACAGCAGAGAAGAAAGCACAGGTAACGTTTGGGTTTTGAGTTCTGTGGAGCTCAGTTCTTAACATTTTAATGATGTTGGGAGTTTGAAACCTTTCATCCAGAAGCGCATCCTCTGCATATCAGCTGTGTGCCTGGCTTCTAATTGTGGCTACTGTGGTAGTGCTGACCATGCTCAGAGGAGCAGAGCTTGGAGTTCTTAGAAGGGCCAGAGATCTCTGCTACTGTGGGGGATTCTTGGCTGCCACACTAAATCACAACTCCCAGGGTTCCTTGGGGGAAAGCCATTGCCAGGGCTGGCGCCAGCCTGCCTGGCCCCCTGCTTCCAGCTCCCCCTACAGACCGTGCGGGACCACTCCACCTACCTCTTCTCTCTTTCTGTGAGTGCCCTGCATGCTCGACCTGCAGGTCGCTGCCATCAACCAACATGGCAGTGGAGGCTTGTCTAAGGGGCTTATACCTCTGCCACCATCTTTGTTGATGGCACGCATGCATGCTACACTGCGTGCGCGCACATGCCTGCCATCAATCAAAATGGTGGTGGGGCATCAGCCCCTTAGAGAAGCCTCTGCAGGGCATTCACAAACATGGAGGAGAGGTACACGGCCTGGTGGGGGGCCCTGGGAGGTCCATCTCTGCGACCTGCAGCAGGGTTGGGAGTCGACCTTGTCGAGGATCTCAGAAGGGGAGCACTACCCCCACACCATAAGGAAGGGCCCTTCGGGGGCCCTCTGGGCTTCAGGGGCCCTCGGCCAGGGTCTGACCTGGCCAGCCCTTGGTGCCAGCCCTGGCCATTTCAGTGAAACTCAGTTCTGTTCATGATAAATCAAAGAATCTTGTGGCACCCTGAAGATGGACAGTTTTTAAGTGTACGGGACCCTCTGGGCTGGTGTTTTGTTGCCGGTGTCTTCTGCAACATGTCCTTAATGCCATAATGTGGTGGATTTATTCTGCTTTCGTTTGTTCTGCAATGCTCCCCCGGTGCTACCACATGATTGCTGTCCAGAGGGGCTGCAGTGCTACAAAAGCAGGCCAAAAATACACCAGGACATTTGTGTTATAAAAAGTTACAGGATTTCAGCAGGAAGTTATGGGATACGTGCTGCCTGGAAGCAAAGCAGTGTGGCCATCCTGAAACTTTTGCAGGTGCAAATGGTAACAAAAGTGGGGCCACCCCGATAGCATCATGAGTGCAAATAATCATGAATGTGCAATAAAGAGGACTCCTGGAGGGGTTGCCCAAGAATCACTGCTTAAGCTGTACTTTCTCAGCCGCTTAACACTGATGCCAATACTAGGACCCAGCGGGACTTCCAGGCCAGACAAAGGAAGCACTTCCTCAAGCAACAGCACATACCAAACAGTGGCATTTGCCCCCACAAGTCATAGGAGTGGCTTGAAAAGGGGGTTAGGCTGATTTAGGGAGGATAAAGCTATCAGGGGCTAGGCACTCCCTCTGGTACTGGAGGTGGAAGGCCTCTGCAGACCAGGCACTAGGCATCCCAGGTGGGGAGAGCGCCATTGACAGAACTGAGCACTGTCCAGCTTTAACAAAGGGGTGCATGACAGAGAGGGTCCTTTCTTTCTGCCATTTGGAGAATATGCAGGAGCTGGCAGCACGGGGCCGCTGCTCACCTGACTTCCCGTTGGTCGCATTGCTGCTGCTTTCCGGGAGGTAGAGGGGGAAGATGAGCTAGGACGGTCACTTGGTGTACATGGACTGGCAGGAGTGCTGGATTGGCTCCACCAGGATCACCCCACTGGCCTCGCCCCAACTTCGTCCCTCCCTTTCTACCTCCCCGTAAGCCACAGTGACGCAACTTACTGGAGGTCAGGTAAGTGCTCTCCATGACTGAGCATATGGGGGGGCAGGGTGTCCTCCTGATTTTGTGCCTCATACTAATAAGTGCAACTGCACACATTGACCAGAAGTGAGAGGTTTAACTTGGTTTTCTTCTGTCATCATATTGGCTACAGATGGAGCAAAAAGTGGTTGCTAGTGGCATCTTCTGCGGCAAGAAGGCTGGCTATGCCGAAAGCCTGAAGGAACCGTTTGTGGACACCAGGTTAAGTGAGTAATCAAGAAATGGCAAGACTTTCTGAGAATGTGGGTGGCATACACATCAAGCATTTAAAGCACATGACTTCCCCCAAAGAATCCGAGGAAATGTAGTTTGTTAAGGGTGCTGCAAATTGCAGCTCTTTGAGGGGAAAACTAAAGTTCCCAGGATTCTTTGGGGGAAGTCATGAGCTTTAGATGTATGGTGTGTACACAGCCTTGGTCTTAATAGAAGGGCCATCCAGGAATGTGTGTGTGTGTGCTGGACAGGCTGACCCAAAACATTTTGCTCCCCAAGATGGAGCAGTAAATGGTGCCCCCCCATCAGGGTACATAATACTGAAGGGGGGTGGAGTTATTTTGCCACCTAAGGCAAAAGTCCCACAAGCCACCTCACCTCCTTGCCCACAGCAGCAGAAATAATAATAAATAATAATAATAATAATAATAATTAATGACTAATGACTAATGATTAATAATTAATAATTAATAATTAATAAATAGTAGTAGTAGTAGTGCTGCCTCACTTTGCCTAATTGTAGAGCCAGCCCTGACTGGTTCATATGTTCTAGCATGCCAGAGACAGACTGACGTTTCTCTCCAAGACCGGATTCCTTCCCTAGGGAACATTTGTGCACGTGTGTTTGGTGGGACCCCCTCATTTCTGTAGGGAGCTGTGATTTTTCTTCTTTCCTCCATTCCTAGGCGAAAGCGAGTTAAGCCCCAAAGTCATGCAGATGATCCGTCACGAGAAGGTAAAGGTAAGGACTCTGGTGCATGTTGCAAGGGTAAAACCATGCCAGCGCTCAAAATAGCCCTCTGCTGGGCACCAAATTTTGTGTTGCCTCGAGTGGCATGTTCTTAAAGCTGCACTTCTTGCCATTGCTGCTGCTAAAATGTGTCCGGTGGTGGTTTTCAGTATGTTACACCAGTGGTGAAGTATGACCGGAATGGCTTCAAACCCAGAGAGCGGCTGCTTGTTCTGACACGTGTGGCAGCTTATGTGGTGGAGACAGCCAAGATCAAGCAGAAGTTTGAGTACGCAACCCTCAAAGGTGACATTTATTTATTTATTTATTTATTTTATTTCATTTGTATTGCAATCATTGGTCAATCTTTCTCCTCCAAAAGCGTTGCCCATCCTGCTTTTTAACTGTGATGGGCTGGGTTTCTCATCCCCATTCTATGGGCCTTGGATGGGGGAATCTGGTGCCCTCTAGACCAGTGTTCTTCAACCTTGGGTCCCCAGGTGTTGATGGACTACAACTCCCATCATCCCCTTTGACCATGCTGTTTGAGGATGATGGGAGTTGTGGTCCAACAACATCTGGGGACCCGAGGTTGAAGAACAGCACTCTAGACATTGCTGGACTACAGCTCCCATCAACCCTGACCATTGGCTATGCTGCCTGCAGGGGCTGATGGGAGCTTGGAGTCTAGCAACATCCAGAGGGCTACAGATTCCCACCCCCACCCCTCGGAGTAGACCAGCAGTTTTCGGACTGTGTTCCAGGGTACCACCACATTTGCTCAGGGTACGTGTCTCTACACCAGGGGTGGATAACCCACAGCCTGGGGGCTTCACTGCCTCCCCCAGTAAGTTTTTCTGAGCCCCCAAGACCCCACTGGTTCTGGCATCCGCAAAAAGCAAATAAATTAATAAGAAAGAGCACTAGGGTAGAGCACTAGATTATACTCTCCACCCAGCCCAGCCCCCTGATGGGGTTGCAAATTGCCTCCTCCCCAGTTATCAGATCGATCATTTGAGGAAGGGGGATGAGGGAGAGGGAGAGAGAGAACGCATGTGGGCCCCAGAAGGCTGGCCTTGGGCTAAAACCACAGTCGCTACCCCTGCACTCTACACCTGTGTCTGAAACCAACTTCTTTGTGTTCTGGGAGCAAGCCCTTCTGAAATACAAGCGACTGGGTATAATTTCTCTCTGCAGCTGTCAGTCTAGTAGAGCTGGCCCAGAAAACAGCATCTTTCACCCTTGCTGCTGTTAATTTGGTAATGTTGAAAACTTTGTTCTATTTATTTATTTATTATATTATTTATTAAATATCCCATCCTAGGGTGGTTTTGAACTTGCTCTCCAGGCTCCCTGTACACCTGAGTACCAGCCTGGAGTGTTTGTACCTTGTGTTCAGTAATGTAGTGCAAATTCAGAAGTGCAGGGTACCTCCATGATTGTCATGCCATGCCCACTGACAGCCATGCCCCCTTTCCACTTTTCCTCCTCTCCCTTGCTCTCCCCGTTGTCTCTGAGTTTACACTCCACTACAACAGATGTCTCTAGAAGCCAATCAGCATGAAAGGGGAGGCTGTATGGTAGCTACTGAGAAGAGTCTTCTCAGGGGCCGACTCATCTCCTTTTACTCTGATTGGCTCTAATCAGCATGAAAGGACAAGAACTCTTCTCAGTGGCTAACATGATCCCTTTTTATGCTGGTTGGCTCATATATAGGGACCTGGCTGGGAACCTGCTCCCAAAAAGTAAGGGGCCTGTGACCCCAGACAACTACACCCCAGCCTGTGTTAGGCCTGCAGTACAGATTGGGGATTATACTGGTGTACCATCCACTCCCCTGCCCAACCCTCTCCTCACCTGAACTGAAGAATGTGGTCTCAGATGTGGTGTTAAAGATCTCAAGACTGTTAGTCTTGGAAGATGTCAATGTTCATGCCATGTCTGCTTTGTCTGGGGCAGTTGAGGACTTCATGGTCTCCATGACAACCTTGGGGCTATCCCAACATGTCATCAGGCCAACACTTGTAGCACAGCATACTCTGGATTTGGTCTTCTCAGTCTGGCATGGAGACGGTGATCTGAAGGTGGGGGACATAAAAACAGTCCCTGTGCCATGCTCAGTTCTCCTGCTGGTGAGCTTTAGACTTACAGTGGCCTTTTCCCTCTGCACAGGTGGGGGACCTATTAAGATGTTTTTCATGCTGTTTTGTTTTAACGTATTTTAAGATCTGTTTTTATGATATGACTAACGTGTGTTAGTGCTTTGTTTGCCGCCCTGGGCTCCTGCTGGGAGGAAGGGTGGGATACAAATTAATTAATTAAATAAATAAATAAGATGGTCCGCTCCCAGAGACTGATGGATCCTGTTGGTTTTCAGAGGGCTCTGGGGAGTTTTCTAGTTGGCATGGCTCTTCTGTCAAAGCCCTGGTTGATCTGTGGAATACAGAGATGCCCCAGGTGGTTGACATGATAGCACCTGAGCATCCTCTCCCAAATGGGAGAACTCAGAAAGCTTCATGGTTTACTCTGGAGCTAAGAACAATGAAGCAAGAAGGGAGATAGATTCAGCGTAGGTGGTGAAAAGCCCCCAATGAATGTAACCGAACCCTGGTACGTGCTCATGTTCAAGCCTACTTGGTGACAGTGAAGGCGCCAAAGAAAACATACTTCTCCACCTCCATTGTGTCCTCAGCTTGTGTCCAACAGAGTTGTTTAGACTGGCTAAGGGCTTATTCCATACTGGCCCTAGAGAGGTGGTAGAGCCATCTAAAGTCCACTGTGACATGTTTGCTAAGCATTTTGAGGATAAAATTGCTTCCATCCACCGGTATTTGGACTTCATTGTTGGTGCTGGTGATCCGGGTGAGGTGTCTGGAGTAGGGATGGGATCCGCATTTTGGTGCCAGTTTGATTTTCGCTCCATTGAACTTCCCTCCTGTACCGCTTCATCAGGGATCAATGTTCGCTATTGGCTAGAAATACCAATTGTTTTTTTCACCCACAAAAATATCGATATTAATATTTTTTAAAATATCAATTTTTCATAGATTTCTTTTAAAAAAATGATATTTTAAGTGAAATAACAACATTAATATTGATATTTTTGAGGCAATTTTTTTTAAAAAAACCCACTTTAACTGCGGAAAACCACTAGAAAAAAACCTGATCCAGCAACATAAAAGGCAAACTGCCGGTTGACTATGTACCAATGGGTACTTGAAGAGGTTAGAATGAGGGTGCATTATGATGCTTTGGCATGGGGGTGTGGGGGAAGAGGGTGGAAGCTGGGAAAGCTAGTATATATGAGACAGATTGTGGGTACAAGAGGGAGTTTACTGATCCTTCCTTGCAGTCTTTCAAAAGGCATATCAGAAGGAGGGGAAGCTGGGATCTGTAAAGCTTGAAACTGAGTCTTACATCCAAACGCATATTTAAAAAAACACTGCCTGCCGGGCTTGTTTGCAATCCTGACTGAAAAAGACAATACTTTGTATGTTTTCTAATAAGTTGCTTTCTCCTGTGTTCTTTCTCCAAGGGATTTCTGCCAGCAGCCTGAGTGATCATATCTTAGTCATGCACATCCCAGAAGACAGCAAACAGGAAAAGGTAGCAGAGTTACACGTACCCACCCATTGTGTGTGTGTGTGTGTGTGTGTGTAATGCAATGCTAGACAGTAAGCTGAGCTTTGCAGAGAACTCAAGAAATGTGTTGCTTGTCAGGTCCACATTGAATTAGGGCTGTCACTCTATGAAGCAAAATAACTCTTTTGATTTAATTGCATAAGCTTTAATTAATTCAAACTGCATAGGTTTCCATGGGAATAAAAAGCGTTTGGGAGGACAAGGATTTTTTCTTTCTAGATGATGTATCCTTGTGATACAGGGCACCATTCTAAGAAGATGTATGCGTACTTCTGAATACCAGTTGCTGGGAATCACAAATGGGGAGAGTGCTGTTGCGCTCATGCCTGCCTTGTGGGCTTCCCAAAGGTATCTGGCTGGCCTCTGTGAGGACAGGATGCTGGTCTAGAAGGGCCCCCCTTGGCCTGATCCAGCTGCAGCCAGGCTCTTCTGTTCTGGTGAGAAGTTAGTTTATCTTCTGGAAGTGTGAATGGTTTTTTTGTTTTGTTTTGTTTTCCTTGGTGCTGCTGCGTGTTTGCAAGTTCATGGTTTGGTGATTTCTAAATAACATACATACATTTGTTGTTGTTATATGTATATGTGTGTAATATATATATTTGTTCAGGATTAATAGGGGTGTTGGAGGAGAGCTTTGCACATACCATGGACTGCGAAAAAGACAAATAATTGGGTCATAGAACAAATTAAACCAGAACTGTCATTAGAAGCAAGATCCTCCGTGGTGCAGAGTGGTAAGCGGCAGTAACGCAGCCGAAAGCTCTGCTCACAGCCAGAGTTCGATTCCAACGGAAGGAAGAAGTCGAATCTCCGGTAAAAGGGGTTGAGGTCCACTCAGCCTTCCATCCATCCGTGGTCGGTAAAATGAGTACCCGGCATATGCTGGGGGGTAAAGAAGGGCCGGGAAAGGAACTGGCAATCCCACCCCATATATACGGTCTGCCTAGTAAACGTCGCAAGACGTCACCCTAAGAGTCGGAAACGACTCGCACTAGAAGTGCAGGGACACCTTTACCTTTTTTATCATTAGAAGCTAAAATGATGAAACTGAGGTTATCATACTTTGGACACATCATGAGAAGACATGATTCACTAGAAAAGACAATAATGCTGGGAAAAACAGCAGGGAGTAGAAAAAGAGGAAGGCCAGACAAGAGATGGATTGATTCCATAAAGGAAGCCACAGGCCTGACCTGACAAGATCTGAACAGGGTGGTCCATGACAGATGCTCTTGGAGGTCACTGATTCATGCGGTCGCCATAAGTCGTAATCGACTTGAAGGCACATAACAACAACAACAAAACCTACAATACAAAGATCTGAAATCAACCAGCAGTGCACTTCTGTATCTGTGTTCTCAGAAATAGTTCCCACTGAGTTCAATAGGGCTCACTCCCAGGTAACTGTGTATAGGGTTGCAGTCTAAATGCCAGCCTTGTTTTAAACACTTACCCTTTAATGCAGGGTTTCATTTCAGTTAGGGCTCAGCTTTGTTAAACGGCTCTTTTAAGCCAGGTGTCATCCTTAGAATATTGTGATGCGATGGCAGAACGCATCTGAGAACGTTGGAGTACATTCACCATTGTTCACACAGCC